>NC_132782.1:1230000-2430000 GCF_048418805.1 Vulpes vulpes
TCCAGGTCACCGAGCGCCCGTGGGTCCAGGACACCGAGCGCCCGTGGGTCCAGGACACCGAGCGCCTGTGGGTCCAGGACACTGAGCGCCTGTGGGTCAAGGACACCGAGCGCCTGTGGGTCCAGGTAACAGAGCGCCTGTGGGTCCAGGACACCGAGCGCCTGTGGGTCCAGGACACCGAGCACCCCTGTGCGCAGGACCCGAGCGCCTGTGGGTCCAGGACACCGAGCCCCTGTGGGTCCAGGACACCGAGCGCCTGTGGGTCCAGGACACCGAGCGCCTGTGGGTCCAGGACACCGAGCGCCTGTGGGTCCAGGACACCGAGCGCCTGTGGGTCCAGGACACCGAGCGCCTGTGGGTCCAGGACACCGAGCACCCCTGTGCGCAGGACCCGAGCGCCTGTGGGTCCAGGACACCGAGCGCCTGTGGGTCCAGGACACCGAGCGCCCGTGGGTCCAGGACACCGAGCGCCTGTGGGTCCAGGACACCGAGCACCCCTGTGCGCAGGACCCGAGCGCCTGTGGGTCCAGGACACCGAGCACCGGTGGGTCCAGGTCACCGAGCGCTTGTGGGTCCAAGACACCGAACGCCTGTGGGCGCAGGACACCGAGCACCTGTGGGTCCAGGACACCAAGTCCCTGTGGGTCCAGGACACCGAGCGCCTGTGGGTTCAAGACACCGAGCGCCTGTGGGTCCAGGACACCGAGCGCCTGTGGGTCCAGGTCACCGAGCGCCTGTGGGTGCAGGACACCGAGTCCCTGTGGGTGCAGGACATCGAGCGCCTGTGGGTCCAGGACACCGAGCGCCTGTGGGTGCAGGACACCGAGCGCCTGTGGGTCCAAGTCACCGAGCGCCTGTGGGCACAGGACACCGAGTGCCTGTGGGTCCAGGTCACCGAGCGCCTGTGGGTGCAGGACATCGAGTCCCTGTGGGTGCAGGACACCGAGCGCCTGTGGGTCCAGGACACCGAGCGCCTGTGGGTCCAGGACACCGAGCGCCTGTGGGTGCAGGACACCGAGCGCCTGTGGGCACAGGACACCGAGCGCCTGTAGGCACAGGACACCGCGAGTCTGTCCGTGGGCCCGTTTGTCACTTGTTCGCCCTCGTGCCAGGTGCTGGCCCAGGCTGCAGCCGCACTCCCTGAGGCGTGCTGTCCCGGAGCCAGGCCGGCCGCCCCCCCGCCGCCCCCCCCCCCCCCCCCCCCCCCGCAGTCCCCATCCCCATCGGCGAGTGCTTTGCCCCCGGGGCCTTTGTTGCTGAGCTCAGCGGGAGGGGAGACCTACTCGGGGAACAAGGCAGGTGTCCCAAGTGCAACCAAAACTGAGACATTATGAAAGAGCAATTAGAATTAGTAGTGAAGGAGGAAGGGCGTTTTGGAACATTAAGTGGCATTAAGATTTGTTACAGATCCTAATAAGCAAACCTAAAAACATCTCATTTCATTACTTCCACGTTTCCAGTGGGGATCCGCCGCTGTCCTTTCCAGGTGTCGGCTTCATGCTAATGACACTCCTCACGAGGCTTTCGGGTCTCTCATTAGTAGCGCTCCCCACACCGAATCCTTACAGGATTGCAAGAAAACCAGCAGGGGATAGAATAGCTGTGCAGACTCGAGAGTGGCCGTGCCTTTTGCTTCTTTCTCATCAAGTTGTCCAGCGAAATCCCAAGGAAATTGCTAAAGACACTTTTAATCTCTAACATAGAAAAAAAAAGGAAATATAAGCTGTGTCTTCCCCACAAGGTTGAAATTGCATGTAGTTACATTCATACTTGTAAGTTGCACAGCTGAGAATATAAAATTTTCTTCTTAGGAGAAATGTGCTTAACCTAGAAGAAAATGAGACATTGTCTCAACAAGTGGTGTTAAGAAACTCAATTTACTTCTTTTCTTCATGGCAGATTACAATAAACTTGAGTAAATATTAGGTCTTCCTTCCTTCAAGATTTTCAGGATGTTCCAATTATAGAGAGACTAGAAATATATCTGGAGACTTCTGTTATTTTTAGATGCTCTAAAACCATAGTGTCTTCCAAGAAATCTCTTTTCTTTGTTTGCCTACTACAGTGCCCCCCCCACACCCACCTTGCCGGGAAACACCCATCATCTGGTGATGAATTATCTGCTGCGTTTTCTTAAGAAGTTGGTTCCCTTTAAGGAATCTTAAAGAGTGTTTAAGGAGTGGCTAACGAATGAGTCCAATGGGTAATCGATTTCTTTTTTTTTGAAACTTTTTTTTAAAGGTTTATTTATTTATTTATTTATTTATTTATTTATTTATTTATTTATGATAGAGAGAGAGAGAGAGAGAGAGGCAGAGACACAGAGACACAGGAGGAGGGAGAAGCAGGCTCACGCGGGGAGCCCAATGTGGGACTCGATCCCGGGACTCCAGGGTTACGCCCTGGGCCAAAGGCAGGCGCTAAACCCTGAGCCACCCAGGGATCCCCCAACGGGTCATCTATTTCCAAGTGTGGTGTTCATACCTTATTTTCAGAACAGTCTGATCTTTGGAATTCTGATGCTGATGTTCTAGGAAAGCCTTTAATTTTTCTTTGGCATCCTACATAACCGCCCCTGGATTGTTTATAGCAAAATATTTATAGTCCTTTTTTTCCTCTGATGTTGTGGTTTTATAAATATCATATTGTAATCAATAAAGTCTGTGGACAGAACCATCAATCCCTTTCTTTTTAATAATTCCTGATGTCTGACTTTTAAATCTTACATACCCTCAAGACTTAAAAATCTGATTAGCTACCTTTTGAATGCTGTTGACTAAAAGATCATGATTTTCCATCATGTCATTGAAAGATGTCACATGCAATGTAGAAGAATTTCCATTACTTTGTGTGGTATATCGACAAATTGTCAGGAAAATAAACAGAAGTTATACAGGGACTCAGTAGCCCAGAACCACTGGGAAAGTTCTTCAATAAAAGAGTCCTACATAATTTTGAGTTTTATGATTTTACCTAGAAGAAACAAATGTTGAGCTTAAATAAGTAAATAAGCATAAATAAATAATCAAACTAGAATTGTTACCTTGTCAGCTACCTCGAATTATATATTCACAAGAGCATTTTTGTTGAAAGTAGTAGAATGTAGCAGCTCTCCGTTCTGCTCAGACTGTCCTCCGATAATACACTGTTGGGATATTTTATAATTCTTCTTTAGGATACTCACTCCGAGAAGGGGACGCATGAACCCACTACTCCTAGAGACCCTCTTCTTCATCTGTACGTCTTTGGGAGAAGCAACACATTATGTCACTAACTTATGAGTATGAATTAGTGACTGAAGAACAAAACTAAAGGTCTTTGTGGGCATAAATCACAACTTTAGCACCAGTTTGCAAATGTGAAAATGAAAGTCAGGAAGTATTGATGCTAAAAAGTAATGATTTAAAAAAGCAGATTTCCTAGGAAGCATGGGACACTTTAGAGGAAAATGGGTGTTGAGAGAGAGGAAAATGAACTTTCCAAGAAAAGGAATGGAGGTAAGATTTTAGAATAAAACTTGTGCTTTATTATTTTTCCTTGCCTAGTTCTTTTAGTGGACCCATTTCTGAGCACCTACCAAGACAAAACTTACTTTTTTTCTGAGAATTTTTACCACTTCTCAAGTGCGGGTCCTACGAGGAAGCACCGTGTCTACCACAGTATCCCCCTGTGGCCTCCGGCGGTCGGAAGGGAGGTGCTGCTGTTCCAACGCAGTGTTTACCGCGGACTCCCCTGGTCTCTGGCCGCCCGCCCCCAGGACAGTGGAGGTTTCGTTTGTTTGGTTTGCAGTGACCTTCCCAGTCTGGGCGATTAAAGGAGACGGGCCCGGTTGACTGGAAGAAATTCCACGCCACGAAAAGTAACGTGGGGCAGGAGGTTGTTCTAAAAATACGTACCCAGGTATTTAGCCAAAGGATGAGTTTTGCGGAGATGAAGGGGCGCTTCTCCCTCCGCGTCATTTGTATCTGCCCCATGGAAAGGTGGTTGGTCCCGGGCTCCAGGCCAGTCCTACCCCAGACCCCACTAATGTTACGTCCTGACCAGAGGTCTGCGGACACTGCCTCTGTGGCTTCTGTGTGGTCAGTCAACTTCGAAGGCCTCGAAAATCGTTTGGGGGCTTTGCTTCTAGTATCAGATTTTTGTGCAGGTTTTAGAAAACAGGTTTTTAAATTTCAGATGTTTTAAGTCAGGGAGAAAAAAGACATGGGGAAGTGCTTCATTTGATAACATTAAGAGAAACAATGTGGCACGAGAGGGTGTGTGCGCGGGGTGCGGGCGTGCGCGGGGTGCGGGTGGGGGTGCGCGGGGTGCGGGCGTGTGCGGGTGCGGGTGGGGGTGCGCAGGGTGCGGGCGTGTGCGGGTGCGGGTGGGGGTGCGCGGGTGCTGGTGGGGGTGCGGGTGGGGGTGCGCGGGTGCTGGTGGGGGTGCGCGGGGTGCGGGCGGGTGCGGGTGGGGGTGCGCGGGGTGCGGGCGTGTGCGGGTGCGGGTGGGGTGCGCGGGTGCTGGGGGGGGTGCGCGGGGTGCGGGCGTGCACGGTGCGGGTGGGGTGCGCTGGTGCGGGTGGGGGTGCGCGGGGTGCGGGCGTGTGCGTGTGCGGGTGGGGTGCGCGGGGTGCGGGCGTGTGCGGGTGCGGGTGGGGGTGCGCGGGGTGCGGGCGTGTGCGTGTGCGGGTGGGGGTGCGCGGGGTGCGGGCGTGCGCGGTGCGGGTGGGGTGCGCTGGTGCGGGTGGGGGTGCGCGGGGTGCGGGCGTGTGCGGGTGCGGGTGGGGTGCGCGGGTGCTGGGGGGGGTGCGCGGTGTGCGGGCGTGTGCGGGTGCGGGTGGGGGTGCGCGGGGTGCGGGCGTGCGCGGTGCGGGTGGGGTGCGCTGGTGCGGTTGGGGGTGCGCGGGGTGCGGGCGGGTGCGGGTGGGGTGCGCGGGTGCTGGTGGGGGTGCGCGGGGTGCGGGCGGGTGCGGGTGGGGTGCGCGGGTGCTGGTGGGGGTGCGCGGGGTGCGGGCGGGTGCGGGTGGGGTGCGCGGGTGCTGGTGGGGGTGCGCGGGGTGCGGGCGGGTGCGGGTGGGTGCGCGGTGTGCGGGCGTGCGCGGGTGCGGGTGGGGATGCGCGGGGTGCGGGCGTGGGCGGGTGCAGGTGGGGGTGCGCGGGGTGCGGGCGTGTGCGGGTGCGGGTGGGGGTGCGCAGTGTGCGGGCGTGTGTGGGTGCGGGTGGGGGTGCGCAGTGTGCGGGCGTGTGTGGGTGCAGGTGGGGGTGCGCGGGGTGCGGGCGTGTGCGGGTGCGGGTGGGGGTGCGCGGGGTGCGGGCGTGCGCGGGTGCGGGTGGGGATGCGCGGGGTGCGGGCGTGTGCGTGTGCGGGTGGGGTGCGCTGCTCCGGGTGGGGGTGCGCGGGGTGCGGGCGTGCGCGGGTGCGGGCGTGCGCGGGTGCGGGTGGGGGTGCGCGGGGTGCGGGCGTGCGCGGGTGCGGGCGTGCGCGGGTGCGGGTGGGGGTGCGCGGGGTGCGGGCGTGCGCGGGTGCGGGTGGGGTGCGCGGTGCGGGCTGCGGGCGCTTCGGAGGGCAAGTCCCGGGCTGCAGGCCCCGCGGGGCGCCGGCGAGGCCGCCGTTGGCTGGAAGGAATCAGGCACTAAACTCCGGTTTCGCGCGGAGACTGTTTCCTGTCCAACACCCCGCGCACCCGCAGGATCATGCCCGGTTTGGGTTAATTTCACACAGTTGAAACTCGGTAACATTTTGAACCCGAAGAGTTTAAACCAAGACAAGCAGTTAGGTAGTCATTTTTTTACTGCCTTCCTCTGCTCCCCGTTACTTTATCTGATAAAGACATGGATAGCACAATATACATTTAAAAAGATGCCCTGATAAATAGGCTCAAAAATCATATTTAATAATTTTCAACTCTCCTAAAAAAAAAAAAAAGAAGAAGCAGAAATTCGGCGTCCTGCAATGACAGTGTGTAAAAAAATGTGTAAAAAAATCTTGTAGCTTTTCTTTAGTGGAGAAAATTTCCTTTTAGTCTGGTTGACAGGACATAAATAGTTACAAAATGCTTTATATTTTGTGATGCCTTCTCCTACCCCAGTCAAAGACCCCATTAGGTAAAGTGGGATATTTCTCTGGTTTTTAAAATTTGGAGAAATTAAGGCTCAGGGTGGTAAATCCTTTCTCCAAGGCGACTCTGGTGGGTAATTAAGAAGGCACCAGAACCCAGGCTTTTCATTTCTTAGGTCAGAGCTCTTGCTGCTTTTCTGTAATATTGTGCACCATTTAAGCCCTCTGAAATCAATGTGTCCCATTATTGGCTCCTAAATTTCTAGGCATTTAAGAAAGAAAGAAATAGTAGGGAGGACTTATAAAAATTACTACAGCAGAGAGCAAAATCTGTGAAGGAAAGATAGAACAGTTGACATAGTTTAGCCTGGAGAAGACAAGGTTGAAAGGTGACTTGATACGTGTTTTTGAGTAAAATGTTCCCGTGAAAGAGTATTCTGTGTCTTTGTCAAGGAGACAGACGGGGTAAGTTACAGCGCTGAACTGCTGGGTCACATGTTAGGTAACATGTATGGGTGAGGGGTACATTAAATTCAAAAAAAGGCAACAAAATGAGGGAAACTTCTTTTTTACATTGAAGTAAATAAAATAAACTCTTAGGATCCTTTCTGCATGTTTATATTACATCATTTGTGGTTATTCAAGCTTGTAATATTTCTCTGGTCGTATACAAAATTGCTGAATTTCTAAAATGCTCAAATCTTATGTTTAATCTATATGATGTGCTAATTCCCTTTGAAGTCCACATTGCCTCATCCCAATTGAATTAAATATTCTAACTGGAAGGAAGCTCAAGATATTGCTATTACCTGATGTTTAATTAAACAACAGTACCTCAGGGCAAACCCAAAAGATTTGCTCATGCAGTAGGAATTCCAATTCTGGCTTCCCCTCTTCTGCCTTTTTGCTCCTTTCACTTCACTAAGGCTTCTTTTGCGTAGGACACAGGAGAACTGAGAAGTGAAGATTCCTAATGTGATTATTTCTTAGCTGTGTTAAAAAAAAAAAATGCAGAAGGAGAGAGGGAAATATCAGCAAATCTATTACATTTTGGGGGGAGCTTTTAGGTCCATGTTATCAATGAGTATTTTAATCTATAGACAAGATTTTATGAGCACCTGCCAGTAATTGAGAAGTAATTCAAGTACTGTGGCAAATGTAAGAGAAACTTAAAATATGGTTTCTGCACATGAGTTTAAACTGGTAACCCTGGACAAAAAACTTTATAATTAGCTTCTAACTGACATGATACAGACTTTAAGTGCTATAGAAACTTACAAGAGAGCAGGATTGATTGCATCATTCAATAATAATTGGACATATACTATGTTCATTCGTTTATTCATGAATTCAGTTATCTTTCATAGAGTGCCTACTAACCGTCATACACAGAGGACGGAGCCAGGAATTCTCACTGTCATGGAGCAATAGTTTTAATGAAGGTTGGAGTGAGAAGACATATAATAAATAAACATGAAATAAGCAGATCAATTGGTGAGTGTCATGAAGGACACTAAAGCAAATTAAGGGAGCATGGAAAAAGGGTGCCACTTTATGTAGGTAGCCAGGGACGCCACTGTAATTCCTTGAAGAAGCTAAAGGAATAACTTTTTCAGGTACATTCCAAGGGTCATTCCAAGAAGAAGGAGGTCAAAGGCAAAGGCTAGAGATGTTTGGGGTGATTGAAATAGAATGAATTTGGGTCAGAATCATAGGAGAGATTTGAGGGGTAGAATGATAGGCAGATCATCTGGGACCCATAGAGTAGATATACTGGGGAATCTGCCAGCAATGGAGCCTGAGAAGAAGAACCGAATAAGGTAGGGTGAAAACCGGAAGAGTGTGTCACCCAAGTGGAGAAAGTATTTGGGGGAATAAGAGTAATTGATTATTTAAAATGTTGCTAATAAGTAAATAAGATAGACTGACCATTGGATTTATCACTATTAAGTTCATTGTTTATTTTATTTTTTTGAAAAAGATTTCTTTATCTTAGAGGGAGAGTGAGAGATAAAGTGCACACACATGCTTGAGTTGGGGGAGGGACAGAGAGAGAGCACTTTCAGGTGGACTCCCCACTGAGTGTGGAGCCCTACTGTGGGATCCATCTCGTGACCCATGAGATCATGACCTGAGGCAAAACCAAGAGTTGGAGGCTTAACCAACTGAGCCACCCAACCCTCATTGGTTATGTTATATTATGTTATATTATTTTAAATTCAGGATTAATGCTTGCTTTATGTTTACTTGTGATAAGAGCCACAGTATATTAACAGCTCTCAGACCAATCCTGATAGTTTATGTGAGTTTCCTTTATGATTATCTGCTTTTGTTGCTCTGCTTAGAAAATACTCATATTTTCTTCTACATATATTATTTTCTTAATTGTTTTTTTTTTGGCACTTTGACCTAAAATCTATTTGGGAATATAGCATGGGAAAAAGTACAAATCAAATTGTGTGTTTTTTACCCAATTATTTAACCAATTTTTTCTATTAGTGTATTCCAACTATTGTTTATAATATCCTAATTATATAAGTCATCTAATAAAATTCTGTTTAGAAATATTTTCAAAGGGCTTAACCTTTCACTTCAATCACATATCAAACTTTTATACTTATTCAGATGTTTTGGATATATTTCTTTGGATTTTTCTTTTTTCTTCAGTTAACTATGTTGTTTATTCTGGTGGGGGTACTAAGCTATTTAAATTATCTTCATGCTTTACTTTAAAGCTTGGATTTGTTTTTGAAGATTTTATTTATTTATTCATGAGAGACACAGAGAAAGAGAGGCAGAGACACAGAGAAGAAGCAGGCTCCATGCAGGGAGCGTCCCGGGTCTCCAGGATCAGGCCCTGGGCCAAAGGCGGGACTAAGCCGCTGCACCACTCAGGCTGCCCTAAAGCCCGGATTTTAAGCTCTCGCTGTAATTACAGTAGTCCTCCCTCATCTGAAGTCTTCCTTTCCTTAGTTTCAATTACTGGCAGTCAACCAAGGAAACAGATATCATCCTGACATATCAGAGGATAGTAGCCTAACGCTAAGACACGGTGCCCACACATTCACGTCACTTGGGCTCATCAGGCATTTTATCATCTCATCTCATCACAAAAAGGGTGAATATAGTACAATAAGATATTTTGAGCAAGGCCACATTCACATAGCTCTTATAATGGTAGAGTGTTATAATTGTTCTAGTATTACTTACTGTTAAGGCCTTATCATGCCTAATTTATAAATTAACCTTTATCATAGGTATGTATATATAGGAAAAACATAGTATATATAGGATTTGGTACTAAATGCAGTTTCAGACAACCACGGGGGAGGGGGGAGCCTGGAATTTGTCTTCCTCAGATAAAGGGGACTACTGTATTTTCTAATATTTTCTTGGCTATTCTAGGGGATATATTTCTAGGCTTGTTGCCTTTTATTAATTTTTAATCTTCAATGTTTTTCAAGTTTGTATTAAATTTTTGGGACGCCTAGGTGGCTAAGCAGTTGAGTGAGTATCTTCAGCTCTTCGCCTCAGGGTGTGATCCTGGAGCCCCGGCATCAAGTCCCACATCAGGCTTCCTGCATGGAGCCTGCTTCTCCCTCTGTTTATGTCTCTGCCTCTCTCTCTCTCTCTCTCTCTCTCTCTCTCTCTCTCCATGTGTTTCTCATGAATAAATGAATAAAATCTTAAAAAAAATTATATTGTATAACTGAAACTTTTAACAAATTGCCCATTACCTTGATAATAAAGTGATTTTCAACAAAATTCAAATGCAGATCTGATCACACCAGTTCTCCATTCAAATGCATTTATATTAGAACTTGAAAACATATATAGAAGTAATATATTTGTAAGGAACACACACCTAAATAATTGATAGGCCAAGAAATTTAGCAATTAAAATTAAAAATTATTAGAATTCGCTAGTAATTTAAATACTACCTATTGTAATTTGTGGGGTGAAGGAGTCCTAAATTCTCAAATGTTAAATTGTATGCTTAAAAAGAAAATTTGAATAGAGAAGTTAGAAAAATTGTAAGGAAATGAGCACAAAGCAATTGGAAGTAAGGATATGCAAAAGTTAAGAGAAGGAATTAACAAATTAGAAAATAAAATATGGAAAGTGACTCAGGAAGAAAAAAAATTATTTCTCTGTAAAACCTGGTAAAATAGATCAATCTCTAATAAGACTGATCTGGAAAAAGGTAGAAAAGACAAAAATAAGCAAAACAGTAGGGTCTTTAAAGGAGTCAAACTACAGATAAAGCAGCAGTAAAGAGTGAGAGGAATATCATAAACAGCTATAAAGCAATGAATATTAGAACTTTTAATAACTGGAAAAATTTTGAAGAAAATATAATTTAACATAAAGCTGATAAAAGGTCAAAAAGAATGTCAAGGCAAGGTAGTTCTATAAACATTAAATAAATTGAATTTATATTCAAAACCTTAGCCCAAAGAAACCACTAGATCCATATTTTATCAAAGATTTTTAAAAGATTTTTTATTTATTCATTGAGAGAGAGAGAGAGAGAGACAGAGACAGAGACAGAGACAGAGACAAAACACAAACAGGGAGAGGCAAAGGGAGAGGGAGAAGCAGACTCCCCACTGAGTAGGGAGCCAGACACAGGGCTTGATCCCAGGACCTGGAAATCATGACCTGAGCTGAAGGCAGACCTTAACCATCTGAGCCACCCAGGTGCCCCATATTTTTTGAAATTTTTGAAGAAAAAGCAATTTCAGTCTTATGCAAAATTTCTGAATTATAGAAGAAGAGTAAAATTCTAAAAATTATTCTTAGGTACTTATATAACCTAACAGTGGTTAGAAAAAAAAAAAAAGATAAAGTGGAAATTTTAATCTCACCAGTAATGTAGATAAAAACACTGAAAAATATTAGCAAACTGTATGTAGAGCATATCAAAGATAAATACATCTAAACTGATGTTGATTTATCCCAAAAATGGAATGGCAGTTTGATATCATAAAATCATTTAATGTCATTTATATTAGCATATCATCTCAGTAGATGAAAAAAAAATGACAAAATTCAATAGCCACTCACTATAAAAGATTTTGGCAAACTGCAATAGAATTTTTTTTTTACCTTCATAAAGAATGTCTAACATAAACCTAGAACAATTATTCTCTTTTTTTAGAACAATTATTCTTAAATCATTTTAAAATTCTCTTTCATCAGAAGGTAATATCTATTGTCACAATTTCTTTTCAACATTGTTCAAGAGATCTTAGCCAGTATTGTAAGACTAATAAAACCTGTGAGGATTGGAAATAAACTAGGACACTGTCATTATTTGTAGATAATATGACTGTTTAAATAGCAAAGAAAACCATCAACAAATAAATTATGAAGATAAATGGAAAACTTTAATAACTTTGGATATAAGAATAGTATATAAAATAAAATTCATTTTATATGTAAGTAATATAAATATTTTGTTAATGCTGATAGCATTCTATCTAATATATGCAAAATACAGGAAATAAATGTATTCTGAATGAGAGTTCCTTAACTTTTTTCTCTCCTGAATAAGAATTCATTCTTCTTTGATCCTTTCACTGTTCAATTAGATCTTGTTTAGATCTCATTAAAATCCCTTCCTTATCTCTGAAGGGTGGGATAATTGTAAGAGCAGTTCAGTTTTCATTCAGGTTGAGGTAAATGGAAAGGAAATATGGAGCTGTGAGCAGCACTAGTAGGAGGATCTCTAGATTTTTGTTTTTCTTCTCTGATTGATATCCAGTCTCCAGGGAAATTGTATGCAATGTATTATGTGTCATGGCCTCTGCTCCAAGCTGAAAGGTATAAAAATGACAACCCCTTCCTCACAGCCCTATCACCATCACTACCACCACCACCACCACCAAACCTGGGCCTACTTCTTGACTCACTGGCTATACCCTCACCCTTTATTAGTCCTGTAGATCCTTCCTGCATTGAAATCCAACATTGTATATAAGTGTGTTTTCAAGATTAGGCAAAGAATATAAAAATTCTGCATTCAGGGCAGCCCCAGTGGCTCAGCGGTTCAGGGCCGCCTTCAGCCGGGGGTGTGACCCCAGAGTCCCGGGATTGAGTCCCACATCAGGCTCCTGGCGTGGAGCCTGCTTCTCCCTCTGCCTGTGTCTCTGCCTCTCTCTCTCTCTCTCTCTCATGAATAAATAAATAAAATCCTTTAAAAAATAAAATAAAATTCATGTAAGAGAAAACTCTATCTGCATATGGCAAGTGCCCAGCTCCTCACTGTAGTGAAACATTTTCCGTAATTAAAAACATTTATAAAAATTAACTATAAAGAGTTAGAGGCAAGGTTACTTCAGATTACATCCTATAAGAATATGAAGAAAAATGTGTGCTTCATGGTAGAATACTCTCTGCTGAGCAAGAGTCTGGATGTGTCTTTGCTCAAATCTTGAGTTATATACTTAATTTTACACATTAAAATTTAACAGCCTTTTAAATGTAATGTGCTTTTACCAAATAGACTTTTTTCTTTTTTAATAGTATAATTTTATAGTATTGTAATAATAATATTCGGAGCATAGTTGACAGGTTTTTTTCCCCTAGTATACAATTAACTGTTTTTCATTGATTTTCAGAAGCTTTTTCTTTAATAGCACTAAAATTTTTTTTAAGTTCTGACAAGATTCTGAGATAAAATGATTTAAAACAGAATAGTATGCTTCTTTTAACTTAGAGAAAAATTAAAATTAGGTAAGTATAATACCTTTCATTGACTTAAGTCTATGATCATATGTACATATTGAACTGTTTTTTTATTCATCAGGATTTATAGGTTTTCTAAATTAAGATAATCTTAGTTTGGAGAAGGAATATTTTGAAAAAAAAATGTCTCCAGGTGTTTTCAGAGACAACTAGACTAGGGAAAGCATTTTTATAGGTGAGATAAATGCTTGTTTCACAGTACACTTATTTCCAAATGTTTCTGGCAAGACTTACACAGCATCTTAATTTTACATTTCTTTCTCGTGTGTACATTTTTATTTCCAGCCCAAAAATGAAAAAGTGAAAAGACATTATAGAATGACAGGGAGATCTGTTGTTACACTAGATATCTAGCCAACCAGCACCCATTCTAATGTTTTACACAAAATGCTACTAAAAATCTTAAATTTGTGGAGAGTTTTATACTTTGCAAAATGAGTTCACATTTACATGATCACATTTGACTCCAGCCTTATGAAATATGCAGAAAAATATTATCATTATTTGTTTTGTGGATAAAAATACCAAATATGGATGGAGTAGATTGAGGCTCTTTTGGATATCATAATAAAATGATGAAGATAAAATTTAACTCAGGAATTCTGATGCCATATCTGTTCTTCTTCTGCTACACACAGTGAACTACCAAATAGGTTTTGACTGACTGAATAAAAATAAAATAATATTTTCTCACAGCTTAAAAGCATATATATGTACTTTTAAGAAAAATTTAATAGCCTCTGAAAAATATTATTCGCTAGAAGGCTATAATTTTAAGATTTTTTTGGCATCTGTATTTCTAATGAAATTGCTACTTATTCAGCAACTAAGAGAAAAAAATCTATAAAATGAAATAATTTAGAACCCCGAAGAAGTATTAAGGTAACACACTTTCTTGACTAATGAACTGATGTGCTGTGTTTGAACTATTTTAAACAAAGTGCATTTCCCACCCAGGTTGAAGAATTATAAAATGGAAGCTTGGGTATGGTGCACATTCGCATCTCCTGTAGTCAGATTTGTACAGTCGAGACTGATTGAACTAATGGCTAATGTACAGAGTGAGAGTATTTAACCGATTAGGGGTAACAAAGGATTTCAGGGAATTAAAAAAAAGACAAATGCTGATATAGGAAGATAAAAGAAGCGTTCCCAAGAATTGATAAGGGATCAGAAGTGAGAATCAGATTTGTGGGATGGAATCTGTTTTCAGAGTGAGAAAAAAGATTTAATGAACATGAGTAAGGACAAACTAGGTGAAAGAAGCCAGGGATCATATCACATTACATGGAACAACTGTTGGCATTTTTAACAGGGCCATGGTGAGTGAATGAAAAGATACTTTAGGGGCCCTGGGTGGCTCAGTCTATTACGAATCCGACTTTTGTTTCAGGTCAGGTCATGACTCCAGGTTGTGAGATTCAGCCTTGAGTTGAATCTCACGTCAGGCTCCTGTACTGGGCTTGGAGGCTGCTTAAGATTCTCTGTCTTCCTCTCTCTCTCTGTCCCCTGTGCATGTGCACATGCTTCTCTCTTTCTCTATATCTCTCTCAAAAAGAAAAAAAAAAATCATTTAATGGCTCAGTACAGAAGAGACAATCCCTTGTGTGTCGTTCACCTAATATGCCATTTTCTTCCCCAGGTGGAGAATATCCTGAGTTCACCTGCACACAGCCCTTAAATACTTTCTTTCATCTTTATGTTGATAATACTCTTGAAGTGGAAAGCATTTTTTCCATGGGAAGAACAATAATTGTGTATAGTAATAAGTACTGGGGCTGACCATGGTGCTGGTGAAACATACTGTTTCTACTAATGTTTGTATTCTTTTTCTTTATGATAATGGATTTAGGCAAGTGTTGAGAAATGGAATGTGAGGAAGGTAAGATCCTCATAAAGTGAGCAGAGTAGATAAATCCCATTAGGTTGATGACATTCATTACCTAAAATGTATTAGGTGGTAATCACACAGTTATTATCAAGGGAGAAGATGTGGTACCTGTATCTGTTATTTGTATATTTGCTTCTGGTTACCAACTTCAAAATAACATTTGCATAATTTTTTTGCACTAGTGGATATCCTTCTGTATGAATGACCTTTAAGCTTCCCAGATATTATTAGCTGATGGGGTTCCAAATGGTGAAAAAAGACTGTTAGAACCAGACAGAAGCAAGTAGAGTCATCATCCTTTCAAAATCTTTTCCTTCTTTTTGATCTATTTTATTCTAGTTTACATATAAATAAAAATTTTGTTGTATGTGTCTCATAAGTCAGGTATAAAGGTAGATTTTCTAAATTTTTAATTTTGGTGATATCTCTGAGGGTTTAAACACATATGTTATCTTATAATATGGTACCTTCAAGTACCTGAACCTCTTATCAAAGGTCTAAAAGCATTTTTCAGGGTGGCTCAGCGATTTGGCACTTACCTTTGACCCAGGGCGCGATCCTGGGGTCCTGGGATCGGTTCCTGCGTGGGCTCCCGGCATGGAGCCTGCTTCTCCCTCTGCCTGTGTCTCTGCCTCTCTCTCTCTCTCTATGTCTATCGTGAATAAATAAATAAAATCCTTTAAAAATAAAAATAAATAAAAGCATTTTTCATTTAACTTGAATTTGATAATTTTATAAGACAAATAGATTTATCAATTTACAGGCAGAAATGCCAATACCTATGATTGACATGTGTTCCTTTCCATTCTTGCCATTAGTTTAAAAAAATGCAAAATGTCACCAGTTACTCCAAATGTAATTAGTACCATATGCATTTAGAAATCCCTTCTAGTTTCTTTACCACTTAAAGCAGAAATTCTGATGTTATTCTAAAATTTGAAACAGCTCTATTAATACTATGTCAAAGAATTCATGATAACACAGTAGAAAATTCATATGTTCATTTATTTTTTTCTTGTTAAATAACTTGGGTATAGCAACTGTTAATAACAGTAAGATAGTCTCAATTTTACATGTATATGTATGGACCAGAAATATAATAGGTAGAATATAATTTTGAGAGATTATACTTGTAACTGGGTTAGCTAGTCAAGTAATTTGAGGTCCAAATTCATAGAATATTTGTGCCATAGGTTGGATTCCTTAGTAGCAGCTGCTGAAAATAACAATTGAGATGAAACATATTTATTAATAATCAACTACATTTGAAGGATGAGAGGGAGAAGCAGGACTGGATAGAGGAAAAACTGATTCAGGTTCAACAAAATCTCCCTCAATCTTCTGGGGAGTTTTGAAGACAGAATTTCCCTGTAAAGAGTCCCACTCAGAGACAAAATGGCTGGACTTTTGTAAACCTCTTTTGGTCAAGTGTTGGCTTTCCTGGGAAAGGCATGACCTTGGGTAAAAAGTTATTGTGAAATTACTTGGTTTTAATAAGCACATTATTTGTGCTTAGGTTTGAAAAAGAGTATTTTTTAAACTTTTGTTTATTGAAATACTTGTTAATACAATTCTATGTTGTGTGAAATGAAGATAAAATGGAAAGAACAAGAGAAGATCCAATTTCAAGTAGTTTCTAATGATTAAAGAGGGGATGGTTTGAACATGCCTCTCCCATAAAAGACCACAAGATATCAAAACACTTAAAATACATCTACATGTGTTCATAATAATATTTTAAAGTAGCATCATATTAGGAAGTTAATTGGACACTTTATTATTTTGAAAAATAAATAAGGGAAAAAACCTAGCACTTTTTCTGACTTTTTTGTGCAAATATATTTCAGATTAACCAAATATTTGAGAAAAAGTTCTTTATAAGAGACTCTCAGATAATAAACATTTGAAAGAAGGAATGATAGAATGGAAAATTAGAATGTAGCAACATTTAGTGAAATAATGAATTTAGACAATGATCATCAAAGACTGCTCAAATATTAGGCAAAAGATAGCTGGAGAAGACAGGTTGAAACAGATGAACCAACTGTTCAGTTTTGTCTGGTTGAACATTTATATATTATATACCTCCTGATAAGATGCACTAAGATGTATATGGCATCTCCTATGCAGTATTGCCACTAATAGTTAAACCTACATCTGATTAAGTCTGTAGTTCTGAGATTACAGGAAATATGATAGATGGAGAAACAATATAAAATTCAAATCCTAAAGCACAAATGTGGTAAATATTATAAGTCCCAGTTTTTTCAGCAATAATTGATATGAAAAAGAATGGAAAGAACTATTAAAATTTTAAGACTTATAAGACATATTAACCAGATATAATTGTATAGATCTTGTTTGGATCTTGATTTGAAAAAAAAAAAACAACTATGTATAGAAATTTTATTATAGATTAAGTATTAGATTAACAAAATATTATTAACTTCATATGTATGTCATCATGGTTATTTTAATAAGGTCTTATTAGAAATGTATACTGAGTTATATTCCATGTTTATTGAAATATTATACAAATTATACAAATATTATATGAGTTATTTATAGGTGGGATGGTAGATGGTGATGAGTAGGGGAAGAAATTAAATGAAATTAGCAAAAGGTGAAAATTGTTAAAACTGAGTTACAGGTGATAAGTATATGGAAATGTATTATACCATTTTCTTTTATATATGGTTGAGAATTTCTATAGCTAACTGTTAAGATATTAAATTATTTGCATGGACACATAGAAAACATTTTTATCAAACCAGTGTACCAAATAATGTCATAAATGACAGAAAATATGTTGAACAGCAAATCTAGATTCAAAGGCATCATGACAGTCATCATTATAGGTGAATCCCTCAAGATAAAATTTAACACAGATGCTATTGCAAATTGTCAGAATGAAGGTAAGCTTACTTAATTGAAATTTGTGAGGAAAAGCCCACAGTATTTATATGAAATGGATGACACTGTGTCTATGAAGATTTTTTTTTAAGGATCTTGTTTTGCTTTTAGAGAAAGTGAGTGCACACCTTAGGTGGGGAGGGACAGAGAGAGAGCAAGAAAGAGAGAGAGAGAGAGAGAGTCCCAAGCAGACTCCATGCTCGGCATGGAGCCCAACATGGAGCTGGGTCTCATGACCCTAAGATCATGAGCTGAACCAAAACCAAGAGTCACTGCTTAATTGACTGAGCCACCCAGGCACCACCGAAGATTTTTTTTTTTTAACAGTGAAAGCACAGAAGTGATTTATGTTCTTCCATTTCAAAATAATAGGGTAATTGAGTTTGCTTAGTTATGCAATTTTAGTAATGCAATTAATGAGGTTGAAAATTCTTTTGCTTTCCTATCATCTTAAATCAACTATATTGAGCACAATTTGTGCCTTGTCTTGATGCCTTATGTCACTATTGTTCATCAGAAGTACTAGCTGTGGTATACATGATGATCTCTTGGATGCTGAGTTGGGGAGAAGAATTTGCTTTACAGTAGTAGTTCTGCAATTCTTACAGGCTCTGTAACTTATTGCTAAAGCTCTCAGTTGTCAGTATTTCAACTATGCAGAGCCTCCTGAGAGCATACTCCCTTCATGAATGCCCAAATAATGCAGCTATGCTGCTCCACTGTTCCAAACCATAGTACAGTTTGAGGCTAGATCTGTTTCACCAGGGTAGTTAGATTAGGTTTTCTTTGGGAGGGCCCTATTTTTTTCAGGTTTCCCACTATTAAAATAATTGCCTTCCACACCAAATTCCCTGAATTCTATATTGGCCAATACAACTCTGATTTCTCTTGAGGACTAGCACAGATTTAGACTGTATAGAGTTGACTTATTTATTACACGTAATTCACCCATACCCCAAAACTTGAGGTAGTAAACATTGTTTTGTGTTTGTTAGTTGATAGAATTTTTTAAAGATTTATTTATTTATTTATTCATGAGAGACACAAAGAGAGGCAGAGACAGAGGCAGAGGGAGAAGCAGGCTCCATGCAGGGAGCCCGATGTGGGACTTGATCCCGGGACTGTGGGATCACGCCCTGGGCCAAAGGCAGATGCTCAACCCCTGAGCCAGCCAGGCGTCCCAGTTGATAGAATTTAAGAGGCAGGAAGCAGATTATTTTCTCATTATTGAAAGTATTCAATTGACATTTAACCAAAATATGATTCCACAGGTGCATTTTCCCTGTATAAATTATATTTTAAGATTTTGGTCTCCCCTAACAGTCATTTTTGATCCTTTGATTCAAGAGATTTTCATGTGTGTGTGTATGTGTGTATATTTTGCTGCCAACATGATGCTGAAATGCTCTAAAATGAGATGGAGATTTTGATAACTACCAATAAATAGAACCAAATCATGAACATAAGAATTGTGCATAGCTATGGTTTTGAAAACTGCTACCCTAATTGTCAAGAAAAATGGATCAAGTGAAGAAAGAACAGCACACACAAGCCCATTTGGTATTATTGGTGCCTCAAAGATCTGGGAATAGGGTATTTTTATATTTATGTCCAGGAGGAAGTTGAAATCCAACATTTTATAGAAGTTAGGATGTGGTAGAAACCGGTAGCTCTTAAATCTTCATTACTTCATGTAAGAAAAAAAATCTCACTATTATTAGTAGAATATTTAAGGAATGCTCATTTACCTGTAGTATTATTTGTGTGATTGAGAGAAGGCACTAAAAATCAGGAGGTGAGAGTAAGGTAGATGCCATAAAGTAAGCAAGTTTATAGCCAAGGGTATACAATTCAAGAGGTATCTCAAAGTAAGTCCCTTGAGAGGTATGGCATCTTCACATATAAACATTTCATATCAGTATTTCATTTAATCTTTATCATTAGAAGACATTGCCTACCATGTTAAATAAAATGTAAATGATTAAGTCTCGCCAATTAAACCTTTTAATTTGCTTATGAATTAAATTTGAAATGTCTTAGTGATAAAGAGCTAATTTTAAAATCCTGCCAACAAGTTTATTAATTCTGCATGTATTTATTTAGCACCTACTCTACAGAAGATGCTTTGCCAAATCATAAAGAATAAGATGAAAACCGTAACTAGACAATGTGCACACATTTCAATTATAGCAACTGTCATAGCACAATGTAAGTGTTTTTTTGCATGTTTGTCTGACCATCTGTGCTACTATTATATATGTGTGGTCATCATGTAAAGAAAATATTCTAAACAGAGATAATCAAAAATGTTTGAAAAATACTTCACTTAAGTATGATTTGCCTGAGAAAGAGAACTGTGGGCTATGAAAGAACAGAGACTATTTGACCTATTTTTTTCTGCAACCCACACTATAGCTAGAATGTGGCAGACAATCAATGTTTGTTGAATCTTAGGCAGGAGAAAAAAAAATTGAGATATTGTTAAAATAGTGATAGAATTCTTCTAACCATTAAGCCTCAAGACAAATGATTCCATAAACAATAAGGTTGAATTATTTTTTGTATTTGTTGTAAATGTCACCTAGGTAATTCTAAGACTACTAGTCAGGGGGAAATGTCAAGAAAAAAATTATATCATGGTGGAGAATGTTTTTTGAATATACTATTGCAGCTTTCTAGCTGATCATCTCAGAGTTGAGAAGGAAAAGAGGTATGTCAAAGCTTAGGTCTAAATTTCTTGAAATGGGCAACATCAGACTTTGGGATAAGGTTTAAGACGTGAGGTTAAGGCCTGAGGGTGCCGACAGAATAGGAAACACAATTCCAGTTTTAATAGGGGCTCAGGACTTGTAGCAATGGGAAAGAAAAATAAGAAGGTGATGGCGATAACCCAGATCCTCAGCTAAATAATGAGCAGATAATGATGAAAAACGTGGAGAGAAAAATGAAAAAGGGATGAATGAAACTTGCAGTAGGGTTTCAGGTAATAGTGACCCTTCAGAAGTTTTCAGCTCTACCATAGCAAACACAGAGCATATTGAGGAAATGGAAAATATGCTCAGTTTGGTAATACGAGGATGCTCTAGGAAAATACACAGCAGACACAGGTTTCAGATAGAAAGTCCAGAGCAAAGAAGGAAGGGTATTATTTTTAGGTACTGAAGGAATTGTTATAGTTTTGAAGGGGAGAGTTAGAAGTGTGCATCATGGCAGTGTTCAGAATTAACAGAAGAGGGAAGAGAATTAAGAAGGGCCTGGTAGGGAGCTACTGCAATAGAAGTAGAAAAAAAAATCACCTTTGCTAGGTGACAAGCATTTTATATGCATTGCTCCTATTTAATTCCACAATAACCTTATGAAGTAGATACTAATTTTATCATCCATTTCACAGTTGAGGAATGTGAAATAGAGACTGCATGACATGTTAAAGTCAAAGTGCTAGGAGACGGGAGGTTACAGTCCGGAAGCAATGTCTGAGTGTAAAGGCCGAACTCTCCATTACTAAGCCATGTTACTTCCACAGATAACATTCTACATCTGGAATTACATTCATTACACATTTTAGAATAAAATAGCTCTGTGAACCAAGTTTCTCAAGTTTAAGTTAACTTCTTTTTTAATCTCCAATTAGCCTCTTATAGCATAAACCAATTAGGCATATGGTTGAGACCAACTTGGCAGATTTCACTCTAGTATAACAAGCCTGGGCTCTTATTATCCTTCCATGTGTACCGTTCAGAGCCTCACACACAGCCTCTGGCTAGCTTTGGGTATTGATTCCATTTTGCTGCCAACATCCTTCGATTGATGTAGAAAATCCAGGCTGATCTATTAATATACCTAAGTCTACCTTCTGCAGCATAGGCTTGAGGTGAGTTTTTAAAGAACATGCTTTTAGGCAACTAACTGTATTTCTAGACCTTTCACATGTAATATATATATATATATATATAGACATAGAACACTGTCTCATTCAAGACCCCTTTAAAATACTGTCTTATAACATTTTTCTACCCATATCTTTTCTGTTATTTTATGTAAACCTTTCATTCTGTCATCTGACCTGACTACCCTCTGTTCTTTCAAAGCATCCCTTTTAATATAGTCATGCTTATCTGAATCCCACTCATTCCTTCAAAATCAAGATCATATCCCACCTCTGCTGGTGGCTGATTACCTAAGTCCTGGTGTTGTCTCCTTGCACTTCCATAGCACTGATTGGAAGTAGTACTTATTAGTAAATTCACTCTCTCTCATGTGGTTAATCATGTCTTTATGTGGCCATATGAGTCTTAGTGCAGTAGATTATAGGCACTCCTCTGTCCTAACTAGAGCAGGGTCTTGGCCATAACACTTATTTATATCTTCAAAAACCATACACCACAGTGTTTTTTCCCATAAACCTCCAATAAGTATTTTTATTTGACTGCCATCTTTAAAAGTTATCAAATAATCCTTATTTTGTTATTATTAGATATAATAGTATGCATTGTATATGTAGTATTGGAATCCCAAGCTCAGGGACAAGATAGATAAAAGTTTAGCAAGTCATTTGGAAATTACATGCCTTATCTAAAATGGAAAAGACGCTTTAGTGGCAAATTATGGCAGTGTAGAATGCATGTTCGGTGTTAGCAGACCTTGTTTATTTTTCAAGGCAATCCAGAAATCCATGCTTGTGAAATTCCTTCAATTGTGAATATTTGCTGAAACAGGTTTTAAGCACTATTCAAGGGAAAATAAACTCATATGTTGGTCCATGTTTGTGTCTTAAATTGTACGTATATCTGTCATTTCAATATATTTAGATTGCTGTACTCACAGCATGATCATCACGATTTTATGAATTAACATTTACAATTTTTCCTATAGACCACGATATAACAAAAAAATAGAAAAGGACCTAGCCCTATTGCAAAATTTCATTTCATAATACATTTCTAAGACTTGATGAACAATTTCCTATTGCACAGAAATGCAATTGTGATGGGAAATGCAACCATCAACTGTAGCAGGAATTGCTATAGCATTTTTAGAAGTATCGGTTTATACATTTACCAGGACCTAGCACCAGTCACCAGAGTCTGTATCTGCAAAAATCAGACATTTCTGTGAAAAATCCAAGGAATTATAATTATTGCTCTCTGCTTTTAAAAAAAAAAAAATCTGGGTTTAGGTTTCAGTTCAGTTCAACCAACATGTACCTCATAGTAAATGCTATAGAGAACACAAAAATAAGTAAAATTCTCTACCCTGTCTAACCTCTATTTACATCTTCTTTGCCTATCTAAATTCTGCTTATTCCCACAAAGCCCCAATCTTATCCAGCCTCTCTTGAGTCTAGTTGAGGGGCAAGACACATACTCAAACAAGTATAGTACAAAAGGCACTACAGTAAGTTCTTTAAGGACTTAACAAAAAGTTATCTGAGTGCATAAGCATTTTAATATATGAAAATAAAGTAGTATAAGAGTAAACGACCAATGAGAACTGAAAGCAACATTACTTAGGTTGGTCATACAAACTATTTGATGAAATTATTTGAGCAGAGACCTATTAATAAGGAGTTAACCAGAAATATGGCCAGCGGGGAGTGAGGCAGAGGGCACAAGCTTGGCATATTCTATGAAGAGAAAGAAGACAAGCGGACGAGGACTAGCATGAGTAAGGAGGAAAGTAGTGGGAAGTGAAGGCAAATCACACAGGGTTTTGTGGACCAGGAGAAGGACTTAGGAAGTCTGAAGTGTAATATGCAGCCATGGGAGAGTTTTAAGTAAGGAACTAATACTATATAATTTACATACTTGAAAGATCACTTTGGCTTAAGTGTGTTGAGGCATCCATTTGTTGAGATAGAAAAGGTTGCGGAAGCAGCAGGTGTACGATATATTAGCTCTTCTATGGTAACAGACCCTCAAGTGGCTATGGTTTACAAAACCATTTCTTATTTATGTTACCTGCCGGTTACTGTAGTTCAACGACGTGGATCTACTCTATGTGCCTTTTTATTATGTAGCCAGGTTAAGGGAGCAGACCCTCTTTGGGACATGTTATTCTCAAAGCAGAGAGAAAAGAGCAAGAGTTAGAGCTTAATTTTGAAATTGTTCTTAAAGTTTCTGCCCAGATGGGGGCATAGTCATATTTACTCCCATTGGCTAATGTAAGTCGTGTGGCCAAGTGTGACCCTGGCATGGAGAAGCATTCTTCATAGGGAGGCCTGTAGGTCAACCAGCGATACATGAACGTATGCAATCATTTTACAGAGGAGGGAGTGAATACCTGGGAGCAGTAATGTAATCCATCACAAGAAATTAAGGGGCTAGGTTTAAATGGAAAAATATAAAAACGTCCAGGGGAATGTCTTTAGAAGAATACAGATCTTTAGCACTGGATTCATGTGACAGGAGAAAGAGCTACCTGGGATCTAACCTGGCTTTGCCAGTAACCTGTGACCCTTAGCAATTCACTTAACCTATCTGAGCTACATTTTCTTCAATGATAAAACAAAAAAAGCTATACTGGAATTGGGGAAGATTAACTCTGTTTTTGAGAGGTCCAAGTTCCCTAATATTGTAATTATACAGATACTTATGTTTATCTGACATTTGACTATGTATATTTTCTGGAGAAGGATGCTCAGCTGCTCAAAGCCAGTAGGATGTGAAGAAGGTTACAAACACTAGGAAAAAAATAATTTATTTGATTCAGAGTCAGCTTTAAAATTCTTCACATGTACCTTCTGAGGCACATAGAATCCCTAAGTTTAATCTCCTTTTCCATTTCCATCTTTTTTTCAGTGAAAACATACTCCTTGTAACAAGAAAAACAATATAAAGGAACAATTAGTCTTCTCCAAACAATGCTGTAAATAATTATTAACTCCCTAGTATGAATTCATCCATGCTATCTTCCATGGACATAAAACTTATATGGCCACTTGAATAATGCCTAATTTAAATCTTGCTCACTCTACAAAAAGAATAATGCAAATAAATTTGGACCAAACATACTTCTGCAACTTTTTTTCTTTTACATAATATATTGTGAAGATCCTTTCAGAGTAGTGTATATAGATCTAATTTACCTTCAATGGCTTTATAATTGTTCACAGTGTGGATATACCGTAATGCATTTAACCATTCACATTTTTAAGCATATTAATGTCTCTTTATAAAATTCACATTATAAAAATATTGATATGGGATACTTGAGTGGCTTAATCTGTTAAATGTCCAACTCTTGGTTTTGGCTCATGTCATGGTCTCAGGGTCCTGAGATTGGTGCCATGTTGGGCTCTGAGTAGCATGGGATCTGCTTGAGATTCTCTCTTTCCCTTTCCCTCTGCCCTTCTTCTTTCTCTCTCTCTCAAATAATAAAATCTTAAAACATACATTTTTGATATAATTTTTTACATAGAATTCTTTACATATTACTCCATTTTTTTGTGATAGATTCTTCCAAGTAAGATTGCTGTGCCAAGGATATGCATACTCAGTTTTGTTGAAATAGTGGATGTTGTGATGCGTTGCACAGATCTCCACTCCAGAACTATGGTACTCATTTCCCAGCTCCTGGGAGTGTTGATGGCCAACTTCTCTTAGCTGAGTTTCTGAATAAAAAGAGTTGAATAACTCAAAGTTTCTTGAATTATGATGCTAGGGTTATTGGGTTATGAAAGGTCATGGGGCACGGCCCATAAGCATTTCAAGAAGGCATTCCAAAGTGTAATGATTGGTTGATGCAGGGATGCGAGATCTAGTCTCTCTGCTCCAAACTGGGTCAAGTCTAAAGGGCCATCCTAGTTCCAGACTTCTCATTATGATTGGCTGAGACTTTGTTGCAACTGCATCAAAGTTCAACTACTCCTCTGCCCAATTCAGCTTTCTTCATTCCCCCACAGATGCTTATATTAGGAGTATTCTCCACTAAACTGCTGCACATGAATCCCACCAATCTCCATCTCTGCTTCCCAGGGAACTCAGCCTGGGACGGTGACAGACTGATGTCTGAAATGACTATTTAGACCTCTCTGCTAATCGGGAAGCCAAGCCTAACAACATTGCTCTGTAGACTTAACAAAGTATAGCTTCCATAAGATCAAGCAGCCTATCATTCAAATTTCCTCAGTAACAATTTGTTTATCTGACTTTAATGAGTATTCTCTAATGAACATACACTGCAGTGAATGATTTGTTCATTTTATCCAAATAATAATCATCTTCTATAATCAAAGTGCCTTGCTCTATTTACATAAATCATTTATTTGAGATGAATTTTCTTCAGGGAGCTGAGTTCACTACTTAAAATAAATGAAGCAAATGTTTACAAAGGATTCACAAAGCCAGAATTATGCTTATTAGGTAGATGAAAGCTGAAGACAAAGTTTTTAGGATTACTCTCATTTTCTGGGCAGAGCTAGTTTTCTACCATTTTGTCTGCAACCTCAATACTATTTCTGAGAGTGAGACTATTCAGTAGGAATTTTCAAGCAATCCATTCCCATAGCAACCCTTTTGAGGTGCTCCCAGCTCGCCCATGAGTGTTATCAGATCCACACAGGGAGACTTGGGAAGGAAGGTGCAAGGACAAGAGCAAGGGTGGGGAGAAGGAACTCTTTAAAAGGCAACAATAAAAGTCAACCCCAGGATTGCTTTTTCTGTAAGAAATTGAATATCTAATGATAATTTTGTCAGTAGACATAACTGATTTGAGATTCTTTATTTATTTATTTATTTATTTATTTATTTATTTATTTATGATAGTCACAGAGAGAGAGAGAGGCAGAGACACAGGCAGAGGGAGAAGCAGGCTCCATGCACCGGGAGCCTGACGTGGGATTCGATCCCGGGTCTCCAGGATCGCGCCCTGGGCCAAAGGCAGGCGCCAAACCGCTGCGCCACCCAGGGATCCCTGATTTGAGATTCTATAGGCATTCAATTTTACCTTTAAAAGTATAAAGAGGGACGCCTGGGTAGCTCAGTAGTTGAGCATCAACCTTTGGTTCAGGGCGTGATCCCAGAGTTCTGGGATCAAGTCCCACATCGGGCTCCCTGCATGGAGCCTGCTTCTCCTCCCTCTGCCTGTGTCTCTGCCTCTCTCTCTATGTGTCACTCATAAGTAAGTAAGTAAGTAAGTAAGTAAGTAAATAAATAAATAAATAAAATCTTTATAAATTAAAAAAATAAGTGTATGTATGTATATATAAAGATAATACAAAATAAGTGTATTCCGAAGCAGATAAATTATGCTCCTTAAAATCAGCAAAGGGTATGATAACCACAATGTTATAAAACTGGACTTTTCAAGGTTTCCTTTGGGTGGATGAGAAGAGGCCATTGGAAAGAATATACTTTAAGTTGGTAAACTTCCCTGTAATATGCTGACAATAAATCACTATTTAATTTTGGCCATGTCAGAAAAAAAGTGAAAAGAAAATGTTTACCGAGCTTTAAGCTATTCTGTGTGCTGCACAGAAATACAATAGATCGATTTCATTACCTGAAAGTAACTGATTGACATTCTGAGTGTCACTTTGAAATATGGCTGCAACAAATCTCATCCAATTAAAGAATTCCCCCAAAGAACAATCTTCTGCAGCTCTATACTGAGGGACAGTGTTATGCTTAGGGTAATAAAGTAAATGGCCGCAGCTGACAATAAGAGTGCTCCTCCTTCACTGTGGACATCCTGGCCTGCTAATGAGCTCACTTCACCCTGGGGAGAGCCGTCTGCTCCGGGTAAGGGAAGTTGTTCTTTCTCATTGCCAGTTTGCTTCTAATTCCTTCCTGAAAAGAAAGTGTCAGTCATGCTTAATTGCGTTAAATTAGGTGTGATAGTTTAAAACAGCACAGGGTCTTAATCACTCAAATTCTCACTTCTTTCTTGAGCCCTAGCTGGGGGTTTTAAGTCATGTCTAAGAAGTGTCCCTCTAGGGAATTAAATGACGTGTGTCCAAGGTCACCCAACTTCATTTTCTGACTGCATGTCATAATCGTCATTAAGAGGAATCAAACGTCTTCATGTGTATGGAGCTCTCCTAGGAACAAGCCAGAACAACAAGGGCCTGGCATGGCTGGCTGTGGAGTAGAATTCTGAATCAGACAATATGGTTCATCACACACACACACAACTGTAGTGATGAATATAAAGTTATTATTAATTTGAATTTGACTCACCTGGAATCACTAATTATTCATGCCATAGACTTTATCTCATCTTTGAAGAAAGAATTTCTAAGGAAAGTAAAGCACAAAGATTTCACAAAGTAAGCTTGTCTACCTAAAGAAATGTTTTCCAAACATGCATATACTTATTTGTGCATTCATTCATCCTTGATTTTCTGTGTTTATTGAATACCTTCAATGATCATTTAGAGATGTTCTAGGGTCTGAAATGATAATACACTACAGGTGACACAATTGCAGTCTTCAAGAACACGGTCATTTGGGGGGATCCCGGGTGGCTCAGTGGTTTAGCGCTGCCTTCAGCCCAGGGCGTGATCCTGGAGTCCCATGTCAGGCTCCCTGCGTGGAACCTGCTTCTCCCTCTGCCTGTGTCTCTGCCTCTCTCTCTGTGTATCTCTTGTGAATAAATTAATAAAATCTTAAAAAAAAAATTAAAGTTGATATACCATTTCCTTGAAATAGGTCAGTCTGGTGATTGCTTTGACCAACAGAAGACAGTGGAATCAAGAATACAGGCCACTTCCCAAGCCAGGTCATAAAAGACCAGGCAGCGTCTTTCTGATTCTATTAGGATGTTTACTCTGGTAGATGCCAGCTGCCATGTAAAAAATACTGCCTCCCACTGAGACTGCTGTGGTAAGATGGCCATGGATGGTCATTGCAGTTGATAGGCCCCCTGAATTGCAGCATCACCTGCCATCCCTAATAGCAGACCCTTTTTTACAACTGGCTCCTTGCCAACACCTGGCTGCAACCAGATGAGGATTTTCCTAGTGGGCCCTTCCCAACTTCCTGACCACATATGGCATGCAAAGCAAAATAGTTGTTATTATTTTACACCCCTGAGTTGTGGTGCAATTTTATAGGTAGCAGTAGTAACTACAAGAGAAATATGATACCAAAAATAGGATTCAGACCCACACAAATGTTGAATAGCTGAACAGTTTGGATTTCTCATGCCAACGAATCAATAGTCAAGGAAGAGGTTTACTCTGCTGGCTAGGTTGATGGATCCTGATTCCAAGGAAAAACCTGAATGCTTTACACAATGGAACTTAGGAGGACAATGTCTGGAATGGAGACGCTCCCCTGAAGTGTCTTCTTGTAAATCTTTAAGAAATGAAGATTTGGGTCATCCCATCTGGCAAAGAACTACGCTCACTGCAAGTGCTTACTGAAGGCAAAGAAAACATAGAATGGGTGAAGAAAATTATAAATACTGGCTCAACCACATGATCAGTTGCAAAAAGCCAGAATCTGCAGTATTTGTAAGTATTCCTTATTTTATATGGCCATATAGGTGTAATGTGAATCAGTTGTCTTCCTCTCCCACTTCCCACTATTCACATATGTATTAATAGTAACTAATGTTATATCTCATTATTTAAATTATAAAATACCAAAGGGGAGAGTGACTCAACCAGAAGAAGAATTGCATTATCCAAAGATGGAGTAAGGGAGTTGATACAGGTGATAAACTTTTTGTTGTTAGAGAGGGAAGGTGGGGAGCACCAAAGAGAGAGAGGGAATGAGAGAATCTTAAGCAGGCTACATGCCCACGGTGGAGCCCAACATTGGGTTCCATCTCAGGACCCTGAGATCATAACCTGAGCTGAAATTAAGAGTTGGATGCTTAACTGACTGAGCCACCAGGTGCCCCAAGGAGTTGATATACTTTTTGGGGAGAGGCCAGCATATTTTTGGTTGTAGTTGGAATATTTACATCATATTAAATAGAAGCACTATTTTGCCATTGCATTTATTGAGAAGTGTTAGGTGTGATTAGAAGAACATGGTTTAGGATGATTCAAATATGGTGGTAAGTTGCCAAGCGATAGAATACGGGGGCTTTGTATTATGTCAACTTGGCTAAATTGAAACTACATTCCCCAGTCCCCTTTCTCAATCCTTCTCAGTAAGCCACAAAATAAATTAACTCAGTTTTTGGAGAGTAGAAGTTAAGGAGCAGCCATCTCTTTATGCTCTGTAGGTCAGGACAGAGCCAGGCACTGTTGAAGCTCATGCACATGGTTGATCATCTATTGGTTCACCTTGCTTGTGTGGGGCAATTGTTGTTTTTGCAGCTTCCCAGTTCCTGTTGGATCTCTTTCTTTAGCTTCTCTAAATTCTGGGCCAGATGCATGACCAGTTGTGGAGGGAAGAGTGTCAGCTTATCGTGCGTACCACCTGCATCATCACTATGATTAGAAGTTGTGAGAGATAGGCATGGAAACCAGTTATCTCTGGGGTTTCCTGTTGTCCTCACGGATTCCAGCTTTTCCTTCCTTCTCCTACATAAATTTACATATCCTTCCCAAATTCCATCCCTACTGACTTTAGGAAAACAAAATATGCAGAGGCAACAGCATTACTCTCGATTGCCTAAGCAGCTCTCACGACTGCATGAAGTCTAATTCCTATAATTTCTTGTTTATAATACTCCTAGTGATTTTGCTTCTCTGATCAAATCCTGACTGTTACAGCTTCAGAGACTTATAAAAGTAGTTTGGTGAAGAAAATTCTGTACTTGTGTTTTTCTCTTGTCTGTACCACTGACCCACTAAATATGTCATGGTATGTCTCTTTGTCTCGATTTCTTCATTTGGAAAATAACGATAAACACAATTCATCTTAGAAATGTACACTTTTTATGCATAGTGCATAACTTGCATTTCACTTTTGTATCTTAAAGTTTTGACAAATCTGTCCAGTTCTGGTTCTTTTCTAAGATTGTCTTTACCTGGTTATCCTTCCCACAACTTTTTTTTTTTTTTAAGATGTATGTATGCATGTATTTATGTATGTATATATGCATGCATGTATTTTTTTTTATTTATTTATGATAGCCACAGAGAGAGAGAGAGAGAGGCAGAGACACAGGCAGAGGGAGAAGCAGACTCCATGCACCGGGAGCCCGACGTGGGATTCGATCCCGGGTCTCCAGAATCGCGCCCCGAGCCAAAGGCAGGCGCCAAACCGCTGCACCACCCAGGGATCCCTACATGCATGTATTTAAGAGAGAGTACACACAAGCAGAGGGAGGAGCAGAGGAAAAGGGAGAGACTCTCAAGCAGATTCCCCCCCTGAGTGCAGAGCCCCGATGAGGATCTCAGTCTCACGACCCTGAAATCATGACCTGAGTTGAAACCAAAAGTTGGAAGCATAACTGACTGAACTACCCAGGTGCCCTCCCTTCCCACAACTTGAACATAGAATATCCAAAATAAAATTTAAAGTCTTTCTTCCCTAAAATTTCCCTAAAATTTTCTCTTCCCTAAAATCCCTAAGATTTTCCCTAAAATCTTCTCTTTTGCCTTTTATAATACTAATACTACTGTTTTACCAGTAATCCAGACCTCAATAGATCAGTTTAATTCTGCAAATTATTATGTGCATCCTTTGAATTTGGGATCTAATCTGGCAAAGCCTGTCATGTGCATTCTCTCCCCATTATCTCCCTCTCCCAGACAACATTACTCAATCTCAGTCCAAATTCAATTTCTCTCATGAATCTTGCTTAAACTTTCCTTGATATATACTCTCATGCTTGTAAAGCAAATCCACTCCAGTATAATCCTTTGTTATTTGATCTCCACAACATAGTTTTTATATTATGTAGAATTTATTATCTACCCTAGATTTTATTGTTTTGTATATTTATCAACTGATTTTCTACCTCCATCCCACAAGACTATGGGCAGAGACCATGTTTCATCTTCCATAAAGAAAATACTAAATAGACATTTGTTGAATGGATGGATGAATGAATAAATAAATATAGGAAAAGATAAGGGAAGAGAAGTTTTAAAATAGGATAAGTAGAGTACATTGTGAGGTGAGTAAATGTTGTGTCATGCCATGGGATAAATGAGGACTGGAAAGATAGCAGCTGTTTTATCTCTTGTCCTATAGAGACAGAATATAAATGTGCCATTTCCACTACCTCAAAGAAAATTTTAAAAAGTTTTCACCTCCTACCTGGAGAAAAAAAAGATGAGAATTTTTCAAAGTAGACAATAAACAGCAGATATCAATGTACAAGTATACGTTGTTATATATGTGTACATATATATGTGATCAGATTAGAATTTGTATAAAAGAGTGAAAATATGTTCAATGCGCAAGTGTTGAGAATACAAAATTATGGATTCCCCTCTGCACATGAACTTCACAAACATATACCCACTTTCAAAGAATTACAGAATGTCCATGAGCTCTCTTAAACTTGATCACCTCTGATTTAAACATGAGTAAACGCATTTCTGGACTGCTGAATGCATTTCTACAGTAGGCAAGAATGACCATGAAAAATTTTAGTTGTCTTTATGAGGTGTTTTATTTTTGCTTCTCTGTCCACATGACCCACATGCAGTATTTTCCTAGGCCAGCCCCTTTCTCTCACTCAGGAGTATAATATTGCCTATTCTATGAGAGATGGTTATATATGAATAATTTGCCAGATTGCTGTTTTCATCATGAGTCCATACCATTAAAATGATTAGAGAGGTACCCTATACATAAAACCCAGATACTTAGTGTTAGTTTTCCATGAATAGCCTTTAGTGAAGCCAAATAGCTTCTTCTTTTCTATCTTAAAGGACTCAAGCCAAGCCCCTCTCTATGATTCTGAGAAGACAAGGTTATAGAGACAAGTCCTCAACAAAAGGGCACAACCCCACCAAATTCCCTAAGGACATACACACTGCAGTGAATCCTTGATTAAGCTAGAAGACGTGTTACAACCTGACATGGATGGAGAAACTTTGTAAAGGGGGAAATAGGATAAAATCTCAGTCCTTCAGGAATTGCACTGGCATAAAATGGTAAAATTTCCTTGATAAATGGTACCTTTCAGAGACAAATCAAGTAGATATTGGATTCTATGCTGAAAAGACCTCGTTGTGACCTTAGATTATGTCATTATAACATTAGAGATATCTGGGAGACTAAATTACTTCTCCTTCTCTGCAGTTTTCTTGTTACTATTTCTTTAATCTTTGGAATATTCTTTAATCTATTATTTCTCCTTTTTAATATTCTCCTCTTCACTACTGACTGTACCCCTTGAATCTGCAAATATGCCCATCTCTTTACTTCTCGCTATTAAAAAAGACAAAAAACAAACACAAAAGACTAGCTTTCCTCCTCAGGCTATCACACCATTTTCAGTTTCCCTTCTGTGTCCCTCCTCTGAGAATTCCGCATTTACTACCTCTGTTTCTTCATTCTGCTCCTCCATGACCTACTCTGTGACACTCTGCACTGTTTTCTGTTCTCCACATCTGACTAAAAGTGCTTTTTATCAGTCAGCACAATCTCCCCCACTGTGAAATCTAGTGGCCGTGTGCTGCGATCTAAACCTTATCCCAAAGTGCCATCCTTCAGGAGATACACTCCAAAGGCATGGTGTCATGTCTTCCTTCACCAGAAAAATGGCCTGGACTTAAAATGCTGCAGAACGTGAAGTTCCTACACAGATAAGCACAGCTAAGTTTCTACCCCTCAGTCTTTAGTTTTAGAAGATAACCTCTGACGCAATTTTCAAGCTGTTTCTCCTATGCACTAGGCTTGGATGGTGTGGACCATTTTCTCTTGAGTGAGGTTATTATACGTTCCTGCTCTAGCAACTAAGCATCATCCTGCATATTCACTGTTATGACATGTACAATATTTGCACTGTGTGCAATTTCTGTTTGGAGAATTATGTTGAGATGATCAAAGCATATGGTGACTTAGCTGTGGATGCCCCATAAACGCTTCCTTATCTCTATTTATTCTGTTTTCCTGCCATATTCATGGCATTTATTTAACAGTGGAAAGTGTTAATGTCACTGTCTTTGAGTATCCAATTTCTTTTCTTTAAATCTATCTCGTTACTTCTGATTATCCAGATTTCCATAATACTCTGTTAACATTTACCTCTCATTTTATACTTCCTTCCTTTACTATTCTGTAATTCAGCTTTTCCCTTTATACACATTCTGCAATCAATATCTAACAAAGGTCTTCCCTCCTGAATTCCAGCTCAGAATTCAAACTGTACTTGACTTATTCTCATCTACTAGTGGAAACTATGTGTGCTTTTCTATCCTCAAAAGACAGTCAAAACATCTGCTCTCAAATAAATATTGATACAAATTGATAATGTAGTACCTTAGAAATTTTATTCAACATTCATCAATGGTTTGTTGAGACCCCAAGTGACTTTCTCATGCAATTTGCAGATTACTAGTTACTATGACATGTGTTAAGTGCAGCTGGGTTGTGATCTTGAAATATTTGATGTGCATAATAATATGAAATGTAATTGTGAAAAAGTTAAGTCCTATTCTTGGTTTTATACATACACCTCTACAAAAAAATGTTTCCATGGCTGAAGGACATGGCTTAAATTGTTCTATAGTAACAAGGCTCAAGGATGTTATGAGAGCTAGGCAAATGCTTAGGAGAAAAAAACAAACTGAGAGAACTTGAGGAAAAATCACGAAAGCTCCATTGATTGATTTCAGATATTTCAAAGGTTTTTATGTAGATTGAAATGTGCAGCATACTAAGTGATGCCCAAGTTCCAATAACAAACAAGCCTGGCTTCAAATGTTGGCTATGAAATTCCATCACTGTGTGAAATTTGAGAAAGTGCTTTAACTCTCCAATCTTCAGTTTCTACAACTTCATTAAGTCATTGAAAGAATTATATAAAATACAGGTGAAGTGCTAGGCACAGTGTCTAACACATACAGAGTAAGTGGTCAGGACAATCAGTGGAAATTGGAAAAGCCAATATTAATTTAAAAAGTTTTCATCGGGACACCTGGGTGACTCAGCGGTTGAGCGTCCGCCTTCGGCCCAGGGCCTGATTCCGGGATCCGGGATGCAGTCCCATGTCGGGCTCCCCGCATGGAGCCTGCTTCTCCCTCTGCCTGTGTCTCTGCCTCTCCTTCTCCGTGTCTCTCATGAATGAATGAATGAATAAATAAAATCTTTAAAAATAAACAAAAAGTTTTCATCCAAAGTACAGTTTGTGTGTACATAATTGGACAGGTTAACTTTGAGAAATTTCTCTTGGTAAAGTTCAAAATGATCTTCATTTCAACAACTTTCAGTGTTTGGAGGGGATTAATTAATTGTACTACACATTGTCTAATGTCTGTTATAATTTTAATCTGTCTTGATTCTCCAAGGCTACTTATCTAAGAGAGCATTTTATTGAAAGGAATAAGTACAACAGTGAGGCCAGAGAGAGAAATGTCCTTGGCCTTTAGATGCCTCTCAACTTGTACCACTGCTCCAAGGAGACTGTCTCTGCCTCCAGGCACAATCTGCTTATGCTGGCTTTGAAATAAATGGTAAAAATATCTCTTGCCACTTTCCATCATTTCAAATCTTTTCCAAGTAACTACTTTTTCTAGGATCTGTTTATCTTCAATGGTAAATGCTTTGATATCTCTTGGGAGCTTCTGTATTTTCATTTCAAACTAGTGATGGTAGAATGAAGGAAATAAATGGCATAACAAGAAACACTTACCCTTCACATTCAACTACCACCGTCCTTCAGAAACCAGAGTCAGTATTTAAAAAAAAATCAAGTGGTAGGAGTTTTTGATGAAATCGACAGCTTTCTCTGAAGTCTTATCTTAATATTTTCTCTTAAGGATGAGAATACATGCATATCTCAGGCCAGTAAAATAGTTAAAGCACTTATTTGAAAAGTCAAACATCAATTTGCAGGTTTCCTGGGAGAAGTTAAAATTTGATACAGATAATACACAAGAACAAATGATATTCATGGGAGCAATACGATGAACTTTATTATGGTAAATATTAGTGTGAATTTATACATAAGTTTTCTGCATATTGTTTTCACATAGTTCATTGCTCCTAGCCTATTTCCCTAACAGTTGCGGGTCACTGCCTGTATTGTGCAATTTCTGACTATCATTACACAATGAACTCTTTGTTGCTTTATAGGGTAAAGCAGAGTATTTTATTCCAACTAAGGGCTACAATAGGGTAATTAACCTATTTTTTTCCTGCTTGAGAATCACATCGCATTACATATTATAATATTTAACTTGGGTATCAGGGAGCTCTATTAAGCATTTCAACCATGCAGAATGGTGACAAGTGGTGTGAAACATCGTTAGAACACACATGTAGTTCGGCCCCACTAATTCTCTCAAATTATTCGTTTATTCTCGATTGACTTTATTGTTGGTGGTGTCAGAAGAAGAAATATCCACCTCTTCTTCAGAATTCATTTTATTTATCTTCCACCTTAAAACTTTTTATGTAGCTTGGCATCCACCCATATCAGTACTGTTTTTTGTCTGCATAACAATTAAGAGTAATTTACTGAATCTTTGATCCTGATGGAGCTTCAGTAACTCTCTAGTGCAATAACTTGGATTCGTGTGGAAAACACCAAATCCATCAAAAGCAAATTATGACTTAGATATATAGAAGAGTCTCTCTGTCAGCTTCCAAGAGTAAGTACCTTCAGATATTGCCTGAAAGTAAAAATTGCCTTTAAAAGTTATAAGAAATAGGAAGTGGGAAGAAAAGTAAGCTTTCAATATGTTCCTTAGATATATATCCTTTTATATTCCATCTTATGAAAATTATTTCTCAAAATTTCATATTTACAAAATGAAAGGTGAATAATATTTTTACCACCAAACGTTTAATATATACCAAAGTAACTGCCTAGTTGTTTTGTTGCTTTTAATTTCCATGAAATTCTCAAATTCTTTTCAAACTATTATTTTAACTTAGAGTAAAAGTCAGCAAATCATGGCCTACCACCTGTTTTTGTAAATAAAGTTTTATTGGAATATAGCCATATTCATTCATTTCCATGATTTCCATGTTGTTCATGGCTGCTGTCAGGCTTCGGTGGCAGATTTTAGTAGTTACAAGAGACTGTACAGACTACAAAACCTAAAATATTTACTGTCTCGCCCTTTACAAAAGAAGTTTGCTCCTGATGGGAGAAAATTCTCCTAGAATATGATTATCTTGAGGTACTGTCATGCTCTCAGATCTTAACAAGTTGGCAGATTCCCAATATCACTAAACATTTTAACTCATTTTTTTAAGTGAAAATTTTTAGTGAACTTTTTATTGAAATATGGTACTTATACAAGAAGAGCTGTAAATGAAATTGATTGAAAATAAGTGTTAGTGAAGATACAGAACAGCTAGAAATTCCATACAATGATGATGATAGTAAAAATGAGCACAGCCACTTTGGGAAAAAAATGTTTGGCAATGTCTAATAAATTTGAATATATACATGCCCTATAAGCCAGAAATTCCATTTCTAGGAATATACTCAACAGAATTGTATACTGTTGTCCTCCAAAGACATATATCAGAATGTGAGCAGTGATGCTATTTGAATAGCCAAAACCAGGAACTAGTCAAACACCCATTAATATTAGATCAATTAAATAATGTGTAATATAGTTACATGAGGGAATACTGTACAACAGTGGAAATTACGGATGCACAACTCCACACAGTGTGGATCAATCTCACAAATACAGTATGGAGCAAAAGAAGCAGGATACACAGGCGTACATAGTATAGTATTCCTTTATATATGAATTATATAAACAGAGAAATGAATCTGTTTTCTTAGAAGTGAGGATAATGGTTACCTGTGGGATTGGTAGTGACTAGAAGGGAGCACTAGGTGGGTTTTGGAGGTACTAGTACTGTTCTGTTCATCTGGCAGCTGGTTATATGATGACTTCTTAAAAATTTATCAAGACGTATACTTAAGGCATTGTAGTTCTGTACCTTATAATTTTTAAAAAGAAAAAAATAGTACATCTCTGGAAATACTATAGATCCCATCTTCAAAGACTTGAAAGCTATGTATGTGATGACTCTTTTTGTCCAGTACAGCAATACAGTGGGTTCTTGGAGAATGAAAATATATTGTCATAAACATGGTTCAGTCTTGATTTAAGCTACTGCTACTATTTCAGATATTGTTTCTATAGTTGGATTAAATCAACCCAGGCTCTAGGTCCTGGTATATAGCTATTGATCTGGCAAAAAAAAAATTGTTTTCTCTCTATTGATTAGCAAAGACCACCAGAAGCAATCTGCTTTCATTAGCAGGACAGCAGCCTACCTTCATCATCTTAATTTAGTTTCCAGCAATGTTGATCCACTTGCTATTCCACATTTGGGGACACATGTGTGGTCTACTACATTGGTGTTATTTTACTCTTTGAAAGTGACGAATGGGTTTCTTGGGTGCTTTTATACAACATGCATGCTAGAGGGTGGGGAACAATAAGTCTCATGAAACTTTTATGCCACTACCTCAGAAATTTCTAGAGGCCCACTTGGTGAGGTTAATGTAATATTACCTTCAAGTGAAGGACAATTTGCACATTATATTCCCAAAACTATAATCTTGGTGGGACTTTTTTGTTTTTTTAATTTTAATTTTATTATTTTTTTAGAGAGAGAGAGAGAGTGCAAATGGAGGGAGAGGGGCCGAAGGAGAAGGAAAGGAAAAACTCCAAGTTCTCAGGGCTCCATTCTAACACGCTGAGATCATGCATGACCTGAGCCGAAATCATGAGTGGGTCACTCAACTGACTGAGCCACCCTAGTGAGGTTGGATATTTTTTTAATATTGGAAGCAATATATGGCATATTTGAGTGTGCTCTACAGTCCATTCAATATTTAATCCAGCTTTGAGAGGATTTCAGAGCAAGAAAAAACTCTGAAGCTGTTCCGGGATACATATAAGCTGCCATGCATTGGAATTTTCTGACCCAGCAGATCCAATGATAATTGATATTTTTGTAATATTCGGAAATGCTGTCTGTCATCTCTTGTAAAGTCCAATAGTAGAATCACAACTCAGACCCTTTGAATTTGGTAAAAATCCATGCCTTCTTCTTCAAATAATAATTCTGTTTTTGTGAAACATATTTAGGTTTACTCCTGATCTCTGAGTGGTCTGGGAAGTCCATCATCAATGAGTATTATCTTGCTTATCATGTCATAAAACTAGGCATATATAGCAGCCCAAGAAATAGGGCCCAGGATCTCCTAAATTTACAAAAAAGTTGCTTGTGTAGGTGATTCTAGGATCCCATGCATCTATGTCTGCTGTGCTGCCTATTTTCAAACTAGGTATATGACCAAGAAGAATTTCTTAAGATCTTTTGACAGAAATTTAAAAACTAGTGCTACATATGATTCTATCAATGAATCTCACAGATATAATGAGGAACAAAAAGGTACATCCTATATGAATTCATTTATATGACTTTTTTAAAAGATGTATTTATTTTAGAGAGAGAGAGAGACAGAGTAAGGTAGGGGTGAGGGGAGGGGAGGAGGGAGAGGGAGAGAAAATCTCAAGCAGAATCCCTGCTGAGCATGGAGCCCAACATGGGGCTTGATCCCATGGCCCTGAGATCATGACCTGAGCCAAAATCAAGAGTTGGTTGCTTAACTGCCTAAGCCACCCCAGTTCTCACATTTAAATGACTTTTAAGAACAGATACAAATGATGGATCTATGGTGTTAGAAGCTTAAATAGTGTTTATTTTTGGAGAATATTGATAGGATGGTACACAGGGGTGTGTGTTAGAAATATTTATTATCTTGATACAGGTGAGTTACACATATATAGATGTCCCCTGACTCACAATAGTTTGACTTAGATTTTTTTGACGTTATGATGGTGCAAGAGTGATATGCATTCAGTAGAATCCATATTTTGAATTTCGATCATTTCTGGAGGCAGTGGTATGCAGTATGGCATGCAGTGGTATGCAGGGATTTTTTCTCATGATGCTGGGCAGTGACAGACAGCTTTAGCTCCCAGTCAACCACAGGATCAAAGGGTAACCAACAGATGCACTCACAATCATTCTGTGCCTATACAACCATTCTGCTCTTTTCTTTTTGGTATAGTATTCATTACATGAGATATTAGGCACTATTATAAAATAGGTTTTGTGTTAGATGATTTCACCCAACCGTAGGCTAACATACGTGTTCTTAGCACATTTAAGTTAGGCTGGGCTAGACTATGATGTTCAGTGGGTTAGGCGTATTAAATGTATTAAATGCATTTTTGACTTATGCTGGTTTTATGGAGACATAACTACATTGTAAATCAAGAAAGATCTGTATTGTAAAAGTCATTGAGTTAAACACTTAAAATTTGATTTGCTCAAATAAAAACAAACATAATGATAGATGAGAAAATTTTCACCAATCTGCTAATTTCTATTTAAGAGGACTGTGTAAGAAACTATGATTGGACAATAAGCTTTAAATATATATATATATATATATTTTTAATTGTGAAAGATTATAGCAACGTGGTAGGGGACCCCAAGACGACCTCCATGTTCAATGAGTCATGAGGACACACATGATACAGCATATATTTGTACTCACAGATGTGATTTATTACAGCAAAAGGATATGAAGAAAAATCAACAAAGAGCAAAGACATATGGAATGAAGTCCAGAGGAAATCAGGCATAAGTTTATAAGAATCTTGTTCCAGTAGAGTCAGACAGGATACTCTTAATTTCTTCAGCAATGAGTTGTGACAACACAACACAAATGAAATATTGTCTACCAGAGGAAATCAACAGAGACTCAGTGCCCAGAGTATCTACTGGGGGCTTATAGCTTATATACCTTCTAGATGTGTAACAAAATAGCAGATTTCCACAAAGAAATCAGGTATTCAGAATAAAACACATTATACAAAAAGTTTAAGTGAGCCATTCTTGTCAGAGAATGGTTGGAACTTTCCCCCAGATCCAAGTTTCCAGACACCAGATGACCAACATTGCAAACAGGCCTTTCTAAGGATAATAGTTCCAGGCCTGAAGATTAGCTGTTCCCCTCACAGCAACCAAGTATGGGTAGATCCACTATGATGACCAATACTTCAGGGATGAGGACTTGATTTAGTAAAAGTCAGGACCAGCTGAATTAATGAGATATCAGGCAGAAAAATATCTGACCTATTCAAGAACTAATGAGGGTGCCAATGGACAGAGGGAGAATAGTGGGGATCAAGTAGAGGTATTGGTGGATCAGCTCACAGTGAATCAGAAGTCCTAATAAGGATTTTAGCTTTTAATCTGAATAACATGTAGATGTACTGGAGAGTTTTAAATGTAGGAACGACATAATTTGACTTGTATTTTAAAATTGACTTGCACTTGTCTGTCTAGCAAGGAGATAAGCAGTTGGAAGTTATTGCCATAATAAGATGAAAGATAATAATGGCTTAGGCCTGGGTGGTAGCAGTGGGAGTAGTGAAAAGTGATGAGCTTCTGTATATATTTTAAGTAAGTAGTCAACGGGAGTAAGTGATGGACTGGATGTCGTGTATAAGAAAAAGAATGAATGAAGGATCCCTTCAAATTTTTGGCCTCAATAACAGCAAGAAGAGAGTTGCTATTAACTAGGATGACATAATCTTCGAAGGAAACAATTTGGGAGGATACTGGGAACTTGGCTTTAGACATATTGAGATGGTAATTATAAATAATAAGAATAATATATGAAACCATGAGCTGAACTAAGATCTATTTTAAAGAGGTATATTTTGGAATCATCAAATATTAGATAATGATCAAAGACATGAAACCAGGGATCACCTGGAAGAGTGAGCACAGATAGGAAAAAGTAAAAGTGAGGACTAAGCTCTAAGACACAGCAACATGAGGAAGTTGAGGAGGAACCAGCGAAGACACCGAGGAGTAGAGGCCGGTGAAATCAGAGACCGGTAAGGCTTCGGGGGTCCTGGAAGCCAAGAAGGGAGAAGATTCAGGGGAGAGAATGAAGAGATTGAATTCAATGATCCTAATAGAGAACAAGAGGCTTGGAGACGGACTTTTGGCCTCAACAATGTGAAATATTTTGCTAATAGTTTCTCTGAGATGGTTTGAGTTAAAGCATGATATCTGTTTTCCATACCTATTTTATGCTTTTGAAATACTTTCCCATCTTTCTCTTTCTCCTCCTCATTAAAAACAAAAACAAGAATAAAAACACTGAATTCTTTTTTTAGTTTACTGACTCTGTTCTTTACTGTAGCTCATTTATGTATTATTTATTAATGGGGTAAATGTTTTCATTGTGTTATTCTTTCATTATCACTTTGCATTCTTTAGATTCTTTTTCATTCCTAAGGGATATAAACTTAATTTGCATACATTTTTCTTCTTCTTAAGGGCACAGTTTTTTAGAACAGAGTTTTATGTTTCCTTTTTTTCTTTTGCTTCCTTCTTTCTTCCTTTCCTTCCTTGCTGTCATTCTATCTTCTTAGTATCTTTGAAGAGTTGCTTTTCATTTTCATTTAGCTTATTCATGAACATCTCTAGTTAGAATTTCTGTTTGCCTAAGTATAGGGTGATTAAATGGTCCTTGAAATCTTATTCCTCTTTGCGCATCTTGTCTGGCCCTTATTTATGTTAATCCTTATCACTCCACATTGAAAGTAGAACTGCATTAATTGCATCTTGCACTTTCTCTTGTACCAACTATCAGGCAAACGGCTTGTAGATAGCAGTATATACTCTGTTTAGAGACAGTATCAAAGAGTAGTGAGAACATGGATTATGCCACCATCATTAGCAGCAGTCAGGTCACCTGAAACACTTTGGCACAGCTACTTCGGGGTGAAATAAGGTATTTGACCTTCCTTCCTTCTTTCCTTCCTTCCTTCCTTCCTTCCTTCCTTCCTTCCTTCCTTCCTTCCTTCCTTCCTTCCTTCCTTCCAGTATCAAATGCCTAAGTGGTTTGTTTTAGTTTAAAACTTAACCCACTGGGAGTTAAAGCCCACAGCATCTTCTGTTAGAAGAGGCCTGGAAGAGATGCACGTGAGCCCCTGTCCTTCCCCCACTCCTAAGCCCCAGCCAACCCCATTTGTCAAATTGAAGCTATGCAAGAAGATAAAATGCATATAGCGTTAGAACTAGGAATTTAAATTATCTCCATCATGGTGTAGTCTCGGCATGAAAACTATTTTGAATTTGGCTTTTCAACAAAGAGTTTTTACAAGCCATTGATATTTCAGAGGCTAAGTGGGAGTAAAGAACCCAGTTTGGGATGCTGGCAGACTCGGATGCCAGCACTGCCACATACTCCCTGTGTGACCTGAGCCTCTGTTTTCTCATTTACTGAATAGAAGCTACTTCAGGATGGTTGAAAGACTTGAGTGACAAGCGAGCTTCTTAGCACAGAGCGTGGCATATACTAAGACTTACTTAGCTATGAACTATTATTATTTGAAGTTACTGAGTGTTAGAGTGATTATTATTGCATAAGCAAATGGATTAATGAATGAGTTAAAAGTATATTTAATTTTCCTTTGTTGCCTAGGTTTAGACTAGCTATTAGTGATTTTCAGCTCTGGCTGTATATTAGAATCACCCAGGGCGATTTAAAAATTACTTAGTCCCTACCTAAGAACAGTTGAATCCCAGCTTCTGGGGGGTGACAGCTGGGTATCATATTTTTTAACACCTTTCCAGGTGATTCTAATGTGCAGCCAGAGTTGAGAGTTACTGTGCTGTATCAAAATGAGGACCGTACCCTGGTGTTAGCTAAGCTAATAGACAAAACCTCCAGGATGGGCAGGCCTTTACTGCTTTCTTCCCACCCGTCGGAAAAGGAAGAGAAAGACAATTAGGACCACCAGGCATCCATTTGCCTTTGACTCTGATGTGTTCCTACACTTTGGTTTTACCTTTGGTTTTAACTGACTCTTGTCCAAATCTGACCCCTTTTGTTGGCTTTCCCCAGGCTGGCTCAGTTAGTAGATTTGATTATTTCTAAAGATCATTCCAGATGGGAATTTCTAGGTTTCTAATCATTTAAGCATATTCCCTGGAATATTAACATAGAACAGAATATGCCATTTTTCCTATTCCACAAATATTTCATTACATTTTTCAACATATTAGGTCTTAAGGATAGATTTCTTAGAATCATAGGAAGTGACTTTTACATCCAAAACTTATTTTTAATTACCAAAACATCAAAACACAAATATGACTCAATAGTTTGACTCATAGAGATAATTTTTTGGCCCAATCATAAAAATTCATGATTTAAGGCTAAACTATTTATAGGCATACTAAATCGGATTTTTTTTTTTTTACTTTTTAAGAATTATAGTTAAGAAAAAGAAGCCATTCATCGATTGACACTAAACACAACTGTATTATTTGAGCATCATATTGTTTTCCTTAAATGCCTTCAAAAACTACTTCTAATTTTATTCTAATTTTCAGCTCACAGTGAGTGGCATGAGTATAATTTTCTCATTGAAAATACAATGCACTTCCCTTTCAATGTACAAATGCACCTCAGTTTTCAATATAGGAGCGAAAAATGTCTCTTAAAGCTTTGGAGCTTATTGAAATTATAATAAAATAGGCAAAGTGGCTTTTGTTTGAGTATGCATGTGACTTTGGAGAACTGTTTTGGAATGAATAATATTTTAATTTTTCTGCTTCTTAACAGCAGCCACCTTCTTCCTGGGATATAAATGCCATCTGAGCCAATGACTTATTTCTAATCAGATAGCAAATATAGGCTGATGTCTTGCAGCTAGGTTAATAGAAACCCAAATATTTTCACACAGATTAACAATACACAGGGTTTATTGCAGCATGAGAATAGAGCATTGTCTTTCTAATATATTTTTTTAAATGTAATAAACATATCCCAGAGGACTGCCACCAAATAAGTTCTTGGATGAACTCACAAGTCATATGATAAACTCTAACAGTAAAGTTGGGGTTGTGGTGGAAATTCAATAATCTCATTTATAGGGATCGAGTGAATTTTTGAATGGTTATGTCAACCACTGAACATTGCACACCTCAGCATTCTTTAAGGCAGCCAAGTAGACTGTACCAAATATTTTGCTGTATGTGTAGATTTAGCAGCTGATGTTGATTTTGGTGCAGAAATTTGTTCTTGCACCATATTTCTAACACAAATATTGCCAAAATTAGGATTTGGAAGAGTGTACTGAAATGGGAGTAAAAGTTGTTTTTGAATTCTGACTCCTCTACTGATTAGTCTTGGAACAGTCACTTGACTTTCTTCAGTCTCTGTTTTCTCCCTGTAAAATAAAGGTTGTAATCCTATCTGCCTTAATGGGTCAGTAGATTTTTTTTTATGAAAGCCATGGCAGCATTTCCAGGATTTTATAAGAAATTTCTGTTCTTTGATGGAGGTCCCACTACTAAACAAGGTAATGAAGCTATTGTCACTGATAATAATCTACCACAAAACGCAGTGGTATGCAAAAATATCCATTGTTCCTTACTCTTACATCTGCAGTCGGTTGCAGCTCAGCTGATCTAGGCTTGGTTTGTTGGACTTGGCTCCAAACTAGGTTAAGGCCAGGCCCATTCCACATGTTTCTTATTCTTCTTGGACCAACAGCTATCTGAAACCTATTCTTCTTAAGGGGAAAGGCAGGCATACCAGAAAGCAAACCCAACAGCACAAATACATTTCAATTATTTGATCCTAGCACAACTGCTAACATTACATGGTCAAAACAAATCACATGGCCCAGGCAAAACATCGACAGGGCTAGGAAAATGTCCTCTGATTCTTATGGGAAGAACTGCAGAGCAGCATGGCAAAGTGGGTAGATAAAGAAAGGATGAAAGAATTGAGAACAATACATGGGGGCAGCAGCAGTAAGATTTTTTTCCTGAGCACTATTTCTTTTCTCCTTAAAAATCCACTTAAAATAGCATCTGTCATAGTTATTTTCCTCTTCAATTAGCTTTTGTAAAATATATATGCTTCTTCTTATAGGATATATCTTTTACTGTGATTATTTAAATATATTTCAAAAGGTTACTGTCCCAGTGCTGGGACAACTATGAAGAATAATCTTGAAAAATTAAAACCCTAAAACTCACTACAGAATTGCCTTGAAATTGAAACTGTGAGAATAATATTTCAACTAGAGATCAATGAATTAGATGATTTAAATATTATCAAATAACCTTAACATTTAATGACCTAGTGAGATGGGCAGAGCAGGGTCTCACTCCTGAATCATTTCCATTAAATCATATGTGTGTGCACATAAATACATGTGGGAAGAGATTCAATTGATTGCATCATGAAATAGACCTTCATATTCCTAAACATATACTGATATCTCTCTAGTGTAATGAACCTTTTTCTTTGCTCCTTTTCCTATCATTTTTACTGTCCTTATTTTTTACTTCCCTTCTAGAATATAATTTCTGCTGCAATTTTTGTTCTTTCCCTATATAGCATAGAAGAAAAGAGGATGGATTGTAGAATGAAGTCCTCTGGCATTTACTATTTACTCGATCCTGAATGAACTATCTAGACATTCTGTATGAACATTTCTTGACTTTTTAAATTGAAACATGATTGACATAACATTGTGTAACTTTAAGGCATAAGACCTGTTGATTTGATACATTTATATATGGCAATATGATTCCCACTGTAGCATCAGCTAACACCTCTATCATGCCACATAATTATCATTTCTTTTTGTAGTGGGAACTTTGAAGATCTAGTCTCCTAGCAACTTTGAAATACACAATATGGTATTGTTGACTATAATTACTATGCTATGCCTTGGATATCAGAAACGTATTCATCTTCTAACTGCAAATTTGTACCCTTTGACCTACATTGCCTTGGTTCCTCTACCCTCAGCCCCTAGTAATCTCCATTCCGTTCTCTGTTTCTACAAGTTTGGCTTTTTTCGACTCCACATATAAGTGATATCATACAGTATTTGTCTTTCTTTGTCTGATTTATCTCAACATAATGCCTTGAGGTCCACCTACATTGTGACAAATGGCAGGATTTTCCTTTTTTCTCATGACTGAATAATGTTCCATTATGTGTAAACACCCAGAAGTGAAGTTGCTGGATCATATGGTAGGTCTATTTTTAATTTTTTGAGGAACATCCATATGGTTTTCCATAGCGGATGAACAAATTTTAATTCCTACTAATAGTGCACAAGGGTTCCCTTTTCTCTACACGCTTCCCATTTGTTATCTTTTGTCTTCTTGATTACAGCCATTCTAACAGATGTGAGATGATATCTCGATGTGGTTTTGGTTTGCATTTTTCTGATGACAGTGATGTTGAGCATCTTTTCATGTACCTGTTGGCCATTTGGATGTCTTCTTTGGAAAAATTTCTATTCAGTTCCTCTGCCCATTTTTTAATTGGATTGTTTATGGGCTTTTCCATTACAGATTTATATGAATTCTTTTTAATATTTAGATATTAAACACCTATAAAGGGTTTGCAAATATTTTCTTCTATATAGTAGATTGCCTTTTCATTTTGTTGATTGTTTCTTTTGCTTTGCAGAAGCTTTTAAGTTTGATGTAGTCCTACTTGCTAATTTATGCTTTTGTTGCTTGTACTTTTGGTGTTAGATTTAAAAAATCATTGCCCAGACTTTCCGATTTTTTTTAATCTTTAGAGTGATGTTGGAAAAATAGAATCTGAATTATGGAGTTTAAGAATAAATGCCTTGATTTCTATAACATTGCCATTGATTAGAGTCAAAAAGCCATATGTTTTATCTTTATCATCACATACATCCTTCCTCATAATACTGAAGAAATAAAACCAATTTATGAAGATCTTCATAATATTTGCAGTTCTTATCCACCATCCAAAATTGGAGAAACACTCACCATTTAAAAAAAATTATTTATTCATGAGCGACACAGAGAGAGATTGAGAAAGAGAGAGAGGCAGAGACATAGGCAGAGGAAGAAGCAGGCTCCATGCAGGGATCCCGAGTCTCCAGGATCAGCCCTGGGCTGAAGGCGGCGCTAAACCACTGAGCCACCCGGGCTGCCTGAAACACCTTTCAAATTCATATTTCCTGAAATAGAAGCCAGAATTTAATTTCCCAGCTTCCTTTGAACCTGGATGCAGACATGTGACCTAAATTCTCCTTATCACAAAAATAGTACAGGACCCTCGTGTATGTGCTATTACATCTGAGCCTCCTTTATTCTCCCTCCTTTGCTGTCTTGCTTGAGGACAAGCTTACTTGAGATAGTTACTTTCAGTGGGAAGCCAGTTCTCTTCATGCTGCTCCTCTACTACCTCACATTATTGCCACGCCTATAACTAGAGTCCTATCCTATCGTGTTCTTTGTGACTAATCATAAATTCAAACTTGAGAGGTGGATATATGCATGAACAAAAACATGGGTTATGTGTGTTAGTTATGGAAACCATGGATGTGAACAGGAGGAGCATAACTTTGTATGAGGCCAAGATTATTGATTTGAATGTAGTAGCAGAGGAGTTCCGGATTGAATTTGAACTCAAGCAAATGGGGGTTGTTGCATATCTTCTTCTTGGTTGAATAATCTAACAACTGATGGTTGGTGATCCATTGCCTACATTAAATGACATCAAGATGCTGGAAGTTTTTTGGTATAAAGAAGGGAAGATGGGACACCTGGGTGGCTCAGCGGTTGGGCATCTGCCTTTGGCTCAGGGCGTGAACCTGGAGACCCAGAATCGAGTCCCGCATTGGGCTCCTTGCGTGGAGCCTGATTCTCCCTGTGCCTGTGCCTCTGCCTCTCTCACTCCCTCTGTGTGTGTCTGTCATGAATAAATAAATAAAATCTTAAAAAAAAAAAGAAGGGAAGATAATCCACAGATATACAAAGAAATCAACATTAGATTCAGCATGTTGAAACAGTTCCCTCCATTCTCATTCTCTTCTTTCATGGTGGGAGCTCTAGTTAACTTTAATTTCCATATTTCCCAATTTCTATATTCTGGGTGATGACCTTCTTGGACAATCTTTATTTTTAAATTAAAGTGATTTCCATTAGAAGAGAGGTGTGGAGTAGAGGACAAAGGGCTTCCGGCGACAAATGGCATATGTTTGTTCAGTGTAGAATAAAGAAAAAGCATGGATAATATGAATTTCATGGATAGTATGAATTTCACTGGCCTCCCAGTGACCTCAAAGCAACTTTCTTCTCCCATACAATCCTACCTTTGTAGAGTTTGTATGTATATATGCTTTTGTGACTGAATGTAAAATAAAACTACCATCCATTCCTAACTGCTCTACAGCACAGAACAATTGTCCATCTCATTAGATATGTGTCCATTAGCTTTATTTTGTGTGTAAACAACTCAAACCTATCATTCATTCACTCTTCCAATTTCATTAGATGGTATAATAATCTGCTAATAAATAACATTAAAAAATAGGACCATAGCTCTAATGTAAATCAGTAGTTCTCCAAATCACCTTGCACTCCTAAATTTTTTTAGAGGACCCAAAGAATTCTTATAGGTTTATCTATTCCTATTTACTGATTAGAAATTAAAACTGAGAACTTTTTAGAATACAAAAATATTAATTTACACATTCCATTGGCTGTCACAGAGATGGTATCATCACTCCTTATGAAGCCTCTAGAAATTCCACATACATTCAGGATGAAAGTAAAACAAAATAATATCTGGTTATTATTATGAACATACTTTTGACCTTGTGGATCCCTTGAAAGGTCTCAATGACCATTAGGAGTTCCTGTAACACATTTTAAGAACAATTGGTCTAAATCATTTTATCTCTTCTGAACCCTAGTACAATTATCATCTGAACTGCACACATTAACCTTTGAAGGAGAAGGAATATATATTTTTATTTTTGAATTATGGCTTCTAGAGGGCCTATTTTTGTTTTATGCTTTTCTCTACTGGATAGTAGTAGCTATCCAGGGATCCACCAATTTTGGTTCATTTTTTCCATGTGTAGTTCTTTTAATACAATTATCAAATTTTTTTTTTTTTTTTTTTGTAGGTTCGAGAGTGCTTTAATGTGGAGCGCTCCTGGGCGAGGTTCCATGACTCGGAGAGGTGGTCTGAGTCAGGGAAGTCGCCTACAATTATCAATTTGTTGATAAAATGATCACCATAGACATTGGGAACTATTTAAGTGAACTTGTTATGGCAAATGAATATATGTCACATTGACAAATTCATATATTTCATTTCTTATTTGCCACTGTGAATTTGATTATTTTTAAGAATCAAGTGGTCTTCAAGAGTACAAATTTCCAAGAGTAATGAGATCACATGCTGCCAAAGATCACTATTTTCCAGCCTCTTTATTCTTAAGCTATTTCCTTTAAGAATAGGAATCTTGGATATAAGATTTGATGTTATTGAAAAAATAAGCAAGAAATACTTACACCAAAGTGAAAAGACCTGTCTTGAAAACACTGTATCAAGGCCCTTTATTCCGAGCTTTGCCACAGGAACTTTGTTGTACAATTATTCAGGTCTAAGCTCAGCTCTCTGAACCATTTTCCGTCACTACTAAAGCCAACTTTTTGAAGGAGTCATTTATCAAAATTACTAAGCTCAGGATGCTGAAATGGATTCATAAAAATTGCTATTATAATTTGGCCTAAATCTGTAGCTTTATAACACTCAGAGTGTGCATGGGGTTACATTAGTAGAAACATTAAAAAAAATCTGGCCTCAAGTTAGAACTTGATGTCATCATGAGTAACCTGAAATAGCTGAATCTATAGTCTTCTCTAGGAGATAATTATTGTAAAAGCTGCTGTATATTGTGTAGCTCAATATGACATGCTAGAAACTCTGTCCAGTCCTTTACATCTCTTCATTGTAATTCATGTAGCCATCCTGTGAGTAGTTATCATAATACCCATTTCACAGATGAGTAAATGGAAGTTCAGAAAAGTTGAGAATCTTAACAATGCCACCTGACTAAATAGTGGTAGAACTACTATTTCAATTCCAGTTTGTCTGACACTAAAGCTATATTTTCTAATAAATACTACCATTTCTTTAACAAAAAAGTAATTATACCCATCAAAAGAAGTTCAGTTAGTAATAGCAAATAAACCCAAATTCATGATCGGTATAATGCAATCAGTGTTTGTTGCTGACTTGTGCTATGTGTCCATCATTCGGTCGGCTGTGGACTCTGCTCCATGTTTGATTTACTTAGCAATGCAAGTTAAACGGGGTCCATCCTTTGGATTGCCACTGGTTTCCGTGACGGGGAAAAGGACACATAATTGCACACTAGCTCTAATGGGCTTTAATTTTATTCATATTTTATTTGCCAAGGCAAATGTACACAACTTCAAGGGGATGGGGATGTTCAGTCGGCTTGCGTATGGAGAAGAAGGCAAGTATTTTTGAAAGCTTGAGTAAAAAACCTAAAATTCTCTAAACATCAGTTCTTTTGATACCACTAGAAAAAAAATTGGTGATTTGTGATTATTTTTGAGGTATTTTATACTTGAAATTGTCTTTTTTTCCTTCTTTAGAAACCTCAGATGAAAATAAAATATCTAGAAAATATCATAAAATATCCAGAGAATAATAATTCTTATCCCTCCAATTCTTATCAACTATTTTAAAAATGTACTTCGATTATATACCATGTTTATATTATTTCAATATGAGAGTTTTGCTATTGGATATGATATTCTTAGAAATTATGGAAGCTGCCAATTTATTTGTCTTTCAAAAAATAAGCTCACTGGGATTTAACTCTTTCTTCAACTTTTAACCAATATCATTCCAGTTTGTCTCTAGTCTACCCCACAATTCTTATCAAAGCTTGAAAGTCACTATAACAGGATAAGTCTTTCATCTAAAAAAGTAAATAAATTGAAAATGGGAATCTCATTATATCCTTGGAGTTGTGGCTATGTTTTTAAATTTATTGTAATTAGAGAATAGTTATTGGGTTGAAGAGAATAGACAGGACATTGGAGTAGCATAGAAAAGTCTTGGGCTTTTTACCTGGTGAGTTGTGTTAAAACCTGTTCTCTTCCACCCACAGGGGTGAGAGGGACAGAGGCCTGCCACCCCATCGCAAGATTATTTCTGAGTGCCTTCACATGTAACATTGAAGTGCACTATGTGGAAATAATCTTTTATAAGTGGCACAAAGACTGCTCTCATGCATGACCATCTCTTCTATCATCACTTCTGAAAACCATTATCAGTGATACGTAGTCAGTGTCTACTCACTGGAGATGACACTTGAGAGTCAGACCAGGCAAAGACCATTGTCCCCAGGGGTCAAAACATATGTTGGTCTACCATTTTGAAAAGCTGTCACATTCTGCCCCATAGGGGAATGATAAATAAATAGATTGACTTCAGTCTTCTTGTTAATCAATGGATGGAGGCCAACAAAATAAGTAGGCTGTGCTGTGCGAACTTGTTATTCAACTATATAGAAACTACTACCAAGGTCAACATAGAGCTGAGTCACCGCAGGCACTCTATTGATGGCATGAGCCAAGATCTACGGTGAATATGGAATTTAAATCATAGAGATATATAGGTCAAAGATTAGTTGGTTAAATAATATCATTCCTGAAACTGGAACAAGTACCACACTGAAATACTTTTAGATAAAAGATAAAATATATTTTAACATTCTGCTTTATTTGAAATAGATGCTACTCTTATTTATTTCCCTTGGACAGATTGGCTTGAGAACCAACAAAGATTGAGCAACCGTCACTGTGCTACTGATCTCCACCATCCACTCAGGAATATTGTAGAAGCTGCAAACATCCTGATTCCCAGGCTCCCCGCTCCTTACTCATAGCTCGGTGTCTCTCACACTGACATTTGCCTGAAGTCCGTTCTTTTCTGCTAGTCACTATCTGTCTCTTGTGGCTCTGTGCTCCTCTGTAGAGAGGCTCCACCCTTCAATGACCACAGCCAAGAGGAGCAAAATCAAATATTAACCCCAAACTGCCAGCACCCTGACGACTATCCCACCATCACTTACACCCTCAACTTTCTTTCTTCCCAAAATATATTGTTTGCTGCCACTTCTGTTCTCGGGCCAACAACATCTCTGAAGTTCTTAGTCTGCCTCCTCTTCTCTAGCTATGAGTACTGCTCTAAATAACTTGTTTTCTCTCCTCTACGCCACCTCTCTGAATTTTTAGGGCCCTCTCCCAAAGTCTCAGGGGAAGTTCCTAGGCCCGAGGCAGAGGCATTGAATGACACCAGTGTTGAACTGGAACATTGCTTCTTCCTGCAGTTTCTGTATCCCAGAAAAATTCCTTACCTCTGTCCTACATTGTGGTGAATTCTTGCTGACCTGGGACTTTCCTCTGGAGATTTAGACACATTTTTTTTTTTTGTCTTCTTCATTTAGAATTGATATTTCCGGTGAGGTAGAACACACTTCTCATTACTAAAATTTCTATCACTTGTTCACCTGGGAGGGCCTTCACAGGCCAATAAAAAATCTGGAGATCTGTTCCATATCACATATCTCAGCTATACTTTATAGGCATATATGTGGCTATCATGTTTTTATTTTTTTAAGCTTTTTTTTCTTTTTTTTTTTTTTTTCATGAGAAACACAATGAGAGGCAGAGATGCAGGCAGAGGGAGAAGCAGGCTCCATGCAGGGAGCCCGATGCGGGACTCGATCTCAGGACCCCAGGACCCTCACAACCTGAGCAGAAGGCAAACGCTCGACTGCTGAGTCCCCCAGGTGCCCGGCTATCATGTTTTTAAATCGCATGGCCATAGACCTTTTTCTGTGGATGGTGAAACATGGAACTGTTACACTTAAACAATTTGCAGGTGTAATTAAGGAAGGGGAAACTAGGCAATGATCAAGTGCTAAATAAAAGGCACTACATGTGTCTGTTCGATCTTCCCAAGAGCCCCACCAGCTCAAATGAAGCAATGCAGTGAAGATGACAAAATCCTGTGTCCCCAAATTTGAGTTGTAAGGCTTACTTATTCATCTTACCATTTAGTCTGAATCTAGATCATCAAACAAACAGGGTAATACCACCTTATACATACCCTTACCTCCTCCTTTTCACTCACCTCAAGTTTCCTTTATACCTTTTCTAAAATGCCAGTAGCAGGAAATATTACATAAGTTGTTAATTGAGAGCTAATTAAAATTTCAAATGCCAATTGGAGACTTCACATTCCTTATTCCTTTAGTTCATCCATGAATATAAAAGATGGGTCTGACAAGGTGACTTTCTCCGTCAGTGTCTAACGTCTGTCCTTCTGCACTACCATGGCTCTGGGGGCCTGGCTCTGAGTGAACCCTCAGCCTGCAGGGACAGGAGAGCTCGGGATTTCATACTGGTTTCACCGTACAGTCCCTTTGCTGGGCTCATGCGGCTCAGTAGTTCATTTCTTGGGGGGGGTGCAGTTTTCATTTTAAATCATCTAGAAGGGCTCATTGTAATCAAGGGTATTTAGTGTGTGCCTACGAAGTGTTAATTGCTACCGATGGGTTTGGAGGTGATCAGATCTGGGGATGGAGTCTAGAACAAACTGGCAGTTTTAGAGCCAGGGCCGGGCTGCTGTGCGGCTCTGCAGTGTCCTTAGCTCCCCAGGGGGGCGGGGGCGGCTTGGGCTCCGCAGGGGTCAGCAGCTCTCCGGGCTGTGGCAGGTGCACCGCCCTTAACAGCTTTAGATGGTGGAGGCCAAGGGCCTTGCCGCCTGCAGTTCTCCCAGCAGGTTTCGGGCTTTGTGTTACTTTAAACACAACGTGCTCTGAAAACATACATGAATGAAGGCTGCGACTCCATCTCCAGTCTTTGGCATGTGTTACCTGTCGACTTGTTAAGAAGCAAAGGGCTGATGTAAGGCTTCCCAGCAGGCTGGGTCAGAACCCTTCCTCCTACTTCCGTCCACGTCCCGGACCTGCCACCTTTGATCTACCTGTTGCTCTTTCCTTGTCCTACCTTAACGCTCTCAGCCCTGAATTCACCATCTCTTCTGGTTTGCCTCTAAGCTTCCTCTTCTATTTCTCATTGTTTCATCTGATTCGTGGATTGGCTTATCAGAGCTGAAAGTGGCCGCGGTTTCAAACTGGTGTTTTTTCCTTTTATACACATATAGGAAAAGGGGTCAAGGGAGGGTTTTCTGACTCAGGGACTTAGGGATACTAAGCATTCCTTTTGTTCTCATACCATGGAAAGGGCAGTGCTGAGTCTTTCATTTCTAACTAAGAACTGAGGATTGAGAGGGGATCCCTGGGTGGCTCAGTGGTTTGGCGCCTGCCTTTGGCCCAGGGCGCGATCCTGGAGACCCGGGATCGAATCCCACGTCGGGCTCCCGGTGCATGGAGCCTGCTTCTCCCTCCTCCTGTGTCTCTGCCTCTCTCTCTCTCTCTCTCTCTCTCTATGTCTATCATAAATAAATAAATAAATCTTAAAAAAAAAAAAAAAAGAACTGAGGATTGAGAAGCGCTGGGGAGAGGCACAGAAAACACGCGTGCTCTGTGGAGTGTCCGGGCTTTCTCACCCGTGGCAGGACCTAGGGAAGTGAATGGGAGCCGGGGGAACAATGAGACAGAACCGCATTGCGTGGGGGAACTCTGTGCCCATGGACTATTCAAGACCTCTAGAGCACACTCAATGGGGAGGATAGTTCCCAGGCAGCAAGGCCAGCCAATCATGACACCTCATTCTGAGGTTCAAAAACGTTTGGTTTCCTACTTTTGTGAGTAGGAAATATTCTGAATTGCACACAGCTCAGATTAAAATTTTTAAGTGAGGTGTTGCAGTATTGGGCACTGCTGTCCACTAAATACCTGGATGGTATAATGACTGAATTTGGGGGTCATTACAATGACCGCCAGAGACCTTCTAATGGCTCACTAATGACTTACTCAGTTTTGAATAGTATCCACTTAACACTGGAAAAGAATTGCTATGTCTAATTAACAGACCTCTAAGTACAAAATTAATTCTAATGCTATAGAAAGTAAGCTAAAAAACAAATAGCTTCAGGTTTTTTTGTTCCCACACCGGCCAAATGGGAAAGCCTCTTACTCAGACATAACAGAAGGTAATATTTTCAGGTTCTTCATTAAGAGATTCTATTCCTGTCAAGATGAATCCTGAATCATAATAAACACACTGATTCTGTATAACATTGGTTTACCTACATCTAACCTGGCGTACTCTGAACCACGCCTTGTCACTTCAAGAGTGAAGATGAGGGGCAAGAACTGCTTTAATAGCTTTGTTCAGCATCGCTGGGGCACTTCGGAAGCAATGAAGCTCCCCTGCCTGGGTGGCCGTGTTCATTCCCCCGACACAAAAGCGTTCCCTGAGGAACCTCTCAAAAAATAAACATTCTGCTTTGCCTTTTTCCCTTCTGCTGGTTGTTTGTTGTTCCTAATTGCTAGCAATGTTGCCACGTAGGGGAAATATTAACAAGTTCTACTTCCATTCTGCGGGGATTCCACTCCACTGCAGTATTTTTTTAGACAGTAAGTGAAGCATACGACTGTGGCATTCTTAGCAGAGATTTAAGATTGTATAGAGGAGCAAACTTCCAAACTATTTCAGGGCACCAGTTTATGCATTTTTAGGTAGGATATTTTCTCAGGAATTGCTCCTAATTATTTGGAATTTTCTTTTCTGGAAAAAAACTTGAACATAGTATGATACAGAGAAAGAATGCAACTTGAAGAATTATTTCAGTATTATCACTTACATAAAATAACATGATTTGAGTGCCTATATCTAATATTTACAGCTAATTGTTCTGCTCTAATAGAACGTTTCATAGCAAGACAAAAAAGGAAGAAGCAAAAATGTTTAATATTTTAATAACATGTTGAATTTTTAAAGACCAAAGATTTTGTAATGACTGTTAATTTAATATAATAGTTTGGTAACTGGCTTACCGTGAGTAAAAATTGAACAGATTGTATAGCAACCAGCAGAAGTCTTATTTAAGTGTTGAGTCAAAACTTTCCATACTGTTTAGTGATTAGTAATCAATTAATTAGGACTAGATTTACTTACAAAGTTATCAAACCATGTAGAGAGAAGAAATAAAAATACCTAAAAATTAGTAAATTTTTCACTGAAAGCCACATGATGTCTATAAACTCTCCCCTTTGGCATTGCTCTGGACTCATTTGAAATTCTGAGAATACTGTTTACCTCTCCTTTTCCTCTAACCATGTTATTAAAATTCACTTTAAAAAAATGGTGAAGTCTATAAATTTTGGGAAATGATTTTGAAAACAAATGCAGTTTAATTATTATGACTATCACAATGCAAACCTAAAATAGATGCTTATAAAATAAGGTAGGAGACCATTTGAGAGACAAAGAGGTCAAATTAGTTGTTAAGAGTCAAATATAAAATGAACCAGAACAAAAAGAGACAAAAACAGAACTAAGAATCATCAAAAGCTTGTACCGGGACATAAAAAATAAGATAGGGAAATTTGTCTTGAGTGTCCTTCAATGTCTCCTACTAATGCTCTTTCTGCTGAAAGATATTCTGGTATAGGTTAAAGGTTTTTAGTTTTTTGTTTCTTTAATTGTACAAGCTATTCTTTAAAAGTTAGAAAACTTTTTAACTCCACAAGAATAAATCCCTATTCTGGAGTCTGAGGCCCGCAAAACTCATGGAGGTGACGTCTGCATGTATAGGCTTACCAGGTGTCCTTCAAATCTTGCCCTCTGCACATTCTTATACCTCCATGGCATGAAGAGGTAGCAAAGTGTGGCCAGGACTGGGCATGAGAAGAAATCCTGGGTGGAAGATTTGTTTCCATTCCTCATTAGTTGTGAGAACCTATAGATCTTTTACCTCTGTGAACCCTAGCTTTCTCATCTGCATATTGTTAATAATAACTCCTATTCTGCTGACTTCACAGTCTTGTGAGGGTCAGGATTAGAATGCACTTTGAAAGCAGAAGGCACTATACAAGCATCACGTGCTGCTACTGAACAGGACATTTGAAGTCTGTATCTAAACCATATGCTTTTACACTAGATGTCTCATTAAGCTCAAGGATTCCATGTCTTATGGAGGAAGGGATGACACGAGATTACCCTTGAGTTCCAGAGAAGGACTGTCTGTTGGTTGTAATGAACTAGACGAGGTTAACTCCCACTGGAACCCTGGCTTTGTTTTTATTCTAGTGAATCTGTGTCGATGATGATGTCAGGGAGCCTAAGCCTTAGTTTTCTGTTTTTTACAGTCGGTGCTGATATTATCAGAAAAATCGCAACCACCATCTGATCAGTAGTAGCTTAGAGAAACTTAAAATGTTTGGTTTGAAAAGAGAAAACCAGAATGAGAAGTTGAGATAGTAATTATGGCTTAGATGTTGTATTATTCAGGGTTCTCCAGAAGAAACAAAACCAACTGGATATTTAAAGATATAAGAAGAGATTTGTTTATTATAGGAATTGACTCATAAAGTTTTGGAGGCTGAGGAGTCTGCTGTTTGCAAGCTGGAGAACCAGGAAAGCTGGTGATATGATTCAGTTGAGTAAGGCCTGAGAATGAGGGGGTGTGGGGCAAAGCAGGGTGGGGAGGGGAGGTGGGGTAGGTATAAATCCCACAGTCCAAAGTCCTGAGAACTAGGATCTCTAATATCCAAGGGCAGGAGAATATGGATGTCCCAGCTCAAAGAGAATTAGCTCTTCCTCTGCCTTTTTATTCTATTTGGGCTCTCAGATTGGATGTGTCCCTGTCTGTGTGGGTTGAAAAGGGACTTCCTTTATTGAGTCTACTGATCCAAAGGCTAATCTCTAATCTTTTCAGGAAACATTGCAGACACACCCAGAAATGATGTTTAACCAGCTATCTGGACATTTCTTTTTGTTTTTGTTTTTGGACATTTCTTAGCCAAGTTCGTGCCTAAAAGTAACCACCACAGATGTTATCAAATGTTTGAATTTCCGTCACATGAAAAGACTGGATTTATCTGTAGTCCCCTCAACTCACTGGACGCTGCTATGTTCATGTGGCTGGCTTGCAAGAAACCTTTTTCTGGGGGCTTAACTGGCATTGGCAGAAAGTTACTGCCTTACTATACAATCAATGATGAAGAGGTATCTGCTTCTGTCTTTGTCCAAAGACCCTCTAAAAAAAGCTAATATAACCAAGATGCAGTTGTTCTTCCTTTAAATTCCAAGATAATATAAAACCATGGGAAGTTTAAAAAAAATGAATAGGAGTAGGTTGAGAAAAGTTCAAGGAGACTATTTGGGTGGAAAAAAAAAAGCCATACAGCTTACGATATTCTAACCCATAGGGTCCAAAAATCTACTCCTGTGTTGCCAGCGTCACAGATGTTACTTTTGAGGAAGATGGATGCCACTGGCCGTTAGTTCCAAAAACATAATTTAAAATTTTAATTGGCATTCCTAATGTGCCACACCGTTTAATCATATGAAGAAAGGGGTGCTCCTTGAATTTCCACTCTATAGAGTATTCACATTATGCTGAATGTTTAAAAGGGTTTTCTTCCTCCTTTGTTTGGAGTAAACCATAAAACATTTTTTGTACTTTCTTTTGTGTGTAAATATGGTAATCTTAATTAGTAAGAATTTTTTAAAGTATTACTAGGAAATGCATAGAGCCTCTATTTTTTCTTTAACAATGACTTTTTGCTTTGATACGGAGTTATTATTCCATTGAGGACAATTTTAATTACAACATAATCTTAAAATGAGGACTTCTGAGGAAAATGTTAACAAATTTCATGTATGTTTGGAATAGTTTGTGTGGTCCTTTACTTGAAGCGCACACACAAACATGCACTCACCTACCTACATGGGAAAATTACTCAAATGTAGTACAGCTATCCATGTACATGGACTTCATACATTAGTTACTCTAAATTATAACTTGAGCATTTGGGAAAGTTCAATGAAAGTGATGGATTGGATCGATGCAAGTCAACGCATTGTAACTCTCTAGTAACTCATAGACACGATTTCTGTAGTTTTAAAAAACTGCAAATTCAGTCTTTTTTCCATAGGGAATAAATATTTTAGGTTAATTTTTCTGGTGCAGACATAATTTGAGTGTAAATAAATATGGTTGAGCAAGCCACGCTTTAATGAAATTCCTGCAAAATAACTTTGATAAAGGTTACTCCAACCTGGGTGTTTTCAGGCCAAATTAAACTCATTCAGAAAATGAAGGCCTAAACTGCTATCTCTTCTATTATCCATATAAGAAATGTCTTTGTCTTAAAGTTATATATAAAGCACATCATTTAGCTCACATACTTTTTTTTGCCTTTTTTTTTTTAAAGATTTTATTTATTTATTCATGAGAGACAGAGAGAGAGACAGAGAGAGAGAGGCAGAGACAGGCAGAGGGAGAAGCAGGGTCCCTGCAGGGAGCCCGACTTGGTACTCAATTCCTGGTCTCCAGGATCACGCCCTGGGCTGCTGAGCCACCCGGGCTGCCCCACTTTATTTTTTTACCTTTATTTTCATATTAAGGAAACAAATATTAAGTAGCTTGCTTCCTATTCCAAATGATTATTAACAACTCATGGGGTCCCAGGTACTCACCTGAAATCACACAATTAGAGCTTCTACACAGCAATATTGAGACCTATATGACATTAGTTAATCATCATGAATTCCAGTTATTTGATAGATTCTAATTTTTTTTATTTATTTATGATAGGCACACAGTGAGAGAGAGAGAGGCAGAGACACAGGCAGAGGGAGAAGCAGGCTCCATGCACCGGGAGCCTTACGTGGGATTCGATCCCGGGTCTCCAGGATCGCGCCCTGGGCCAAAGGCAGGCGCCAAACCGCTGCGCCACCCAGGGATCCCCTATTTGATAGATTCTAAAGCTTACTTTTCTCAGAAACCCATTGGCAAAAAGACCACACTTAGGGTTATACTGAAGTAATCTATTTCTCTTGAATTATCTTAATCTTGCTACTTTGACATTACTAACTTGGCCATGGGTAAATAGTACTCTGATCTCTAACAGAATTGATTGTTTTTGTCTGTTCAGAAACTTTTCATAAACAGATTGATAAGGTATCATTTTTGGTTTCTTTTGCTTAATAGATTTGTGGTATTTACCCATAGTTTTCTGCATAGTTATGTACATCATTCATTCTCATTATTGTATTATTATTCCATGGCATGAATAGGCCACAATTTATCCATTCTACTGTTGAAGGGTATTTGGGGGTTCCTTTTCTTTTTGGCTATTACAAATTGTGCTGCTATGAACATTCAACATTAATTTCTGTTAGGATTGGAGTGGAATGGGGTTGCTGGATAATAGTGTAGACACATGTTGAGCTTTATTAGATAGTGTCAGAGTTTTGTAAAGTGGCTTTATCAATTTTCATTTGTACATAGTCTATGAGAAATTTAATTTCTCCAAGCCTAATACTGGGTATTTTCTGTATTTTTTTATTTTAGCCAATCTGGTAGGTGTGTAATAGTACCACATTGCAGTTTTACCTTACATTTCCTATTGTCTAATGTAATTGAGCACTTTTTTTGTGCAATAAACATATGATAAAGTTATTTGGACACTTTCCTGTATGGAGTGCCTGTAAAAATCCACCCCCTTTTTTTTCTATTGGATTTTCTGACTTTTTCTTACTGATTTATGAGTTATTTAAGATATTTTAGATATTAATATTTCACCAGATGTACGTATTATGAACATCTTTTTCCTTTTGATGGACTGACTTTCCATTCTCTCAATATTAATAAACATAAGTTCTTAATTTTATATAGTCTAATTTATTATTTTTAATTTTGTAGTTCCTGCTTATTGTGTCCTGTTTCAGAGACATTTGCCTAATGCGGTACAGAATTATTGTGCTGTGTTTGTCACTAACAACTTTATAATATCACCTTTCATATTTAGATCTCTGTCCCTCTGGAGTTAATTTTCATATAGTGGGGAGTCAAGATTTACTTTTCTCCAGTGGATTGTACTTGACCCAGCACCATTTATTGAGAATACTATCCTTCTTCCATGTACTGTGTTGTATCTTTGTCGTAACTCAGATGAATATATTAACACCGCAAGATATATACGTGTGTATATACATACATATATACATATACTTACACATATATGTGTGTCACATATTCAAATAATAAAATTTTTAAAATATTATGGGCTGTGTTTTCTTCTATTGGTCAATTTTCTGTCTATGCCAATAAAATTCTTTGTTTCTTTTTGTTGTTTCATTTTTAATTTTAATTCTACTTGGTTAATACATAGTGTAATATTGGTTTCAGGAGTAGAATTTAGTGATTCATCACTAACATATAACACCCAGTGCTCATGAGAACAAGCCTCTTCCTTCCTTCCCATCGCCCATTTAGCCCATCCCCCACCTACCTCCCTTCCAGTAACCCTTACTTTGTTCTTTATAAGAGTCTCTTATAGATTACTTCCCTCTCTCTCTCTTTCTTTTCCCGTCCCCTGTGTTCATCTGTTTTGTTTCTTAAATTCTTTGTATGAGTGAAATCATATGGTATTTGTCTTTCTCTGTATTCACTTAACATAATACACTCTAGCTCCATCCATGTCATTGCAAATGGGAAGATTTCATGTTTTATGAAATGAAAACTCGGCTGACTTTTTTATGGCCGAGCAATATTCCACTGTACATATACCACTCCTTCCTTATCCATTCATAAATCAGTGGACATTTGGGTTCTTTCCATCATTTGGCTATTGTTGATAATGCTGCTATGAACATCAGGCTACATGTGCCCCTTTGAATCAGTATTTTTGTATCCTTTGTGTGAATACCTACTAGTACCTTTGAATCCTTTGAGTAAATACCTACTAGTACAATTGCTGGATTGTAGGTCAACTAAATTTTCCAGAGTGGCTGTACTGGTTTACATTCCTACCAACAGTGTAAGAGGGTTCTTCTTTCTCCAAATCCTTGAAAATGTCTGTTTCCTATATATTAACTTCAGTCATTTTAACTCATGTGAGGTGGTATCTCATTGTAATTTTGATTTGCGTTTCTCTGATGCTGAGTGATGTTGAGCATCTTTTCATGATGGTTAAATCTATGATGTTGAACACCATGAAAAAATGCCTATAACATGCTTTCTTAGCTACATCTTATAAAAGTTTTTGCTCTCTGGTAGATAAATCATCCAGCTTTGTTCTTCAAATTTGTGTTGGTTATTTTTGACATCTACTTTTCCATACAAATTTTAGAATCAGATTTTTAATTTCTACAAATAAAATCTCATGAGGATATTAGTATGCATTGAATGTAAAGATCACTTAACTATTTTAATATTGAGACAGCCAATTCATGAACATGTTATATATTTCCATTATTTGTTCTCTTTAGTTTCTCTCCTGTTTTGTAATTTTAAGCATACAAATTTGATTGACTTTCAAGCATATTTTCAATGCATATAAGATCCCCCAAATGATAATTACCCTTTTGTGAATTGAATTTTGTGTTGTAAAGAAAAATAAAAAACAAAAACAAGCTATGATCTAGAAGAATTGAATTTTAGTTTTAGCTTTGCTCTCAAAATGCAAGTAAGTCATAGTTGCCCTCAGTGTCCTCAATTATAAAATTAGTTCAAATCTCAAATCTTGTCCAGCTGTATTTTAAATCTATATATTTGGAAGGTTTATATGAAGCTGGGAGGATGTGGATATATGTTGTTAAAAGAAGTATGGAAATGCTGCAAATATCTTTTATTAGGTAGAGGAGGAATATATTTGATGCACACCATTGCAGGTATCTAAGTTGCTTTATTCATGTCTAAACATGGTGGAAGCAGATTAAGACCTAAGTTTAATATCAAAATAACATGTAGTCTCAGTGGTCCCATTAGCTTACTCATTTACCAGGTCTACACCTGACTAACAGTGGAGCTTGGCATTACTGAAACATATTAGCATGATACAGAGTGATATAAATACAAGATCCAAAGTTCACCATGTAGAAGATTAAATCTAAATCACTTTTGGTGGTAAAATCTATTTTTAAAGATAATTATTAATCTTTACAATGAAACTAAGATTTCCAGCTAAGAATTAAATTAATCAAGAAATTGTTTATATTTATCAGTTTCATGTTTTGACATAACTCTGTCTCCAATATGTAGGTACTGTAATCTACTGTGAGAAAGATACCCGGTAAATAAAACTGGAGAACAAATTCCTTAGCCAGTGATGATACTAAATGCACACAACCATTTTATGTTGTTTTGTTTTAAGTAATATGTTTTACTGCTGTATGTATCAGCAGCCATTGACAGTCCCAGTGCTAATAAATAGTGATATAGTCCAGTGCTTCTTTTTGAAATGAACAGAATGCTCTTTTTTTTTTCATTTTAGAAAAAAAGATATATTATTTAGAGTCCTTGGCTTACCTGATATTCTACGGGGAAAACACAATGAGTAGAAAATTCAATATTCCAGAAGTTTTGCTGGAGTGAAAATATCGCTGGATTGTATGTGAATTTAGATAGATTCATTTATGCTAAACCCAGAGCAGATCACTAAGTGGGGTTCAAGGTTCATCCCTGTGTTTTTGAGACAGACATTACAATACCCTCTTGTAACATCTTTTGATTTCATGTTTACCAGCTTTGAATCATTTGCCTAACTCATGTGAGCACGTGGATGGGTGCATTATATTGAATGAAAAGAAACAGAATTTTATACATTACAATCTTGTTTGGCAGCAGTTATCGTAGTTGATTATCATAAAGGGTTAATGTGGCAGAAATCATGGATTTAATTTTTGGATAGAGCAGTTTTTATGTTGTAATGTAATTAAAAACTCTACCCCAGCATCTTCTAGACTTGAAAATATATGCAATGGCTGAATCACATTTTTCTATCAGCAAATGAACAGGAACATATTCATGTAAGAAAAAAACCACACCATCGAAGAGTCTGCAAATGAGTATGAAACATGTGCAGAAACTCGGTTGCTTGTTTACGTATTTCCTCTACCTTCAGTAACAAAGCAATTATTCTTTAGGTAATAGGATGGAGGACTCTGAGCTTCAAGCAAGGTGGTTTTGGATTCCGTTCTGTGATCTGATACTAGCCAACAAAATATAAGGGTATATTTGTCATTTGGGGACTTCTGGAATGTTTGGTTCCCTAATAAAAGCATACAGAGAGAGGCTAAGTGCCTTCTCAGCTGTGGTCACTCTCCTACCCTTTCTGCCTTTTAACGTGTTGTGTTATGGAGTTGTAGTAGCCACATTGCCACCATGAGCCTAACGATAGGAATTCGACGTGTAGACATGGCAAAGTGAAAAAGCAGAAAGATGTTGGGATCCTGAGTCATTGGGGAGATGGACCAACATTAGCTACAGTTCACCTTTAATATCTTGTAACACGAGGAAAAACAAACCCTTGTTTGATTAGCCTTGTGTTATTATAGATGAAAGCACTTCTAGCAAACAAAATATACATGTTATTGGGTTGTAGATAATCTATCCTCTTCACCCATCATGTTTTCATTGATAGAGACTAGACTCTGCAGTAAATTGAGCTAGTGAGGTTAGCCTGCCACTTAAGTCATTCTGTAAAGTTCAAAAGGACAGGATCTGCATTTCTTTGTTCGTATGCTGTTCCCTAACGGTAAAAACATTTTAATATTTATAAAATGACTTTCTTTAGGCCACCGTGATAAGATTAGTTGGGTACTACTCTTCTTTACCTAATTATTTCTTTCGTACCCAATACCCACATGCATACACATTTGCACATTCATGCTACTATGTTTCCTAACGGCCTTAATATCATTTTAAGGAAACTGTTTTCTGTTATCTATAAAAGGGCTAATTCCAGCAACAGTGCCAGTCAGCCTTTTCAGTGAAGACTTTGAGAATAAGTGTTATTAAATCTCAAAAGCGGCTTTATCTCTACGTAAGGTACTTACAGCTGCTATTGAGCAAGTGGTTGTTGGCAATAATGCGGTGGTCTAAAGTGAAGCCACTGCAGGCATGTAGTGGCAAAGTATTCATTTCATAGCAGGCAAACATGTGGAGTGAGACTTACTGTAAGTTAAATCATTCTGAATAACACAGGAGTGTGAACTTTCCAGCAAACTGTCCATTTAAGACATCTAAACCCCTCTACTCTGCATCCAGCAGCATTCTCTTTGAGAATGTACAATTCATCTTAGAGTCTTCCTTTTCCATTCTTCGGTGTTTCTGCTTTCTCCCTTCTCAAGAAAGTCAATGTGCGTGCTTATCTCAGACGCTCACATTGCTCAGGACCAAGTTGGGTATCTATTTTATTGCGTAGGTAGCTATTGTTTAAGAGACTAAGTCTTGTCACTGCCTTAAGTCACGTGTGTCAGAGACTATATTGCAAGTACCATAAATTAGTCCGCTAGCCTCTGATGACCTCCATGTACATCCCAAAAATGTGCTTGTTTTTGTTTTGTATTTAGGAGGTCTTCTCCTCTAGCCTGTAAAAGATTTACCAGGAAGAGAATTTGCTTTTTGGTTTTATAATGGGTTATAATGACCATGCCTTCACACAAACATTGGTTTGCCCATTCCTTGTGTGTGTGTGGACCCCGTGTGTGTCACTAGAAAAATCAGAAGTTCTAGTGGGTCAACAAAAACAATCACCTGAATTGTAACTGTTTTGACTTAACTTGTCAAAACACAGTTCTGACAAGTCTGGGCTCTTGAATTTACAGTAGGTACAAACAAGATTAGAGAGGAATCTGAAGGGGCATGAGCAAGGGCTCAGGCTTAAGTCTGCACCGTTAAACTATAAATAGTTGATGTCATGCACATGCACTAATATCCTAAAGACTGGTAAGTTTTGATTGGCTGCAAAAGGGATGGATCCTGCCTGGTAACTTGGCTTGCATTTCTTTTGAGGTGCAACCATGGGGCTGAAAATGCAGCATTCATCGCTCTCCAGGCTGTGACTCCAGATAAAATTGTATTCTGTGCTACTTTTGAGTTGAAAATTATACTGTGGTCGAGCAAGTAGTTTTCACCTAAATCATACTTAAATGTTTGGGGACCATTAGTTTTATTTTTAATTTTTCCATACATGTTGGCATTTTGTTTTTAAGCTTTTGAATTTTGGAGGATAAATTACTAGAGGGCCACAATCAAGACCAGATCAGTCTTGTGTTTTGCCTCTCCTTGCGTATCTAGTGATGCAAACTTGAACCCCAAAGCTCCATCAATATCTGTTGCTCCCTGGCTGCTTTGCACAGTGATAAAAATCACTGCTTGATATTGTCTAAAAGACAAAACATGAGAGTCACAGCTGCAGGGATTCTTTACAGTATGTTCTGTTGTCATATTTGGAACTGTATTTTCAGGGAGTTAATTAATATCCATGGGCATGCCCTACCTGCTTTTATTTATGACAGCAAGTCTTGCTTACTGGAATATTTTAAGATAAAAGAACTTTGATTTTGGTCTCTGGAGCTCACTGTTTTATTATGTGTTTTTTTTAAATAAATTATTTTAGGTTGTTCTATAGAGAGAACAGACTCTTTTCCTCCAAGCTCTCATGCATCTAAAGTATTAAGCTGTCATACACATACAACGTTGCTGAGTGACACACAAAGTAAGATGCCTTTTGAAGAAGTTGCAATTTAAAACTAGGTAAAATTATGTTACCGGAAAAAATTCTAAATATAGGTGTTTGTTATTGTTATGTGTATGTGTTCATGTTGTGATGATGCCAGTAGTCTTGATCATGTCCTTGATGAGGAGAGGCATTGACTTTGGTTTTATAATAACTATGGTAGGACAGCTATTGCAACTGTACCCTCCGCAGACCTGATCAAGCCTCACCAATTGTCCTACCACTATTCTTTACACATAAAGGATCCAATCCAGGATTATGTGCCACATTCTGTTGTCATGTGTCCTCAGGTTTCCATATAGAAGAATTTCCCAGTTCCTCGCTGGGAACTTTTTTTCTTTTTTAAGATTACAGGGCAGTAATTTTGTATAATGTGCCTCAATTGGGTCGTCTGATGTTCTCCTAAGATTAGATTCAGGTCATGAGTTTTTGGGAGAAATATCACAGAAGTGATACTGTGATCATTTTATTGCTTTCTAGCAGCACTACATGATTTTGATTTGTCCCATTATGCACAATGTTCCCTGTGATCACTTGATTTAAGTTGATGGTTGACAGTTTTCTTCATTGTAAATTACTCTTTTTGCATTTGGAATTAAAAAGTATTTTGTGGGGAAGTGCTTTGAGATCATGTAAACATTCTATTCCTTGTCAACCTTTTACCCACCAGTTCAAGAATCTAGTGGTGTTCTGGGTTTTCAAATGATGACTTTTCATTTCCCCTATCATTTCTTCTACATTTGTTAGTTGACAGTCCATCACAAGTGTTTTCTTCTCCCCATTCATTTATCCATCCATGCATTTAAATCAGTGTGAACTCATGGATTCACACTCTACTCACTGGGCTTTAAACGATTGCTCTCACTATTTTTATATCTAAATTACCTCAGAATTGCTCAGTGGGGGGAATCCCTTTAAGGTAGTGCTTGTGTCCTTTTGACATACCCTCTCAATCTTTAAGATGTTGCAGGATCACATTATTCTTTCCTTTCTCAAACCCTGGAATCAGATAATTCTTTGGAACTTTGGTTCTGTTCAATGTTGAGTTGTGTTTAGAAACCAAGATCTAGGAACTAGGTGTGTTTATTGCCATGAGGATATTACTGCCTCTGTGCCCTATCAGCAGACAGAATTTAGAATTACATGTATATGTCCACAATATTCCAAATATAAATTCCAATATATATTCTAAATATAAATCCACAGTATATATTCCATACCCAAATTCTCATATTTTCTTCATTTTCTTTTTCTTTTATTTTTAAAAAAGATTTTATGTATAAGTAATTGCCACACTTAATGCAGGGTTCAAAATCACAGTCCCAAGATCAAGAATTCCATGCTCCACCCACTAAGCCAGCCAGGAGTCACCAAATACCCACATTTTCACGTGTATTTCAATCTATCCATCATCTGTTTTTAAAATTAGTTTCACATTAATACATCTGATGTTTTTAAAGATTTATTTATTTATTTTAGAGCGAGAGAAAGCATGAGCAAGCAGTGGGAGGGGCAGAGGGAGAGGGAGAGAGAATCCTCAAGCAGACTCCCTGCTGAGTGCAGAGCCCAATGTGGGGCTCAATCCCAGAACCTGGAGATCATGACCTGAGCTAAACCCAAGAGTCCCACCACGCTCAACCACCTGAGCCACCCAGATGCCCCACAACACCCAACTTCAATCCAGCATTGTAGGATTCATTTTATATTTCACTTTTCCAATACTGGTATTTGTCCCTCCCTTTTTTGACAATGAGAAATCCATTTCCATTATTTTAAAACTCTTGGAATGAAATTTAGCACTTGTCATTGCTGCCATTGATGCCACTTGCTGCCATGCAGTTGTCCTCCTCAACACATTCAGCCTAGCCCCAGGGCTGCTGTTACTGCTACATCCCTAACTATGCAGATCCTTCTTTACTCCCATGGCCTCTGACAACATATCCTGGGCTGCTGCTAGGACTCCCACAATTGCCGTCACCCTCCCAGTGGGAAAGCTCTCCTTGAACCCATTTGGGACCTGCTATTCCATGCTAGGATTCCTTCAACCACAGATGTTCTCTTCATCCCACTCAGCTCCATCACCTCACAACAGGGAAGGGCTCCACCCCGAGCCTGCACTCTAAGTAGCTTATAGATTTGCCCAGGGAAGAAGGCAAGCAGGTAAGCAGGAAGAGAATGATTTTCAAGGGTCAGGAAAGTCAGGACATAAAAGTGGTTTAGGAAAATGCTTTTTGCATTTTTTAATCATTCATTTTTGGGGGGATTTCCATTTTTACTTTTTCTACTCAATATCTTTGTTTAAATATTTTTTCATTATGATTTCTACATATTTGTTGGAGACTTAGAAAAATATATCAAAATTTTATGTAATAGTTCTATTGCAATTCCAGTTTCTTTATATTGAGGCAGTTGTGTTTATATATTATAAAACAATATTACTTAACACATAAAGATCTATGAGAATTTACCTACTATATTATTTAAATGCTATTGTTTCCTCATTTGCAAAACAGAGATTATTATTCCCTCATAGTTTGTTTGCATTCAATTGTTGTTAAGTTTTTAGACTGGCATTTAGTTTCTAATACAAGCTACATAAATATTTGTTATAGAAATAAATATAAGTAATATGTTTATGGGTATTATATTTCATAAGTATAACCAAACTATCTTAATCATTATTGTCCTACTTAATAACTTTCATCTTGAGTTTATCTGATGTTACTGTTTCTATCTCTTTTGCTTTGCTTTGGCTTAGGGTTTTATTTTTCCAGTGTTTCTTTGTTAATATTTTAATTAATTTTATTTGCATGAATCTTTTTTCTCTTTAAAAATATTTTTATTTTTAAGTAGGCTCTACATCCAGTGTGGGGTTTGAATTCAGACCCTGAGATCAAGAGTCACATGTTCTGGGGCACCTGGGTGGCTCAGTGGCTGAGCATCTGCCTTTAACTCAGGTCATGATCCCAGAGTCCCAGGATGGAGTCCCACGACAAGCTCCCTGCGTGGAGCCTGCCTCTCCCTCTGCCTGTGTCTCTGCCTCTGTGTGTGTGTGTGTGTCTCTCATGAGTAAGTAAATAACTTGTTTGTTTGCTTGTTTATTCATTCATTCATTCATTCATTCATTCATTCATTCATTCGAGACACACAGAGGAGGGAGAGGCAGAGACACAGGCAGAAGGAGGAGCAGGCCCCATGCAGGGAGCTCGACCCCTGGTCTCCAGGGTCACGCCCTGGGCCGAAGGCGGCGTTAAACCACTGAGCCACCCGGGCTGCCCCAAATCTTAAGAAAACAAAACAAAACAAAACAAACCTACAGTTTTAGATTTTTACATTTAAGAGAATGACCCATCGTCATTCTCTTCTGTATACAGTGTGAATTATTATTGATTTATTAATGTTATCACTTAAACTTACTTGAGATAAAGTCTATATGATCATAGTAAATTATCATTTATATATGTTGCTGGCTTTGATTTATTAATATTTTGCTGAATATTTTTGCATCCATAGTCCTGAGGGATACTGGTGTCAATTTTGTTGTTTTTGAGGAGCAATGTCTTGGTCAGATTGTGATAGTAGGTTTATGCCAGCCTCTATTTTCTGATAGAGTTTGCATAATGTTGGTGTTTTTCACTTATTAAGTGTTTAATAGAATTCACCAGTGAAATCATCTATGCCTGGAGTTTTATTTGTTGGAAAGATTTTTGATAACAAGTTCAAACTTTAATTTCTTTAATAGATATAGGAATATTCAGAATTTTTGTTTCATCTTCTGTCAGTTCTGGTAAATTCTATTTTACAAAGAATTATCTACTTTAAATTTTATAATTTTTCTGCCTGGGATTCTTTTTTTATGATTTTATTTATTCATTTGAGAGAGAGAGAGAGAGAGAGAGATAGCGCATGAGCAGGGAGGAGAGGAGAGGAAAGCAGGACACCTGCTCTATCACAGCCGGATCCAAACTTGATCCCAGCTTGATCCCAGGCCCCTGGAATCATGACCTGAGCTGAAGGCAGCCACTGAACTTCTGAACCACCCAGGTGCCCCTGGCTTGAGATTCTTTAAGGTTTTTGACTCTTTAAATTTGCCTTTTTATTGCACTTGTGAAACTATTTTCAAATACATTTTCTGCCTTATTATTTATCTTTTTTCTCACTGGGGTCTGAGATGCACTGACTTGTTAATATCTCCAGTCTGCTGTTAAACCCACCTCATGTATTTTTAATCACAGATACTATATTTTTATCTCCAGAATCTTCATTATGTCTATCTCTATTTCTACACTGTAATTTCTTAACTTTTTGTTTTCGTTGTTAACATGTTTTTTCTTTACTTAATTGCTGCTTTTAAGTCTTTCTCTACTAATTCTAAATTCTGAATCATTTTAGCATTGGTCTTTTCCTTCCAGATTTATTAAAAATTTCCAGGATTATTTATGATGAGCAATTTGGGATTACATCCTAGATACTGCACATGTTTTGCTGTGCGGAATTTCATTTTGGTAATACTCCTTGAGAGGGAGATTTTGGGTTCAAATCTTCAGAGAGATTTTGTGTTGGTTCAGAAGGTTATTAATTTCATTGAACTCAAACTGCAACCATTGTTTGTCTCTCGAGTGACAGCTCACATCTCAGATGGGCTGCTTTGTGAAAGCTCTACACGTGCGTGGTTCAGGTTCAGCCAGAGACTTGAGCAGAGGTTATGCATAGGACTGGGGATAGTCCCTTTCTAGCTCTTTCCTTGCTAAGATTTCACTTTGACTTTCCAGTGGCTCTGTTTCAAAGACCCGAAAGACAGTGGGTTTTTTATGCCAGAGTTTTAACCTTCCTACACAGTGCCTGCACTTCAGCTAAAAGTGTTAAAAGTGGAAATCTTATTCACACTAGAAACAAAACCCAATTAATTGTATTTTGTCATTTAATACTGAATAACAGAAGTCTGCAAATATCCTATATTTTTCCTATGTGTTGAGCTGGTTATCTAGATTTCTTTTTTTTTGTGATTACTTCTTTTTTTAATAATAATAAATTTATTTTTTATTGGTGTTCAATTTACCAACATACAGAATAACACCCAGTGCTCACCCCGTCAAGTGCCCCCCTCGGTGCCCGTCACCCATTCCCCCCCACCCCCCCCTCCCCTTCCACCAGCCCTAGTTCATTTCCCAGAGTTAGGAGTCTTTATGTTCTGTCTCCCTTTCTGATATTTCCCACACATTTCTTCTCCCTTCCCTTATATTCCCTTTCACTATTATTTATATTCCCCAAATGAATGAGAACATACAGTGTTTGTCCTTCTCCGATTGACTTACTTCACTCAGCATAATACCCTCCAGTTCCATCCACGTTGAAGCAAATGGTGGGTATTTGTCGTTTCTAATTGCTGAGTAATATTCCATTGTACACATAGACCACATCTTCTTTATCCATCATCTTTCCATGGACACTGAGGCTCCTTCTACAGTTTGGCTATTGTGGACATTGCTGCTAGAAACATCGGGGTGCAGGTGTCCCGGCATTTCATTGCATCTGAATCTTTGGGGTAAATCCCCAACAGTGCAATTGCTGGGTCGTAGGGCAGGTCTATTTTTAACTCTTTGAGGAACCTTCACACAGTTTTCCAGAGTGGCTGCACCAGTTCACATTCCCACCAACAGTGCAGGAGGGTTCCCTTTTCTCCACATCTTCTCCAACATTTGTGGCTTCCTGCCTTGTTAATTTTCCCCATTCTCACTGGTGTGAGGTGGGATCTCATTGTGGTTTTGATTTGTATTTCCCTGATGGCAAGTGATACAAAGCATTTTCTCATGTCAATCCCATTTACAATTGCACCCAAAAGCATAAGATACCTAGGAATAGGTAAAGATCTATACCCTAGAAAGAGGTAAAGGATCTATACCCTAAAAACTATAGAACACTTCTGAAAGAAATTGAGGAAGACACAAAGAGATGGAAAAATATTCCATGCTCATGGATTGGCAGAATTAATATTGTGCAAATGTCAATGCTACCCAGGGCAATTTACACGTTTAATGCAATCCCTATCAAAATACCATGGACTTTCTTCAGAGAGTTAAAACAAATTATTTTAAGATTCGTGTGGAATCAGAAGAGACCCCGAATAGCCAGGGGAATTTTAAAAAAGAAAACCATAGCGGGGGGCATCACAATGCCAGATTTCAAGCTGTACTACAAAGCTGTGGTCATCAAGACAGTGTGGTACTGGCACAAAAACAGACACATAGATCAATGGAACAGAATAGAGAACCCAGAAGTGGACCCTGAACTTTATGGTCAACTAATATTCGACAAAGGAGGAAAGAGTATCCACTGGAAGAAAGACAGTCTCTTCAGTAAATGGTGCTGGGAAAATTGGACATCCACATGCAGAAGAATGAAACTAGACCACTCTCTTGCACCAGACACAAAGATAAACTCAAAATGAATAAAAGATCTAAATGTGAGACAAGATTCCATCAAAATCCTAGAGGAGAACACATGCAACACCCTTTTTGAACTTGGCCACAGCAATTTCTTGCAATATACATCCATGAAGGCAAGGGAAACAAAAGCAAAATGAATTATTGTGACTTCATCAAGATAAAAAGCTGCACAGCAAAAGAAACAGTCAACGAAACTAAAAGACAACCTACAGAATGGGAGAAGATATTTGCAAGTGACGTATCAGATAAAGGGCTAGATTCCAAGATCTATAAAGAACTTATTAAACTCAACACCAAAGAAACAAACAATCCAATCATGAAATGGGCAAAAGACAGGAAGAGAAATCTCACAGAGGAAGACATAGACATGGTTATCTAGATTTCTTAAGATTACTTATTTGAATTTGAAGTTTATGCCTCAGTATCATATTTTGTTATTTTTCTGGATTACAGTGAGTCAATCGTTATTCAGTCAGGAGAGTTATCTTGTATTGTATGTCTGAATATTTTCCTAATTTAGTATTTTAGTTTTATTCTCCAATCATATCAGTTATCCCTATGTTAACTATGTTAATCTACTTTGCCTTTCCATTGCATCTATCAGTTCCTATCCAATATCTATGATATCTTTGTCCTTTGCTCTCCTCTTTGAGAGATTTTCCTTCAACAACTGTTATATATAATTTTACTATGATTCTCCTAGGGGTTTGCAAGCCCATCTTCTACACAACAGTTTTGTGTAAGATCTCTGTTTATTTCCTTCATTCTTTATTCTTCATACCTTCTAGTCCCCAGATAGCATGTGGGGTGCTTAATACATTTTTGTTTTGAATAAATTATCCAAATTGAAATATAACTGGCTAATATTTCTTATTTTATAACCTGACGCTAGAACCATTGTCTGGTTTCAGTGTTGATGTTGTATTTTTCTTTCTCTTTCTTTCTTTCTTTCTTTCTTTCTTTCTTTCTTTCTTTCTTTTTCTTTTTCTTTCTTTTTCTTCATTTCAAGCTATTTTATAAAGGGGAATTATGAATCTGCACATACCTCATAATTTTCCCCAGAAATGGGCTTGTGAACTTTTCATAGAGCATCCTAATTTGAATAGTTAACAATTTAGGTTTGATGAATATTCAAACTTTATTTCTTTACTTAACTAGACTACATTTATTGTGGGTGGTTATTTTAAAAATGTATCCTGACAAGTTATTTATCAGTATTCTTTAAATATAATTACAATAAATGCCCAAATCCCCATCTCCCACTTACCCTTTCCACCAGAGCATAAAGCAATGGATACTTTCTGTAGCTTTAAGTGACTATTCCTGATAAATGATTATACCATATTGATTTTGCAAGAAGTTACTTCCACATTTCCAACAGAGAAGGCTTGTTATGCAGGTTTTTTGGAAAAAGTGATTTCCTACAAAAATTTTTTATCTAAGAACCAAAAGAATAAGATTATACAGTAAAGTTGGAGGAGTCTGATAAGTATATATTTTATCTTTCTTAAGTTCTTAGAGTTGATTGAGAACTAGACAGGATTTAAAGTTGAATTGCAAAACATTGTCTTTAGAGGCTAATTATATAAATAATGTCACATACATGAATAATTTACTAGTATCAATTTAATATCTTTTTGGAAAAGCCAATTATTGAAATAAATATTTTGCCTTATTTAGACCAAAAAGAGAAAAATGTTTGGTGACAAAATGTATTTATAAGCCATGCAAATAAAAATGGTGATTTACGTGCTTGAATGCTGTGCTTTGCTTTGTTAAATGAATCATTTAAAGGTGACACATTTGGTTGCAATACTTGTCTCATAAAGTCAAATACAGATTTCAGTTTACTTTTTTTTTTCCTTGTAGTAGAATTTAGTAAGACTTATAACTCAGATTTTATCAGTTCAACTTATTTAAACTTCCTTTTGCTTTTAAGTAACACATGAAGATTACCCTTAAAACTATACAAACAAACAAAACTTGCTTCCAGAACCTTATTTCTATGCATATTGGACATGTGAGTCTTTATTTCCTAACTAGAAAGAACGTTTTCTATATATGTCCATATTCTTTCCTCCTTTCCAGACATGCCATTTTAGAACTCACTATTGACTAGGTCTTCCATTTTAGGTCAGCATCTTCAAAATGCTTAGTGAATTTATCATTTTTTTATGCAATCTCTCTGGGGCCTATATTTGGACCTGTCTTGGCAAAAATATAAAATATGTGCTCAAGTGCTTTAGACTTCATTTCTATTGTATTTTTATTTTTCTCAGATGCTTTTTTCTTCTTACCTAGCTCCTGTATCTCTCACTCATTAAACACTCATGTCACAATCAAATCTGTTCTTATTACATCATTGGAAATCAAATTAGTCATTTACCACTTTATGTAATATAGCTCAATGAGTTATTTTTACATTAACTATATTTGTATATAACTTTTATGTGGTACAGAATATTAGGCTCCCTTACTGAAGTAATTTTGGTGTCAAGGAGAAAATATTTCTCTTCTTTGTCTTGCTCTTTCCTTTCAAGAGAAGGCCACTCTGAACCTCCCTGAGGTCATGCCATGTAGGAGGCCACCTCAATATTTAAACATTTTAGGTATCTAAAAAGCCAAACCAGATAAAAGTAAGATGAGAGATTATTTTAATTTAACCTCTCTGGAGAAAGTATTGCTATTTTCACACTTCAGTGAGAGTGTCTAATCAAGTTTGTGGAGTGAGTGGCACCGTAACAGGCTGCTGAAGAAAAAGTAGAGTGAAGATTTCTGAAGACTTCAAGTCACACCTTCCTGATAGTTTAACAATTTTGTTTATGGTCTACTTCTTTCCACTAATCTTAACCCTTACCCTATCCTGAAACTTAACACTTATACACTTTTTAGAAACCATATTTAGCTAGAAAACCCAAATCTAATAAAAATCTAAAAGCAGATTCTAATAACAAACCATGTATAACACTAATTATAAATTTGACCCTAACTTTAACTTTAACCATGTGTTAATATTAATGTATATCTAAATCTAAATGTAATGTAGGATACCTAGAGCCAGGAATACCAAATATTCATTCACTCTTTCTTTCATTTATACTTGATATTAGTTGACATAATTAATGAAGTTGTTGAAATACCTACTAATGCCTATTATGTTATATAGACAAACATGTATTTGCAGCCTTAATATACATAGAATTTTAATAATGTAGAGAGTAATCATAATAAATCTAATAAATCATTACTACATATAAATATAATAAATGTTATCTTGAAAAAATCAAGAAAAAATTCTGAAATATAAAACTTGTTTAATAGGTATCACTGGATGGTGTGCTTATAGGTGGTTTCTTTTTCTTTTTCCTTTCTCCTTTTCCAAATTTTCTCTGATATATAAAATTAATTTCATAATCAGAAAAAATATTATTTAAGAGGAGAATTATTGCAATTACTATTGCAATAATTATTGATATTGCTAATGTAATTATCAAGAAAAATAGAGAATAGGATATAGATTTGATTATGTCTTACATAAAAGGAGTTTAAGTGCTTTTCAGGTGAATGCAGAGTTTACTTGGTTCAGCAAACCATTCATCAATCTATACTTACATGTTTCCATGATCCCTTTGACAGGAAAATCCCTTTCTTCTTCCTTTTACAAATATCCATGTAAAAATTGACCAAAAAAAAAAACAAAAAACAAAATAATTTCTCATTCTGTACTTCTGATCAAATTATGCAAATATTCTAGTATATTATCTGAAAGGAGAAAACATCTGAATTGTGTTCCTTTATTACTGCAATAGTTAATCCAGAGCATTTTTACAAAGGAATATTGGCTTAATGAGTCAAAAAAGAAGTAATACAAACAAAATTATTTTCTTTTTTATAAGTAAATAGAGGAGGATGGGGAGGGTAGAGGCAGTGGAGGAAGAAGCTCCTGTACTCTTTAGAGCACCTCATATATTACTAATGTTATATAGACATAAAAATAGATCACAATGCTTTCACTTTTAAAAATTAATTTAGGACATTAATTTGGATACAATATATTGATAGAAATGAAGTCAAGTCAAATATTGACACTGAACATAATATTATTAATTATTAATTTTATTTATTAAGGTAACTTTGCAATTTAGTTTTGCAGTATATTGTCAGAATCAATAAGGAGGTTGCATAGTAACCCTACACTGCCTCATTCATATGTTGATATAGTCTACTCTCTTTTCAGATTTCAACTTAAGGGTGAAATTGCAAGTTATTACATGGAAAGCACTCATATTATCACACAAACTATTCACTTAACTAATAATAAGTTCCCTTTTACCTGTAAACTTTCTTCATTCTTTTCCCAAACGTGAACCTAATCTGGACCAAAATATATAATTTCCAAGTAAGGTTAAGGACACTAATTCTAACATTTTTTTTTTTTTTTTTGGTCATCATATAGTCAGCACATATAATACTACTTATATTTAATTTTATGCTGCCTTAAAAATATTTAAAAGCTGTATACTTGATCTCTCTAAGGCTAGGAATTCTATCGCCTTTCTATGGCCTTTGTCAAACATAAAGCAATGCATTGAATAATATGGAATGAATAAGTTCTGTACAGTTATCAGAAATTGTTCACCTTAAATATGCTCCTGAAAGATCTGTTTTTTTCTTTCCTTTTTTAATCCAGTCTGCTTGTACCTTTAGTAAAACCCTAGGATTATTGATTAGGAAATTTGTTCATAGTAAATTATGAAAATACCCTTCAAATGAGGGTGGTGACCCCATAATTGAAAAAAAAAGTAAAAGAGTAGGAAACAAGAGAAGAATAATTTTGGTACAGATGCTAATATTTAAATAAGGAAAAATCTATTGTGTCTGTCCAGCCACTTTTAACACAGAATTTTGACATAGCTGAAAATACCATTGTGGAATCAAGCAAAAGGCATATAACTAACTCTATTTCCATTGATGTGCCCTTGAAGAAAGTGGTGTAGATACTTCTGAAGTTTATATCCAGAAATTTTTAAGAATTAAGGTGCCAAAGGGGAGAGTTTTTCAGAGTTGGTTGTGCGCATTTTCTGAAAACATCTGTATAAGATTGGAGTTTTGAGAATCTCTGAAATTTTCCCTTAAAATGTATGCAGAGAGCACCAACCCTGGGTTTCCCCTGGTTAGCTCCCCATAGCACCCTGTTACCTTTCTCCGAGGACAAAACATCCTCGGTGCTTACCGCAACTATTAAATGACTTTTTGTAGCTCCAAAATGTCAATTCCAGCAAAGCATTAACATCCAAGAGAAGCTTCTTTCAATTTCTCAATTGCTCATGGCTTTCATTCGTGATGCTATCTATTGCAAAGATTTCTGAACTAACTACCTCTGAAGCACACACTTACTGAAAACATTTGTAAAGTGAATGTTTTAAAAAAAAAAAAAAAAGCCTGTCACCCTCCATAAGAACCTCTGTACCTTCTCTTTGCTGCGCAGCCCTGACATTTCAGTAATTGCTTCAACCTTAGTGCAGCCAGGCTTTGTGCCTCCCCTCGATGAAACATTTCCTGGAGTCTCTATTTTAGAAGTTCTCTGCTTTGATTACTAAGGCAGTAAGTTTCTCCTCTGACCAGCCAAGGCTGCTTTTAGCCTGTCAACATGTCTGAATCAAGTTTTTCCTCAGTGAAAATGGAGTACCCACAGTGAAAAGTGGTTTTATCATTTCCTGTCTTCTTTAAACTCTTTCTGAGTGAACTAAATTTACTTGTGGGAGTTTTGCTTTGCTTTGCTTTTTTTTTTTTTTTTTGCTTTATTTTATTATTTTTTAAATGAAACTGATCGATATTTTGCAATAACTCCAAACCACTGAGAAGAGATGTTTATAAGAAGTACCTCTGTGAGCTTAGGGCTTTTAAATAGGATTTGTTGGCAATCAAGATTGTTTCAAATTGAAATAAAACCCTGCAAGGAATTATAAATGCATGAAGAAGAAATAATCCAAAATTAATGGAAAGAATAAGGTGTCATTTCTGTTATCTTTGTTCAGTGCACCCAACACTTCCCAGTGTTTCTGTGTTCCCTGTTTGAATGAGAGGCAGTGGCAGGAGTGGGTAGCGTAGAGGACTTAGAAGCTGTGCCTTTCAAAGAGGTCACGGCTGGAATTGTAAACTGGGACATTTTCTAGAGAGAGCTAATGCAGTCCTCTAATAAGCGTGAGGAGGGTGTGTGAGGACGGTAAGAGAGGATCCAGATACCTAGTTTTTTTGTTTGTTTTTTTTAAGAGTTTATTTATTTATTCGTGAGAGACACAGAGAGGGAGAGAGAGAAGACAGAGGCAGAGACACAGGCAGAGGGAGAAGCAGACTCCAGGCAGGGAGCCTGATGTGGGACTCGATCCCGGGTCTCCAGGATCAGGCCCTGGGCCAAAGGTAGGCGCTAAACCGCCGAGACACCCAGGGATCCCCTCCAGATACCTAGTTAAGCAACTATAAAGGGTGTGGTTGTAGAACTGCTAAGCACAACAGTGATTGGTTTAGAAATTTTCAAACTTTGAAAATCATTTGAACATTTTATTCATACTTCTTGGTTAGGAAATAAATCTAGAATGTTGTCACTGGTGTTGGACAAGACAGTATTGTGATTAATACTCCCAATGTGTTTCCTCCCCTAGTTTCTTTTTATTTGTCACCATCTTCACATGCAATCAGCTAAGCATTGTGCACCTTGCCTCAGGGAAGGAATAGTATCATAAAAGGAAGAGGAAACAAGCCAAGTCCATTCTTGGGTTTTGAGTTTCACAAACTAGGCCACAGATAAATGAACATTTAAGCTATGAACAATAGTTTTGAGGTATCGTGATGAATCTTGCAATATTTCCCTGCTAGAACCTCTATTCCTATTTCTACCCTGTACTGGATATTTTTCCTGACTGTTTTGGGGGAAACAGAATGAGCATAGTAAAAGTAGACAAAGGGCTTAGATGTTAAGCTTAGTGACTCTATTTACCAAGGTTACATGCTAAGGCATGTGCCCAGAAATTATTACATAATACTTCTAGGTTAAAGGGTTTTTCTGAGATAGGCCCTCAGAATTTCTCCATAAGATGGCAGTGCCCAGGATCAGTAGGTCTAGTCTCGTGTACTTTGGGCAGCCCTGCCCTGTTTCTTTAGACTTTAAAGGAATGGAAGCATAAAACAGAAGAAGAAATGGATCCCAACATGGCTTAAGATCCAAATTCGAAACAAGTCAGCATGCACTTTGTGGATTGGGTTTCACTGGATGCCCCTGAGAACAGATACCAAGGTAGACCAGTCACATCCCCACATTTTGTACCACCTACTCTACCTCTTCACCTGAAATCCCAGGGATATGGGTAAGGTCAAGGGTAATCATCCTAAAATGGCTTAAATAAGAATCCTCAATCCTCAATCCTCAATCCTCAATCCTCAATCCTCAATCCAGTTAGAATGAGAGCTCATACTCAAAATTAAGCAGTACAACAGAAAAATAAAGTTATATTTTCCTCTCTGAGTTAGTGAACTAAGATTATAATAATTTACATCACTTGTTTATATAGTTGCAAGCTGAATTCCTTTGTGTATGTCTACTATAGAACCTTAATTTCAAATTATATCTAAAACCAGAACAGAGAGACTGTAATCTTAATATCAGAAGAAAAAAACAAAAACTCTACAGTAATTGTCAGAAGTATCATGCCAGTAACTTAGAATCACTGTTAGTCATAGTCTAAACAAAGAGAAGATGGCATCTATTTTTTAAATTTGGCAAATATTTTGAATTCATAATACATGAAAAAGTCAGAAATCATGTTCTTCTTTGTATGAAATCTACTACCTTTATTTCTATCTCTATGTGGCTCTGGGAAAATGCTGCAATAAAGGATTGTTGTCATGGTTTTCTGTTTCTTACTTTATCACTGCTTTCTATTTTTTTAAAGATTTTGTTTATTTATTCATGAGAGACACAGAGGCAGAGACATGGGCAGAGAGAGAAGCAGGCTCCCTGTGGGGAGCCCAATGTGGGACTTGATGCCGGAACCCCAGGCATCCCTATCACTGCTCTCCTTTCTTCCTTAGTTGTTTTTATTTCTCTTATACTTTTATATCATCTTCATCTTACCTTATGTTCACTCAGTTTCTCCATTTCTCTTTTCTCCCTCCTCAGAAATCAATAGTATATACATAAAAATATAGCACAGAACAAAACTGATTTAGATACAAATTCACTGATGTTTTTGATAAATTAAATAAACCTTTCCACTAACATTAATTACTTAAATAATGATTAAAATATTATGAACAAATTTTTTCCAAAAACTTAAAATGCCAAAAAATATTAAGGACACTTGATCTCATTCATAATTTAAAAGCAAAGAAAGATATAACCTTTTCTATATAAGACTTGAAAATTTTTAAAGTTGATGAAGTTGTATACCTTAACATTTTATTTGTCAATTACACTCCATAAGAGTTGAAAACAATTAGATGATGAGACCCAGTTCAAGTTAAGAAATGGATCAGGAAACAGACACATGCACACACTGTTGGTGGAAGTGCAAACTGATGCAATAGTTTTGACAATGTCTATCCAAATTATTAAAAATGTACAAATTCCTAGATTTAGTAACTCCAGGACTAAGAATTTACCTCTAAGATGTATTTGCAGATTAATGACAAGATATATGAAAAATATTATATTATTTTTACAGCTAAGGACAACTCCATTGTCCTCCAGTAGGGGACTGGGTTGAATAAAATACTTGGTGACTATTATAAAGATTAGGTATGTGTTGATATTTACAGCTTTCCATAGTCATTATTAGGTATTTGCATGACGTGACACTTTTGAATAATACAAAGAATACATCTATATCCTAAAATTGAATAAATTAGAAACCTAAGTGATATGAAGATAGACATGAAGAATGAGATGCTGATGACACTAGATGCTATTATAGGAGAATAATCTTTTGAATATATATATAAAAATTGGTTAACTTTGATGAAAGAGAAGGCTGGGACGAAGGAGGTCTGACTTTAATTTTGTAATTTTATAAGGTAGTTAAACTTTCTTAACATGTGTACATATTTCTTTTTCCTATCAAATTGATTATCTGGGCTGGGACATTAATAGACACTCATTTTTGTTTTATATTTCTCTGTATCAAAAGAGACCACATAAGGAGCACCTGGGCACCTGGATGGCTTAGTCAGTTATGTGCTTGCCTCTTGGTCTCAGCTCAGGCTTGATCTCAGAGTCATGGGTTCAAGCCCCATGTTGGAAAAAAAAAAAAAAAAAAGGAGAGAGAGAGACCACATGAAATATTATATAAAAATGAAAAAAAAAATCTCACCTAATTTCTCTCATGTACTTTAAAGCATAAGATTTTAAACAGTAAAATCTGTAATACAATCTCCTTTGGGGGCCCTGCCTTTTACTTAGCATGGCACTGAAACTAACTTTTTATGGTTTTCAATGCTCTCCTTTTATCAGTCTCCTAGATTCTTTTATTATCAGCTATTTTATGGACTCTCCCTGTCCTTGTTCTGACTTGGAGTTGCCCAATCACTTATATCAAATGCATGCCTAATATTTACACAGAATTACTGTTAGCTAGAACTATCTAATATGCCTTGAAACATTGGTGATTGATAAACTTTTATGTGTCATCCTTCCAAAAGTGTTTGCACTTTACAGACGAAAATTATTAAGAGTGCATGTCCTCCATTATGGTAGAATTACTAGTATGATTTATATATTAAAAGGATACATGTGTTTTAGAGAAAGTTCATATTTTCCCTGAAATGGGTTCATATGAGAGTGGCCTCATCTGGTTAGAAGGAGTAATATCTGTATCAGTCAGGATAGGGTAGGATTTGCTATGGTAACAGAATGTGAACATGTCGGTAGCTTAATTACAAAAATACATATCATATTAGTTCCCTTGATAGTTGGGGCAGGGACAAGTGGACTGGAAAATTGAGCAAATACAATTCACTGTGTTCATGCACAGAACTGACACCTTTTTCTCCCACTCACATTTCAGTGGCCAACACAGCCATGTGGCAAGCCTGACTTTAAGAGGCCGGGGAGCACAGTTCTCCCTCCAGAACCGAAAAGTGACGAGTGCCTGGCTGGCTCTGTCACTAGAGTATATGACTCTTAATCTCAGGGTTCAAACTCCACACTGGGGATAGAGTATACTAAAAAAACATGGGAGAGGAGAGAACAGGACATCGGGAACAGTGGAAATGTCTGTTAAAATGGTCTTTTTTCTAACCTATTGAACTCCATTTCCAAGTATTTGATGACTGATGAAAGATGAAACTTAGTACAAAAGTAATCATATTAAAAGACTTTTTAGTCCTATTTTCTTTGCTAAATAATCCTAGCTCTTCTCGATCTCTATTATAAATTCTATTTCTAAACTTTTAATTAATTTTTAAATCTGTTTCTTCACTCTTCTTTGAACACCAGAAGTTAATCCATACAGCAAGTGAGAGCATAGAAAGGAATAGAAATAAGAAAGCAAGTATTTGAAGCAGATCTAGCCTCAAATCCCAGCTCTAAAATGGACTAGATGTGTGCTCTTGGACTCATTACTTAACCTCTCTAAACTTGGCTTTCTCAGATGAAATTTGGGATGACCTACTGTTAAGGTTTTACAAAGGCCAAACAATGTGAGTTCTTGATCTGGTGCCTGGTGGATAGTAAGTACACAATAAATGAACTGACTTGCAGAATGGGCACATACCTAGGGTGATGAAATTGTTTTCTCCTGTTTGCTTTGTAAAGAATTTTATGCATAGAGATGAAGAATACAAGTTCATTTTTGCTGTTTATTCAAAACTTGACTTCTGTTCTGAGCCTGTGAAAAGATGCTGTTTAGTAGTTAAAATGTAAAAAGTGTGTTGTCTTGCATTGAAAATTGAGCCAGTGGCACTGATGCAATTTTTAACTTATTTAAAAATTAAATATTTAGGTTAAGAGACACTGCATCTGAATCTCTACATCTGTTTTTAAAATGCAGTGTTGTGGCTTATTTCTTAAAGTGCACATACCATATTATTAGTACTCAGATTTCAGAACTTTGGTAATATTAAATGTATGATACAATTCAAAAAAAGTATATTTTAACTTCAACTACTGTGAAAGATTTTTAAAATAGTACATTTAATATTTCAATATATTGTTATGAGCGGGGCTGTCAGTGTTAGTCCCAAATGCATTGCTGTGTTCCATTTTTATATTATAAAAATAATCTGGAAGGCAAAGCTGGCCTGTATATTTTCACATTCACAATAAAAAAGAAAAAGTGTAATTTCTCAAGAGTGATAGTTTTACTAGAGACCGCACGCAGTTTTCATAAAATATCTGGATTACGATAGCTAAGTTGGTCCTGGTTTTTGTTGGATGTAAAAGTAATTTCATACATAGTACAACAAGAAGATTTTCGCTTTTTTCTTTTGGTCAGCCCCTGTAGTCTCTGAATAAATCAAGAACTGTTTATGTTTTGTTCACCGTCAGCTTCATTTCCATCTAGTGTAACATGTGTGGTGAATATAATGTATTCATTTTTCAAAAAAATTCTTTATTCTTCTGACACCATGCATGATTCAGCAAGGCACCATCAGAGTCAATGATAGCTTTGGCGAACTGCTCGCCATCTGCCTGACCACCAGAAGACAGTCTTACAAAGTAGCCAGCGTTTTCCTCTTCCTTGCCAATGATCCATTCTATGATGGCTCTGTATAACACATGTCTTAAATCATGCCATCCTTCGTCATATAATCTTCTTTTGGACAGACTTTTAAGATTTATATATTTGAAGCTATCTTTCTGCACATTTGACCTTAATCTACTTCCTCTTACCCCGCACTTTAGCCTACTTCTTGAACCATTAAAGTCATTTAAACAATCAAGGTGAGCCACCGATCTCTCAGTGCTGTTCACTGTAATCACACAGGGCAGTCCTCGCCTACGCTTAACCTCTTATTGCGACAAATTTTAGCTACCTTCAAACTCTTGGTTCTTGTCCCCAGTTTCAATCACATTTCTGGTCCTTAGGATTAAGTGTAAGTCTTTGCTTTTACTAACAGACTCTTATATAAAAAAAATTGTTTGCTCTCCCTACAATCTTTTTGATGCTTACAAGTCCTAATGCCAACAATTAGATAATATCTTACAGATACTGATAAGAAAAAGAATTCAGGGCAGGACTAGGGGACACACAATCAGTGTTCCTTTGGGGGACTTTTAAAGTTATATGTTCAAAAGTATACGTTCCACTCAAATTTGAGAGCAGTAAGATATTGCCTACTCCCTTGTGGTAGTAGTTTGAATCCTTGTCGTGTGCCAAACACTGGATTAAGTGCCAGGAATACGGTGATGGCTAAGAGGCACATTAATCCTGTCTCCTCAGAGCTTGTGGTTTAATAGTGAAAATGGATAAACCTGAGATTATAATACAGTGGGATAAAACATGTGATAGTTTGTTAGTGAACATATGGAATGGTCGGATGGATACAACAATAGGACAGTCATGTAAACTGAGACCTGAGAGACAGTGGATGTTAGCTCAGTGAAATGAGAGTGGTGTGGACATTACCGGCAGAACAAGCATCATGTGCAAAGGGACTGAGGAATTGTGTGCATTTGCTTCAGCAAATTGGAGTTTTGTTGCATAAAATGTTAGAATCATCATACAGCCTTAATATTACATTTTGCCACTTTGGAGTGCAGCACACTGGACCAAAACACTCGTGGTGTCAGAAACTGTAAAGTTGTCACACTAGCTTTGTCACTGAGCTGGTTCTAGAATGTGACATGACTTTCTTTTGCCTCATTTTCTCCCTCCTCACCCTGCCATCTCATATGGTTACAAAAGAGTGCACTTTCAGACTTTGTGGTGTCACCAAATTAGAATGAACACACCTGTAGAGAATTGATTAGTTTTCTCTCTAGTCGAGATAATACAGCATGTACTGGAGGATGAAGCTTTGGTGTGCATGCCAGGCTACAGCAAGTAGCCAGTTACTCCCCAGAGCATGGATTACCCCTCTGTGACTAGGAAACGTCTGCCATTTGACAGGGAGATTTTAGTTTAGCCAACACATGAAGTCAAATATTCTTGATTTTCACGTATCTCAGAAAGAGTACCAAAGATGGGGAAACTATTTTTCTAGAAGAATTGCCTTGAAATAAAAAAACAACAGTATGATCTAAGTTTAATAGGATCCAGATGCAACATTTTTTATTGTCCTAGAATTACTTAGTAATAATCAAGGATGAGACAAAGAGGTAACAATTACAGAGAATTACAAACAGATGGGGACAGAAATCACTTCTAATGAATATGGCAAAAGTAACAGGGTGTCACTTCTAAGATTAAGTTACAAAAAGACTCTGGCTTCTGTTTTGCTTACTTTCCCTAGGCCCTTATTTTGCTCACTCTGGGGAAGCCAGCTACCAAGTTGTGAGGTACCCTGTGGACAGGCCGATACTACAAGGAACTGACATGGTCAACAGCTAGTAGGAACCTGAGGCCTCCTACTATGGGCTGAATTATGTTCCTATCTGCTGTATTCATATGCTGAAGTGCTATCCCCGGGGACCTCAATGTGATTGTAGTTAGAGATAGGCACTTTTCAGAGTTAGTTAAGTTAAAACAAGGTCAATAGAGCCCAATATGAATCCAGTATGAACAGAATCCTTATAAGAAAAAAATATGAACCTCAGGTACAGAGGGAAGACAAGGTGAAGACACAGGTAGAAGGCAGCTATCTCCAAGCCAAGAATAGAGGCCTAGAACAGATTCTGCTGCACAGCTCCCAGAAGGAAACAACCCTGCCAACAGCTTGATCTCAGACTTCTAGCCTCCAGAAGTGTGAGAAAATATAGTCTGTTGTATAAGCCACCCAGTCTGTGGTACTTTGTTAGGGCAGCCCTAGCAAACTAACACACCTTCCAACAACCACATGAGCTAGCTGGTTAAGAAATCTTTTGAGGTCTGTCAACAGCCAGGTCAATGAGTTTGAAAGAAGAACCTCCCCTCTATTGAGCTTTGAGAAATGCTTACAGAAGCACTCAAAATAGACAAGTCAGGAAGGGAAATTTGGTGTGTGGTGAGAAATGATTAATTTGTTGGGTTTAATATAAAGGTGGAAGTAAATTCATCCAAAGAGATCCTGGATACTTGAGCCTGAAGTTGAAGAGTGAGTCTACTTCATACTGATATAAAACTCTGTATCCCGAGACTACGTTACATTTCTGAGGTAGAAAATGCATGGCAAAAATATCAACATGGCAAGAAGAAAACTGCAGAAAATAAGACTGGAGTGAGAAGGAGAATCCAGTAGAAAAGCCAAGGAAAGAAATATCTAGAAGTTGGCCAGCTATAAATGTATCTTGAAGCTGAGAAGAGATGGTCTAATCTTAAAGTTAATAAAATAAAAGAAAGAACTCCTGAGAGTAGATTTTTTGTTTCTTTTCATAGATGAGAATGTATACTAGGAAAATCTTTTACACTCCTTATTTTCCTCACTTCCCTTTTTTTCATCAGTCACCTTCATAGGCTCCTTATTGCATTGAGGGTCCATTTTAATTTCAGTCTGGTTTCTCCTTCTCCTATCAGCTGGCAAGGCCCAGCCTTGCATCTACTGAATGGATAGCATCGTCTCAGGGGAATCCTTCTGCTCTGGCTCATCATGTTTCCTTATTACCCCTTCTCTATACAGTTTACTATTTCTAATTCTATAACTCAAAAACTTAATATATACTAAATTTGAATGGTGTGCCATTCGTATTGTTTTCTCTACATTTCTGTTTTCAAAATATTTCATAATTCATAAACTAAATCGATGAAAGAATATTTGGAAGCTATGGAAAATTTTTTATAAAATAGAAATTTTATTAAAAATTTATTTATAAATTGATAAAATTTATAAAATAAAATTCTACTCTCTGTTGGTAATCACTATAAAATTTTGGTACATACCTTTAGTGGATTTTTTCTATGTATGTCTATATGTAATTACTTATTTGAGTATTTTAATTAAATTGAGATGACATTTGATGCTATACTGTAAATTCATGCATAAAAATTTTAAACAGCTTTAAATATTTTTCCATGCAGGACTTTTGAAGACTACATACTAAAGCTTTTTATACTCTGTGTGATGATCAGTCTGTTACTCTTGGTCATGAAAGTGATTTTTCTGTCACGTAGAAATGCTTCTTTGTGTTATGCTATGTCTTTGAGATAAATGTCTACAAGAAGATAAGCATGTTCTTAAGGCATTTGATTTATAGTGTCAAATAGTTTTTCAGCAAAGTAGTATAATCAATCTAAGAATTGGCATTTTTTACAATAAATACACTATTCGTAGTAGAAACACAGTTGATCTCTCCATTTCTTTAATATGGCTTTGGTGTTCTGAGGTAATGTTGTATAGATTTTTAAAATATAGGTTCTACAGAATTTTGAAAAATATATGCATTTTTAACATTGTTCTTTGAGATAAAATTGTTCTACTAATTTTTCTCTGCAGTCCAGACCCACAACATCTTTCAGAAATTGAGCATAATATTCAGCAATCTAAAACTTAGCTTCTTAACCCTTTACTTGTACAGTAGAATGTTTCTCAACTGATACTTCTTCAAATGACATGACCAAATTTACTACTTCCTACCGCTCTTTCTGTCTGTTTTCTTACTTTTGTAATCAAAATTACAAAACTGAAACATTATTATTATTGTTTTTAGAGAATACTCTTTCTTTTTTTTTTTTTGAAAATGCATTTTTTATTTTTTTTTATTTTTTTTTTATTTTTAATTTTTATTTTTTTATGATACTCAGAGAGAGAGAGAGAGAGAAGCAGGCTCCATGCACTGGGAGCCCGATGTGGGATTCGATCCCGGGTCTCCAGGATCGCGCCCTGGGCCAAAGGCAGGCGCCAAACCGTTGCGCCACCCAGGGATCCTGCAACATTTTTATTTTAAAAAAATCTTAACTTTAAATTATTAGGTAATAATTTAGCTTCTTACCTTTTTTGTTGTTAATTTCACTGGTGGTTTCCATAATGTCTCTCCCTTCTAAATTGTTTCTCTTTTATAATTAGCTTATCATCAGTTATTCAGAAAGAACTCTACCACCATAAACAGTAATTTAATATAGTAACCTGAAGCCAAACAACTGTGTTTAAAATTTTGAAAACCAATGAGTAGTGGCTGAATTTCTGAGAATATACTCTGTTAAGTATAGGATAACTTATTAAAGTGATATTTCAGAGTTCTTTTGAAGCAGAAAGAAGACAAATTTAAGCAATGGTAAACATAGTAAAAGATTCATCCTTCCTATTTCTGGTAAGGAAATACTTTACTTATAGATAAAATAATGATTTACCATAGTTTGTTCTATGTGTTCCTTACCACAGTTTCAAAACACAGGCAACAGTTATATGAAAAATAGAGAGAAGTCTACACAGACCTAGCAGATTTGATTTTTATGTGAGGGTGCCAGTGAGTAGCCTAAATGTGTTGATTTGCCTTTTCTCACCTCGCTGTATTAGTTTGTATTCATTTCTCTTTGAGTTGTTGTAGCAGTATCTTGCTATTGATTGGCAATCCATTTATAATATTATAATTTTATAGACAAAATAATGTTCCTGCATTAAACTGTTCAGTTTGGTTGAAAAATTGGCTGAAAATGGAATTGATTTGGGAAAATTATAGCACATTAGCCAATTTTGTAGATACATTCCTTGACTAAGGTAGTAGAAAATGATCTCCCTGTTTATTGACATCAAAGCTAAAAGGATTATTCTCAGTGGAGGAAACAGTGAGCTGAATAACCTGGCCTCAGACCTGATACATACCTGCCAATGATCACAGTAACTACCTGATGACCTACTGGACCCAAAACAAGTGACATATTCAGAAAAACAAATTCAGCAAAGCACCTATTTCCTCTATTTTTTGGTGGGCAGAAGCATCTTATAAAAATAACCTGTGAAAGTTTGCTTTATGACTTCTACATAAAATATGCACAATTTCCTCTTAGATTACACCCAGTTTCAGGTTGTAATTGATTCCTCCAAGAGAGCCTTTCATGGATATTCACTATTGGAAAAGATTATTTCACATATTATCATTAGGTCTGTTTGTTTTTTCCAGTTGATGAAAGGTTACTCTCGAAGTCCTAAGCTTCTTAAATTTACCTACTATATCAAGGACAAGAGACCTATGCCCACAGGCAGTTAATTCACAATTATTTACTTAAAACAAACCACACCTGGGCATTCTATGCTCCTGATAGCTATGTCGGCTGGAGTGCTCTCTTATAAACACGGGTTCTTTCTTCTGCTCGTGCTCTTGGCTGGCACGCATTGACAGATCAGTTCTACCGGAGGACTAGGAGAAGAGCTTCCATCCTTGTTCCCCATGGAGTGTTCTTATGCCAGATCATACAGTACAAATCATCACTTCAATTCCTTTCCTGCACATTTGCAACTTACCAATGAAGGCATTTCTGTGCAGATAGAGACTTCCTATACATGAAATATTTAATGCAGGAAGTGGCTCATACAATGCATAGCATCAATATTGTCCCCGTGACTAATTACAGCCCATGGTCAGGCTTCTGGTGTGCTACAGATTGGGGGGCAGGGGAGGGGTTATTGTGTAACAGAGGAGAGACGGTAGAGAACATTTACTCTCTAATACAAGGTGTTACACGGACACGTACACAAAACAAAAGGTTACCTGTGCTGTGGTCCTGCGTTATGAATTATTTAATAAATCACATTATATCTGTCATAACTCAACAAAGTCTCATATTTCTATTCCACGAACAATCAAGTGACACTGAAATTGCTAATGTTTAAATAGCTAATATGAAGCTCTAGCTGTTTAATTGCCATGGCAAATGCTTGCTTATCAAAATAATCAGTTAATAAAACTTACATTATTAATTTACATTGAAATTTAAAGAAAGTGTTCTGCATAGTATAAAATGTTTAAAATTCAATACATATTTCCAAATAAATATAGAAGTTATTGACATAAAATACAGTTTTTTGGTCAAAATTTTCTGTTTCTAATGTAATGAGGTATATAGTATAGATATTTGTGTAGTATCTCATGAGGGTGAAAGTGGCCTTGTCAATATTTTCTTTGGTGCCATAATTTAAAAAATAAATAATGGCAGGCTGTCTTCTCCTGCCTACTTAGAGTTAGTCAGCCCTTCCATTTTGAACAAAAACTATATATTATAATTTCAGCAAATAAATGTAAATCTTAAAGGGAGAAGAAGTCTCTTCCTTTACATATTTGATGCAATAAATTGAAGAGTATATTTCTAACATTTCCTTTTAGTCACAATTTTTGATGAATGGAAAGAAATATTCTAAGCTTTAATTTTGTATGATCTGTGTAATCAAAGGAAGAGTTAATAAATGCATTTAATGAACATTAACATGAAAGCTAGCACTTGAACCACAATTAATGCTTACCTTGTCCCCAGACCCGCAAGAGAGGTGAATAACAGCCTAGTGGCAAGTCTGTTAGATGTGCCATGGACAGAAGACTTTTTTTCTTTTAAACAGTAAAAGCATCTAGCACCCAGCTTCCATCTGAGTGAGAAAAATGCCCAGAAGCATTGCCATTAGGCTATAAATCACTATTGGAAAGAGGTAAGCTATGTTTCCATAAGTGGTTAGAAAAAACGACTCAGCGATATTCCTGGTCTTTTGAAATGTGTTGTCATCTGACCAAGGGTCCTTTTTGAACGACTCTCTGGACTGACAAAATAACATTCACTTTATGCAGGTTACGGGAGATCAACCATCCTAAAAATTAATCACATTGGCTCAACACGTTGAATCTCACGGGATGACTCTAGGACGTTTCCTATGACTCTGCTTCCTATTGCACCTCCAGTCAGCCTGGGTAGAGATCAGAGGCTCCAAGTATTTCCCTGAAGAGCCCATCAGCTACATTCTTTTTGGTCACTGCAAGTGCCTTATAAAAGAATTGAAAACCTTCCCTTGTGGACAGAAGCTAGTACTCCTGTGGGATTCAGTTACACCTTCAGACAATCTTTGAAATGAAGTAAAAATAAAATTACAATAAAGACAAACAGTACATAATTGATTGTATAATTTAGTTTAGTAATAAAAATGTGAACAAAAAGTAACAAATGTTATTTGCAAACAGAAGCTCTCTCTTTTCTCACCATGGGAGTGGCACGTACCATATAGGGACTGCTCCTTTGACCTATGTTGTACGTAATGTGAGGGAAAAATAAGCATGCTTTAAAAATGTAGGTTGTGGGATCCCTGGGTGGCTCAGCGGTTGAGTGTATGCCTTTGGCCCAGGGTGTGATCCTGGAGTCCTGGGATCGAGTCCCACATCAGGCTCCCTGCATGGAGCCTGATTCTCCCTCTACCTGTGTCTCTGCCTCTCTCTCTGTGTGTCTCTCATGAATAAATAAACAAAATCTTTTAAAAAAATTAAAAATAAATAAATAAATAAATAAAAATGTAGGTTGTTTGTTACTGCTGTGTAATCTCGCCTCTCCTGTTAAGGTGATTTACCATTCTCTATCACTGCCAACTAATTTCTCTTCCGTTTAGTGCTCCTTCTCTCTCCCTCCCCTCACCCATATATATGGTTTTTCCTTACTCATTGTGTTTGCATACTATCAGTTGCTTCCTCTTCTTCTATAGTGACAAAGTTGTTGGGTTTTTTTTTTTTTTTTTTTTTTTGCCTCCTATGTCTTTTCTGTCTTTAACACTAACCGACTAACAACCATTAAAATTCTTAGGAGCATGGATGCCTGGATGGCTCAGTTAAGCAACTCACTGGTGATTTCAGCTCAGGTGGGATGGGCCCCACATTGGGTCTGCTTAAGATTTTCTCCCTCTGCCCCTCCCCCCACTCACACTTGCTCTTTCTCTAAAATAAATAAATCTTTAAAAAAAAATTCTCAAGTCTCAAGGAAATAAACAAGGGGTAGTGGAAGGGGAGGTGGGCGGGGGAGATGGGGTGATGGGCACTGAGGGGGCACTTGACGGGATGAACACTGGGTGTTATACTATATCTTGGCAAACTGAACTCCAATAAAAAAATATACAAAAAAATTCTCAAAAGCATAAGTCATTTTGGTGATCCTTGTTGAGCAGAATGTTCATGTACAGTTAATTGACCACTAGTCAGCCTTTATATTGATACATATGAGGACTCTGCTATGGCATGTCATTTTCTATGTAGATAATATTTTTGTTATAAATTTCCATGATTGAAAAAATGTCACATGCCCTCAAGTTTTATTAGAAGTAATGAATAGTTATTAGAGTTTCTGTCTTCAAGGCTTTTTCTAAACACTAGCATCTATTAATGGAGTAGTGGTACTATTACCATGGAGTTCATTCAAGAAATCAGCTATAATCAGATGCCATATTAAAACTGAAAAAAAAAATCCTGAATGTTCCTACTCTGCTTTTTCTGTATTAGCCAGAAAATACACATTTTAATGAAAATCACATTAATCTCTTATTTTAGGATATTTGGTTTCCTCTATTATTAGTCACTCTAGTATTAGTTGCAAGAGATGAATGATGTCATTTGATTCAATCACTGTATTCCAAATTTTATAAGAGAGAAAAAGAGTTCTATATAATGTCCAGGCACTGCTCACTCTGCTGTGCTTATGAGTTCATCTAATCCTTACAACCACATTTCTGGTTGACAATTCTTAAGCATCAGTGTATATGGACGTCAATTTCATGAAATATCCCTGGGAACAATACATCCTGAGTTATTTTTATAACTTAGAGTATTCATCCTTCAGAGGAGAAATAGCTTCAACGTTCCTTCATTTCTGTTCAATCAGTTTTCACAAATTCGTATTCCTATGCTGGCCTATTTCATTTAGTCACAGCATTACAGACACCAAAGTTCGAAATATTTGTAAAACTAGTGAATGGAATTCAGTCAAAATAGAACTTCAGGCTCATGGCATAGCATCCACCATCAGAAAAAAAATGTGAGGTTTATAATGGCAACAGAGGGAGAGAGAGAATGCATTAGAAATAACACTGGTGTTGACCTACAATATATCTAGAGGGAGGCCTGATTCTCCTAATTTCTGGGTATATAATCTTCATTATCCTCAGTTTCAGTGCTTTCAACCATAATACAAATTAGATTCAATGTTCATTATAACCAATTGGAGATTCTTATTTTGTTGACGTCTTGTTTTCCCCTACTTCAGTGTCTGTAATTTCAGGCTGCCCCTGGAAGCTTAGATTCTTCCTCAAGAACAACATTACCCTATTAGGCTAAGCAGTACCTTGTACTTTTCATCACTTTCCAAACTCACCTTTCTCCATCTTCCAAATTCAAATGAATATTTTCATTGTGTTATTTCAGATCATTAATTTATTTCATGTCATTGATGCTGTGGATGGAATTGTGTCCCTATAAAACTCATAGGTTAACCCTCAAAATGGCAGTCTAGGGGGACAGAGCTGAAAGGGGATAATCATGGTGAAATGAGGTCAAAGTGTGGAGTGGTAATCCGATGGCATTGGTGGCCTCATAGGAGGAGGAAGAGAAAGAGATTTCTCTCTCCCTTGCTTGCAAAGATGTCTTGTGAGCACAGTGAAATGAAGACACCCTGCAAAGCAAGGGCGGAGGTCTCAGAATGAAGCCTAGCTTACTGGCACCTTCATCCTGGGCTGCACAGCCTCCAGAACAATGAGAAATCAGTTTCTGTTGTTCAGGCTACCTAGTTGTAGTACTTTTAATGGCAGCCTGAGTTGACTAATACAATTAACCACTACCCTACTTTCCATCCCCCAAACCCACAACTTGCTGGAGTAACTCCAGCTGCATTTGTCAAGAGCCTCTTTAGACATCCTTAAACCAATGAAATAGCATCAGTAGTAGGAATGGAATGTCTGGCTTGGAACATGGCAATTGGATTAAAAATTAGGTTACTCTGAAGAAAATCAAGGGGCAGATATAAATAAGATTCTGCTAACAAAGGGAATGGTGGGAGGTGACAAGGGTTAGAAATGAAAATCCAGTATCTGATGGTTCTGTTTTTCTTCCCACTAGGTTTTCAAAAAAAACATAGTGACTAGTTAAAAGGAGAGAGAATGGAGGGGGGAGGCGCAAGACGGCGGCAGAGCAGGGTCCCCAAGTCACCTGTCCTCAACAAATTACCTAGAAAACCATCCAATCATCCTGAAAATCTACGAATTCGGCCTGAGATTTAAAGAGAGACCAGCTGGAACGCTACAGTGAGAAGAGTCCGCGCTTCTATCAGGTAGGAAGACGGGGAAAAAGAAATAAAGACACAAAAGGCCTCCGAGGGGGAGGGGCCCTGCGAGGAGCCGGGCTGAGGCCGGGGCGAGTGTCCCCAGGACAGGAGAGCCCCGTCCCGGAGGAGCAGGAGCTGCACCGACCTTCCCGGGGGAAAGGCCTCCCGGGGAATTGGAGCAGGATCCCCAGAAAGGCGGGGATGCCCTCGGGCTCCCTGGGACAGTAACAGGCACCTGCGCCCCGGGAGAGCGCCCCGAGCTCCCTAAGGGCTGCAGCGCTCGGCGGGACCCGGAGCAGCTCGGAGGGGCTCGGGCGGCGGCTCCGCGGAGGGGGCTGCGCGGCTCCGGGAACAGCTCGGAGGGGCTCGGGCGGAGGAAGAAGCTCCGCGGAGGGGGCGGCGCGGCTCCGGGAACAGCTCGGAGGGGCTCGGGCGGCGGCTCCGCGGAGGGGGCTGCGGGGCGGGAGCGTGAATCCAACAGCGCAGGCGCCGGAGCACAGGGCGCCGGGACACAGCCCAGGATCCGGCTTCCCCCCGGGACAGGCAGAGGCCGGGAGGGCCCAGGACAGCGAGGACGCTCCTGCCCTGAGCTGAGCAGATCAGCGGCCCCGCCCGGGAGCCCCCAGGCCCTGCAGACGGAGAGACCCGGAGCTACTGCGGGAGCTGACCCCAGGGTCCCAGAGCTGCCCCCGCCACTGCGGCTTCCTCCCGGGGCCTCACGGGGTGAACACCCCCCACTGAGCCCTGCACCAGGCAGGGGCAGAGCAGCTCCCCCAAGTGCTAACACCGGAGAGTCAGCACAGCAGGCCCCTCCCCCAGAAGACCAGCGAGACGGACCAGTTCCAAGGGAAGTCAAGGGACTTAAAGTACACAGAATCGGAAGATACTCCCCGTGGTTTTTGCTTTTGGTTTTTTTTGTTTTTGTTTTTGGTTTTTTTGTGGGTTTTTTTTTGTTTGTTTTGTTTTGTGTTTTTTTTTCTTTCTTTCTTCTTGATTTCTGATTGCTTACCCCACCCCACCCACTTTTTTTTTTCTCCTTTCTTTCTTTTTCTTTCTTTTTCTTCTCTTTTTCCCCATTTTTTCTTCTTTCTCCTTTTTCTTTTTCTCTTTTCTTTCCTTCTCTCTCTTTTTCTCCTTTTCCCAATACAACTTGTTTTTGGCCACTCTGCACTGAGAAAAATGACTAGAAGGAAAACCTCACCTCAAAAAAAAAGAATCAGAAACAGCCCTCTCTCCCACAGAGTTGCAAAATATGGATTACAATTCAATGTCAGAAAGCCAATTCAGAAGCACTATTTTACAGCTACTGGTGGCTCTAGAAAAAAACATAAAGGACTCAAGAGACTTCATGACTGCAGAATTTAGATCCAATCAGACAGAAATTAAAAATCAATTAAATGAGATGCAATCCAAGCTAGAAGTCCTAACGACGAGGCTTAACGAGGTGGAAGAACGAGTGAGTGACATAGAAGACAAGTTGATGGCAAAGAGGGAAACTGAGGAAAAAAGAGACAAGCAATTAAAAGACCATGAGGATAGATTAAGGGAAATAAATGACAGCCTGAGGAAGAAAAACCTACGTTTAATTGGGGTTCCTGAGGGCTCCGAAAGGGACAGAGGGCCAGAATATGTATTTGAACAAATCCTAGCTGAAAACTTTCCTAATCTGGGAAGGGAAACAGGCATTCAGATCCAGGAAATAGAGAGATCCCCCCCTAAAATCAACAAAAACCGTTCAACACCTCGACATTTAATAGTGAAGCTTGCAAATTCCAAAGATAAGGAGAAGATCCTTAAAGCAGCAAGAGAAAAAAAGTCCCTGACTTTTATGGGGAGGAATATTAGGGTAACAGCAGACCTCTCCACAGAGACCTGGCAGGCCAGAAAGGGCTGGCAGGATATATTCAGGGTCCTAAATGAAAAGAACATGCAACCAAGAATACTTTATCCAGCAAGGCTTTCATTCAAAATGGAAGGAGAGATAAAGAGCTTCCAAGACAGGCAGCAACTGAAAGAATATGTAACCTCCAAACCAGCTCTGCAAGAAATTTTAAGGGGGACTCTTAAAATTCCCCTTTAAGAAGAAGTTCAGTGGAACAATCCACAACAACAAGGACTGAATAGATATGATGACACTAAACTCATATCTGTCAATAGTAACTCTGAACGTGAACGGGCTTAATGACCCCATCAAAAGGCGCAGGGTTTCAGACTGGATAAAAAAGCAGGACCCATCTATTTGCTGTCTACAAGAGACTCATTTTAGACAGAAGGACACCTACAACCTGAAAATAAAAGGTTGGAGAACCATTTACCATTCAAATGGTCCTCAAAAGAAAGCAGGGGTTGCCATCCTTATATCAGATAAATTAAAATTTACCCCAAAGACTATAGTGAGAGATGAAGAGGGACACTATCTCATACTCAAAGGATCTATCCAACAAGAGGACTTAACAATCCTCAATATATATGCCCCGAATGTGGGAGCTGCCAAATATTTAAACCAATTAATAACCAAACTGAAGAAATACCTTGATAATAATACACTTATACTTGGTGACTTCAATCTAGCTCTCTCTATACTAGATAGGTCATCTAAGCACAACATCTCCAAAGAAACGAGAGCTTTAAATGATACACTGGACCAGATGGATTTCACAGATATCTACAGAACTTTACATCCAAACTCAACTGAATACACATTCTTCTCAAGTGCACATGGAACTTTCTCCAGAATAGACCACATACTGGGTCACAAATCGGGTCTGAACCGATACCAAAAGATCGGGATAGTCCCCTGTATATTCTCAGACCATAATGCCTTGAAATTAGAACTTAATCACAACAAGAAGTATGGAAGGACCACAAACACGTGGAGGTTAAGGACCATCCTGCTAAAAGATGAAAAGGTCAACCAGGAAATTAAGGAAGAATTAAAAAGATTCATGGAAACTAATGAGAATGAAGATACAACCTTTCAAAATCTTTGGGATGCAGCAAAAGCAGTCCTGAGGGGGAAATACATCGCATTACAAGCATCCATTCAAAAACTGGAAAGATCTCAAATTCAAAAGCTCACCTTACACATAAAGGAACTAGAGAAAAAGCAACAAATAGACCCCACCCCCAGCAGAAGAAGACAGTTAATTAAAATTCGAGCAGAACTCAATGATATCAAGACCAAAAGAACTGTGGAACAGATCAACAGAACCAGGAGTTGGTTCTTTGAAAGAATTAATATAATAGATAAACCATTAGCCAACCTTATTAAAAAGAAGAGAGAGAAGACTCAAATTAATAAAATCATGAATGAGAAAGGAGAGATCACTACCAACACCAAAGAAATACAAACGATTTTAAAAACATATTATGAACAGCTGTACGCCAATAAATTAGGCAATCTAGAAGAAATGGGCGCATTCCTGGAAAGCCACAAACTACCAAAACTGGAGCAGGAAGAAATAGAAAACCTGAACAGGCCAATAACCAGGGAGGAAATTGAAGCAGTCATCCAAAACCTCCCAAGACACAAGAGTCCAGGGCCAGATGGCTTCCCAGGGGAATTCTATCAAACGTTTAAAGAAGAAATCATACCTATTCTACTAAAGCTGTTTGGAAAGATAGAAAGAGATGGAGTACTTCCAAATTCGTTCTATGAGGCCAGCATCACCTTAATTCCGAAACCAGACAAAGACCCCACCAAAAAGGAGAATTACAGACCAATATCCCTGATGAACATGGATGCAAAAATTCTCAACAAGATACTAGCCAATAGGATCCAACAACACATTAAGAAAATTATTCACCATGACCAAGTAGGATTTATCCCTGGGACACAAGGCTGGTTCAACACTCGTAAAACCATCAATGTGATTCATCATATCAGCAAGAGAAAAACCAAGAACCATATGATACTCTCATTAGATGCAGAGAAAGCATTTGACAAAATACAGCATCCATTCCTGATCAAAACCCTTCAGAGTGTTGGGATAGAGGGAACTTTCCTCGACATCCTAAAAGCCATCTACGAAAAGCCCACAGCAAATATCATTCTCAATGGGGAAGCACTGGGAGCCTTTCCCCTAAGATCAGGAACAAGACAGGGATGTCCACTCTCACCACTGCTGTTCAACATAGTTCTGGAAGTCCTCGCCTCAGCAATCAGACAACAAAAGGCCATTAAAGGCATTCAAATTGGCAAAGAAGAAGTCAAACTCTCCCTCTTCGCCGATGACATGATACTCTACATAGAAAACCCAAAAGCCTCCACCCCAAGATTGCTAGAACTCATACAGCAATTTGGTAGCGTGGCAGGATACAAAATCAATGCCCAGAAATCAATGGCATTTCTATACACTAACAATGAGACTGAAGAAAGAGAAATTAAGGAGTCAATCCCATTTACAATTGCACCCAAAAGCATAAGATACCTAGGAATAAACCTAACCAAAGAGGTAAAAGATCTATACCCTAAAAACTATAGAACACTTCTGAAAGAAATTGAGGAAGACACAAAGAGATGGAAAAATATTCCATGCTCATGGATTGGCAGAATTAATATTGTGAAAATGTCAATGTTACCCAGGGCAATTTATACGTTTAATGCAATCCCTATCAAAATACCATGGACTTTCTTCAGAGAGTTAGAACAAATTATTTTAAGATTTGTGTGGAATCAGAAAAGACCCCGAATAGCCAGGGGAATTTTAAAAAAGAAAACCATATCTGGGGGCATCGCAATGCCAGATTTCAGGTTGTACTACAAAGCTGTGGTCATCAAGACAGTGTGGTACTGGCACAAAAACAGACACATAGATCAATGGAACAGAACAGATAACCCAGAAGTGGACCCTGAAATGTACGGTCATCTAATATTCGATAAAGGAGGAAAGAATATCCATTGGAAGAAAGACAGTCTCTTCAATAAATGGTGCTGGGAAAATTGGACATCCACATGCAGAAGAATGAAACTGGACCACTCTCTTTCACCATACACAAAGATAAACTCAAAATGGATGAGAGATCTAAATGTGAGACAAGATTCCATCAAAATCCTAGAGGAGAACACAGGCAACACCCTTTTTGAACTTGGCCACAGTAATTTCTTGCAAGATACATCCACAAAGGCAAAAGAAACAAAAGCAAAAATGAACTATTGGGACTTCATCAAGATAAGAAGCTTTTGCACAGCAAAGGATACAGTCAACAAAACTAAAAGACAACCTACAGAATGGGAGAAGATATTTGCAAATGACATATCAGATAAAGGGCTAGTTTCCAAAATCTATAAAGAACTTATTAAACTCAACACCAAAGAAACAAACAATCCAATCATGAAATGGGCAAAAGACATGAAGAGAAATCTCACAGAGGAAGACATGGACATGGCCCACAAGCACATGAGAAAATGCTCTGCATCACTTGCCATCAGGGAAATACAAATCAAAACCACAATGAGATCCCACCTCACACCAGTGAGAATGGGGAAAATTAACAAGGCAGGAAACCACAAATGTTGGAGAGGATGTGGAGAAAAGGGAACCCTCTTACACTGTTGGTGGGAATGTGAACTGGGGCAGCCACTCTGGAAAACTGTGTGGAGGTTCCTCAAAGGGTTAAAAATAGACCTGCTCTACGACCCAGCAAGTGCACTGCTGGGGATTGGCCCCAAAGATACAGATGCAGTGAAACGCCGGGACACCTGCACCCCGATGTTTCTAGCAGCAATGTCCACAATAGCCAAACTGTGGAAGGAGCCTCGGTGTCCATCGAAAGATGATGGATAAAGAAGATGTGGTTTATGTATACAATGGAATATTACTCAGCAATTAGAAACGACAAATACCCACCATTTGCTTCAACGTGGATGGAACTGGAGGGTATTATGCTGAGTGAAATAAGTCAATCGGAGAAGGACAAACAGTGTATGTTCTCATTCATTTGGGGAATATGAATAATAGTGAAAGGGAATATAAAGGAAGGGAGAAGAAATGTTGAGAAATATCAGGAAGGGAGACAGAACATAAAGACTCCTAACTCGGGGAAACGAACTAGGGGTGGTGGAAGGGGAGGAGGGCGGGTGTTGGAGGGGAATGGGTGACGGGCACTGAGGTGGACACTTGACGGGATGAGCACTGGGTGTTTTTCTGTATGTTGGTAAATTGAACACCAATAAAAATTAATTAAAAAAAAAAAAAAGAGGGATCCCTGGGTGGCGCAGTGGTTTAGCGCCTGCCTTTGGCCCAGGGCGCGATCCTGGAGACCCGGGATCGAATCCCACGTCGGGCTCCCGGTGCATGGAGCCTGCTTCTCCCTCTGCCTGTGTCTCTGCCTCTCTCTCTCTCTCTCACTGTGTGCCTATCATAAATAAATAAAAATTAAAAAAAAAATTAAAAAAAAAATAAAAATAAAATAAAATAAAGAAAAAAAGAAAAAAAAAGGAGAGAGAATGTATTTGTGTTCTACTTATTTATTTTTTAAAAAATGCTTTAAATTTTTTTTCCTCTGAAGAAGTTCTGAGTAAATGATTTAGAAATTATTAGAAGAAAAAATGTAGCTGATGCCTTGCAAAAGAGCGAAAGAATGACCAGAAAGTGTAAGGTCAATCTCATACATGATATTATAATAAAAAAGAAAGTTAAAGAGCAGAATGATATCTGCAGAGAACAAAATCCTACCAGAAAGATACATTCATATAAAATATGAAAAATTTTACAATTTATTTCTCAATAAGCTGGAAGACGTGAAAAGTGTTACACAATGAAGGGAATAACTTTAATAAGAATTAGAAAATCTTAAAACAAGCATTTTGGAGAAAATAGTAAATATTTAGAACTTAAATTAGAGAAAATTAAACATAAGAGCAAATGAACATAATAAAAATATATGTAAAGTAAAATATGTATCAAAGCATAGGAAATATGGTTTATAATACATATGAACATACAAATTATGAAATAGAAGATTAAAATAAAAATTGAAAATCAGGGTGCCTGGGTGGTTCAGTGGGTTAAACATCTGCTTTCAATTCAGGTCATGATCCTGGGGTCCTGGGACCAAGTCCTGAGTCAGGCTCCCTGCTCAGTGGGGAGTCTGCTTCTCCCTCTCCTTCTGCCTCTCACCCCTGCTCGTGCTCTCTCCCTCTCTGTCTCTCTCTATAAATAAGTGAATAAAATCTTTTTTAAAAATCAAAAAAGAGGGGATCCCTGGGTGGCGCAGCGGTTTGGCGCCTGCCTTTGGCCCAGGGCGCGATCCTGGAGACCCGGGATCGAATCCCACGTCAGGCTACCGGTGCATGGAGCCTGCTTCTCCCTCTGCCTGTGTCTCTGCCTCTCTCTCTCTCTCTCTCTCTTTCCCCCCGTGTGTGACTATCATAAATAAAAAAAAAATTTTTTTTTAAATTAAAAAGGGACAGGCAAAAGATAAAAAAGATTAAATTAGGAAATGAGTAGTTCTATTAATAGTCAAAGAAAAGCCAGCACATGGATAATGGGAATCTTTGGGGGAAAAAAATCAAAGGAAGAGTGCACTAAATGTCCTTGCATTTAATATTGTAAGTTGTACCTTATATTTAATGTTGTAAATAGTAAATTAAGCAACTGACTTATAAAGAAAACTATATTGTTATCAAATTTTTCCACACTGGTGATTTATACCAAAAGAAAATTGAATAAAAACTCAAGAAATGAAAATGTTGGGCAGCCCAGGTGGCTCAGCATTGAGTACCTGCCTTCAGTCCAGGGCATGATCCTGGAGACCTGGGATCGAGTCCCACGTAGGGCTCCCTGCATGGAGCCTGCTTCTCCTTCTGCCTCCCATGAATAAATAAATAAAATCTTAAAAAAAAAATGAAAATGTTACCCACAAATTTTACATCTAGCAAAACTGACTTTTTCACACAAAGTTTACAAACTGTTGTTGAAATGTATAAACTGAGGAAATATGGTTCCCTTTTCTGAGGAATCTAGTAGAGGGCAACCATTTAGACAATCAAGATAACAAGGGAGACATTGACATAAGAACTAGTGATGAATGTTAAATATAGTTGCTTGCAGAATTAATTCTAAATGAGAATTAAAGAGTATTTTAAAAAGAGAGTATAGTATACCCAGACCATATGGATATACCACATCTCCATCAAGAATGGTGAGGAAGTGTGGGAAATATGGATAGATAAATAGATTGATAGATAGATGGATAGATAGATTGATAGATATTGATATAACTCAGAAATATTTTTTGAGAGTTTTCAGTGGATGTGCTGACATTATTATTGTTATTCTAAAACTATGTGTAATTATGGAGTTTGCTAATTCTGTGATTGCTGGTGGAATTAAAACCAGGATTCTGATTTATTGTGAGGAAGAAAGATGTAATACAAATACTTAATTAATTTTTTTAAATTTTATTTCAATTCCATTTGCCAACATATAGTATAACACCCAGTGCTCATGTCATCAAGTGCCCTCGTCACCCAGTTACCCTACATCTCCCCCACCTCCCCTTCTGCAACCCTTTGCTTCCCAGAGTTAGGAGTTTTTCATAGTTTGTCTCCCTGTCTAATTTTTCCCACTCAGTTCCCCTCCTTTCCCCTATAATCCCTTTCACATTTCTTATATTCCACATATGAGTGAAACCATATGATAATTGTCTTTCTCTGATTGACTTATTTTATCAAGAGTATTTATCCTGAGAAAGATATATATATCTGAAATATCTATTTATAGTATATGCATATATATTGTATGTATACGTCTGTATATGTATTGTGTATGTATACACATATTTATATCTAGTTTCACCACCAAAGTTCAGATACAGCGATCATCTCAGGAAAAATTAGAATCTCGCACCGAGCACCCAAGCTGTAGTCTTGAAATACCACTTACCATCAAAAGATACTAGGGCGGGGGATCCCTGGGTGGCTCAGTGGTTTGGTGCCTGCCTTGGCCCAGGACGCCATCCTGGAGTCCAGGGATCGAGTCCCGCATCGGGCTCCCTGCACGGAGCCTGCTTCTCCCTCCTCCTGTGTCTCTGCCTCTCCCTCTGTGTCTCTCATGAATAAGTAAATAAAATCTTTAAAAAAAAAAAAAAGATACTAGGGCTGCTTGGAAAAATATCTGATGGAAGATCTGGGGCAGAAATGTTAAAATCTAGAAAACTTTGTTATAAAAATTGGTGATGAAGCTATCAAAGATTACTTGGGTCTGGTCAAAAGGAGCCAATTTGAAGAAGTTCCCATGACTGGAGGGACAAGATAATTCGTACTTTAATTAGGATAATTAAAATTCATTTCAATCCATCAGTATGTTCTCTTAAAAAACAGATAATTCAAGGGAAACAAGCATTTATCTTGAAACAAAGATAAATAAATAATAAATGAGAAGACTATCTCTTTATAATAATGTTTCAACTTAAAAAAAGCAATAAATGATAGAATTGGAATGTCACTAATTTTCGATCCCAAGGAATTAATGGATCTAGGCATGGAGTATCAACAGCTGCCAACATCTCACACACACACACACACACACACACACACACACACACGGAAACCATGTGGCATATGCCTAAGACCATATGCCTATATAGTCTTCTCAAAGGGATTGAACAGGAGGCATGTTAAACCTCGGGATTTACCTGTCCATTTGGAGAAAATAGAGGAACATAGAGATCTTTCAAATCCATCTGAAATCAGCAAATTCTAGCCTGTGTGAAACGCCATAGGTCAAATAGATTCTTCAACTATAAATCGTAAAGGCAAAGGAAAGGAGGGGAAACTTATAGACTAAAGGATTGAAAATCATACCAAATTTTGTTTTGACGTTGGGCAAATCTACAGTGCTTAGGGATATACACTCTGGTGATGAAACTAGAAAGAAACAAAAATGGCTATCAGGGAAGTTAAGACCGTGGATACTTTGTGGGGAGAGAGAAGGATGTAATTGGGACTGGGAAGTCTTGGTGGCTGGCAAAATTCTCGGCCAGTGGTGGTTACGAAGTCTTCATCTTCATTATTTAAGTGTGTGCGATCTGTGTTCACCACCACAAAGTAAAGTGGATTTCTTCTCTTAGCACCGTCCTGTCTTCTCTCACAAGAAGCTATTCCTTGTAACACGCAGGTGTATATCCTACCAGAGATTTTTCTGACCCTTCATATGTGTGCCAGACAGATAGAAGGATGGGCAGATATATCTAGGCATATAGACACATATGTAGTAGTAACCATAAACATAAACTTATTGAAGTTTTTGTGTATTTATAGAAATGCAATCAGGGTATACCTATAACCCACTGACTACTTTTTCTCACTGAAAAAATATGTCTGTGATATATTTTCCATTTCTACTTTAACTGCATCCTCTTGAATGGCTATGCAATATTTTTTAGAGTAGCCTAAAATTATTTAATGTGTTTATTAATTATTGTGTATTTACAAATATCTATAAAAATATGAAAGATATGAACAACAGTGATACAATGAAGATTCATGTCCCCATCACCAAGTTTAAAAAGGAGCCAATAACTTTGAAATTGTCTGTATCTTAGATATTGTCTTATTCCTTTTCATGGGTTATTTTACAAAGGAACTTGGGTATTGTCAAAGTTTCTTGTTCTGTGCTCCTATCTTCAAGATTTTACTACATTTCTTTAAATATATTATAAATAGTTATTTTAAAGTCTGTGTCTGATAATTCCAATATCCAGTTTTGAGATCTGGAGATTATAGTGTCTAGTATTTCCATTTGTCATGGCATCTTATCTTCTTGTACATTTTGTGATTTTTTTTTACATGAGTTTATAATTTTTGGATCTTTATTTATGGAAATCGGGTTGAAGCTTGGATTAGAGGTGAGTATTTTTTTCCTAGTGAAAATTTGCATATGCTTTTGATATATGCCTGGCTGCACTACTAATTGGGAACCATTTTCAAATGAATTCTCAACCTGAGGTTTTGAAGGCTACCACACAAAGGTGAAATTTCTCATCACTGGCTCTTCAGTGTCTACTTACGAGTGCATGGAACAAAGTAAAAAGTCAATACAAATAGCCAAGAGAGCTATATTTAACACTGTGGTAGGCACTTTAAAATGTGAGTTACAGGGATATGACTGTTTTTTGTTCTATTTATAATGCTGACAGCTTTCTTGTGTTTTATGTGTTATCTCATTTTATCCTCAAACTACTCTAGAAAGTCAATATTAGCAACATTCTATAGTTAAGGAAACTGAAGTTCATAAAATTCATCTTTTTCCTACAACACTCTCCATTTGTGCCTATTTTGCTGCCACGTGCCGCTACCATGGGGCCTGGCAGGGGTGCAACTGTCCGTCCTATTTCTCATTACTGCTTGCAGCCCATTTCTCCTTTCCTTTCAGAGTGCCTGATTTCAGGCTGGGTCTGCTAGTTTTCCTGTCATCTAGAGTTTGCAAGGTTCTTCTTTTAGTTGTTAAATATCTTAGTACCCACCTCATTCCCTTTCTAACTTTATTATTATTCCATGTAACTATAACCTCCACTTTACTGGTGTGTTCAATACTTTGCCTCTCAAAATTCTCTTTCTCTTTTAGCTTCTCTCCAATTCTTGCTCCTGTTGAAACATCCAATCCTTTGACTCAACCTATTCTTCACTGTCCCATCTGCCTTATCTTATTCTCAATTTTCTCTTTCCTCATGCAGGCCTCTGTGATTAATCACTTTAATCATTCCCCTGTAGAGGCCCTTGACTCCTTTGCCTTCCTCTAGCGCTTTCACAAGGTGCCTGGCAAAGTGTCAAGCCTGATTAAGCTCGTCCTTCTGCTTACTCTGTGCTGCCCCTGGACATCCGAACACGCCTGAAGAAACAACAGACCATGCTAACCGCTCTGCACTTCGAATTTATGGTCCCTGATCCTCAGCAGGCACTAGGGGTGCGAAGCAGTCTTAGATTTTCGTAGTAGCCATACTTGCCTACTCATCAGAAGGACTGCTTCATATTTCCCTTCTTTCAAATATCATAAACCCTGTCGCTTTCTTCACTGACAGTTAAAGCTATTTTTGCTTCACTGATAACCTAGAAGCCACTAGGAGAGAAGTCTTCTTATGATCACATCTTTCAATCTCCGTTTACATATACTCATTGCTCATGAACCAGTTACACTTTTGCCAGCAAGCAGCAAAATACACTACTAAAATTGGTTTTATTTTCTTTTAAGATTTTATTTATTTATTCATGAGAGACACACGAGAGAGGCAGAGACACAGGCAGAGGGAGAAGCAGGCTCCCTGCGGGGAGCCTGACGTAGGACTCGATCCCGGGTCTCCAGGATCACGCCTTGGGCTGAAGGTGGACACTCAACCAGTGAGCCATCCTGGTGCCCCCTAAACTGGTTTTAAAATAGAATTTTAAACATCACTTTAGTTTTTTCAAAGATATTATTTATTCATGAGAGACAGAGAGAGAGAGAGGCAGAGACACAGGCCGAGGGAGAAGCAGGCTCCATGCAGGGAGCCCAACAGGGGACTCGATCCCGGGACTCCAGGATCAGACCCTGGGTTGAAGGAGGCGCTAAAACGCTGAGCCACCCGGGCTGCCCCAAAATATCACTCTAGAGAAGACCAGAGATATGTGGTTTCAAGGCTAATTGATTCTGTAGTTCAAAAACGTTAGGGCTCTGGGTGGTTTCACTATGATCTTCTTGATTGTAAGATAGCTGTCACAATTCCAACATCATGCCCCAATATACCCGAACATAGATAGCAGGAGTTTTCCTTTGAATATCTCTTCTTTTTAATCAAGGAGGAGAAAAGTTCCCCATATCTTCAGTAAACTCTCTCTGATGTCTCTTTGAGTATATTGGATCATGTACCTACCCCTAAACCAATTGTTACGCAAAGGAAATATGGTTGGTTAGTCTGTTGAAGGTCCATTGATTGTAGGCCTATCTTACCATAATTTGAATTATGTTAGAAAGGATGAGGAGGATACAGCAGTTTTGGAGACAACCTGCATTATGTATTGCTCCTTTGTATTTTTCTTTCCCCACTGTTACAGTGGATGGCCTGTCTCTATGCCTATTAAAGATCAGTCCCTTCATTTATGTACTGGATCCCATTTCCTCTTGTTGCATAAGGATGTTGTGTCAAATAACTTCTATTTCCTTTGCATCAACAATTTCTCTCTTTCTAATCAATTATTCCCATTAACTTACAAATGTGCTATAATATTTCTTAGCTGAAAAATTCCTCTTTGTGACCTGAAGTCCTCTCTCCAATTACATCGGAGAAACAAAAATTATTTAAAGCATTGTGTATAATTGTCTTGTTTTTATCTATTATCTCTAGTTCGATTGAATTATTGGTAACCTGTGTTGCATTTTAAGACTAATTAAAGTCATTATAATTATTGTTGTTGGGGTGCCTGGGTGACTCAGTGGTTGAGCATCTGCTTTTGGCTCAGGTCATGATCCCGAGGTTCTGGGATCGAGTTCCACATTGGCTCCCCACAGGGAGTCTGCTTCCCTCTGCCTGTGTTTCTGCCTCTCTGTGTCTCTCATTAATAAATAAATAAAACCTTAAAAAAATTATTATAGTTTACCCTCACCACAAGTGTGCTCTCTCTCTCTCTCTCTCTCTCTCTTTTTTTTTTTTGTTATATCTCTGTCATTTTACAGTTGCATTCTTTATTTCAATTAATGCTAAGTAGAACAAGGAGGGCTGGGGAGTGAGAATTGAAGAATAAGAAGGAGATAATGAGGCTGTGGGGAAAATATCAGCAGAATGATTGGAAAAGCATGGAAATAGATGGAGTAAAGGGACGACATTCTTGTATGAGGGGCTATCATGGCCAAAGCCTTTAGAGAGTGGTGATCCTTTATTAAAGCAAGGCAGAAGACAATTTACATCTTTGTGGACTCCAATTTGTCTAGTATCTTGTCTAGTAAATTCATCTAGCAAAATGCTTTGCTTAAAAATAGGTACAAAATAGTTATTTGTGAATTTAAGTTTAAATTTTTTAAATTTTAAAATAATTTTTAAAATTAAATTTTTCACTCTGCAGAATATTTTCAGAAAGACTCACCAAGCATCACATGTAATTTGTATAACCGCTTAGCAAATTAGGTTAAACAAGAATTGATTATCTTTGTTCTACTACGTGTTGATTTGGAGCCACTTCGCCTCTGTGAACCCCAGTAAAATGGGCATAAAGGCCATCGTTAATAAGGCTTTAGCGAGGCTTGAATTAACTCAGCACCTAGCACATAGCAAGCATATCCGTGTGACGTGACCTGTTAATATTATTAACACTTACCATTTTAAACATAGAGAAGCTGAGGTTCATAAAGGTTAGAAGTACCCAACTGGAGAGTGATGAGTTCTTGACCAAATCCTGGTCCTTTCATTTCAATTCAATGATCTTTCTACTTTACCATCTTGTTGGATTCAGTGGATGATTTAGACATAAATTTGATTCCAGACAAACTTTTATTTCCTTTGGGAGAGTGATATTTGTCTCCTTTCCTGACAATGAGAATTAAAAAACTGATTAGCTATACCTCTGTGCTCTGGCTGCTGAGCAGCTGAATCAAATTTAAAGTGTAATCATAGCAATTATCTGCCTTTATTGCCTTTATCTTCATTGCCTTTATCCCTGTCTTATTTGTATTCTGCATTTTCCTGGTAATTACTTTTTACATATATTTTCTTAGTAGCTGTTCTCCCGAATTTCGTAGAAGAATTACTCACCATTGCTGAACAAATAAATCTCGGCAACTACCATTGTTGGAAGTTGCAACGTAGAGTTGCCCACGTGAGAAGTAGATGGATTGCAAGCCAAAGCCCACAGTTTGGAGCTTCCACCCTTGTGGCTCTTTATTTAGGGCTCATAATTTAAACCACTATTTGTTTTCTCTGCCTGTGATGTCTTAATATATGCAGGACGGTTCTTCCAATTGTCAGTTGCACAAGCCTCCTTTTGTTTCTCAGGCTCAGCTGCTCTGGGGAACAACAGTCTTTCTTTTGAAGTGCTCACACCAGGGTTCTTCAGAATCAACACATTTGCCACAGAGCCTCTACATATTTTCAACCTCAATCTCTTTTTAAGTTGAGATATAATATACGTAATTAAGTGTGTAAAGTACATTACTCTTAGTTATGCAGCGTAACAACTATTTGTTCGTGTTTACATTATTTTAACCACCACCCAGGCCAAGATCTAGAACATGTCTTGTATTCTATAAGATTCCTTTGTGCCCCTCTTATCTACTCCACCACCTTCAAGAGGCAACCACTATTCTGGCTTCTAGTATCATCAGCTAGTTTTACCTGTTCTTGAACTTTCTCTAAATGAAATGATATAGAATGAACTCTTTTGTGTGTGTTTTTCTTCTACTCAATATATCTTTGAGATTCATCCATGTTTTTTCTTGTGCCTGTATTTGGTTAGTGTTGTTGTTTGCTATACCTGTAAATGGCTATATTTTGCTAATACAATAGGTCATTCTTTTTTATTGTTATGTCATATCCCATTGTATATATGGGATACAATGGGATGTATATATGGCATATATATATATCCTATATATATATAGGATACAACTCAAATGGCTATCAAAGTGGCATTTGAGTTGTATTAAGTGTGGAACTACCATGAGTAAAGCCATTTTGAACATTCTATATTGAGTTGATTTTTTTTTTTTTTATTTATGATAGTCACAGAGAGAGAGAGGCAGAGTCATAGGCAGAGGGAGAAGCAGGCTCCATGCCCCGGGAGCCCGATGTGGGATTCGATCCCGGGTCTCCAGGATCGTGCCCTGGGCCAAAGGCAGGTGCCAAACCGCTGCGCCACCCAGGGATCCCTCTATATTGAGTTTAAATCCATCTAGGTATTTATGTGATTCAAAAGAGGCAAAATCATAGAACAAGATATTTTAGTTTCCTTCATTACTCTTTTTCTTGCGAATATCCTCAATTTTTTATAAAAAATATGATAAAGATGGAAGTTTTACAAAGAAGGAAAAATGAAACTAAAAGTCCCAAAATACCAGTTAGAAGGCTAGGATAGCCTAACTTGCTATTAAAAATGTTTCTCTCGGGGATCCCTGTGTGGCTCAGCAGTTTGGTGCCTGCCTTTGGCCTAGGACATGATCCTGGGGTCCCGGGATCAAGTGCCGCATCACGCTCCCTGCATGGAGCCTGCTTCTCCCTCCGCCTGTGCCCCTTCCCCCCTCTCTCTCTCTCTCTCTATTGTGAATAAATAAATAAAATCTTTAAAAAATATATTTTAAAAAATGTTTCTCTCTACTGTTTCTTTGTGATAACAAAACAAAACTTTTCGGTCTTTTTATCCCCCTCCAAAAAAATTTTCGTTTTTACACATCATTCTTACCCTATTTACTTTGTACCCACAACAGAAAAGACTTGTTCTTCTGTGGCTATTCCCTACAGAATATTTTCCTTCTCAGTTCTAATTTATATTCCTTTCCCTTTAATACTGTGCTTTTATTTCTTTGCTTATCTGAGGTGGAAGCAAGGGAAACCCAGTGCTTTTTCTACTCTGATATAATCGGAAGCTCACTGGCAATGTCTCTCTACGTTTATATACTGCTTTCCCTGTGCTCACAAAGTATTCCCTTTTTTATCTTATGTAACCGGTAATATCTTATAGGAATGTTGATTTTAAAAGATCCTCCAGCTTTTCTTCATCCTTACAAAAGTTCTGAACCATTTTACATAAAGACATACAATTTTTGTGCCATCTTATTCACCAACATTGTTGATAGATTGAAATATATTAAAAATTTCAGAATGGCTTTCTCCTTTATCTCATCTTTTTCTTATTATCTGTATGCTTCATTTCTTATCAACTTTTTACAGAGATCTGATTTCTTATTGGGTTCATCATTGCATTATCATTTCTTACTTATGTTAGAGCACGTGTATGAGTTTTGAACTCTTATCTATATTTTTTCCAGGGATTCAAAATCTAAGTATACACTTCTCTATTACAAATGAATGGAATAATATTACTGAAATAGAGGTAGGAAAGTATGGGCAAGTGTAACACACAGCTGACTTCTGGCTATGTTTCTACATGGCCTTTCTTCAAGGCACACACACTAAACCACACCACACCACACCACACCAAAGGGAAAAAAACGGAAAGGGAGAGAGGAATATTTTTTACTCTTACAAGGCCACTAATCTCATCATTAAGACCCCACCCTCATGACCCAATCTAATCTTAATTCCCTCTCAAAAGACATCTCCAAATACCATCACATTAAGAGTTAGGGCTTCAACAAATGAATTTGGGGGGGACCAAACTGTCAGTCTGTAATATCCTCATTACTCTTATAGGAGAAAACACACTTTATCTCATTTTTTTTTCCCTAAAAGCAGAGGACCTGGAAGGAAGTTCCTATAGTATCTAACTATCAAATCTAATCCAACCTTACCTATCCTGTGCATAAGCTATTGTGAATATCACCAGTGGTTGGAAATCTCAGCCTGGGGCAGCCTTGGTGGCACAGCGGTTTGGCGCCGCCTGCAGCCGGGGGTGTGATCCTGGAGACCCGGGATCGAGTCCCACGTCAGGCTCCCGGTGCATGGAGCCTGCTTCTCCCTCTGCCTGTGTCTCTGCCTCTCTCTCTGTGTGAGTGTCTCTCTCTCTCTGTGTCTCTCATGAATAAATACATTTAAAAATAAATAAATAAAAAATAAAACAAGACAGAAGCCTAGTTTCAAAGGAGGGGGTGGGGAGAAACAGAAATAGATCCTGTATCTTTGATTGCCAAAGTTGTAGGACTAGAGACACTTCAGCCACATTTCAAATCTCTTCACCATGTTCAAAACAAGCCAGGATAAAATCAGCCAGGATAATGTCTTCTCCTTTACCCTCTGCCAATCAGTATTCTTGGTTGTTTTCACTCCTATGTTCTCTCCACCCAGTCCAGAGACCTTTTGACTCAGGCTTTATGAATGCTAATCTTTATCCCTAATTCTGGCCCAACTGAATTACTATATATATATACACACACATACACACACACACACACATATATACAGTATACCTTTTTTTAAAGCAGTTTTAAGTTCTTAACAACACTGAGTGGAAGGTACAGTGGTTGCCCATATACTTCTGCTCTCACTCGCGCATACCTTTCCCTATTAACAACATTCTCCACCAGAGTGCTACCTTTGTTACAACTGATGAACTTGCCTTTAAACATCATTATGTTTGGACCTAAAGTCCATAGTTTACATGAGGGCTCCCTCTTATTGTTGTACATTCTCTTAGGAATATATTTATATTATGTGTGTGTGTGTGTGTGTGTGTGTGTGTGTGTATAATTTATATCTTCCATTATAGTGTCAAATGGCCCAATGAATTTCTTAAATATAGTTTTTGATTCTTTTCATTGTCTGAGGTAGAAAATTCAATGTCAGAAAAGGGGGTAGGGAGGAGTTGAACAGTGTGCTTCATATCATGTTAAGACACCTCTACTTATCAGAGAATCTCCACAGAATGAACTAAAATCCAACTCTGTAAATATTATTAATTGTTCTTAGTTCTGTATATGCACTCTCTTTAAGTACTAAAGACAGCTACCATGCTTCCTCACAAGCTTTTGCCTACTGTTTGCGCTACATGCTCCCTCTTCTGTCATTGTTTCCAAATCTTTCACTAGCCTGACAGCTCTCTTACATAGAAGCTACATTTGGCTGATATATCTTTTAATGGAAATACAGTTCATTTGGAGAGTCTGAGCAATACAAAACATTATCTGTGTCCTAGTTCTGGATACTATAAGTCTATTGATAGTGTTGTCTTCTAATGAGCTTGTGAACAAACAAAATTAAGTTTTGTACACACTTTCTGTTCAGTCATCTTTCCTTCCTCCTAGAGTTCGTACACCCATCTTGTTGTGTATAAACCTGTTGTGAATAAATTTAGGTGAAGTATCTGGGGACATTTGGGGAAACTGTTGACAATGTACATTTATTTCATTCTATTCAGATAGAGCCCCACAACTACATTAACCATTATATCTATATCTATATCTATATCTATATCTATATCTATATCTATATCTATAAAACCACATATATATCTCTTAATGTGGTTCCAATAAAGCTTCCAAATGAGAAAATCAAAATTTTTTAATACCTGTAAGATTTACTCCTTCAGACTCATTATTGTCCCAAAACCCTGAATACTTATAGGTAATAGCTGTAAGCGAGACGTGCAGATCTGGTTAAGTAAGGTCAAAAACTCTGCATGCCGTAAATTAAGAATGTTCCCATTCTTAATATTTTTTTCTACACATAATGGCATTTAGAAAAATGTCTTCAAATAGTTACTTGTCATAAAATCCTGAGGCAAGATTTTGTTGTAGGTCTCAACTCCTATTATCGTGTTCCATCAAAATATGCTGAAGGTTTATTCTTTTGTATTTTTTGTGAAATACTTCACACCTGAGATTCTTTATTCTAATACCAACCCAAGTTTTTAGTCCTACACACTAGGATACATTTATTTATTCAGTTAAAATGTCAGTTTCTTTTTTCTATAAAATTACTATCCATGACAACTCATCTATTTTCTTCATTCACTCATTCAGCAAGTGTGCTACATGGAAAGTATATACCAGGGAGCCAGGCAGACAAGTTCCGTGCTTCTGTAAAATATACATTCTTATGGAAGGCAATAAATAAATGAATAAATAAATATGTGCTATAATTCCAAATATATTTTCTATAAAGAAATGAAATAGAATTAGAATGAAAAAGAATTCAAAGCAAGGAGTGCATGGAGGGAAGAACTAATTCATAGGCAGTCAGGGAAGGGCTCTCTGAATCTGATACGGAGGTGTTTGAACAGAAACATGACTCCTGGACATGACTGCAATCTGAGGAGATGTATTGGCACAGCATTCTGGTTAGAGGCACAGAATATGCAAAGGCCTGCTGATGGGTCAAATTTGGCATGTTCTAGAAGCAGTGATAAAGTCATGGTAAGCAAAAGGGGTGGGTAGAGCTAAGGTGGAAGCCAGTGATGAAAGGCAGCTCATGAAGTGATTTGCATGCCATGCCACGTTGTTTGGCTTTTAGTTTTAAATACAATAAAAACTGTAGCAGGCACTGCTGGAGTCACACATAAGAGTATGTCTCTGATCCATTTATCAGGCTACTTAGAAGGATGCAAGTATTGATAGGATCTAGAGCCAAAGACAATTTTGTGACAAGTTTGTATTGTGGTACAAGCAGTCCTGTTGCTTGGTCCATGTGATCTGGCAAATTCCAGAGTTCTAGAAGTGTCTGTGGTAAATAAGGGCAATATGTTTGTTGAGTCTCAGGCAAGCCCCAGTAGAAGATTGTCCAAGCAGATTCTTTGGGTTCTGGAGCAAGGTCATACATTTTGCAGAAGATAAATCTTCACTGTTCAAAGAACATTTCCTGCTTATGGTATTAGGCCCTGGGAGAGAGAGTGCTTTAAATGTCTATGCAACTGTCTAGTTTATTATGGTTCCATGATAAACTAGTTGTTTCATCCACTAAGATATAAGATCTGGCAGGAAAAGCAACAATCCACTATACAACAGAACTGCTACATTTGGGATCAATTCTAAGCAGATGGCTCAGAGCTCTGGGGCATCTGTTGTACCAATGACTCTCCCTCGATGTAATCACATATAGGGTTTCATGGGATGTTTATTGGGACCGTCTGATGGAGGAGGAAAATCCTGGCTGGATTCCAAGGTGTACTGACCCACATGAAAATTGTACCTGAATTGCATAGAACCATTATTCATTGTAGCCAAACAGTGGAAACAACCCAAAGGCCAGCAACTGATGAGTAGGGGGGGAAAAAAGTAGTATACCTATAAATGGAATATTATTAAATCTTAAAAAGAAATTAAGTACTGATACAAGTTACAACATATATAAACTTTAAAATTCATTATGCTGAGTGAAAGAAACCAGTCACAAAACCCACATATTTTACAATTCCATTTATATGAAGTGTCCAGGGTAGGCAAATCTATAGACACAGAGAGCAGATTAGTGATTGCCTAGGGCTTTGAGGATGATGGATAAGGGCTTTTCTTTCTGGGGTAATGAAAATGTTGTAAAATGGATTGTAATGATAAATGCACAGCTTCGAGAATATACTAAAAGCCTTGCATTGTATACTTTAAATGGGTGAATCATATGGTACATACTTTATATCTCAAAGAAAAAGCTGTTTTGAAAAAAGATGGATTGACTTATAACGATACTGAAAGCTTAAAACAGATTAGTTATATACTATGGCTCCAGGTCATAGCAGTCCTGAAAGACAGTGGAAAGGGGGGCATCCTCTTAATTGGCAGAACTTTGAGCAGGAAACCTAGTTATCAATTCAGAAGGAAAAGAGAAGTGGCTGAAATTAAGGATATACACAGATTCCTAACCAGTTGAAAATAGTTTGGTTGAACGGTCAGGAACTCAGAAGGGAAAAGCCTTAAGAATCCAGTCAAATGAGATCCAGGAAAGAAGTATGTGGATGGATCTATAGGAAATGAGCACAAAATATGTAGATCTTTTTGTCTCACAGTAATGACCACCAGGAGCATCCACCATACTGGATAGTTGGTGGTAGGGTGGTTATGCCCTGAGATTAGCCAGAGTCTACCCTGAATCACTCCACTGCTTGCATCATAGATCTAAAATGGAAAGGCCCTGGGAAGAAAGATGGAACATATGAATGTGTCCAAGGCTGATATAACTACTGTTGCTGCTGAACACACAACCAGCCTCAGAGAAAAACTCCAAGACCCCATTCTTCCAGATTAAGAGTAAATTGGCACAAACTGTTTATTTCAGACCATGTCTACCCATGGTGGGCCATCAATTTATGTTGTTTAGACGGATACATGTTATAGGTATGGGCTTCTCTTTCATGCCGACACTGATTCAACTAGCACTATTATTCAAAAGTTCAGAGAGTCTTTGATTTATCAAGATGGGAATCCAGCATAATACATTCTTGGACCAAGGAATCTACCTCTTTTTGAAAAAGGTGTGACAGTAGGCATATGGCAATAGTACCCAGTGCTTCTGCCTTATACCGTATCATGTAGAAGCTGGTGGACTGATAGTGCCCTGAAGTAGAAGTCTAAGATGGCTCTCCAAGACTCCAAGCCCCTGGTATGCACACACCTTCTCCCAGTTAGGCAACCAAGCACTGATCTAGGTCTTGCTGTAAAGAGATTTTGTATATGTAATTCATATCCCAAAAAATCAGTTGATTTTAAGATAGGGTGACTATCTGAGCGGAGTCAATCATGTGAGCCTTAAATGCAATTTTCTCAGGCTGGTGACAGAAGGGGAAGTCAGACATATAAAGTACCAGAACGATTAGATGTACTGTTCCTGCCACTTGGCAAGGAATGTGAGCACTGTTGACAAGCTGAATGTGGCACCGGATAACATTCAACAAAGAAACAGGGGATTTTAGTCCTAAAACCACAAGGAACTAAACTCTGCCAATGACCTGAATGAGTCTGGCAGTAGACTGTTCCCCCAGAGCCTCCACATAAGAACTCAGCCCAGGTAACACTTGGATTTCAGTCTGGTGAAACCCTGAACCTACAGAACCATGAGCTAATAAATGGGAATTGTCTGCAACTACTAGGTTCATGAAAACTTGTTAATCAGTTATGGAAGACTGATACAGATGGCCTCTGAGAGGATATCTAGAGATGCAAACCTTACGGAGGTAGGGCATTCTCTTTCAAGTTACAGTATATATCTTGAAACAGTGGCTAATATATGGTATTGTTCCCAACAAGTAGAATAATTGGGCCTTGGAACAGAGAAATAGACATAGGAATGAACTATCTCACTTCACTTATACTATTGTCATTTCCACAGCTTTAGGTTGTCTTGGACCAGAGTTCTTGGTTCAAGGCATGGGATGATGGGACTTCCATCAGATTCCACTAACCTAAATTCTGGTGGCCACCTGCTGGTATACAGATGCCTCCTACCAGTAGACCTGCTGATAAAGAAAGAAATTACCAGCAAGAAGAATTGAGTCTGATTTTCTTTTTTTAATATAAATATTTTATTTATTTATTAATGAGAGACCCAGAGAAAGAGGCAGAGACATAGGCAGAGAGAGAAGCAGGCTCCATGCGAGGAGCCCAATGCAGGACTTGATCCCAGGACCCCGGGATCATGCCCTGAGCAGACTGGTCAACCGCTGAGCCACCCAGGCATCCTGAATCTGATTTGCATGAAAAGATAGGGCTGCTTTTTTATAATGGAGTCAGTTATGCTTATGCCTGAAACATAAGGGATTCACTGGGTCTTTTTTCTCTTATTCCTGGTAATAGCCACGATTTGGCAGTTGCAACAGCCGTAGCCTGACAGTGACCACAGGTTCAGGCCCCTAAGGATAGATGGTAATGATGACCCAGGAGGCTCTTCACCCAGTGGTTCTTAATGAATGTGGGGGGTAGGCCCCCCAGCTCCTGCTCCAGGAATCTTTGGGAATATCTGGAAAAGACATTTTTGTGATCACAACTTGGGAAAAGGTGTGCTACTGGCATTAGTCAGTTAAGGCCTGGGCTTAACCTCCTACAATGCACAAAACATCCGCAGAGCAAAGAATTATCTGTCCCAAATATTAATAAGTGCTTGGGGCTGAAGGGTATCTGACTTAGAGCAACAGAAATGCAGACCAAAATAAAAAGGAACATGGAAGCAGTGATAGAGGAAGGAAATGATAATATATCAGTTTTAGCTTGGGATCAATTATGTTACTGTTGTCTGTCTCTATGTACGGAAGGAATATAACAAGCCGTTTTCTTGGGATTAAGTAAGAGATGAATGGATAAGACTGATATAAAAGTTGCACTTGCCTTTAGCTCCCAGTGTTTCATCTCTAATTTTTTGGTGCTTAACATATCCGGGCACTCACGGGTGACTTCCCATCACCAATGTCTATGCTCCTTAGCTCACTTTCTGTCCATCGTAGCCTGCTCCCCCGGAAAGAATAATGCACCATAATGCCAGAGAATCAACGCCTGCAGTCCCCATCCAGCACTCCTTAAAGGAACAGCCTCAGAAAATGAGTTGCGACTTGCGAGACCTGGAATCTTTGGCCTTCAGCAGGATACCTTGCAGGACATGTTATGGTCTACACTGGCTTTTGGAATTCCCTATGGAATTCACCCCCACTTGCTTATAGCGGCAGCTTGCTCCATAATGCACTGTGCGTGACTTCCTCGCTTTTCCTATCTTATATCCTCGGTCTCCTACTGGTATTTGACATCACGTGTCCCATAAGCTCTTCGTATTTGGATCTTTATCTGCTTCATCTGCTTGATGAAGGAAGGTCTGCTTCCGAGGAAACCCAAAATGAGACAAACTTTTGGATATTTTTTTTCCAGGAAATGACACTACCTGTTATTTTATTTATGTTTATTTTTTAAATTTTTAAAACGATTTATTTATTTGAGAGAGAGAGAGGAGAGAGTGCATGGGAGGGGGGAAGGGGCACGGAGAGGGAGAGAAGAACCTCAAGCCCACTTCTCCTGAGCTTGGAGCATGGGGCAGGGCTCGGTCTCCTGGGCCTGAGGTCACCGACCCGAGCCAAATTCAAGGGGCTGAACTGACCGCGCCCCTCAGGGGCCCCGTAGAGAGCCGCGACAGCTAACTGGTGACAGATGGGCAGTTGGGGGGGTGAGCGATAGTGTCGGCGGGGGGACTGGATAGGAGGGGGCGCCTGCACCCAGGTAGCACGGGGTAGGCTGGAAGCGGCGGGAGTAACCGGGTGCAGCCTGGAGCCCCGAGGCGGCCCGGACGCGCTGAGCAGACAGCCCGGGCGCGGAGAACAAAAATGTCTTTTGTCGCTTGTTGAGTGTGGATGCCGGAGAGACGGTGCAGGCAGCTCGGATGGGCCGCACTCACCCCCGTTCCGGCCCCGCTGTCCTCCGCGGCCCCCCGACTCCCGCAGCGCCCCCCGCCCGGCGCCCTGGGGCGCCCCCCGCCTCGCGCCGCCCGCAGGACCGCAGGGCCGCACCCTCAGCCCCGGCCCGCGCAGGCCCCGAGCCTCCCCCGCAGGTCGCCGCGTCCTCTCCCTGACCGCCCGCGCCCCAGCGCCTGCCCTGCGGCCGCAGCCCCGCTAACTGTCCCCCCCGGCCGTCCCCCCACCCCGACCGCCCCCTGGCCGTCCCCCCCGACCGTCCCCCCGGCCGTCCCCCACAGCCCGACCGTCCCCCCCAGCCCGATCGTCCCCCTGGCGGTCCCCTCCGACCGTCCCCCCGGCCGTCCCCCTACCCCGGCCGTCCCCCCCACCCCGGCCGTACCCCCCAGCCCGACCGTCCCCCTGGCCGTCCCCTCCGACCGTCTCCCCGGCTGTCCCCCCACCCCGGCCGTCCCCCCCACCCCGGCCGTCCCCCCCAGCCCGACCGTCCCCCTGGCCGTCCCCCCCGACCGTCCCCCCGGCCGTCCCCCCACCCCGGCCGTCCCCCCCACCCCGGCCGTACCCCCCAGCCCGACCATCCCCCTGGCCGTCCCCTCCGACCGTCCCCCCGGCCGTCCCCCCACCCCGGCCGTCCCCCCCACCCCGGCCGTCCCCCACAGCCCGACCGTCCCCCTGGCCGTCCCCTCCGACCGTCCCCCCGGCCGTCCCCCCACCCCGGCCGTCCCCCCAGCCCGACCGTCCCCCTGGCCGTCCCCTCCGACCTTCCCCCCGGCCGTCCCCCCACCCCGGCCGTCCCCCCCACCCCGGCCGTCCCCCCCAGCCCGACCGTCCCCCTGGCCGTCCCCTCCGACCGTCCCCCCGGCCTTCCCCCCCACCCCGGCGGTCCCCCCCGACCGCCCCCCCCCCCCCGGCCATCCCCCCCACCCCGGCCATCCCCCTGGCCGTCCCCCCCGACGGCCCCCCCCCCGCCCCGGGCTGAGGGTCTCAGCGAGGGGACCGAGCGCACACCGCGACACAGCAGCCCTCCCCGGTGTGCCCCTCCGGACGGAGTCAGGGCCGCGGAGCCCACAGCAGGTGCACTGACCTGTCGCCTACCCGGCTGCGGGCACAGACTCCCCCCAGACGTGCGGCCGAGTCAGCAGGCGGCCCGGGAGCCCCGCGGGTTCCTTACGAGGTGCAGAGGCCCCAAGCCCGGCGCCCGGGCCGCCCCCGTGAGGAGCTGAGGGGCTGGGACCGGAGCACCCTGAGCGCAGCTCGAGCCCCTGGGTCAGAGGGGAGAGTCCCGCCTGGGGGTGACCACCCGCCCCCTGCTCTGCCCAGCCCCTCTACCGGCTGGATGAGGCCCATCCTCACCTGGGAGGCAATCCCTGTACTCAGCCCATTTCAAAGTTAACCTCCTCCAAAGCCAATCCTACACAAACACCCAGGACAAGGTTGGCCAACTCCCGGGGCGCTCCATGGCCCAGTCAAATTGACAGATAAAAATGACCATCATACCTCCATTTATTCACTTCTTTTAAGTTTTTTAAGAAGAATTTTATAGTTCTATTTCTGCGTTCAAGTTACACATTAATTATGAAATATTTTATACTTTGCTGTTTGTATGCAGGGGGTGACTTTCCAATATGCTTTCTAGCTAGTTACTGCTGGAATAAAAGGAAATTTTATTTCTATTTTCATTTTAAGCAATTATTTTTTCCTGAGGTTAATGAAAGAAGAGAATTATATATTTGGGGGGATGATCATTGCAGGTGTTTCCAACAGAGTACACATTAAAAGCCTACGCTAGCAGAAATTGAACCTACCTATACCATCAAGAACAACCTACAACAACCCAACTATCTAGGCAAATGTCTGTATATATAATGTGCATTTGCTGGGAAAAACTGGGAAAGGCAGAGTGGAGACTATTAAGACAAGAAATCTCACAGCAGACGTTGCTAAAAAAGGCAAGAACTGCTTAAAAATACTATTTATAGAGAATTACAAGTGTTATCAATGATGTGATCTGTAAAGGTATAAAAGAAATTTCATTTTTCCAGTATGGGAGTCTGGATAGGTCAATTTCCTCACGATTGAAAGAAGTTTGGAAACAAATGGAGTTTCTAATGGGACTTAAGTTTTTCAGGGAATGAGGTATGTAGCTGATAACGGTCTTTATTTCGATTCAAATGGTTTATGCGGGGACTATGATTAGCAGAAAATCAAAGCCTGGGGTTTCAGTTAAAGAAAGGCAGAGGTGATTGTTTGCTAACTAACGGATTTCGGATTTCGATGTGAGTCGATGTTATTGACGATACCCTGTCGCCCTTCTTCATTTCCACCAACGTCAGAATGAGGGGGTTAAATTGAGCTCACGCAGAATTTATATTCTATATTCGGCAGAGGGGAGTTTGCAATCTACGGGCAACTTTGTAATGTATTTTGGGAACCTATCTATGACTTCCTTTAGAACAGGGATAGGCAAGCATTTTTTGTGAAGTGTCAGATAGTAAGTATCTTAGACTCTGTGGGCCCCACAGTCTCTGTCACAGTCCCTCATGGACTCTCTGTAGGACAAAGCAGCCTTGGACAAGAGGAAACAAATGGCTGTGACTAGGTTCCAACACAACCCTGTTCACAAAGCGGACAGCAGGCCAGATTTGGGCCGTGGGTTGTAGTTTACCAAACCCGGCTTTACAAGATCAGAAGCAGAGACTGTAAAATCAATTTTCCAAGGAGAAACATTTTGGGGGGATTTCATTTAGCAGCTCCCACAATACGACGAGAGTCCAAGGGTTCCTGTGCAGGGAACCCTTCTACTCCATCCCCTCCTGGGGATCCTGTGGGTGGCTACACCCTTTAGGCTTCAGAGTGACCATGCTGAGAAGTGGTGTAGGATTTATAAGCCATGTTACTGATGGAAGTTGTTGAATCTTCTGATGGGATCCTTCAGTTCATTTTTAAACACATTCAAGTGTGTTTTCATCATAATAAAAAGGTTCATATACTGGCCCGCCCATCCTCATCCCCTTGCGAGGGCAGCTGCATCCCCTGTAGCTCCCGTTAATTAGGTGGCAGTATTTTTGGTTTTAAAGTTGCCCTTTCAGGATCGGGGTGGGTTGTGCTTTATTGGAGGGAAGCCCAGTCACAGGCTGCCCACTGTTGTAGAATGGAGTTGGTTGTTCTAGAATGTAGTGCTCAAACGGGACCGACCAGGGAGAGCAAACTGGGCCGCTCCCAGAGGTCAGGCAGGAAACGTGAGCCTGGAAAAGGTCCTGCGGGCAAGCACGGTCCCTGGGACCAGCTGCCTCCAGGCCTGGTCGGGGTTGGGGGGGGTTGGGGGGGGTGGGGGGGTGCAGGGGCGCCGGCGCAAGGCGCAGGGCCTCGGCTGGGGGCGGGCGGGGGCTCCGCTGTGCAGGGCACATTACATTGTGAGAGCTTCTGGGTTGGTTGGTTGGTTGGTTGGTTGGTTGCAAGAGATGACAAGACATTGATATATATTTTTTCCTTTCGGTAAAGGTTTCTCAATTTTTATTTTTTTCTTTTTATTTATTTATTTACTTTTTTTAGGTTTCTCAATTTTTAAATGTTCAGAATTAATCATTGAAGATCTGCCCGGACAATGTACACGCTTGAGACAAAACAGATCCGAATGCTCAAAATGAACTTTGAGCCATAATTTACAACTTCTGCGTCAGAGGGCAGGTTTCTTTTTGAAGAACTTTGATTTGAAAGATAAAGAGGCCTACACAGGCTCTGTAAGAGGCAGAATAGGCGAAGATAAACTGACAGAAGACGAGACAGAGTCGGAGCTACAGCAAAATGAAGTCATCCATACCTAGAACATAGTCTGTGCCTAGTAAATATTTGCTTTTCAGATTGGATAATTGAATAAATAAATCTTCCAGTTAAATATTTGAACTACCATAAAGTATGAGTAAGCAGAGTAGGTTGGCAGTAAATCAGTTGAGAGAAAAGCAGAAAAGACATACAAAGGAAAGTAGAAACTCAGATGAAGATCATTTAGACCATGAGCGAGAAGGGGGAAGAATGTGGTCCCTCAAGTTGCCTTTCTTCATTCTAGTTCTAGACCTTTGTCACCTATAAGCTTATAATAATGTCCTCTTATCCTTAGCTAGCCTGAGTAGACTTCTTTTCTGGTAATTAAGAGAATCTTAACCAAGCATATAACATCACTGAATAATCTAGTTGTTGCAGAGTCAGTGACTACAGGGACATGACGGTCAGTCTTACCTGTGGGGTCCCAAGGAAACTCACATACAAAATATATACAATTCCAAAATATAAGAATTGTTTTATCATTCAATGATGTTCATTGTTGTCAGTTAATTTGAGATTATAAAGGTCATTACCTATCATTCAAAGGCTCTGATACAATCTTTGCTGCAAGTGATACTTTGAGCAATTGGAAAGTACTTTGGGACACCTGGGTGATTCAGTGGTTGAGCACCTTCAGCTCAGGGCATGATCCCAGGGTCTTGGGATCGAGTCCCACATCAGGCTCCCCAGAGGGAGCCTGCTTCTCTCTCTATGTCTCTGCCTTTCTCTTTGTGTCTCTCGTGAATAAATAAATAAAAGCTTTAAAAAAAAAAAAGAAAGTAATTCAAAGAATAAAGTTCTAAAAAAGTTATAATTTAGTGAATGGGGTTTGGGTTGTATGCTATACAAAATAAATATAGTTTCTGGTAAACTGGGATCTTGAAGTTTTTCCCATTTAAAATTATACTTTTTTTACATTGAAATTTCATAAATCGGAATCTTGCTTTTCAAAATTCATAAATGTTTGTTAAAGCCAATGAGTCTATGCTTCATGATATAAAAGAATAAAGTTTATCCACCTACCACATATATTTACATGATTATTTTAGTGCTCTCTTTGATGGCATATTAAAATATTTTAAATGAAAATCTTATGAACAAGTTTTAGATTTATGAAAACCAACCTATTAACTCTTAGGTTTGGATGGGTAATGGAGCCACTTGCCCACACAGCTTGAGGCAGTTTGGCCACTCTAAAATTTATTATTAGGTTAATCTGCTTTAAGTAACACATGTCTATTTTAGCCATGCCTCTTTTTAGAGTAGTGAACTTAGCAGGAGCATTGAATTTGCCTATTGTACTCAATAAAATAAAGCAATATGGACTGATCATTTCTACTGATCCTGGGGTAAGATAAAGGAATTTTAAAGACTTTAATCCTAGACTTTCTTTTCCATTTGGCAAATATCTAATGATATCTGAAAACAACATGCTACTGTAGGTATGGCTTCAATAGCTGGATTCAAAAAAGGTAAAATAACACATGGAGAATTTATTGACGTGACAAGGAAAAATATTATAATTAATTATCTAAACCATTTTGCAATATTTCTGAACTTAAAGTCCATACATTACTCATAATTTGCGGCTTCATTGGATGCTGAACTTTCCTGAACTGTTTTGGAGTATTTATCATTTTTTTTATCATTAATAAATTTTTTTTTTATCATTGGTAAAATTAGACCCTAGATAATCTGGGCCTATGCTAGACTGACTCTCTTTTATAAACCACTATGAAGTCATTGTGGTTCATGAACTAAAAAACAATTTCAAAATGGGGAGTAAACAAAACACCATCTTAAATGTTCTGGTAAATACACTGTAACAATCATGACAAAAGAACATTATAACCAGTTAAATGGCCACCAGAGGATGACAAAGTAATGGGGAGAACCTAACTTAAAACATTTCTTTTAGAAAGTGGTGGGAGGGGATCGGAGGGGATCCCTGGGTGGCGCAGCGGTTTGGCGCCTGCCTTTGGCCCAGGGCGCGATCCTGGAGACCCGGGATCGAATCCCACGTTGGGCTCCTGGTGCATGGAGCCTGCTTCTCCCTCTGCTGTGCCTCTGCCTCTCTCTCTCTCTCTCTCTCTGTGACTATCATAAATAAATAAAAATTAAAAAAAAAAGAAGAAGAAGAAAGTGGTGGGAATTGGGACGCCTGGGTGGCTCAATGTTTGAGCGTCTGCCTTTGGCTCAGAGTGTGATGCTCAGAGTGTGATCCTGATCCAGGGATCGAGTCCCACACCGGGCTACCTGTGAGGAGCCTGCTTTTCCTTCTATGTCTCTGTGTCTCCCATGAATTTAAAAAAAAGAAAAAAAAAAAAAAAAAAAAGGAAGTGGTGGGAATTAAGAACAGGGGAAGGTTCTCCTGGTAGGTGATTATACTTATTTTCTCTACTGCCACTTAATGTTGTTGGCACATAGTAGCTATTACTTGTTTATTTTTAAAGATTGATTTATTTATTAGAAAGAGAGGAAGAGTGTGCCTTTGAGAGCAGGGGAAGGAGCAGAAGGAGACAGAGAAGGGAGAGAATCTCAGACGACTCCCTGCTGAGCATGGAACTCCATGTGAGGCTTTATCTCAGGAGCCTGAGATGAGGGCCTGAGCTGAGACCAAGAGTTGGATGCTTACCAAACTAAGCCACCATGTGCCCCTCTATTAGTTGCTTATCAACTTGCATTTTTCTATGTAAATTTGCTACAATGCATTGAGGAACTTTGATTATAAATGGAAAAATAGGGATCCCTGGGTGGCGCAGCGGTTTGGCGCCTGCTTTTGACCCAGGGCGCTATCCTGGAGACCCGGGATCGAATCCCACGTCGGGCTCCCGGTGCATGGAGCCTGTTTCTCCCTCTGCCTGTGTCTCTGCCTCTCTCTCTCTCTCTGTGACTATCATAAATAAATAAAAAATAAAAAAAAAAAATAAAAATAAAATAAATGGAAAAATAAACACACAAATGAACAAATAATTTAATATAAATCCACTGGCAATAGCATTCCATTGAACTGTTCTGGATAGATTATTTTTCTGAATTTTTGAAGTGTTTGGTACTGTGTTGTTATTATCCTAAGAGTAAAAAAAATATTATTTTTTATTTTTATTTTTTTTAAAGATTTTATGTATTTATTCATGAGAGACACAGAGAGAGAGAGGCAGAGACATAGGGAGAGAAGCAGGCTCCCTGTGGGGAGCCTGATGCAGGACTCCATCCAAGGACCTCGGAATCATGGTCAGGACATGAGCCAAAGACAGATGCTCTACCACTGAGCCACCCAGGTACCCCTATCCTAGTTTTCTTACACGTAAATTTACTTTTACAATTGAAACTACATTTTAAGGAACAAAAATAGGAATAAACAATGTTATGTGAGAATGATTGGCCTTAAGAACATATTTGTGAATTGGGTCATTCTATATAATTTGTGTACTAAAACAACAGCTTTCCTAGCAGCAATAATCTGATCACCATATTGAAAAAGAGAAAATGTTAACTAATGAAACACAAAATTCTAAGCTCCCAGTTAAAGATATGGTTTCTGTATGCATCAAGATCCAAACAGGAAGAAAATAAAAATTAAAAAATAAATGGTGCATGCAATAGGGTAATTTGAGGAATGCTTGCTTAATAAAAGGCAGTGCCACAGGTAAACCATAGGTATAATGAAATACCCTGAGGCTCTGTAACAGTTGCTTTAACAGCGATGTCCTGAAGACTGACTGGCAGAAAATACAACCTTAAACAAGAAATAGAGTCAGCCCAGAATTACCCTGGAAGAAGCAGTCGGGGGACTATATACCCTGACCTCACTCTCCTGCTTCCCTCTAAGCTGTTGATAGTGTTGCCCATTGGATGAAGTCAACCGGAAGCCCGGTGCAGAGCTCATCCCACCGCCCTGAGATCGTGACCTGAGCAAAAAATCAAGTCTGCTACTCAAACACCCGAGCCACCCAGGTGCCCCCTGGGCCACAGCAAAGGACGGAGAATGCAATTCAAACGGTAAATAAAGGTATTCAGTATAGATTCTGATCTTTGATTTTCTCAAGACTTCTTTTGTGTGTAACCTTGGAAACTTACTTAACCTTTCTACATCTGATAATTCTTATTTTTTATTTTTTTTTTTTAAGATTTTGTTGTGCCCAAGATTGCGAATCCGAGAAACCACCGAAGGGCCGACCCCGATGCAAACACACGAGGGTTGATTTACAAGCTCCAGCTTGGGCCCAGGTGCACCCGACCCAGGGGAGCAGGGACTGGGACCCCGAGGGGGGTTTCAGCTGACTTTTAAGGGCTGGTCTCGGGGACCTCCAGGAGGGGGGGAGCAATTCCTCAAGTTCTGTTTACATTTTGATATGGGGCCTTCAAGGGCATTGAGCTCTGTTCTCATTCTAATAGGGGCTTCCTGCCCTTGGCCTGGGCTCAGTTTTTATTCTAATGTGGGGCTTTCTAGGACATTAAGCTGGAAACTTTTGTTTTTTTCCTGTAACTGAAATAATGTAAATTTCAGGTCTTCTTCGCAGGGGCCTGGGAAGGCTGGACCTGTGCTAAGGCTGAACTTAAAGTGGAATGGCCTTAATTTTCTCGGCCTCCACAGAATTTACTTATTTATTCATGATAGGCAGAGAGAGGCAGAGACATAGGCAGGCGGAGGAGAAGCAGGCTCCATGCGGGAGCCCGCCGTGGGGCTCGATCCTGGGACTTCGGGATCAGGCCCGGAGCCGAAGGCAGAAGCTCAGCCACTGAGCCACTCAGGCCTCCGGATAATTCTTATCTTTAAAATAAGATCCCTTACAATTCTAAACTGGCCATGATTCTCTGAAAACAACTTCAGAATCAGAAAACAACTTCAACTGTCCTTAAATTTGCAGGGTTTTATACTACTAAATGAAATGTATTTTAAAGTCTCATAACAATTTAAAGGTTTACTTTCAATTACTTCTAATTTTTAGGTGGTTTTATGACACTATTACTTACTCTTGGCAATTAACCTTTTAAGTACAAAGGCTCTACAGTAAGAACTTTAGCTCTTTAATATTTTCCTTCCTATGAAATAATTCTTTTGAGCCTCTCTGCTATAATTCATTTTGTTTTATACATGAAAATTTTGACCTTTAAAATATATATAGAGGGATCCCTGGGTGGTGCAGTGGTTTGGCGCCTGCCTTTGGCCCAGGGCGCGATCCTGGAGACCCGGGATCGAATCCCACGTCGGGCTCCCGGTGCATGGAGCCTGCTTCTCCCTCTGCCTGTGTCTCTGCCTCTCTCTCTCTCTCTCTGTGTGACTATCATAAATAAATAAATAAAAAAATTAAAAAAAAATAAAATATATATAGATATTTAATTTAAAATAATCTGTTCTTTTGTAATATTAAAACATAAAATACCAGCATAATTCTAATTTATTTCTAGATACTTTTACTTAGCATGGGAAACTGTTTTCAAAAAATATGAATAATATTGATTGAGTCAAGATTTATTTTTATTTTTATTTTTGAGTCAAGGAGATTTTGAATTAGATATTTATACAGATTTCATTTAAATTTGCACACTCCTCATATTATATAAATATTAGAGACTGATTTTACAGAAGAGGAAACTGAGGAGTAGAAAATATTAAGTCCTAGGTTACATAGGTAATAAATGGTCAGGTCAGGATTTGAGCACATATCTATCTCATCCCAAACTGAGACATTTCCTGAAATATACAACATGGTATTTATACTCTCCCCCACTTTCTCTAATAATTTTTTACTACACAGTAATCGCCTGTGTTTTGAGAAAATCACATGAGCATCTGTGTATGGTTAGATTTCAAGTTTGAAGCAGAACATCTGTAAATACAGAATTCTAATGAGGTTCTTGTTTAGTAAGTGGTCTGTGTCTATAACAATGTATTTTTGAGATCTAGAAAGTTGAAGTTAACACTCAAAACAAAGTACACAAAAGATGGTGTTTACATTTATGATTTTCATTGTTGACATGTTTCAGGTTTAAAATTTAAGCTTGTTGATTCAAGGGAAGACAAATGAGGCAAGAATTGAAATCTTAGGGGATGTGCTTTCCTACACAAAAGAAAATACAGCAGATGTGGAAAGAGAGTGGAGATTTCGAGAGATTCTATTTCCAATAATGGTAAAATAGCTAGCTGTGGCACAACTTTGTCACTGAGAACAACCAGAAAAGATGGAAAAAAAAAAAAAAAAAGCCCCAAATCTGACTTACAACATCAGAGAACTAGCAAGGTGGCCATGGTGAGAAGGAAGGGAAGTAAATAGAAATAAGCCTGATGTTCCTTATCCCCTTTCCTTTTAAAATTATTTGCCAATTCATATCATGCATAGCTAAAGGGCCAATACTTTTTTTTAAAAAGGAGCACTTAATGGATAAGGAACTGAGCAGATTTTTGACAGTCTTAGGGGCTGGTGAGACAAATATTGGAAATCAGGTAGTATCAAAGAGCAGATGTCCTAGAAAATACTCAAGATATACATTTAGGAACCTAGAACTATCACAACCTAAGAGGATGTGTAAACTGGAAATATACCCACTCTCACAAAGGACTGAAAAACAACTTCAAACCAACTTGATCCTAAACCAAATCGTCATCTTTTCTTACTCAGACTGCTTGCCAAGAAGCAGAAATATGTATTTTATTTGTTTTGTTTTTCTGGAGAGATATTATATTAGCCAGAACCTCAGTTAATCTTGCATTTTTTTTAATATTAAAGACTGGCATATAATGAAAAATAAAAATATCAAGAATTCCAAAAGAAGGGCAAATGACAAAAAATATTTAAAAAAATAGAAAAACAGTGTACCAGGTAATCCAAATATTGGAATAACCATACATGGACTTTAAATAACTGAGATTAGTGCCTGGATGACACAGTCAGTTAAGCATTTGACTCTTGGTTTTGGTTCAGATATTGAACTCAGGGTGGTAAGATCAAGCTCTGCATTGGGCTCCATGCTCAGCATTAGAGTCTGCTTAGGACTCTCTCTCTCTCTCTCTCTCCCTCTGCCCCTACCCTCTGCTCTCTCTCTCTCTCTCTGAAATAAATAAATAAGTCTTTAAAAAAATAAAATAATTTCGATTAAAATGTCCAAGAAAATATATGACAGAATTGAAAAAGTCACCAAGAACTGAAATATATAAAATAGAATATATTGAACATTCTGGAACTGAAACAAAAATGAATAGCTTTAATTAAGGTTTTCATACATGTATTTAATAGCATATTAAACATAGTGGAAAAGATGATTAGTGAACTGGAAAATATGTCAATAGGAAATATCTATATTGAAGCTTAGAGTAAAAAGGATGGAAAATATATAAAAAGGGTTTATGAGACATGATAATAAGACAAAACTTTGGTATCTTAGGGGTCTTCAGAAGGAGAGGAAAGAGAATGGGCAAAATAAATTTTGAATAAATAGTGATGAATATTTTCCAAAATTCTCAATAGATATTGCTATGGTTAATCTTGTGTGTCAACTTGACTAGGTTCCAGAGTTCCCCAAAATAGCCAATAATTAAAGTCAAATTGTATTCTGGATGTGTATCTGTAAGGGCATTCCTGGATGTTATTAACATTTGAGTCAGTAGACTGAGTAAAGCAGATGGTCTCCCTAATGTAGGCAATCAATTAACGGCCTGAATAGAACAAAAATGCTTAGTAAGAGGGATCTTCTGCCTGACTGCTTGAGCTAGAACCTTGGTCTTTTTTGGTTTTTAGACTGGGACTGAAACATTGGTTCTTTTTGGATCTTGAATTGGCCAGCTTTCAGACTAGAACTTACACTACCAGTTCCCCTAGTTCTTGGGCCTTTGAACTTAGAGTGGAACTATACATTGTCTTTCCTGGGTCTCAGCTTGCCAACTACAAATCCTTGGACTACTCAGCCTTCAAATCACTACACGAGCCAAATCTATCACACACACACACACACACACACACATGCACACCCCGTGCATGCACAATACATATATCTTATTTGTTCTGTAGAATTCTTATTAATACAGATATTAAGCCACAAATCCAGGAAATTTCATTAAAACCCATTCAGGATAAATATAGAATATCATACTTGTACACATCACTGTCAAATGATTATAAACCAAACACAAATCTTCAAAGCAGCCAGGGTGAAAGTATACTATTATCAAAGAAGAAACAAGATGGAGAACTGATTTTTCAATGGAAATAAATGAAAAGATAAAAGTGAAATGATATCTTTAAAGTACTGAGAAGAGGGCAGCCCAGGTGGCTCAGTGGTTTAGCGTGTCGTTAGCCCAGGGTGTGATCCTGGAGACCAAGGATTGAGTCCCACGTTGGGCTCCTTGCATGGAGTCTGCTTCTCCCTTTATTTTTTTTAATTTAATTTTATTTATTTTTATTTATTTATGATAGACACAGAGTGAGAGAGAGAGAGAGGCAGAGACATAGGCAGAGGGAGAAGCAGGTTCCGTGCACCGGGAGCCTGACGTGGGATTCGATCCCGGGTCTCCAGGATCGCGCCCTGGGCCAAAGGCTGGCGCCAAACCGCTGCGCCACCCAGGGATCCTGCTTCTTCCTTTAACTGTGTCTCTGCCTCTTCCTCTCTGTGTGTCTTTCATGAATAAATAAAATCTTTAAAAAAATAAATAAAGTACTGAGAAGAATCATCAACCTACAGTTCTATATCCAGTAAAAACACCCTTCAAGAATAAAGGCAAAGTAAGTAAAGTCTCTGAACTAACAACACTTTAGAAACTTTTTTTTTTCAACAAATAAGCACTAAAAAGAAATACTAAAGAAAGTTCTTCAGACAGAAGCAAAATGATTCCTTGTGAAAACATAGGACTGCAGCAGTAAATTATGATGTATAAAAAAGATAAACACATGGAGAAATCGAGATGGATGTTTCACAAAGCCCCAGTAATTATTGCTTCACAGTTTTAAATGTGTGTACAATTTGAAAAGACAACTATAATATATACAAGGTGGGAGGAACTTAAATGAGATAAAGTTGTCAAAATACTGGCATTGTCAGGGAAGAGAGAGAAATAGAATGCATGTTGTAATGTCTACAGGTATTCACTAAAGAATGCTATAATGTCTATAGGTATTCACTAAGAAAAAAAAGAATGTATAATTAACAAGTGAGTGAGAGTTTTAAAAATGAGGAAAATAACTGATTAATCAAAAAAGGAAAATGAAGGGATTACTAGAAAACATCTGTAGGGTGTTAGATTTAAACTTAAGCAAAAAATACATTAAATGCAAATATTTTAAATAATTTCATTTGAAGATCATGATAGATAATTTTCATAACAAATTAATTCACAATATTTATACAGAAATAAAATAAACACATATTAAAGAGTTTATTTAACTCATAGTCATGAGTAAACCTGGCATATATTATAGCCAATTGAAAAGAGAAACCCTAAGAGCAGGTACATTTATAAATCAGGAATAATGAAATGACCATGTATACACGGACAAACTTTTTTTCCATAGGATAAGAGGGAACGCAATTGAATTTCCACCAAACCAGACATAATTTGCATATCTACAAATTTATAGGCTCAAAGATAATGAAGGGTTAGAATGATATAACATGGGTAGGTGTCCATGTTATGGCACTTTTCTCTTCAATAAAGACTTCTAGAATGAATATAAAAACAAAACATAATTCATGCTCTTTGTAAGAGAAACATCTTAAATACAAGGATTCATGAAAGTTTAAAGTAAGAGAATAGGAAAATATAATACATTTAAAAACTAATGAAAAATTCAGTGTAGTCAAATAATCATCAAAGATTTCATGATAAATCACACATTTCACAATGATAAAGGGATCCATTGGGATAGATTATTTATATTGCAATTATAAATTTTAATGCATCTATTACTGCTTTCTCCTCAAATTGTATAGAAAAAATGGACAGATTTGAGAAAATAGACAAATCTATAAGCATCATGAACTATTTTTTTCATAAACTATTTTGAACACAAATTTTTAGTAACTCATATAAGCAGGCAAAAAAATCAGTAATATAGAAGATTTGAATATCATCTTTAACAAGTATATGTGCTCTTAAACATACATACACAACACACATAATATTGCACTCTGAAGTGAAAAAGAAGTACATATGGAGTGTATACTAAATCTCAACGAATTCCAGAAGAATGAAATCATACAGAATATGTTTTCTGATCATAGTGGAAATAAGCTGAAGATCAATGGCAAAAAGAACATGAGAATTCTTAGGTATTTGGAAATACAAGCAGGATACTTTTAAATAACCCAAGGGTAAAGACGTAATTATAATGAAAATTAGAAAATATTTTTAGCTAAGTGGTAATGAAAATAAGATACATGTCAAATTAGTGTTATCCAGTTAAACCAGCACTTATAGTAAAATGTATAGTATGCCTTAAGTTTGTTTCTCACAGAAGCACTTCTTAAATCAAGAATTTATTGGGAAATGCTCCAGAGATAAAGTGATTAGGGAGTGGAGAAATCGGGTTGCTAAAATGTAAAAACCCAAGAAATGTGTGATTTCACCTAAAGACTCAGCCTGTCTGATCCTGTGGAGACCTCCCAAGGTAAAAGTGCACCTCATTGTGAGTCTCCTCTAGGAGCAAGAGAGCTAGCTTTTCAACCTCTGAATCAGTGTGTAACTGACTGTGGTCTGTTCCAGGAAGATGTAAATTCCTAGGTACTTCAAATTCTCCAAATAATCAAGGCTGCTTAAGTAATCCAAAGACAATTTTCTGAGAAAGGTCTCAATGACAAGTCAGAAACTAGGTGATTTGGAGGCACTGATACAAGATAGCTGAGGAAATCTATTTAAATTCCCAGGCACTTAGAAATCTCCATATAGGTGAGGTAGTTTCAGTACCTGATGGTAATTCTCTGGAGAAGGTTATAGTACACATTAATAGCGACAAAGAACATAGAAACAGGGAGAAAAGAGCACAGCACTGGGGGTTACAAGAGGGTTTCAGCAAGTCTTCATGATGTCCATTATTGTTTTAAGCTGAAATTTAATCTTTAAGATTCCATCTCAAGAAGCCAGAAAAGTAAAAGAATGTTAAATACAAACAATGTAGAAATACAAAAATAATAAACATGAGAGTAGAAATTAATGACTAGAAGGCAAATATAAAACAGAGAAAACCAAAAAAGCCAAATGTTTCTTCTTAGAAAATACTAATGAAATTAATCTGGTAATATTATCTATCAAAATGTTAAAAGACACAAAAAGTACCAAAATTAGGAATTTTAGAAAGGGTGAAAACCGCCACAGATGTTATGGGTAATAAAAAACATATATTTCTTATATGAGAAAATAATGAAAAAATAATTATGCCGTAAATAGGAAAACTTAGGGAAATAAATTCTTAGGTCAAAAATAAACTAACACCATGTGGAAATAATATGCAATAGTAAATAGGAGGTTTTTATAGTTACTGAAGTAATTCAATCTGTACTTCAAAACCTTTCCAAATAAATAGTAGGCCCAGATGGTGTTTAATTGGTAAATTCTACAATATATGTAAGGAAGATATTGTACTAAGATGAAAACTCTTTCAGAGAGAATAGGAAAATTTATTTTCCAAGGCTAGCAAAATCTTGACCCCAAAACCTGACCAGAACAGTATAAGAAAAGAAAATTACAGGTTCTCTCATATAAGTTTAGCTGTAATAATATTTAAATATAATATTAACAATCAAAACCAATTAAACATGGAGGAATGCTATGTCAAGAGCAAATTGGATATATTCCAGGAATGTATGATCCTCAACATTCAACAATCAGTCAATGTAATTCACCACACTAACATACTAAGAAAGTAAAGACTATATTATCATCTCAATAGAGAAAAAGTATTTGAGAAAAGTTAAAATCCATTCATGATAAAACTAGGAATAGAAGAAACTAACTTAAACTGAAAAAGAGCATCACAGAATTATACAAAAAAAATCATAATAGTGAAATATCTAAAGCTTTCCCTTAGAGAGTAGGAATAAGACTACAATGTCTGCTCTTAAACCTCAATAATGACCTGAATCTAATATTGTATTCTCACAGAGCAGTGAAAAGACATAGGAAAAGGGAATGCAAATAAAAAATTTGAATTCTGCTTCTAGCAAAATATATCAAACAATAGTTTTCAGGCAATGGCAAACTGTGTTCTCTGAGAAAGGAGAAACAAACAAGGTGAGTCCCACCATTGCCACAGTTTATGACTTTAAGAATGCTGGGAGGGGTAACCCTGGCAGATCACAGCAGTCTACCTGAGTTGAAGGAGCAGAACTGGGAGGCCAGGGAGGCAGAGGTTAAGTTTACAAGGTAAAGATCTGGAGAGGACAGAGCTTCACAAGATCAGCAATGGGCTCTTGAATATTCAGCAGAAAATTGATGAGTATATGTGAATAAGAAACTACCTGAGGCCAGCCCCAGCAGAGAGAGCATATCCTTGGAGTTAACGGAGGTCTGAGAATAGTTTCTGTTCCTACTAGTAGGATCCAGATAAAATAATCAGAAAGGTATCATCTCAGTGATGGTGGAAAAAAAGCCCTAAGTAAAAGCTGCCTGGTCCTGCCTAACAAAGCTGAAAACCTAGCCTTAAACAAATCAAACCATTTACCAAAGAAATGAGCTGTTTTTTCAGAACAAAGCCTGTGGATATTTATAGAAATACAAACATTTCCAGCAGTCTGAAAATTCGCTGTGTTTGTCAACCAATCAAAAATTACCAGGAAAGAAGCCGGAAAATATGGTTCAGAGGGTGGCAAAAAAATCAGCCAGTAGGAACAGATGTGGAAAACACATGTATGGTAATTAGTAGACAAGGGCACTGAAAAAATTCCTGAGATGAGAAATGTGTAGGATGAGATTAAACGCAGATAAGACATTGTAGAAGAAAGGTTAGTAAACTTGAAGAATAATAACCAAAACTGAATTAATGATACAGAAGATATTTTAAAAAAGAAGAAAAAGAAAAAGAAAGAATATTAGGATCTGTGGGACATTTTCAAGAAGCCTTGGTATAACTGGAGACCCTAATTAAGTTTGGAGAGAAGTAATAGAGAAAATGTTAATGACAGATTAACTAAATTTTATGGAAACTACACACTCATAGTTCTAAGAATCTCAACAATCCCAAGCATAAGAAACAAGAAAACCACCTGTGGATTATCATAATTGAATTACTTAAAATAACTAATAAAGAAAATCTGAAAAGTAGCAAGAGAAACAAGACATAATTTTTAGAAGATAAAAATAAGAATATAATTCTTGTTGGAAAAAATTCAAACTGTAAGAGAGAGCCACAGTACCTTTAAAATACTGAAAGGAAAACACAATCTCGAAATCTATATCCTCATCATATATAAGGAAGCGTATCTTTGAAAGTAGCTAAAATAAGGAATATTAAGGACAGAATAGCTGAAAGAATTGGTTGCCAGCAGGTCTCCACTATAGCAAAGGGCAATGAAATTCTTTAAGCAGAAGGAAAATGATGCCAGGTAAAAATCTGCATCTACACAAATGAATGAGAAGCATCAAATTTGTGAATACCAAGATAAATATAAAATACCATTTTTCTTAGTTTAAAAATCTATTTTTAAGATAAGGAATTATTTAAAGCAAAAGTAATAACAATGCCTTGGGACATTTTAACATATGAAGAAATAAAATGTATGACAAGAATAGTACAAAGGATAGAAGAGGGGAAATGAAGCACATTGTTGTAAAGGTCTCCACTCCATGTGAAGTGATCTAATATTATTTGAAGTTGGACTGTGATAACTTAAAGAGGTACACTGTTAACCTTAAGCCATTTGCCAAAACAATACAACAAAGAGTTATAACTAGTAATAATAAAACAAAGAAAGCTATGATGGAATCATAAATTTACTCAGTCTAAAAAGAGACAGAAATAGAGGAAAAAGGAAATAATATATGGAATAAGTGGAAAACAAAGAGCAAGATGGTAGATTTAAATCCAGCCATATCAACAGTCATATAAAATGTCAGTGATCTAAGCACAATGAAAAGGCAGAGATTGACAAATTGAGTAAATTAAAACAAATAACAACAAAAGACCCAAGTATTTACTGCCTTCATAAAAGACACTTTAAGGGATCCCTGGGTGGCTCAGCAGTTGAGCGCCTGCCTTCGGCCCAGGGCGTGATCCTGGAGTCCCGGGATCGAGTCCGGCGTCGGGCTCCCTGCATGGAACCTGCTTGTGTCTCTGCCTCTCTCTCTCTCTCTTCCTGTGTCTCTCATGAATAATAAATAAAATTTAAAAAAATAATTGATAGAAGTATATGGAAAATGAGTAAATATGTAAAAGACTTGACGAACACTATCAACTGACTTGGCTTAATTAAAATTTATGGAACTCCACATGAAACAACAGCAGAATGCACAATGTAAGATGATATAATTACTGAGGAAAAGAGTATGGTGATTTTTTAAAATAGTAAACATATACCAACTATATAATCTAGCCATTTAACTAAAGTAAGAAAGAAAAAAAGAATATATCCACCCAAATACCTGTACACAAATGTTCATAGCACCCTTATTTGTAGAAGCCAAAATCTGAAAACAGCCTAGCTATCCACAACAAACAAATGGATAAACAAATTGTGATAGGTATATGGAATATTTCTTAGCAATATATACAGTGTGATTCATTTATATTAAATTCTAAAAAACACAAACTAATCTTTAGTGACATAAAGCAGAATAACGGTGCGTAGGAATGGGAAGGGGGTTGGTGTGAGATTCATGAAGGAGTGGTTACAAAAACACATGAAGAAATTTTGTGGACTGATGGATATATTCATTATTTATTGTGATGATAGTTTTAAGAGTATATACATATGTCGGAATTAATCAAATCGTATATTTAAAGCTGTGAATTCATTGTATGTTAACTACACCCCAATAAATCTCTCTATATAAATAAATATCAGAAAGAAAGAAATAGAATTGTCATTATTGTAGATAGCATAACTAAGAATCTAGAAAATCCAAAAGTAATGGCAGATATACAAATACAATTGGAAATAATGGGTTCCTAGATATAATATTGCTGGATATAAAATCAATATATATAAATATGTTTATATAAGAAATGATTTTAAAAATAAATATAAAAATACAATTTATATTATCAAATAAAACCTCTTAGAATGTAATGAAAAATGTATAAGATATTTACAAAGACAACTTCAAATATAATTGAAGGAAAGCAAACTGAACATGATAAATGGGAACATATAACATTAATAAATAGGGACAATCAATATTTTAAAGATTCAGTTATCTACAAAGTAATGTTGGTTTTCATATAACTCAAAGAAAACCAAATACATTTTTTGGGGGAAATTGACACAATGATTCTAAAATTTATATAGCAATGCAAAGGACCAAGAATAATTGGATCAATCTTGAAGAAGAATGGGAAGAAAAATGGCCAACTTCCATTACAGAAATCAAAACGTTGTCATAGTACATTAGTTTTGACAATTTGATGTTGCTATGAAATCGATTTTCTATTAGTACAGGCATTGGGAACATTCCTACATCTATGTAAACAGTAAATTTGTGACAAATTTGGAATTTAAGAACAGTGGAAAATAGATTGTTTCTCCAATAAATGATGTTGAATTGATCACATGCTCACATGGAAAGATTTAATCTTGACCTCCACCATTACATAAAAATTAGTGCCAACATATTACAGATCCAGATGTCAAAGGTAAATCAGTAATGAATCTAGAATTTAAAATCGGAGAATATCTTCATGACCTAGGAATAGGGAGAGGATTCTTAAACAGAATGCTTTAAACATTAAATTTCTTTCATGAACTCTTAGAACTCAATAATAAAAAGAACAATAATCTGATTCAAATGGACAAAGGAAAAATAAACAATAAATGGACAAGGGCCCTTAACAGACATTCCTTCAAAGAAGATTACAAATGCCAATAAATACATGAAAAAATGTTCAACGTCATTAGTCACCAGAGAAATGCAAATCAAAGACACAGAAAGATACCACTTCACACCCACTATGATGGCTATAATCAAAAGAACATAATAACTTGTATTTTCAAGGATATGGAGAAACTGTAACCCTCATACATTGCTGGTGGGACTGTAAAATGATGCAGCTGCTTTGGAAAACAGTCTGGCAATTCCTCAAAATGTTAAACATGAAGTTACTATATGGCTCAGCATTTTCACTTCTAGGTATATACACAAGAGAAAGGAAACCATATGTCCACATGAAAGCTTGTATGTGAATATTCCTAGCAGCATTATTCATAATAGTCAAAAAGTGGAAACAAACACAAATGTTGAATGAATGCATGAATAAAAAAGTAGCATATCTGTACAATTGAATATCATTCAGCTTTAAAAAAGAATAAATTACTGATTCAAAATACCACATGGATGAACCTTGAAAACATTATGGTAAATGAAATAAACCTGCCACAAAAGACCATTCAGTTTATATGTAAAATGAAGAATATGGAGGGACAGAAAGAAGATGTGTGGTTATCTAAGGCTGGTGAGAATTGGTGGAAAATGGGAGTCACTGAAAAAAAATATGGGGTTTATTTGGATGGTGATGAAATGTTCTAGAATTTGTCTTGATGATAGTTCCACAACTCCATCAATATACTAAAAACCATTGAGTTATACACTTTAAATGAGTGAATTGAAAGGTGTGTGAATTGTATCTCAAAGCTGTGGTGGATGGATAGGTAGTTAGAAAGCTAGGTAGATGACATATATATATATATTAGATATATATAAACTAAACATATAAAAATGTGCTCAATCTCATCAACCCTCTGGGAAATATATTTAAATCCAAATGACGTATATCCACCAAAATGCATAAGTTTAAAAACACTGAAAATCCCTTGCCTAGAAGAAGATGTGGAGAAACTAGAATTTCCACAGTGGTGGAAACTAGAATTTAAACAGTGGTGTAAATTCATTCCATCACTTTGGACCATTTTTGGCAGTTTCTAATAAATCTGATATATCTATCCTCTGATCCAATAATTCTTCTCCTAGGAAGAAGGTATGGTGAGTACTACATGGCAAAAATGCATACACATGTTCACCAAAGGACATGCGTGAGAATTTTCATGGCAATACTATGACCAATGATTACAGTAATCAAATAAAAATGATTACAAACAAACCAAATGTTTGCCAACTCTAAAGAAGATATAAATTATACCATAATATAGAATACTATACTGCACTGAAAATGAATGATTTACCGCTACTCGCAACACATGGATATCTTTCATAAACACAAAGTTGAGAAAAAGAAACCATATGCAAAAAAAAAAAAAAAAAGAAACCATTTGCAAAGGAGTGTGCATTGCTCCTTTATATTAAGTTCAAAAATAGATGTTGGGAGTCAGGATACTGGTTACCTGAGGTGAAGAGGGAAATAGCAATTAGGTAGAAAACATGATACAGTGCCTTGAGTTTTAGTGATATGCTGAAGCTGGCTTTCATCAGGTTGCAAGCATTGATTGTTAAATGTTTAAGTTTGCAAGCTGTTTGATATCAAGTTGGTAGCTTGAAATTGGCCATGCTGGGGGGCATTTATGCCATGGAAATTATGTTTTTTTCAAGGTGCTTTTTGTTTGGTTTTGAGGTGGGGCAGCTGGTTGTTATATACTTACCTGTATAACACTGGTACAGGATATATTCACTTTGTTAAATTCACAGAGCTACGCACATGTAATTTTTGAACTTTAAGTTATGCTTCAAAAGGTATTCATATTTCAAAGGAGGAAAAATAGAAGTCTCTGCAATTTCAGACAAATATCCCTGTAGTATTGACTAACTCAAATCCAGGGAAAATAGAGCAGGATGGCTAGGTGGGCAGTTGTGAGAAAAACAATAGGGCCAAAATACAAGTAAAAACACTGGTTTGTTCTCTATTTTCACTACTTAACTCAAGGGTCACGATCTCTTATTTTTACAGAGGTCAGACAGATAATATCAAAAAATAAAGATAGAACTAGCATATTTATTCACATAGCAACATTCTGTACCTCCACACAAAAATGTTTTTTTCTGCTTCTTTGAAAAGCACATACCTCTTTTTGATATTGCAACCTGAAGATTTAGGATATTGAGTCTTGGTATCAAAGTGCCAAGGTTTGAATATTGGCTTTTTATTTTTTTAGGTGTGATCTTAGGCAAGTTATATATGTCTAACTTCTAGTTTCCTCATTAGCAAAGTAGGGTAAATCATACACCATCACTTATTCATTAAAAGCAATTTATAGAGTATGGGCTATGTGTAAGGTATGGTTCTTAAGTCAGGGAATATAGCAAGAAGTAAAATATACAAAGATCCATGATCTAAAGTTTCTGATGGTATAAGAGGGACACAGCATAATATATGTAAGTAAAATTTATGTGTGGTGTTAACCATGGAGGAAAGTCAACTAGGCAGGGAGAAAAGGGTGTCAGTGGTACAGGTGGTTAGTTTTCACGGAAAACATGACATTTAAGTCAAAACTTGAAGGAAGCAAGAGAGCAAGATGGAACTCTCAGCGGGTAAAGTTATTATAGGCAGAGGGGACAGGAAATGTAAAGGCCCTGGAGTATAATCATGCCTGAACTATAAAAATAGGAAAAAAACCATTATGACTAGAGCAGAATGGTAAAGGGTCAGGAAGACAGGCCACCATAAGGACTCTGCACTGCATGAGCTGTGAAGGTGGACAGAGTTTTGAGCAGAATAGTGATGTGGGGTCTAATTTGGGTTAAAAGCAGTTTAACTGCATCATTGAGAATAGATTTGAGGAAAACAAGGCTAGAGAAAGGAGGCTATTCTAATATCCATGTGAGAAATAATAGCTGCTTGGTCCAGTGAATTAGCTCCATTTTGCATTTAATAGGTGGGTTCAATTTTTTCTCTCTTCTAATTTTTAAGATAAGCCAGATATCAAGGTTTTGTTAATGATAAATAACCTGATTTTCTAATATTGGATCAGTTTCTTTTGTTGGGCTTTGTTGTTTGGCATGTGAAGACACACATATAAAAAATTTATATTCACAGATTTTTTTACTAGAGTCATTATGTCACTAGAATACTGCTACTAACCCTCATGACTGTTCTTTGTAGCTATGTCTATTTTTCATAATCTGACAAGTCTCCAGCTAGATTCTGGTTTGATGTCTCTCCTTACTTATTCTACATCTTTTGGTATCAGTTTTCATTTTCCTGTACCAAGTCTTAAAATATGACAAATTGAGAAACAGAAGAAACAAACAGGAAACTGACTAGCGCTCTTTTATCCCCCAATGAGCTATTTTTGAAAACATTTTTCTTTGATACTTATCTCAAAATATGAGAGGTTAGTACTTGACAGAAGAAATAGATAAACAAAACACTGTCCAGCTTTTGCTAAACACTAAGATAGAAGAAGAGAAGCAATATAGATTGGTTCTGGACCACAGATAGTGACTATACAATGCAAATTTGGGAACATTTTCTAAATGTTACTGAAATATCTATATAAATTTCTATTTAAAGAGTATATATTTATTTTAAAATCTAGAATTCATCACTTTACTTTCTAATGGAAGACCTTGCAAAAGCCTTGTAGTAAATGCGGCAATACTGTTCAGTATTAATAGAATAATTGGCTTAGAATTCTATTTAGATAGTTCTGTAGATGGTATATTACAGATGAAGTTCATAATTTGTATGTATAAAACTAGTTCCTTTTTCCATTGGCACTGATAATAAAAACTCAATAGTTTGAAGGTAGATAAAAAGGTAGGAAGAAAAGTCCTAGATTATCTACTTCTCAGTAATGGGTAGTAAATTACATGCCAGTACATTAATTTATTCAGGGATTTTTTACTTTCTTCTGAAACTCTGGAAATTGGACTGGCAAGAGGCAAAATATTGTGGTAAAATGGAAATTATCTCCTATTATGTTTTATAAGGAAAAGTTCTGAATTTGAAAATGTTGGAGTTATTATCAAAGTGTTTTTGAGTCCTGAGAAACAGATCATAATTCTATACCTGTTTCTTTCTTAAGAGCTTCCTACATTTGTCACATCTTAGGCAGTTTAGGACATCTTTGTAGCTGCTAGAGTTGGCTAAGCAAAGTTCAGGCCAAAGTAGGAATATGGGATTGAGCTACTTTGTTGAACAACCAGTTGTTCTATCCTCTTCTCCTTTATGCAAAGTTTATGGAGGATTCAGCAGGTGGTTGTTGGCAAGATGATCTTCACAGAAAATAGCATTCATTGCCTATTTAGAGAGAAGGCTATTTAAAAGGCTGGTCACGAAGAGACTGATAAAAAGCCATTTTTTTCCCCATATGTAGGGATAATTGAGAGAAGAATAAGATGATCCATGCTATTTATTTGGTCCTTATTAAGTGGCAGGCACTTAGTTCTGTCAATTGGGATAATTCTATGGCTAAAGCAGACAAAGCTCATGGAACTTACATTTCAATGTGGGAATCTGTGTGCTTATGTGAGCATGCATGGCTGTGCCTATGATGGAGAGTAATTAGGTCTAGGAGACTATTCTTAGTACAAATGCTTATTTTGATTATAAGTTAGGACTATTATTGAGTTTAGAGATTTTGGGAGGGGGAAAACAGTGAGACACTTTTTGATATATAGCCAAATGGTGTTGATCACCTTGATTCCTTTTCCTAAGTTGTCCCCATTGCAGAGGAAATGAAATCTTCCTGGGTTCACCTTAAAGCCCAATTGTCTTTAAAAATTAGCAATAGCATTCACAGTACAGGGAACACAAAAATAGTATCACTTATTAAGTGTCTAGGATGAGTCAAGTATATATATTGCGTTGTTTATTTCTAAAAAATTCTATTACTGTACTAATATTAACACTTATTTACCACAAATGTGACTACTTCTCAAAGAGGTACATTCCTAAGGTTACATAGCTGCTAAGTGACAGAACTGGCCATTTAATCCATGTTTGTTTTGGTTCAAAGCCTGCAAACTGTTTGGGCCCCCTGAGTCTAACAAGGATGATAATATGTAGATGAAAAACACACAAGACTTTGTCTGGATCAATGAGTAAATATGAGTGTGACTTTACATTTACTAATAGTATAATTTGTAATGAAAATGGAAGCAGAAATACCCACCACTTTTGAAAAGCTGATTCTAATATAGTTAACTTTTGCTGTGCTTTCCTTCCACTAAAGGAAGTGCCTAGAGGCCAGGCATGGCACTAGGTTTACTATCAAAATTTTAAATCTAATTACTGGAAATTGACGTATTTTGCAGATTTGTGTTTGTGAGGCAAATATTATTTTAAAATTTTAATCACTCTGAGAATCACTCACCATGGATTACTGAGGAATCCTTGAAAGTCAATATAACACCTCTATGCCAAATGCATAGAATCCCATTGTATGTTTAATGGGAGGTAGCTATAAAAATTAATTTTTCACATTCAAGAAACTTAAAACAGTTACTCACAGATAACTCTGGGAATTCACTTCATTAAAACGAATTGTATTACAGTTCATATTTTCACACAAATACACACATGCATATACTCACGTATATAGACATATATACATACACACACATGTATATATATAGTGGCCTCTGTTCAGAGAAGCAATACAAAGATGTCAGCCAAATTGATATAACTGGAAGTCTGGAAAGACTTTTGAGAATTGTTTTTTTGTATATTCCTTGGGAAAAGATATGCTTAAGTACTTTTAATTCTGTTTTCTTTACAAATTTGAGTAATTGCTAAAATCTTAGAATATAAATTATGAAAAGCCAATTTCCATGTTTATGGAATTCTTCTCAGAGTATATATCATTAATGTCTTTATGGGTAATAAACTTGATTGCTTTTATATGATACTAATGATTCTTCTAAGGCAATATTACTTCAAAACACTGCTACATACTCTAACGAGTCTTCCTTAATACTGTCTATTGAGTTTAGAATTATGAGGCCTCTTGTTTCATCATTTTTCTTGTTTTTAATAATCTGCTAAGTTTTACTTCTACACTTGTTATTATTATACTTTACATTTATAAAATGTTTTCTACTTTTCAAAGGAATTATGTAGATATAATATGTATATATGTTATATGTGTTTCTTTTGTATATATCATAATAAAATTATTATTTATTTCTGATTTAATGATTTGTTATGCATTTCAGGCTAATGAATGAATCTTAATAGCATGTTCATTTCAGGCTAATGAAAAATCTTCATAGCATGTTCTCTTTTTATATTATATTTAATCTTTAGTATAATATCAGCTTCTATTCTTTCAAAATAAAAATATCTTCTTTTTATTTACTTAAATTTTGAAAATTGCTATTAGTTGTAGTCATCTTTTCCTAGTAAGTGATAGTCATACTTCTATCCTTTGATGTTGAGGCAATTGCCTTTTCACATCAATTTGGCAATGGAGATGGATTTAAAGTGAAACAGATTCTTTCCTTTTCATCCAGATTCTAATGAGATATTTAGTTAAACACCAAAATTTGTGACACTCCACTTAATTTCTACTTCCTGTTCCTTGTTAAACATTGAATAATTATGAGTTTGCCTTTTTAAAATTGTCTTATCCAGTACACACAAATTTTGTACATTGTTTGGCAACATAAACAATTTTCTTTGAATTGGATAAGATTGAGTAAGAAAATTTAATATGAATCTGGGAGTCTTTTTCAATGTTAGAATTTAAAAAGTGGCTTTGATATATTTCTTTGTTCCTTATATCTTACTTCCTCTGACTCTATGAGACAATGACTTTTACATTTGTGCATTGATGGGGAGAGGGCTATAGTAGCTATTTGTTGACTAAAGGATTTTATGGTTATTACATTTTTTAGTGCATTGAAGTTATGAGTAAACCTTCAAACAAGTAATTAAAACACACTGGAAAATCCTTCATTACAAGAAGGTGATTTTTAAATATAGTTTTAAAACATGAAAACCAATAAAGTTTACCTACTGTGTAAATATTTTTGATAAACATTTATATTCAAATTTTAAGTGAAAATTATTAGATTCTGAAATGTGTACATAGTTTTGCCAATATAATAGATTATTCATGAACTTTAATATGCAAGTGAAATGTTATTTACTGGATGATGTAATTTAATGTATATATTTAATAAATAAATGACTATTATGTGCCAAATGTTATATTGAGCCATGGGGATCAGTGATACAGCTCCTGCTTTCCAGGAATCTATCTTCTAAAAAGAGATATATATCCATATGGTATACATAAGTAAAAAACTTTTGAGGTAGTGGCTATGTTGTTGCTTTATGCTTTGAACTCCGATGGTGTTCAACACTTGCTTCATATTTGCGTCTTGATTTAACGGAGATGTAGAGATGCTAAGTGACAGGAAAACCACCTTCCTTTATGTGAATGACAGCGCTTTTCCACATTGTTCTGTTGTCCATTTATTTACATATCTTTGTTTTTGAATGCTGAATAGTAGCATAGTTTATTACATATTGCCCTACTTTCTACCTATTTATTCATGCTGTCAATGTATGCTAAATAGGCTGGCATGGCAGCAAAGTTGGCTTGGAGGGGGCGCGTGTGTCGCTCTCCGTGGTGCTGAAGATTGTCGTGGGCTGAAATTAGTTGTTTCCTTTCTTTTTTCTTTTCCTTTTCCTTTTTTTTTTTTTTTTTTTTTTTTTTAAAGAGAGAGAGCGTGGGCAGGGAGAGGAGCAAGCAGACTGTGCTGAGTGTGGGGCCCTATGAGGGGCTGGATCTCACGACTTCGAGATCAGGACCTGAGCAAAACCAAGAGTCTGGCACTTAAGTGACTTAGCCATCCAGTCACCCCATTTCCTCTAATTCTTTGGCACTAATGATTATTGCCCAACAAAGAATTCAGAACAAACAAAGAAAAAAAGCTAGTGGGGAAAGGAAAAATGAAAAAGAGGAAGGTTTACACATGAGATTCAGCCATTGGTTAATAAATGATTGGATTAATTGATTTATTTAACTGAAGTTTACAACAGGTACTATGCTTAGAGTAAAGCTACAATTTTGCACCTCCATTGCTGCCATATAAACCTATACTTTACTCTGGTGCATCCCATTGTATTTGGAGAAAACGGACAAATCACACAAATATGGAAAAATGTAAATTTAAAACTGTTAGATGCTAAGAAAGATCCAGGGCTTTATGAATCATGAGATAAACTAGAGCAAATGCGAGTATAGAAGTATGGAGCTTGGTTAAAAATTAATGACCTTTCCCACATATTAAATTATTATAAAAGTAATATATTAAAGAAGATAAGGTCTAGTGAATCATGTAAGACTTCCAAATAAAATCTTAAAAAATATTTTAATGAGATCTTACCTCCATGAAATGAACTTTTTAATAACAAGTTTTATATTTGAAATAGCTATGTTTCCTGATTATGACATTTTAAATGATGATATAATAATTATCATCAAGGGTGAGAAAATGTTTGCATAAAGTAGGTATAAAAGATTTTATACCTTTACTTTTATGACAAAATATTTGTCAGTTAGTTACATGGTATTTGAAAAATACTCAGGCATTATGAGAGCAGTCAATCTGCAGCTGACATGGCTATCACAAAAATAACAAATCAGCATATGGCACAGAATTATTCTATATTTATGTTGCTAGAACTTTGGTCATTAGCTAAAGCTATGCTCACTGGAATTTCCTGCCCAGGCTCCTTGCTCCCCTATCTGCAATGGGCTATATTTTAAACTACATGCAGTGTCTCTTGGCCACTAAAATAAATATCTTCAAACCATTTCATGAGTCCTTGCAGGGTCACTGGGTCTGTAGCTGAATGCTGAGGCAGATGTTCAGACGTAGAAACTTTTTTCTATGTCACCTTCAAGAAGAATGGGACACACTCAGATTCCACGTGTTCAGGCCATCCTACAAAGAGCCCTAAATAAGCTTCTTCAGACCATTCTTAGACATTCATAGACAGAGAGAGGCTACCTGTTATGAACTCTGGCAACTTGAAGCCACCTTACTTGAACACTTCTGATGGTTGAAGTGGTCAATATATCATGGGCTATCTGTTAACCATTTGTGGTACACTAGCTGGAAAGCTCAGCTCTTAGCCTGTTTCAATTTTCTTCTGAGAATTTATTATCATCTGACATAAGTAATATTTGCTTTTTGTTTAGGACATATTACACTAAAATGTAGCATTCATGAAGGTAGAGTCTTTATCTTTTTGCTCACCGTTGTATTCCCAGAGCATGGTGTAAACATTCAACATATTCACTAGATAAAGTGAATAAAGACTCTTTAAGTTTCATGAGGGCATTCTTTATGTTCCTCCTTACCTTTCAGTACCTACCCCAGTGCTTAAGTCATTGTATCACACTGAGGAGATAATCAGGGTACATACAGATTAGAGAGATTCTTTTTTTTTTTTAATTTTTTTTATTTTATTTATTTATGATAGTCACAGAGAGAGAGAGAGAGGCAGAGACACAGGCAGAGGGAGAAGCAGGCTCCATGCACCGGGAGCCTGATGTGGGATTCGATCCCGGGTCTCCAGGATCGCGCCCTGGGCCAAAGGCAGGCGCCAAACCGCTGCGCCACCCAGGGATCCCACAGATTAGAGAGATTCTTGTAAGACTTGTTAGGGCTTTTAGACTATTTCCTAAAAACAATGAGAGTCCACTGATGTATTATAATTTGTAAGAATTATTTTTAGATTTTTGTTTTAGAAAACAGAATTGTTGCTTCCTGCATTTCTTATTAATGGCATCTCCATTCTCCTACTCAGCCTATTTTAAACTCTCACAGTAATGTAACACTTCTGTCCTTCACTTTCATTGCTAATAATTTTTCAAGACCTAACAATTTAACTTCAGCAATGTCTCTCTCCTCTTCCCTTCCTCCTTCCCTCCCTCCCTCCCTCCCTCCTTCTATCTATCTATCTATTTAGATAATATACTTTTTGCTTTCCATTTGGGCCTCAGTTAATCACATGTTGATCAATTATACCTGCTGAATTTCTGTCTTTAGTATATTCTCCATCTAAATGACTTTATGCTTTATAGATGACTACTTATGCAATATTGGTCATCCCATTTATCTAAAAAAAAATCTTCAATAACTCTTCACTGATTAAAGATAAATTCCTAGCTTTCTAACTGAAAAAAGTACAATATAAATTTTTATTACTTTCAACACTCAGTCACATAAATAATTGCATTTATTTTTCTTGTAAGATAAGCAAAGATCGTTTCTCCTCTCATTTTTAATTTTATTTTTAAAAAGATTTTATTTATTCATGAGAGACACACAGAGAGAGGCAAAGACACAGGCAGAGGGAGAAGCAGGCTCCATGCAGGGAGCCCGGTATGGGACCTGATCCCAGGACTCCCGGATCACGCCCTGGGCCTAAGGCAGATGCTCAACCACTAAGCCACTCAGGTGTCCCTCTCCTCTCATTTTTTAAATAAAATAAATTCAAAATTTAAAAATGTTGCAAAATTGCCACAAAAAAAAATTCCCTGGTACTCTTTTTCCAAATTTACCAACCATTAAAATTTGGTTCCATATCCTTAATCATTCTCTCTATAGCTTTTCTGAATGATTCTGAATAAAATGTAGCTACCATCTCCTTCTTACCTTTCTTACTTATTACAGTAGCTATAGTAAAATTATTAAAATTAGAACATTTAATGTTGATTTAAAATAAATTGTAATTTAGCATAAATAAGATCTATAGATTGGATATTATGGACTTTATTCATATCTTACCAATTGTCCCAATAATCTATTTTTTTTCCAGTTCAATATCCAATTCTGGATTAGGACTCCAATATCCAATTGCTTCGGACTCACATTTCTTTAATCCCTTGTAGTGTGGGATAGTTCTCCAGCCTTTGACTTTCATCACAATCATATTTTTGAAAGGTACAGACAAGATGTTTTGTTGCATTTTCTTCAACTTGTATTTATCTTTTGCTTTCTTCATGGTTACAATTGATTCTGCTTTTTTTTTTTTTGTCTGAAATACTAAGCAAATTACATTGTGTACTTTTTTGTGCATCACATCATAAGGCTCATGATGTCATTGGTGATTTTAACCTCGATCACTTGGTTAAGATGATGTCTACTACTAGATTCATTGCCTACAAGGATTTTTTTAATCCCCTGGTAATTATGAATCTCTGGCAGATTACAAAAATGGCTTCAAGTGCTTCCCGTTTGTGTATCTATTCTTCTTTGCAGTATGATTTTGTAGTTCTTCCCATGAAAACATGGAATGTGTTACTCGATCCTTTGAATCTGGGCTTGTACACATAATATCCTTGAGCTAATGGGACACTGACAGATTTCTGTCAGCTTTATTTTGGGAAGTGCTCTACCTTGGAGTTTGCACTCCATTGTTGCTTTTTGGAACTCTGAAAGTACCTTTACTCAAGAAAACAAGGCTAGCCTACTGAAGGATGACAGCAGATTGAACAAAGATGAGCCATCCCAGCTAAGCCCTGCCCCCAATCAACTTGACAACCAGCAGACAGGTGAGTGAGGCCCTCCTAGACTATCCAGCCCAAACTAAGCCAGCCAGAGGAGAAAATTACAAAGATAACCCATAGAATCTTGAGAAATTGTAGATGTTTTATTATTTTAAACCATGAAGTTTGGCAATGGTTTGTTATAAAGCAAAAGCTAAGAATTCCCAGGGAGAGGGGTGCCTGGGTGGCTCAATTGGTTAAGTATCGGACTCTTGGTTTCAGCTGAGGTCATGGTCTCAGGATCATGAGATCAACCCCTGCATCGGGCTCTGTGCTCAAAAGAGTCTGCAGGAGATTCCCTCTGCCCCTCCCCTGGTGTTCCCCCTCTCCCCAGTCAATTAACTAATCAATAAAATCAATCTTTAAAAAAAAATAATTCCCAGGGAGATACTTTGGGACTACATAAATATCTTGTTTAACATACAATCTTTACCAACTAGAATTATTATTCTTGCTTGAGTTAAATATTAGCACAAAAGTTGCAAAATGGGGGCAACCTGGGTGGCTCAGCGGTTTAGCGCCGCCTCCAGGCCCAAGGTGTGATCCCGGGGACTCAGGATCAGGTCCCACGTCCGGCTCCCTGCATGGAGCCTGCTTCTCCCTCCACCTGTGTCTCTGCCTCTCTTTCTCTCTGTCTCTCTTTCTCTCTCCCCCCCCCCCCCGTTTCTCATGAATGAATAAATAAAATCTTAAAAAAAAAAGTTGCAAAATGACATTGCTATCTTTTTAAGAGATGAAGAATATAAGGATGGGAGATTATGTGTCTTGAGAGCACATGTGTCTGATAAGTGGCTACGCCAGCATTAGAACTTCAACCTTTTACTTGCCGGCCCATAGCTTTGTTTTCAGTTTGCCCTGCAGAGGTGAGTAGCCTGATAGTAGAACTGGAACTCACAAGAGGGAGCAATAGAGAGAAATTCCAGAGTGTCCCTGATATTGTGAGTGGCATCCTGCGTCCTCACACATACACTCAGGATCACCTCCGCTGGATGCTTCGTGATTGATAGTTGGAAGGGTGGCGGGATAGACAATGTAAGACAAGACAGTAAGTACAGTCATCACATCGAGTGAGTAATGATCGATTCACGAAAAGATAACATTTCTAGAAATTTCCTTTTGAGTATAGTTAGTCCAGAATGTCACTGGCATACTAGATAAAAATAGTATGTTTGCACGACACGAATCTTAACAGCTATTTATTTATTTATTTATTTATTTATTAGCTTTATTTTTAAAGATATTTTTATATGTATACTTTTACTGAAGTTCGGTTTGCCAGCACATAGTATGACACCCAGTGCTCGTCCCGTCAAGGGCCCCCTCCGCGCCCGTCGCTGACAGTAGCTGTTAGAGCTCCGCCCCCCCCCCCCCCCCGTTTTGCCAAAAAAACTTAGAAGAGGCCGCGGAGGCGGCGCAGGGACCCTGGAAGGGCGCGGCGGGAAAGGACCCTTGTTCCACCCTCGCGGACACGAGAACCGAGGCCACAGCAGGCCAGCGGCGACCCGATGGCAAAGCCGAGGCCGGGCTCGTGGCCCGCGGACCTGGAGGGAGCCGGCTGGGTGCTGGGTGCTGGGTGCTGGGCGCGGCCAGGAGCGAGCGCTGCGCCCCCCGCGGGCCCGCGCCCCGGGGTAGGGGCTGAGGGAAGGCACAGCCGCTCGGTTCCCGTCCTGCTCCCGGAAACGTTGCGGGGCGCAGGGGCGCGTGCGCCTCCCGTCCTCGTCCTCGTCCCCGGGTCAGGACGCATCCGTGAGGGGCGAGCGCTCGGCCCGGTCCTTGTCCCCGCGGCGCTGCCCGCAGAGACCCCGCACCGCGCACCCCGCACCCCGCACCCCGCAGGGGCTCGCTGCTGCGCCGCCCACCTCGCCCCTGCCGGCCGGCTTCCGCTCGGCGCCCGCGGGGACCCGGGGCTGGGGGGGGCTGCAAGTGCCGCTCGGCGCCCGCGGGGACCCGGGGCTGGGGGGGGGGGGGGGCGCCTGCAAGTATCGCGGGACTGGTGCACAGCGCTGGAGCCGCAGCTCCCGGAGCGGAACAGCCGGAGCGCGCTCGGTGCGCAGCGCCCCAGCCCGGGGAGCAGCGGGAGCGGAGGGAGGAGGAGGGAAGAGCGGGGGGAGGAGGGCGGAGCGGGGGGAGGAGGGCGGAGGGAGGAGGAGGGAGGAGCGGGGGGGAGGAGGGAGGAGGGAGGAGGAGGGAAGAGCGGGGGGAGGAGGGAGGAGCGGGGGGAGGAGGGCGGAGCGGGGGGAGGAGGGCGGAGGGAGGAGGAGGGAGGAGCGGGGGGGAGGAGGGAGGAGCGCGGGGAGGAGGGCGGAGGGAGGAGGAGGGAGGAGCGGGGGGGAGGGAGGAGGGAGGAGGAGGAGGGCGGAGCGGGGGGAGGAGGGAGGAGCGGGGGGAGGGCGGAGGGAGGAGGAGGGAGGAGCGGGGGGGAGGGAGGAGGGAGGAGGAGGGCGGAGCGGGGGGAGGAGGGAGGAGCGGGGGGAGGGCGGAGGGAGGAGGGGGCAGGAGGGGGCAGAGTGGGGAGGAGGGCGGGGCCGGGGCGCTGCTGACGTCACGCGTCCTAGCCCAGTGAGAGCCCGCGGGCTGGGGCGGCGGGAGGGGCGGGGCGGGGGCCGGGGGCGGGGCCGGGGCGCGGGGACCGGCGGCGGCGGCGGCGAGCCGGGGTGTCGAGGTGCCGGAGCCCCGCCGCCTCCTGCGCCGGGTCGGCCGCTGGCGGAGCGGCGTGCGGGCGCTGCGCTATGAGGGCGGCCCTGCGGCGCGGGCCGAGGCCGGAGGCGGCGCGCTGCGGCCGCGGGCAGGTGTAGGGAGGCGCGGCGGCAGGTGAGCGCGGGCTGCGCGGCCGGGCGGCCCCTGGGCGGGCGGGCGGCGGGCGGCGGGCGCGGGGGGGCCGTTCCGTCTCCGCGGGACCCGCGGCCACGACAGCAGGTCTCCGTCCCCCTCTCCCCCCGTCTCCCCCGTTGCCGCCTCCGTGGCCGGGGCGCGGCTGGTGCCGCAAAGTCCCGCAGCGAGTGCGGGCTGGGGTGGGCCGCCCGGGGCCCCGCGGCCCGGCCCCCCCCGCCCCCCCCGCCCCCCCGCTCCCCCGGCCCGGGCGCGCGTCGGCCGCCGCAGCTGCGGAGGGGGGCGCGGAGGCGCGGAACTTTGAGCCGCCGCCCGCCCTCCGCCCGCCGTTGCCGCTACTCGGCGGAGCTGCGCGCGGGGGGCGCCGGGGCACCGCGGCACCTGCTCCGGCCCCAGGGCCCGCACAGCTCCGCGCCGGCGCCTCCCCGACGGCCGCCCCTCCCGCCGCGCCTCCGCTGGGCGCCCCGCGGCCTCGCGTCCTGCGCGCGCCGGTGCCTGTGACTCAGTTTCCCCGTCGGACTCCGTCTCCCGCCCCTTCGCCCGCCCTCGCCTGCCGGGTGGTCGGGACGCTCGGCCCTGCTCCGGCTCGCGGCGTCCGTCGGTCTGCGCCGCCGCCGTCCGTCCGTCCCCCATCCGCCCGCGAGCAGCGCGGCCCGGCCGGAGGCTCGGTGAGCTGCGCGTGCGGCCGCCGCGGGGGGCTGGCGGGGCAGAGACGCCCGCTGCCCTGGACGCGGGCGCCCGGGGTGCGGGGTGCGGGGTGCGGGGTGCGGGGTGCGGGTAGAGACGCCCGCCTGCCCGGGCCGGGCCGCTGGCCTCCCCGCCGTGTGGGTGCGCGCGCCCTCCGGGGTCCCGCGCCGGCTGCTCCGAGAATACTGAGAAGTCAGGGCGCCCTGTCGGTGGCCTCTCCCGGACCTTTCAGTTCCGAGCGCTGTGCTCCCGGCCTCCCCGACCCTCCCTTTGCTCCGCCTTGACTTCTGCTAATTGCTTCTTGCTAATTGTTTCCTTCCCGATGCCTGCGAGCTCCCCCCCCTGCAGACCGAGCGCCCTACCCCTAGAGCCTGTCGGAGACACTTCGCAGGTGGACACTTTTGGAGAATCCTCGTAGCCTAAGGAAGGCCTCGGACAGGACAACTGTGCGTTTCTCGGCCCCGTTTCCAGAGGCCAGGACTGCGCGTTCCTCCCCGTGCCCCTGCCCACCCTCAGCTCCACTGAGGATTTTCTCCGGCTGCTCCTGCTTGTTGGAGTAAAAGCCTTAATTCTCTGTGCGCGTGATGCTCATCCCATGCCAGGGCTTAAGCTGCTGCCTTCGGCAGAGGCACCGTGTCTGGGATTAGGTTTGGGGAGGAAGAACAGGAAGCTTCTGCAAAGCGGGTTCAGTGCTGCTGGTGTAGACGGATTCCGGACCCCGGAGTGGCGCGTGGGCGGCCGCGGCCCCGCTGTGCAGACCCCGGCACGGGGGGCGGCGCCTGGCGGGCCTGGGCTTTGCGGTCGCCGCGCTCTGCCCAGGGGCCCGCGCGCAGGAAGTTGGGCTCTGCGGCCTTTCCTTTCCTTTAGTCTTTTTATGAATGGGATTGAGGACTAGTAGAAGGGACGTTGAAACACGACTCTTCGGTGCCTTTTTGGTTCCTTCACTGCTTGCGTTGGCCCCTCTCGCAAGTCTGTAGCTTGGCTGATGCTCTCTAACAAGTCACTGCGGAATTGAAGAAATGACTTTAGGGACTCTTAGGCGCAGCATCCCCTAATCCTCCTACCTGAGAGTCAACCGGAACGTGACATCATCTGTTAGTGAAACTTTTACGTGGTCTTTCACGTGCGAGAAGTTCTCTTAATGTAAACAGACCTGTCAGCTGAAAATACTTGGGGGCTATAAATTGATCTGCAAACTGAATCACTTGCCTTAAATAATGTACAGGCTTCCGTGCTGCTTCAAATATGCATGAGAGCTTGGTACTACGTGCATATGAAAATTTGCCAAGTACCTGAAAATGTGGAGCCTCCTGATACAAGGTACCAGTAGGAATTCAGAGGCTGTTCTTGTTGTTGTTCTTTTGTTTTATTCAGTGCTGCTTTTTTTGTGATAGGGCAGTCACTTCTTAAAACATTTGGGGATTTGCCATGAGTATTGTACAGGAGCATATTCAAGGCCATTTTGTCTTAAAAATATCATTCACAGATCACCTGACACCCTATCCAATGTTTTATATTTAAAAAATAGCAAAGACAGAGCAAAGGTGGAAATTCTGATACTGGTTGAAATGTATTGTGATTTCTTACTGATAATGTGGAGACGTTTTTAACTTTTTAACTTCATGTGCATTCGCTTCAGGCTAAACAATTTTATCAGAGTGAAATACAATGTTTCTGTTTTGCTTACTTGGTTTTTAGAAGTAGTAGTTTGTGTCCCCACCCCCCAACCCCCCCCCCCCCCCCCCCCCCCCCCCCGAGAAGTGGTAGTTCTAACAGGAACATTTCTATGCAATAGAGATTGTGCAGCTTTTAAAACTTGTCATTTTAGGGAGAGGGTGACAGAAAGCAATAAATGAGTATTTTTATTCTTTCTGGTTGGACGAATGAAGAGAACATTGGTGTTTCTGAATAACACCAGGTATAAGTAAGGGATATGATTGAAAATAAAGTATGAATAAAGTCCACTGAGTGAAATAAATAACAGTAGTATATGACTTTGATAAGGGCTCATTGTTCTTTATGAAAATGAACAGTCCCTATGGTATTATCCTTTATCGGCTTTTTAGATATCACAATCTCAAGCGGCACCTCTTGCCACTTGAATAAACAAGAAATTCTTGACTGGGATTTTTAATTTATCACCTTCTTGGGTTTGCACTGCCATCAGTAGTAGGAAATGTACACATCTTAAATCTAATGAGGCCTTACAGGATCACTACTTTAAAGTCTGAGTGGCCATATGCCTAATTATTCAAAGAATTTTAACTGGGTTTTGGTTCTCAGTCCTTCCGTCTGCTCTTGTCATCAGAATAAACACATGTGAAATATCAAATCAAGACTCCTATTGACTCTGACAGTCTATCTGATGGCCTTTCTTACTATCACCTCCCTACCCACTCACCCACACAGACATACTAAGTATATGTTCAAACACATATATCACATTTAAATATCTGCTCTAATAAATCTTTTGTCATTTTAACAGATCAGGCTTTTTTGAAAGATGACTATATTTTTAAGTAATCTCTGTGCCCAACATGGGGTTCAAAATCACAACCCTGAAATGACGAGTCACATGCTCTACTGACTGAGTCAGCCAGGTTCCCCAGGTTATACTTCAATTTACAATTTCTATCTTAAAGCACATTGTTTAATTAAGGGTATCTGCTATTCAATTACAGGCGTATGTGTTGTTTGAAGAGTCCAGCTTTCTACTCTGAAATTTAATACATAAAAAATTCAAAGAAATTTGTGAAAATGAATGCATACATTAATTCAGTAGCAGTTGGTCATCCATTTGGGGTGTTATAAAGCGATTATCTTCTAGAGCAAAACGGAAATCAGTTGGACTTTATACATTTGATATTGTTTCTCCTAGATTCAGATTTCAACCTATGTGTATGCTTTCAATGTAGTATATTTTAAAAATATTTTTAACGAGTCTTTGCTTGATTACCAAGAAATAATTACAGGTGGCTAAAGATATCTGTGATGAATGTATGTTCCCATTCCCTTATAAATGAACTAGCTAAAATTCATTTTTAGCTAAGAGTTTTCTAATTTTCTTTTCCTTATATGAGTCAGGACCTGTTTGTTTAAGCTAAAATTCTTAATTCAGAAAAATTTTAACTGCAGATTATTAAGAGATTTCTGGGGCCCAGCGTTTAAAATGTAAGTGAAAGTAGGGAGATGTGCCTTTCCTCTAGGGGCCCAACTTCACTCAAGTGTGCGCATGTAATTATTGTCCTTATGAACTCCTGGATTCTCTCTTATGTTTACTACAATTGCCCACCCTTCACAGTAGACCTAAAGCAAGATACAGAATATCACTGGTTAAAAATTGTTCTATTTTAACGGTTAATCCTCCCATTATAGCTTGAGAGGGATGTAGAGAAAATTGTGACTGTTACCATCATAGATATGAACACTTGTGATCATATTTTCTGCGATGTGAGAAAATTAAAACGCTGCTCATATTAAATATTGACTTCCTTTGTATTTTTTTTTTTTTTAAAGAACTGCTTACTGTTAAGATAGATGGGAACTGTCCAAGATCTAGCATAGCAGGGTTTTAACATGATGTGGAATTAATTAGGGCTCTGCTTGATACATTAAACTACATTGATGTCACTTAAATCTTAATTTAAGCTCTCGTAGAACATTATAGGAAGTGTGATTAAACTGTTAGTTGGCATTTTGGTGTTCATAATACAAGTGCTGAGTAGCCACTGTAAACAGAAGAATTTAAAGCAAACCCTGCATATTCAAAATCATCTAAATTACACCTCAGAGATAGTAGTAAATGTCAACTTAATCTCTTGCCTAATGTTAATTGCCTTGATATTATAAGCACAGCACCTCTTTTTTTTGTTAAAAAAATGGATTTTGACATATGGGGAGGGTTATGTTCTCATAGATCAGAAGCATAATAACTGACTTAATTTCCTCTTGAGGTTTTTATTATATAATTAGTTTCAGATGGAGAAGATGAGATTTATATGACTATCAGGACCCCTATGCAATACTGTCATTAATCTAAGGAAAGAAAAATGGGAACAAATACTTGGAAATGAATCTATGTGAAGGTATAGCCATTTAAAAATGGCAAATTGAGTTACACACTGAGAAAGTAACTAAAATCTGTTGGATTCTTATTTTGTCCTCGTACTGTGGATAAACATCTAATAAGTCGTACCACATCTTATCCTCATAACCATATGAGTGGTAAGTAGTGTGACTGTCCCCACTGTATAAGTGAGGACTCACTCAGAATCACACAGCTACTATATATTAGTGTGAGGGGTCACACCAGGTCTCTGTCTCTGACGCCAAGGCTCTAATAGTTCTGAGTCTGACATTTTCACTGATTAATAAATTTTTTTAAAACTTGACTGCCAGCCTCCATGTGAACATTTTCTTTTGCATGGTAAGAATGATTTAAAAAGTCTACCTATATCACCTCTGTTATAAAGAGTAGACACTTGTACACCAGCTAAGAGGGCAGAGCTGAATATCAAAATATAGTTCTTAAAATGGAATAAATTTAGCTTTCTCTGCGTTTTTCTACATTGCATTTATTTTTCCAATTTAGCAAAGACTGATGAAAATTGTATCACAGTCTGGTAATTTATTTCCCCTCATTCTGTAGTGTGTGCTGGGAAAGCCCTCTTAGTCTGAGCCACTGCAGCATCCTGTCCTCCGCGCAGCCCGTGCCCATCGAAGTGCAGACGAGTGTGGTGGTCACATTGTGACATAATGACACGTACACGACCCGACCCTTACAGCTATCCATTCTCTGACGAGTCGCCAGCCTGGGCAATGGAGTTTGGATCCAGGAGAGAAACTAGTCATTGGTCTCGCTGCAGTTTCCTCTGGCGATGTTTGTGGAAGGATTGGAGAACTGGAGGGGACTCGATCCTTCCTGGTAGTTAAACTGCAAATCACTGTCGCTGAGACCGTGCCAGTCTGTGTCCTGGGAGGGGGCGGAGTGCTGGGCAGAAATAAAGGAGCGTGTCTCAAGAGCTTACTCCTCTGTCCTTCCTCCGAACTGGAACTGGTGCATTCGGGCCTTTGGGGGTCATCTTGTTCCTTTGTCACTTCTTTGTTTGCCTTGGTGAGAACAAATCAGTTTTGCTTTAGGTAAGAAAGACCATTGCAAAGGTAAACTTCTAACTGCTTTTCTAAGACTGCCCGATGCTGTCAAAAGCTGGCTGACTTTGGATAGTGACCATTGGGGCCATTGAAGAGGGAAAAAATGCCGGTGAGGGTATGTGAAATGTAGCTAAATTGACCTAAGGCATCATTTAATGTCCTTGCTAACAAACCAGTCTGACATTGAAATTACCTAAAGCGGTTTGTGTGCGTGTGCGTGTGTGTGGTGTGTTTTTTTTTTTTTTTTTGGTGTGTTTATTTTAATAGAGATTGTCAGATCCCACTGATACAGGTTCTCATTTGCCTGGGATGGGTTTACAGAATCTATTTTTAGTTTCAGATCATCATTTTTCAAATTTACTTATTTTTATTTATTAAAAACGATAGAAATTACTATGTTCTGGACACTAAGTGCTTTACAAATACCAATTCATTTCATCATAACCCTCCAAAGTACGTTTTATTAGTACCTCCATTTTACACACAAGGAAATTGTGACCCAGAAAGGTTAAGTGAATGGTTCCAGACTAAGCTGATGAGCGACAGGGCAGGGACTATACTATTTTGATGGCATGATTAACAAAACAATTTCCTTTACGCCATAACACTCCAAGTAGCAGCATTGAGAATGGAACCGAGATTCCTAGGTCTTGTTTCCTATAGGAGTTAGTTTTGCCTTTAAAAATGAACAAAGAGAAGCACCTGGGTGGCTCAGTCGGTTAAGCGTCTGCCTTCTGCTCAGGTCACCATCCAGCCCCACTTTGGGCTTCCAGCCCAGCAGGGGGAGTTTACTTCTCCCTCTACCTCTGCCCCTGCTGCTGTGCTCTCTTTCACTCACTGTGTCTCTCAAATAAATAAATAAATAAATAAATAAATAAATAACTTCAAAAAATAATGAAGAAAGAAAACCTGACCAACAAATCAGATTTCTAGAGTGGGAAACTAAAAAAATGTTTATGTTATAGAAGTCATAGCACTGGATTAAGAAAGATGGTTAATTATGAAGGAGACAATGTGGAAAAATCGGAGTAGATTTCTTCAGTAACATTGTTGTCTCTATTTAGATGCAGAGAACCCCCAAATCCCTCATCCCCAAAATAGGAAGAAATTAAGATATAGCAAGAGACGGGAAGAAAAAATTTATATCCTTAAGTAATTAAGATTTCTCCATATAGACTTCAATCTGTGAGATCTGTATCTGTAACTGACCTAATAAGAAATAGCTTATTTTCCTGTGATATTGCTGATAAAATGTTTAAATTACATTAAGTCTTTATGAAAGGATTGAGGAAATCCTGCTGAAATCTCTGGCTTTTCTTTTTTTTTTTCCCCTCAAGTGTTTTAAGTCTTTTTTTTTTTTTTTTTGTATGGCGGCATATCTTTCCTAATTTGTCGTCACTAGTAATTTTTAAGAACTGATGTATTAATATTTGATACAATAAATTTTCTCCTTTCTATTGTTTACTATTTTTGTTTAATGCATTAGGACAGTGTTTTAACGATTTTTCTTTAGTCTTTAAAAAAATAAGTACTATTTTAGACTGACAGTTGATTAGATTATATAAATTATTTCAATTAGATACTCTCAATCATGAGTCATTCCACCTGCCTGGTTTTTTAAAAACTAAAATTTGCACTTAAAAACAAGACCCTATTCTCAAGAGTCTATAAATGAAATGAAGGTTTATGGGGTTACTAACTAGCCTGGTATCAAAAGTTAGTACAGTTTTTCTCCTTTTCTCAGAGCAATTTTCAGCTCTTTTTTTCTGAATCCACAAGGCTTGTCTTTCTTTGATTCTCTTGACAGTTCAGTGTTAGATGGGACTATATGTCATTTGTGCTGAAAAAAAAATATTAGAAGTCAGACTGTCCAGGAATATGGTTCAGATCTTGCACATCTCCTGTAGGTTGTCCATGTGCCTCTGTATTTTCTTCTTAAGTAAATAATGGCTTATTTCCCAATACTCTTTCTTTTCCCATATCTTTCCCTTTGTCCTCTGTCCATTCCTTTCTTCCTTCTTCATGGTGCTCTCTACTCTAAACAATGTTTGTTCTATGGCTTAATAAATCCACATGTAGCAGGACTAGACTATTAGTGCCCTTGATTTGTTAAAAAATTTAAAAAAGAAAAAGCTACTATCCATTTCATCAGTTAGTTCTGAGTAGGTAAGAGACAGACGTTCTGGCTTTTGCATCTGGGTCATTTAGCAGGAGGCTGGGGATGCTAAATTCACATCTCATTACCTTTGTCTACTTTTAGAATTGTGTGCTTGGGCCCTGTGGTCAGTTGGCAGTTGGCTGGCCCGTGGCTCCAAGGGAATGCTGTGTTATTTGAGGGGATGCCAATTTCAGTGGCCACATGGTTTCTGCATTTCTTGGTCAGACTTTCTGTATAAAACACCCAGTATGTGTTTTATTACTAACCCTCGGCTATGGACTTCGTGTCAAAAATTTATTATGTTATTAACTGATAGATTGTGAGAACAATTTTAATGATTTATTTTCTGTGGCTCCCACTCCCTGATTTTGGATAGTGTTTCCTCTATTTGATAAATGTAGAGAAGACATTTTGTCACAGATTTTTTAAGAGTTTTATTGTTGTGCACTAAGTTGAGATGAATCGTAGGTAATTGGATGGTGCAGCTGAATTAACACATTGAATTGCTAGTTATGAGACACTTCATTTACTCTTGCAGACAACAATAGGCCCATTTTGCTTCTACAATGCACAAATTCTTATTATCTATATAAAATTCTAATTCAAGTGGGATAACGTGTATGCATCATTTCCATTCCTTTTGTAAGGAAAATAACCTTCACAAATGTAAGATACTTGCAACTATCTCATTAAATAATTTTGAACGTCAATAAATATTTTTTTTCTGAGAATGTTAATCAGTTGTCTCGTTCTCCACAAAAAGGATAGAGTATAAGGCATTTCATAAACGTGACATCAGTAGTATTGCTTTTACCCTGTGTACCTTAAGACCTGTGCAGTGCGCAGTTTGCATTTTTTCAACAGAGAGCCTTGTTTGAATCGTTAAGGACAACATTGTTGCCATCATGACTATGCTGATATTCAATAGTGTAATAATTTTGTCTGTTCTTGGGTTCTTTCATTTAAAGCGTTTTAAGCGTAGCTTCTCTAGGTCAGTGGACTTGCTTTTAAACAGGTGAGTATACATTATAAGAGGAAGGATTGATACGTATTTTTATTTTATTTACTATATATCCTCTTGAAACCTCATTAATTTAAGCATTAAAGAGTCAAAAAGATATCAGACTGTTAAAAATTGGATGGAGTAAAGCAATGCAGAGGAAACAAAGATATAGGAGAGTGGCCTGAAATTGTGGAGGGAGCCACTGTGCTCTAAACAAGTCCCCAAAGACTTCAAGCTCTACAGTGCCAAGAAAATAAAGGACAGAAGTGAGACACTGGGGCCGACACAGAATAATTAATCAACTGTATAGTTGGAATAATCAACCTACTATGTACCAATTCTGTTTCATCCCTATAAGAAGTGTTTTTTACTAACCGTCTCATTTATACCCCTTAGTACATACTAGTGAAATTACTTAAATGGCTGAGGGACAGTAAGGGCAACTAGGGTTACATCCTAGAATAAAATCCCTTTTATTTTGGCACTTAGGTTCTTCAAGCCTAGTGATCATCAACTTATTTATCCCAAAGCAAAGTCTTTTAATCAATAGGACCCACTCAAGTACAGAGGACTCAGTATTTTCTATTCCTTCTTTCTTAATTATAAAATAACAACCATGGATTACCAGACTTTTAATAAATAATTTAAGAAAAAAATGTTAAGAAAAGTCTGCAACATGAAAAAGACCAAAATAACTGAAAAAAATGATTAAAAATAAAATGACCTTGCAGGGTACAGAAAATTAAAAGATCATAAGAGAGCTAAAAAAACATTAGAATTCTTGAAGAGGTGCAAGAAAATATTACATTCATAAAACAAGGGTTGATATGCAAGAGACACAATAAATGAACAAGAAAAATCATGGAAATTAAAGCTTTTGAAATCAGTAGTTTAAGGGAAATTTTGTAATTTCTAATAAAATAACAATGCAAATGAAAATAAAAACAATGCAAAATATAAGAGTTGTGGTGAATGTCCCGGAAGTGTGACTTCCTAGTAGAGTTCTGTAAGAGAATAAAAAATATAGTAGGACAAATATTAAAGAATTAATATGAGAATTCTACACCATGGTGGTGAAGGAAGACTCTGAATGCACCTTTTTGCCTGGACACACCATATCTTCAGCTACGTAAGAATCATTTCCCTCTAAAAAGGTTCTGACAACTACATGAACCCCTCTACATTGGAGGATAAAAAGACCACTTTGAGAAGGTAGGAGAGGCAGTGACATATGTAGCAAAAACCACACCCTCGCATGGCCACACCCAATAGGGAGGGATCTTACCAGTGCAGTACTTCTCCTGAAGGATCAGGGGGTTGATGCCTCACATCAGATACCCCAACTCCCCATGATCCATGCCAGAGAGATGAGTCCACAAAATGAGAGTAAGGCCAATGTACAAAGGAGCCAAAGTACTGTAGGAAACTGAGACTCCCCTTTTAAATGGCTCATGTGTAGTCTCACTCACCTCAGACCCAGTGAAAAAACAGCAATTAGAAAAGCACGTAGACTGCATGTGAAGATTTAATTGCTGATCTGAAAGCATCTGTTGGAGGAACAAAGGACAGTTGAAACTCTCCCCAGAGATGAAGGTGCTGGCAAATGCTGTTTTTGCACTTTCCAACTACCCTGCCAGCAGGTGGGTGAGCTCACACATGGCACCCTCCCACTGCCTTGCTAAGTCAGCCAAGGGCTAGCAGTTGTGGCGCTATCTGCCTTGTGAAGCCAGAGAGCAGGAGTGGTTGCAGCACTTCCCCTCCCTGGCTGGGGCAGGTGTGTAGGAATTGTTGTGGCATTCTCCTGTTCCGTAGCTAACGTTGGTTACCTGGATGGTTGCGACACTCCCTTGCTCCTTGGCTAAGTTTTGCAAGTGTGAGTGATCATGGCATTCTCCTACTACTAGCCTGAAGGCAGTGGCAGTGCTCAGGCAAGAAGCGCTGTCCCACTGTATTCCTAAAGCCTATGGGCATGCATACAGACATTTTCATGCTGCCTTTTTGAAGTCAGCAAGTGTGCGCTACCCTATACTCTCCAGCTGCCCATAAGCCAGTGGATGCATGCAGTCTCTAAAAGGGGAGGCCTCTTACTTGTCTGGCCCTAGTGGCCAAGGGGGCTGGCATTCCTGAGCTCCATGGGAATGTAACATTTGGAATGGCAGTTCTTGGCAGGCTACCACCTTCAGAGCACTGCACAAAGAGCAGACTGAAACATAAATGCAGTCTTTCTGTGAAAAAGGCCGATTAGTCTGGAGCTTCAACTAGAGGGACATGTTTCTGTTTCTGGTTTTATGCATGTTTATAGATTTAAAGAGTGCTCCCAGGGATAGAGAACAGGGAAAAACCATCCTATTCTTTCTTGGCCTTGTTACATCATCCCAGAAAGGAACTTATAAACTTATCTGGAGTCCTGATTTTTGGAACTATTATCCAGGGACACCTGCAGATCTGGCCTAGAGACATCAGGGATTACAATTGTGGCACCATAGGACTATATATATTTGCATACTTCGAAAGCTACTGAGTGAGCATCTGACTTGCAGTCAGTCTGAATGAAACTAGGTGTTAAAGGAGATTACTTCCTTTGGAAAACTGACAGCTGCTTCCATACTCTCAAAAATGGGAGCATATCAAGAAAAAATTGAGTAGTTTAGATAGTTTTGAAAGACCAGCAAAAGCTAGGGAAAGGTTGAATGAGAAGGTTCATCACCTACATAAGGACACACATTCAAGACCTAGAGAGGTAGCTGTTTCACCTAATATATATATAAACAAACAGAGAGAGTCAAGGAAAATGAGGAAACAAAGAAATATGTTCCAAACAAAAGAGTAAGCAAAAACCTCAGAAAAAGACCTTCGTGATATGAAGATAAGTAATATACCTGATAAAGAATTCAAAGTAAGGTTGTAAAGATACTTATCAAACTCTAGAGAAGAATGAGTGAACACAGGACATAACAAAGAACAAAGATAGAAAATGTAAGAACTAAATATAAATCACAGAGCTGAAGAATATAGTAACTGAACTGAAAAATTACACCAGAAATGTTCAATGCTAGATTGGTTAAGCAGAACAGACCAGTCAACTGGAAGACAGGACAGTAGAACTCACCCAGACAAAGCAGCAAAGAGAAAAAAAGGAGTAGGAAATAAAGATGACCCAAGGGACCAGTGGGGCCTCAAGTGGAATAATATTCACTTTGTAGGGGCCCCAGACGTAGAAGAGAGAAAGAGGGAGAAAACTTATTGGAAGAAATAATGTCTGAAAACTTCCCTATTTGGCAAGATTAGTATTCAGAACTGAAGGAGAGAGAAAAGTTTTCCAGATGAGCAAAAGTCAAAGGAGTTCATCACTATTAAATCATTCTTCTAAGAAATATTAAGGAGGCTTCTTTAAGCTGAAAAAAGATGGCATTAATTAACAATAAGAAAACATCAAGTAAAAATCTCACTGGAAAATATAAATATATATGAAGGAAAATTGATTAAATACTTATTAAACTAGTGTGAGGGTTAAAAGATAAAAATAGTAAAATGAAAGCCACAATAATTAGTTAAAGGCTACATAAAATACAAAGATGTAAAATGTGACATCAAAAACATAAAATGTACTGGGGGTGGTGGTGGTAGAAATGTGGTTTTGGAATGTGTTCAAATTCATATTACCATTAATTTAAAATATAGTATTCTATACAGAGAATGATATATGTGAACCTCTTGGTAATCACAAAAGAACTTCTAATAAATACACAAAAGAGAATGCAAAAGGAAATGCAAACATAACAACACCAAGAGTCATCAAACCACAAAAGATGAAAGAAAAAGAGACTAAATTAAAAGACACAGAATGGACTAAAAAAAACATCTATGTGCTGCTTACAAGAGACTTAATTCAGAAATAAGTACACACAGAGATTGAAAGTGAAAGGAAGGAAAAAAGATTCACTGCAAATGGAAACAAAAAGAAAGCTGGTGTAGCTGCATGCTTATCAGACAAAGTATACCTTGAAACATACTATACCAAAAGACAAAGAGGGGTGTTACATAATGATAGAGGGGTCAGTCTAGCAAAAGATATATTTATAAATATGTATGCACCCCAACATAGGAAGACCAAAAATATATAAAGCAAATATTAACAGACCTAATGGGAAAAATTGAGATCAATACAATAATAGTAGATTACATCCCCACTTACATCAGTGACTACATCATTCACACAGAAAATCAGTAAGGAAACCTTAGCCTTAAAGGGCCCATTAGAACAGATAGACTTAACTTATACAAAACATATCCTCAAAAAACAGCAGAATATACGTTCTTCTCGAGTGCGCATGGAATATTCTCCAGGCTGTATAACATGTTAGGCCATAAAACAAGTCTCAGTAAATTCAAGAAGCTGGAAATCATCAAGCATCTTTTCTGACCACAGTGGTATGAAATGAGAAATTAATTACAAGAAGAGAACTAGAAAAACTATAAATATACATGGAGAGGGCAGCTCCGGTGGTGCAGCGGTTTAGCACCGCCTGCAGCCCAGGGCATGATCCTGGAGTCCCGGGATTGAGGCCCACGTCAGGCTCCCTGCATGGAGCCTGCTTCTCCCTCTGCCTGTGTCTCTGCCTCTCTCTGTCTTTATGAATAAATAAATTTTAAAAAATATTTTAAAAAAAGTTTTAAGAAAATGAATATACGTGGAGATTAAACAACTTGTTGCTGAACAACTGCTAGGTCAAAAAAGAAATAAAAGGAGAAGAAATGCTGAGTGACAAATGAAAACAGAAATCTGACATACCAAAATCTATAGGATGCAGCAAAAGCAGTTCTAAGAGGGAAGTTCATAGCAACAGGCTTATCTCAAGAAACAAGAGAGATATCAAATAAACATTTCGACTTTATACTTTTATGAACTAGAAAATGGGGAACAAAGCCAAAGTTTAGTAGAAGTAAGGAAATAATAAAGTTAGAACAGAAATAAATGGAATAGACACTAAAAGACAATAGAAATGATAAAAGAGCTGATTCTTTGAAAGATAAATAAAATTGGTGAGGCTTTAACTAGACTCATCAAGAATAAAAGAGGACTCAAAGTCAGAAATGAAAGAGAAGTTACAACTGATATCACAGAAATATGCAGGATCATAAGAGACTACTATGACCAATTATATGCTAACAAATTAGACACCTAGAAGAAATGGATACATTTTTAGAAACTTACAACCTTCTAAAAAGGAATCATGAGGAAATAGAAAATCTCAATAGACCAATTACTAAGAAGAAGATTTTGGATAGTAATAAAAGCCTCTCAATAAACAAAAGTCAAGGACCAGGCTGCCTCAGAGGTGAATTATACCAAACATTCAAAGATTTAATCCCTATCCTTCTTAAACTCTTCCAAGAAATTGAAGAGAAGGGAAAACTCCTGAACTCATTTTACCAGTCCAACATTACCCTGATACCCAAACCAGACAAGAATACCATAAAAAAAGAAAATTGTAGACCAACAGTCCTGATGAACATAAATGCAAAAGTCCTCAATAAAATATTAGCAAACCAAATTGGGCAATACATTAGTATTATCATGCACCATGATCAAGTGAGATTTGTTCCAGGGATTCAAGGATATTTCAACATCCACTAATCAAAGTGATTCACCATTTAACAAATGAAAGATATAAATTATATAATCATCTTGATAGGTGTGGATGAAATATTTGGTAAAATGCATCATCCATTTATGATAAAAACTCTCAAAAAAGTAAGTATAAAGGGAACATATCTCAACATAGTAAAGGCCATAGCTGACGAACCCATAGCTAATATACTCAATAGTGAATATCTGAAAGCTCTTCCTTTAAGGTCAGGAACAAGACAAAGATGCCCAATCTCCTGACTTTTATTCAACATGGTATTAAAAGCCCTAGCCAGAGCAATTATGCAACAAAAAGAAGTAAGATGCCTCCAAGTTGGAAAGGAATTAGTCAAACTGTCACTATAGATGATGTGATACTATATATGAAAAACCCGGGACACCTGGATGGCTCAGCGGTTTAGCACCTGCCTTGGGCCCAGGGCATGATCCTGGAGTCCCAGGATTGAGTCCCACGTCGGGCTCCCTGCATGGAGCCTGCTTCTCCCTCTGTCTCTCTTTCTCTCTGTCTCTCTCTCTTTCTGTCTCTCATGAATGAATAAAATCTTTAAAAAAAACAAACCCTAAAACATCCACCAAAAAAACTGTTAGAACTAATAAGTGAATTCAGTAAAACTGAAGGAATGAAAATCAATATACAAAATCTGTTGTGTTCTTTATACATTAATCATGCACTAACAGAATGAGAAATCAAGAAAATAATTCCTTTTATGGTTACACTAGAAAGAATAAAATGCATAGGAATAAATTTAATCAAAGAGGTAAAAGAACACATTGAAAAGTGTATAAGACATTGATGAAAGAAATTGAAGAAGATACAAATAAATGGAAAGATAATCTATGCCCATATATTGGAAGAATCAATACTAACATTAAAATGACCATACTACCCATAGCAGTGTCTAGATTCAGTGCCATCCCTGTGAAAACCTAATGGCATTTTTTGTAACTTGAACAAATAATTCTAAAATCTGTATGAGGGCAGCCCGGGGTGGCTCAGTGGTTTAGCGCCCCCTTCGGCCCAGGGCCTGATGCTGGAGACCCAGAATTGAGTTCCATGTCGGGCTCCCTGTGTGGGGCCTGCTTCTCCCTCTGCCTGCCTGTCTGTCTGTCTGTCTCTGTCTCTTTCTCTCTCTCTCTCTCCCCCCTCTCTGTTTCTCATGAATAAATAAAATCTTAAAAAAATAAAATAAAATCTGTATGAAAGCACAGAAGACTTTGAATAGCCAAATACAATCTTGAGAAAGAGGAAAGAAGGCCAGAAGCATCATGCTCCCTGATTTCAAAATATACTGCAAAGCTATGTAATCAAACAGTATGGTGTGGGCATATAAACAGACACATAGATCAGTAGAACAGAATAGAAAACCCAGAAATAAATCCACCTATATATGGTGAATTAATTTATGATAAAATGGACAAGAATATATACTGGGGATAGCATAGTCTCCTCAATAAATGATGTTGGGAAAACTGTACAGCTACATGCAAAAGAATGAAACTGACCACTCTCCTCTCCTATATACCAAAATTAACTCAAAATGGATTAAAGACTTCAGTGTAAGACCTGAAACCATAAAACTCGTAGAAGAAAACATTGGTTTTAGCAATTTTTAAAAATGATCCGACTCCAAAGGAAAGGGAAACAAAAATAAAAATAAGCAAATAAGACTATATCAAACTAAAAAGCTTCTGCACAGTTAAGGAAACAAGCAACAAAACAAAAAGGCAGCCTACAGAATGGGAGAAGGTATTTACAATTCATATATCTGATAAGGAGTTAACATTTTAAAAATGTAAAGAATTTATAACCCAATAACAAAATCTGATTTAAAAATTGGCAGAGGATTTGAATAGTTTTCCAAATAAGATGAGTACAAGCACATGGAGAAATGCTTAACATCACTATTCATCGGGGAAATGCAAATCAAAACCCTACTGAGATATCACCTTCCATCTATCAGAATGGCTATTATCAGAAAGACAAGAAATAACAAATGTTGGTGAAGATGTGGACAAAAGGGAACCTTGGTGCACTGCTGGTGGGGATGTAAAAGATGCTGCTGCTGTGGAAAGCTATAGTATAGAGGATTCTCAAAATAATAAAAATAGAAATGCAATTCAGTCCAGCAATTCCATGTCTAGTTATGTACCCAAGAAAACATAAACACTAATTTGAGAAGATATATGCACCTTTGTTTTTATTGCAGTATAATTTACAGTAGCCTAAATAATTTTTTTTTAATTTTTTATTTATTTATGATAGTCACAGAGAGAGAGAGAGAGGCAGAGACACAGGCGGAGGGAGAAGCAGGCTCCATGCACCGGGAGCCTGATGTGGGATTCGATCCTGGGTTTCCAGGATCGCGCCCTGGGCCAAAGGCAGGCGCCAAACCGCTGCGCCACCCAGGGATCCCTACAGTAGCCTAAATATGGATATGGAAATAACCTAAGTGTCTATTGATGGATGAAGGAGATATGGTATATATATATATATATATATATATATATATATATATATAAAATAGAATACTACTCAGACAAAAAAAAAAAAGAGTGAAATTTTGCCATTTGAAACAATATGGATGGACCTTGAAGGTATTCTGTTATGTGAAAGAAGTCAAAGAAAGATAAATGCCACATAATTTCTCTTATATATGGAATCTAAGAAATAAAACAAAATGCAGACTTATAGATACAGAGAGCAGATTGATGGTTGCCAGAGGAGAAGGGGATTGGAAAAGCCAACTGGGTGCAGGGGCTCAAGAGCTATGAAGTTCCAATTATAAATAAATCATGGGGATACAATGTGCAAGATGGGGAATATAGTCAATAATATTGTGTTAACCTTGGCAGGTGACAGATGGTAACTAGACTTATTTATGGTCATTTCATAGCATATACAAAATATTGTGTCCCTGTGTTGTATACCTGAAACCAGATGTTGGTTGAGATATATCAATTATATCTCAATAAAAAACAAGGATTAGTAGAATAATTCTCAAATTTCTGGAGAAAGATGATTTGCAACTCAAAATTCCATATCCACTCAACATATCAATCACATGCAAGGTTAGAATAAAGACATTTCAGACATACAAAGGCTAAATATATTTTCCACAAATATAACCTTTCTTAAAAAATTACTGGAAATCCAATTCCAGCAAAGTCTAGTTAAGAGAAAGAAAAAGACATGTGGCATGATAGTTACGAAGAAGTCCTGCGGGGTGAGCAGTTCAGGTTGTTCCAGTGCCATGCAGGGCCCAGGTCAATGAGAATCTCTGACAAGAGGCGGCATGCACGACATTTCATGTTCAAGATGTGTTTGAAAAGAAAAAGAAAAATAGTGCCAGGAGAAAAAGAGTAGAAACTCCAGGGAAAAGAAAAGAATCTGCGAGAAAGTAATCATAGAATTTTAGTTGGCTCTTAAACGGACATGATTTTAGGGCCCCTGGGCGGCCTAGTTGGTTAGGTGTCTGCTCAGCCCACGGTCCTGGAGTCCGGGATGGAGTTCTGAATCGGGCTCCCTGGCCCATGGGGCATCTGTCCCTCCCTCTCCCCTGCTCCTTCCCCCCTGCTCATGTTCACTCTCTCTCTCTCAAATAGTAAATTTTTTTTAAATGAACATAGTTTATGTAATTAAATATAAATCATATTTACTGATTTTCTAGTTTTAGTATCAATCTTTAGGTAAAATGTCAAAGATAATCATGATGGTAGCACAGAATGCAAACATTGTCAGCACTGATAATGTTACAGGAAACACAAAGATGGTAGGGCCCCGAGTTTGGTAGGAGTTTTGGAGCAGCAGGAAATGGTAGGAATTGGAAAATTAGCATATTACAGAGTGGGGTCAAGAGAGAGTGTCTACAGTTGAGGACAAGAAATAGCAGTGATGACGTATTCCTTAAAGTTAGGAAGATAAGCAAGAGGAGGAATAATGGATATATTAAGAGGAAGCGTATGGGGAAGTGGGGAATGTGGCAAGTGGGATAATTTGGATAATGTCTAAAATACTTTGGGTCCATACGTGGGGTCAAAGTATGCCTCAGTTTGATTTTTTTTTTTTTAAATGTGGCTGCATTTTGGTGCTTATATTCTCTCTAGATTTTTACAAATTCTAATTACTCTCAAATCAACGTGATCCATGAAGACATTTGAATTTAAGGCGTCTGTTGTGGAAGTCATAAACAATTAAATATGTTTTTCCCTATGGGAAGTGGAACTGCTTGGATTTGGCGCAGGGGGCCGCACTGCATAGAGAAATCTAAATCCCGAGCTGAACACTAGCGCAGTGGCGGTCGCTCACTGAATTATAAAGATCATGGGGCTAAGAGGAGAATTGTATTCCAGTCCAGAAGAAGCCGCTTACAAGTCTGTATTTTCTGGAGCTGAGTTTCCTCATCTTTAAAAGTAAGCAACTGGTGGGTGGGGGGATGGGCTAAATGGGTGATAAGTACTGAGGAAGGGAGGGCACTGGCCAGGAGCTCTGGGTGTCGTATGTAAGTGATGAATCACAAAATTCCACTACTGGAACTAATGTTACACTACGTGTTAGCTCACTGGAATATAAATAAAAACGTAAAAAATAAAATAGAGCAACTAGTATGAAAAAATACCTGGTATTACTCTTTTTTTTTTCCTCCTGTTTATTTTACAAAGATAGGCCTGTTATTTTCTTCAAGAAAGAAGTGAATTTTTCCAATTCTCAACACTGACTCAGGCTTCTTATTTGCTCTAACCTTTTTAATAAAGGTGTTAATTGCCTTTTTAACTGTGGTCCTCATTCTCTTTATTTCTTTACCTTGTGTCTAACTGAATTGACCACTCAACTTAGAAGTATGCTTCTTTGTTTTATTAATCTGGAACAATCACTTCCCAAATAGGGTTGTTTTGATTGAATTTTTTCATTATGCAAGGCTTTATTTCCTTATAATTAAAAAAAGTATCTTTTTTTTTTTTTTGCTGATGTAAAAATGCAAAGGAGTACCAAAGCTTCTTTAAAAGATCTTATCTCCATTCCACCTCTGTTTTCTTGAATATTTTAGTAGCACTAAGCAGTAATTTTAACAACATTTTGTAGTGGTTTCCAGATAGAGATGGTAAATTTTATAGTCTTCTGTGTTATTAAATTATACCAGTTACTGTGACTACCTGATGTGCCTGCAAATTCACAGAAGAATTGATAGATGAAAGGTGGGCATTCCACTGTTACACAGATGTGAGGATAGTGCCATCTTCCATTGGCAGCTGTTCTTGAATTTTTCACTGCTTATCATTTGGGCTAACACTTTAATTTCTTAGCTAATCAGAAATAGTTTCCTTAAAGATGCTAGCTATTCCTAATAAATGTGAGAATACAGATGTGTTTCATGAGAGATTTCTAACCTGCTGGTTACTGGAAGAATTCTGTATGTGTGGTACATGCATGCGTATGTGTGCTACGTATGTGTGTGTGCTTTAGCATCTTTTAACGATGAACATCAGGGGACGGATGGGTGGCTGGGTTTAGCACCCGCCGTTGGCCCAGGGCGTGATCCTGGAGACCCGGATCGAGTCCCACGTCAGGCTCCCTGCTTCTCCCTCTGCCTGTGTCTCTGCCTCTCTCTCTCTCTCTCTCTCTCTCTCTCTCTCTGTTTCTCATGAATAAATAAATAAAATCTTTAAAAAAAAAACAACTATGAACATCAGTTCAGTAAACCAAAAGAAAATTTGTAATACTTAGAGAGAGAGAGAGAGAGAGAGAGAGAGAAAGGAAGGAAGTTTCCCAGTTTTCCTCCATAGCTTGGGACATATGCAGCACAAAAAGGTATTGTGGAATATTGGGAAAAATTAGTTTTAATTGAAATGTTTAATATATGTGTATATATATATATTTTTTTGGGGGGGTGGGGGAGACAGAAAATATGTGCAATCCAGAGGAGGGGCAGAGGGAGATGGAGAAAGAGAATTTTAAGCAGACTCCATGCTCAGTACACAGCCTGAGGTGGGGCTCAATTTCAGGAACCCAAGATCATGACCTGAGCTGAAATCGAGAGTTGGCGGCTTAGCTGACTGAGCCACCAGTATGCCTCCAAAATCGAGTATTTTTAAGGTAGAAAGGATAAAGGATTCTGAAGTAAGAAGAAAACAAATTAAAATTGTGAGGCATTTTTTAAAGCTGTGAATATCTGGTTTCTGTTGACAGCTTGTGATTACAATCTTTCTGGGTACCTCCTTTTACCATTTTCTGAGTCGTCTGGTTTTTGGACAGTGAATTGAGCGCAGTGAGAGTTGCTTTGTCCTGTTATATCACTCAGTTTGATGAATCAAGAATCCATTAAATTTCCTTTTAAAGGTGCATTCTTGGCAATTAATTAGAACCTTTATGTATACAAAGTATCCCTTTATTATAAGGTAGAAAAAAAAGGCAGATATTCAAGTTTGGAGGAGACAAACATGGTTGTGTTAAAGATACAAGTTTGACCATGGGGCTTGCATAAATGCAGTTCAGAATCTATGACTCATCCAATTACGAAGAGACTGGCAAGTGACAGTTGCGTAGCCTCTGTGGAATTTAGTTATCCGATCTTTAAAATGAGAGTAATAGTGATAATAGCTAACACTAAAAAACCTGGGTCTCTAACGGGCATGAGGTTCCCTTTTAAGTGCTTTTCATAAGATTAGCTCATTTTATTCTCACAATAGTAAGAGCTAGATATTTATTTTCACCCACCTAATAATTATAAGTATTTTAATAGGTTGTCATGAGGTTTGAGGTGACAGTGCATGTAATGTATCAATTATCGTGCTTGGCATTTAGCAAGCGCTCAACAAATGCTAGCTATTATTAATGTACCTCCTTTTCCAGAGTCCTCTACTGGCATTTAGCATGACAGGTGCCTAGTAAATCTGGCCTGCTTAACCAATTTCTGAAATAAAATGATCGGACCTGGAAGAGTTATGGTAAAGAGTAACTGCAAAATCAGATCCCAGGAGACAATAAATAAATAGAAATCCAAGATAGGATTGAAGCCAAACAAAACATTAAGTACATTTAAACTGTATTAGTGAAATATTTAGACATTTTCTTTAAGAGAGAAGGTAACCGTGTGAAAGCAAAGATACATGATGATGAATATTATATCATAATATTATACAAATTGTACATGATGCTTAACACTGAACTGCCACTTTGCAGAAAGTGCATCTAGCTTAGAAAAAGGGTATTCAGCTTCTATTCGCTTTATTTGGAAAATAGGTGTCACTGCTGATTTTTGTTAGGTGTTCTTGGTTAAGTGGAGCAGTCATCCTCCATTTTCCCTTTGGTTTTTGGATCAGCTTTGACTTCGTTATTTTTTCTTGAGGACGACCCTAAGAGAAATGGAAAGATGGGAGCTTTGTGTGTGTGTGTGTGTGTGTGTGTGAATACAAAAAATAGTAAAAATTTTAAAACATGTTGCCATCCTAGCCTCAGTCCCTGAATGAAAAAGATGTGACATATTATTTTTTGTGCTGTAGAGACAGAGATTTCATATTCAGTATGTGACATCTAATTGTTTTTAATGCTTTTTAAATAAATGCTTAATTGGAGATTTCTTTTTTCTTAATTTGGAACACATAGCTTGAAATAGCAAATTATAATTGATTTCTCATTTAGAAATATTTGAATTTTAATTCTCTTTTCTTATCATATGAAGAAAATGTGTTGTTTTAAACACTGATAGTTTCTCATTTCCTCCACAATAATTTGAGCAAATGATAATTATATACAAATTAATGAACTTCTGGTGGGAATCTAATGATGCATCATGCTGTTTTTGATTTATTTCTGAATCATTTGCAGGCTGTTGAAATGTTCCAGAACTAATTGTTTAACGTAACCTACAAGTTCCTCAACTCCAAAAACACGTTCAGTAAAATAGAATAGTTGCTTTAAAAAAGTGACAGAGGGCTAACTAACATGTTTTGTGAGCATTCATTACATAAGAAGTGGTGTTATAGGTTATTAAATAATATATGTGCTTTATCTGTATTTAAAATTTCTTTTCATATTACAAATAATTAAGTTATTGAGATAACTTTTTATTTCTTTTTTTTTTTTTTCCTCACTGTGATTCAGTTTTCTAGTAGTGCCTGGAAATAATGTGGAGTCCTCAGCTTACATTTCCTTAGTACTCCTTTTCCCTCCCATCATGAAGTTTTGTGCACCACCTGAATAATATTTTAAAAGTTACTGATAAAAACTTTATTATAAGCTTCTACAATCTCGTAAAGAATTTCTAAATGGGAAATGTTTAAAATCAAGTTATAACTCTTGTGATGTCTGGAAACATCAGCATGCAGTTAATTTTCAATCAAGTTTACATTAAGTCACAGAAAAATGATTTTCCTGTACTGTTACGTCTCTCTGGCAAAATATTATGCCACCTGTGTTTTATAGGGTGATACTCCACTGATAATTAACCTTGTAAGCTTGCTTTGTGATCCGTTTTCATTTTGCTTAACAAGGGGTTTTGAATTTAGTAACTCACAAAAAATATTCTCCATCATTCTAAATATAAAACCAAGATGTAGAATGTTTAGCAAGGATTGATTTTGCAATGCAGTTTCAACTAAATCTAAATCAAAGGTATCTTTGATTTCCTGTCATAGGACTGGGCTGTTGCCCACCACCTGTGTGTATATGTGTGTGTATGTGTTTCCCAAAGGGCTTCTACTGAAAGTCGAGTTTCGTTTTTATGGGTTCCCTAGATGTTTTCTGTGTGACCTCCACTATTTTGTGCTTGGGTACCACTCAAACTAATCTTATTTTCTGATAATTCAAATTTATTCTTGACTTCTAGTTGCTTTATTAACTACAGAGTTTATTTTGACCTTTTTGGGACCAAATTAAATTCTGGTCCAACTTTTTAAAATTTTATTATCTCAAACCTTGTTTTTAGTATAACTATCTTGTCAGGTTTCACTCAGTAGTTTTAGTTTTTTACCATCCTTAAAACCTTTCATATGCCCTAGCCCCTTGTCACTTCTCTCCATAACAAAACACCCTAAAACTCCCACATTTAGTCATTTTTAACTGATGTTATTTTCTGTCCATCTGTCTTCTTATTCATATATGTATTATATTTATTGTATGTACATATTATATATGTACTTATTTGCCATGAAAAAAAATTATGTGAATTTTAAAAAAGATTTTATTTATTTATTCATGAGAGACACAGAGAGATAGAGGCAGAGACAGAGGCAGAGGGAGAAGCAGGCTCCATGCAGGGAGCCCACGCAGGACTCGATCCCAGGACCGTAGGACCACGCCCTGAGCTGAAGACAGACACTCAGCCGCTGAGCCACCCGGGCATCCTTATTATGTGATTTTATTTTATTTTTTTTATATATATTTTTTATTTTTTTTATATTTTTTTTATGTGATTTTAATCAAAATTATACACATCTGTCATTTTATTGTAATTCCCTGAACCTCATGCACTTTTAGTTAGCCAAAGGGCTATATCTCACAATAACTTGACATATGTAATTGTGGGCCAATAAACTGTTGCCACATTTTAATACAGAAGTATCCTTGATTGGTGCATGAAAAGATTCCTTCTTAATCAGTTAGCATTCATAATCAATTAGTAAATCTAGACAGTGGTTTTTGGATCCATTTATTTTAAGGCAACATGTAAATGCAAGGTCAGGTGCTTCCAAAATTTCACTAAGTGGCACATGCTTACAAATGAATTTTTAGCAAAGGGCTCATGTTCACCTCATGCTATTACTGAGTGCTTTTGCAATTCTAAAACCCTGGGGGTCCCCTAGGCAAAATCCTTTTTTCTGGGCATCTGCTCTTCTTGCTTCCTGTCAAGTTTCTGCCTTACTGAAGCGTCATACTATTAAAAAGATGATTTTCTCATTCCCATTTCTTAGGATTATTTTCTTATTCAGAGTTGAACAGCATCTGCAAAATAGAGCTACATATTTTCATAAGGCCACGTGTTACAAGGAAGGGCCTCCTACCATAAACAAATATAATTATCATGTTTCAATATTAACATTAACTTATGATTTGAGTACATTACTACATATAGGTATTTTATGGAAAATGTACTTTTTCTTTGTGTTGTTTCTCTGCAATTATGCTCATACAGTGTTATTCATGGCTATATTTTCTAGGAAAATGCACACCTCATTTGTTCATTGTGCAGGGGCTTGAAGGACAGTGAGGTCCTTTGTATCTAGAACTGCAATCTGATGATATGCTTGGCTGATTGCCATCAAGCAAGTCATTCAGAGGACTTAAGAATTCTGATGTCACACAGTATGTATTAGTCTCGGGGAAAAAAAATCACACCGTACCCCAATTTCTAACTTTTTCACGTGGTGCTTTCTTAATCTGGGTTCATGCCTTCTATTTATTAGATATTTTATGAATTCTCACTGTTTTGCTCCTACACATGTATAGATCTTACTCTGTAAGGCCACATGTGCTTATTGGAATCACCCAACACCAACACCAGTGATAAAGAAGGAAGGAAAGAAAAGGAGCTAGTACCCCAGAACTGATGTTGTGTCATGGTTGGCGCGTTTCTCCTCTCTTCAGGCACCTGCGGTCTTGTGGCATTTTGTGCCTTGGACTGCTTCACTGACCTTGGCTTTGAGTGCTATTCAAGCTGAACAGGACTGAACTTTCTCTTTTTCTTACAGCAAGTCTCAGGAGTGAGATCTGGTCACTGGTATTTATTCTCTGACCCTTCGCTGTGCTTTCCTTTGAAATGGAACTAATCAAGGAGTTGTCCTGTATATAGATGCTCACGAAGCAGTCAGTGTAAATACACGTATTTTGCATTACTATAGTTTAATGAAACCATTCTAATTTCTCCATGTAGGTTTATGTCTACATCTGTCAGTCGTTCGTAGATTATGAAGTCCAAGAAGGCAGTCCAACACAGTTCTTTCTGTGCTGTACCTAGCAAAATGTCCTACACAATTAAGTCCTTACTACATGCATTTAATTAGATTGCACATGTACAGATAGGTCCCCTGGGCCTTCCAAGATAGTAGATGCTACTTTGGAAAATGACGCAGGCTAAAAAGGATTCAGGTCACTCAGATTTCTATCTGGCTTTCCCAGTAGGATAGTTGAAAATGCCTTTCCACACTGTGCTGTGTTAATGTCTTCCCTGTGATTTTTTTTCCCTCTCAAATTCTATCATCAGGTAGTCAAAGATTGTGCTACTTCTCATCAAACTCAATGGGTGTTTGAAATGGCAGTGTCTGTATGATGTTCACCCGAGTGGCCTGAGGGTTCTGCAACCTCTGTCATTTGTAAGAATTTGTCTGGAGCTCCTTTCTTTTGCAAGGGACCGAAGTCACAGAGTTTAAGACTGAGAGGAGTCTTGAAGGGTGATCCTGTCATCCCACCTGCTTTTAGCCAAGTGTGTACGTAGTCTAAACCCCAAACCAAAATGCTTTTCTAAAGCAAGCTCCCCCGTGTCACATAGTCCGTTCATACTCCACCTTGCCAATAGAGGGATCTCTCTGTAATTTTGAACATGTCATTCCTGGGTGTCAAAACCCTTGAAATCTCCACGGAGTAATTTTCAAGTTCTTTAGTGTATCATTCAAGATCACTTGTAAAAGTCTATCCCAAATAGCCTCTGTAGCTTCATAGTTCATCTTTTAACCCTTCCAAACCTATTTTCAAGACTCTCTGGATTACTTCTCTCTTACTTGGACTAGGGGGGAAGTCCATGGCACTTTCTGTTGTCACACTGCTTTTCAGCCTTGAATTTCTTATCTCCTCCAGCACACCTCAATTCAAATGATACATTTTAAAAGGAATTTTCCCAGGCAGCTCTGGTGGCCCAGCGGTTTAGTGCTGCCTTCAGCCCGGGGTGTGATCCTGCAGACCTGGGATCGAGTCCCGTGTCAGGCTCCCTGCACGGAGCCTACCTCTGTCTCTGCCTGTGTCTCTCTGTGTCTGTCATGAATAAATAAATAAAATCTTAAAAAAAAATAAAAGGAATTTTCCCAAGTCTTCAAGCTAGAGTCATTCTATTCTTTTTTTCTGTTCCCATAGCACTGTGTTCCTATTGCTGTTGCTAACTTAAACCATATTATCATAGTTAATTGTGTCCTCATCCATCTCCCATTTTAGATTATATGCTTTCTCACAATGGAGGCATCATATTTCTCATCCTTCCCTTGAGGACTACCAAAGTCCATAACATAGCTAGTCATTCAATAAATGTCTTGAGAAATTGTTAAATATTGATTCAGTGGAGAAAGGGTTATGAATTTAATGATGCTCTATTGAATGAATCTTTGTGACATTCCTCGTATCTTTTTCTGGAATATGATGGGGATATAAAAATATTAGTGTAATGTATTCCAAAGTAATCACCCGAAATTTATCAAAATCATGGATTCAAGAGGGTGCTTAAAAACCATTTAATTTCAGCAACTAGCCAGTACTTAAAATCTTTTTCCATATGTCTGGAGTGTGGATATTTAACTTTTTCTTGAACTCTCCTTAGGCCTTTTCTTAGGGCAGCCCATGCTGTTTTGGCATTCCTCACAGTAAGAGAACTTTTCCTTGTGCTGAGATTAAACATAATTGCTTATAACTTTTCCTATTGGTCTTACTGGTCTCAGTTCTGTTTTGGGGGAGTACAGAAAACAAATTTAAACTGCTTTCCCCATTGTCAGTTCTTCACAAAAGAACAGTACTCAGGGTCCCAAAGACATAATACACTGTGCATGTGTGTGTGTGTGTGTGTGTGTGTGTGTGTAGTCAGAAAACCACTGGAAAAAAAACTTTTTTTGGAAAAATTTTTAATTGGAAATAAGATAACTTGCATAGATCGAGGTAGAGACAGAGATAGAAAAATAGACTACCATACAAACAATTCACGTTCTGGTCTGTATATGTTTATATATAATTTCAGGTACATAAATAAAGGACGTTAGATTAATTCATTATTATTCTAGATTTTAGACTCCAGGATGATCACATTTTTTTCTGGTCATCTTATTGCTATGCAAAAAATTACCTCAAAATGTATTGGCTTAAAAGAGCAATTTATTTATAAACTCTCATGGCACTATGGGTTGACTGGGCTCAGCTGGGAGATTCCCACTTAGGATGTTTCATGTAGTTGCCATCAGGCGGTAGCTGGTGGCGGAGTCCTCGAAAAGCCGGATGAACTGGGTGTCCAATTCATTCCTTTAGTCACCCTGTCAGGCCTGAATGCCCCTACCCCGGGGCAGCCAGCCGGGACTGTTAATGGAGCTGCTGGGAGCTGGAGGCAGAGGAGAGGCGCTGGCCCGCTGCAGGGCGGCCGGCCCCACAGTAGGACTTGCACCCTGGGCAGAGCCTCAGTCCTGGGGTGTGCTGGGATTCCAGGGAGAAAAGGGGAAGCTTCATCTTGGGAGGATGGAATGTACGGGTCGCCTAGCAGGAGAGCATGCTGGATGGGGGATGTTGTGACCATCTTTAGAAAACACAAACTGGGGCGGGGGGGGGGGTGGTGCAGCTCAGCAGTTCAGGGCCACCTTTGGCCCAGGGCATGACCCCGGGGTCCCGGGATCCAGTCCCCATCCCCATCCGGCTCCCTGCAAGGAGCCTGCTGCTCCCTCTGCCTGGGTCTCTGCCTCTGTCTCTGTCTCTCATGAATAAATACATAAAACCTTAAAAAAAGAAAAGAAAAGAAAAGAAAACACAAACTGCCACACTATGTATTTGGGTGAGATAGTGTAGTAAAGGATATATTTTTTATGAAATTTAACTTGTCCTCAAAATGTTAATACCAATGTTATGTGTTTACACAATAAAACATGAAGAAAGCACAACTATTGACCATATAACATACAATGTAAAACTAACAGTCTCTACCTAAAGCTCATCATATAATCACACCCTGTTTCTAATTGGATCTTATGATTTGAAAGGCCTCAGTTCTGAATTTAGTTTAAAGATGGTTAAAGGGGTCTTTGCTTTTTATTTATTTCATTTATTTATGTATGTACTTATTTTTTTAAAATTTATTTTGTTTATTCATGAGAGACAGAGACAGAGGCAAAGACACAGGCAGAGGGAGAAGCAGGCTCCACGCAGGGAGCCCAATGCTGGACTCCATCCCGGGTCCCCAGGCTCACACTCTGAGCCAGAAGGCAGATGCCCAGCCACTGAGCCACCTAGGCATCCCGAATCTTTGCTTTTTTAGAAACTAACTAGTATCTAAACAATTTTTAATTTCTGGGAATTGATTTTCAATGCCTACTATAATCTCTTCTACTTTTAAAGATTTTTTAAAATTTATTTGAGAGAGAGCATGAGAGAGCCTGAGCCAGGGAGGGAAAGTCAGAGGAAGAGGGAGAAGCAGTCTCCCCACTGAGCAGAGAGCAGGTTATAGAGCTCTGTCCCTGGACTTGGGCTCGTGACCAGAGCTGAAGGCAGAAACGTAACCAACTGAGCCACCTAGACCCTCCCCCTCCTGATACTTTTAATGCTATTTCATTATTTGGATTTTAATTGTAAAAATATTTTATAATTAAATATAAACTACTAAATATTTCCTTTTATGAAATATAAATTTCTCTATTTGAGTAATTCTTATTGTATCCTAATTTCCTAAATGTTAATTCTTACCATTTTTCTTCTCTGAACTCCTTCAAATTCTTCATTTTAATTATGACTTGGTATATGAACCATAATATTTGATAATATATGCTGGTCAAATAATCATTAAAGCCATCACAGAGAAACATTTTCTTTATTCTTACCTGTAAATTCTTAAATAATATGTATCACTTAGAAATTGTGTTCAGTGTATACCCAGAATAGCGTAAAGAAATTAGTGATATCTTGATCTTGGTAGCCCAAGCATAATAAGAGAGCTCTATCATATCACCAGGTGCTGGCTCCTTGTAGCCATCCTGAGATTGATGCACTCAAAACAAGGGCCAGACTTCTAATCATTATATTGCATTTCAGACAGGCAAAGGCCAAAGAGCATAAAAGTGCGCATAGCTGGAGGACCTGGGTGGCTCAGTCGGTTAAGTGTTCAACTCTTGATTTTGATTCAGGTCATGATCTCAGGGTTGTGAGATTGAACCCCATGTCAGGCTTGACAAACAGCATGGAGTCTGCTTGAGATCTCTCTCCCTCTACCTCTGTCCCTTCCCTGCTCTCTAAATAAATAAATAAATAAATAAATAAACAAATAAATCTATCTTATATAGATAAAATGGTGCACATAGCAACAATGAAGGGGAGAATAAATATTGGAGAGGCAACTGGCAGATCTAACCACATCACATTAAAAAATCACATTTTATTCATTCTTTTGACAATTTCATCTTATAATGCCCCAACTTTGTCTATGCTAGTCTCCAGCTTTTTTTTTTTTTTAAGATTTTACTTATTTATTCATAAGAGACACACAGAGAGAGAGAGAAGCAGAGACCCAGGCAGAGGGAGAAGCAGGCTCCCTGCAGGGAACCCAATGTGGGACTCGATCCCGGGTCTCCAGGATCATGCCCTGGCGGAAGGCAGTGCTAATCCGCTGAGCCACTCGGGCTGCCCATCTCCAACTCTTTTAATGCTAGTTTTGTCTGATATATAGCTGTGCATTTGGTTCCCATATATGTGTTTTGTTGCTTTTGTTTCCACTAATATTTTTTTCTTTTTAGATTATAACATATTTGCAGAAGAAGATTTGCAAAATTAAGAAAAGAATAAAAAAGAAAATTAGTACTACTTTTTCACATCATTCAGAGATAACATTTTACTGTATAGTCCTTCAGTCTTTCTGAATTGTACGTAATATATGCAAATATAAATATATATTTATAATTATGCAGTTGCTACTTTATTCATATTATTTTAGGAAGTGTATTACTTTAAGTATACTTAAAATATATAAATAAGTGCTATTTGAGACATGAATTTTGTGACTGCATAGCATTCTATTATCTGCACAAACCACAACTTAGGTATTTGATCTCTGATTGTTATATACTCTGTTTACTTTTAAGGGTTTACATGGTGAAATTCTCCAAAAACCCATCTTTGCCTGTATCTCTAATTAGTTTAGAATAGCTTAATGCAAGTGAAATAGGTCAAAAGAGATATAAATAAAGGAAAAGGTAAAATTTCTGCAGAGACTAGAAAATCCTGAAGTGAAGGGTATAATACATGCTATGCTTCAATGCATGTTTGCCAAGAGTGGGGTGGGGTGAGTTAAGCAAAAGTATTACAGCTTTCATCTCCAGAGGTAAAGAAGTCAACATTTTCTCATCTCCAGGTAGACGGGAGCAGGTGATGAAGGGGAAGGTATTTAAAGCGCTTTGCACGGAGAGGCTGGTAAACATTCGGAAAAGACACTTTGCCAGTTCCTTCAACATTCAGCAACAACAAAATGAAGTAAAATGAAGGGATCAACGAATTGACTGAGGGACCACTTGAGTTAGGAAACAGGTCCTGACTTCTCCCAAGCTGGGCAAATAGAGAAGAGGGATAGATAAATAGTTTTCAGTTAGAGAATGCCACAGTGTAGATACTTTTATAATGTAGAACACACTGCGAGCATTCAAGGGCAAAGCTGTCAGGGACTTGGTCAAGGCAGTACCTACACATTTCACCATAGTGTATAGACTCGATATGGAATTATGCCCTCCTATAAGTTGGCTAGTGGTCTTCAGAAGCATTACATTAAAAAAATGTACAGAATCCAGGAGCTTCTGATTTGTCATGATTGAAATTATCATAGGATTTTAATCAAGTCATATTTACAGTAGAAATTGTGCAACAGACTTAGTTTAGGATTCTTGAAGGCCACATGAAAATGTCAGGAGCAGGGAATGAGCAAGAGAGAGAGAGGGAAGGAGGGGGAGGGAGAGGGCGAGAACGTACTAGTGATGACTTTAGAAGTTACAGATTAATCTGCTTCCTTTGATACCTAGGAAAATAGAGGAATCAATAAAAAAGACAGTTGATTTTCATACACCTCAAAGGAGCAGAACAAATGGGAGTAACAACCAACATGATTTTGGAGAAGTAAATCCCTTGACTTCATCTAATTTTAATCTCTGATACAATGGCAAGATTTAAATATGAGTTAGAAGCAAGAGTTTGTATATCTTCACTTCAGTAAAGTTTTGTTTTTGTTTTTTGTCTTACATGACATGTGAGGGGAGGCCTAACTTGTGATTGTCACTCGATCAGTGACCTGCCAGGGCAGATTAACGAAGACTTCAGAAGGTTGAGTGGGTTCTTATATTGAATGAAATTTGTATTAATCTCCAGAATTAGAGAATACAAAATATGGAAACTGCAGACTAGAAAGTTGCTAAATATGTAATGGATTTGCAAGAATTCAAAGTGAATATAGGAGGAAAGAGAGATGGCTGAAGAAAGTTGAAGATTGTTGAGAACCATCAATTAAAGTGACACTTAAAAAAAGAATAATATCCAGTGTAATAAGATGTAAATGGTAATAGTGTAAATAAAATGGAAATATGTAGGCATTGTAACACATTGTTGCCCTAATTAGAAATGAGACATAGGATGGCTGCTTGGATTATTCTGGGGAATCTGTGGTGTTTCCTGCCTTCACCTGTACCGCTTGTCATGTAATAATCCTGTTGTATGTCCCAGTTGCAAGACTGTAACACACGTTCACCTGTTTGTAGTTATTTTCCTTCCTTAGGTCCTAGAAAGTACTTGGCTGTTGCTTTGCAAGAGAATAAGGAATTGTGTTAATTCCTCCAAAAATAAACAATTATTTTACTAAAACTGCTCTGTTTCCATTCTTTTCCATATAAACAGTTTTTTATTTCAAGTCAAATTTGGGGGTAATTCTTTGAAGACTTCTTAAAAGGTAGTTCAGCTTAACATGTATAATACCAAGAAGGCATAGAAGCCAACTCAAGATACGACAGTATGAAGAACTAGGGTCAGATACTAGGCCATGACCACCACTGGCTGTAAAATATAACCTGGTTGTGGGGTTCAAGTATGATACTTGTGCATATCAATATTAATTGAATATGTTAAATATTATTAATATAATTAAATTAATATGAATAGGAATATGTCATTTAACTTACTATTTAACATATTACTCTAGTAAAAATATTATCAAGTCTGAACAGTCTTATACTGTTTGATTTAATTCCCCTTCTGGGTGTTTTATCTTAAGGAAACAATCATGCTATGACATAAGACATAGGATGGATACCACAGTGTTTTTATTTTTAATTTTTTTTGGTTATAGATGCTTGATAATTTACGTATGGAAAAATACAATATAAATAATGGCACGTATGGGGTTTCCATGAGTGAAATGGTTTTGTATTGTAATGATAAAAAACATGGTATTGCTACAGAAAGAAATTCACAATTAAGTAAAAAGAAATTACTTATAGTCTAAATGCTATAATTCTTTAAAGAATAGTCTGGAAATAAAGAAAGAGTAGTTTACATGAAATATATTATTTTAGGAATTAAGGATGATTTTATTTTAAATTTTTTTCTAAACTCATAAAAAAGAACCTGGGGATTTTTTTTTTATTTAGAAAAACAACTTTATAAGGAAAAACCACTTATACTGATAACCTTTAAAGACTGATAGTCTTTATTTTTTTTCTCTTTAATTTCTGATGACTTTTTTGTGAATAAAATTTCATTATTAACTTTACACTTGCTTGATATAATATTATCCATACTGTTTATTTAAAAATCTGAGGCTAGGGCAGCCGGGGTGGCTTAGTGGTTCAGCGCTGCCTTTGGCCCAGGGCATGACTCTGGAGACCCAGGATCAAGTCCCATGTCAGGCTCCCTGCAGGGAGCCTGCTTCTCCCTCTGCCTGTGTCTCTGCCTCTCTACCTCTCTCTGTGTCTCTCATGAATGAATGAATAAAATCTTAAAAAAAAAAACAACCTGAGGCTAGAGTGCACATTTATTTTCATTCTTCTATATTTTGTATATTTATTTATTTATTTATTTATTTTTTATTTTGTATATTTAATATGCATAGGTAAACACATAAATTATAAACAATGTTTTATTTTAAATGTAGGCATATTTAATGTATTGATTATATATAAATATAAAATATGTAAAATACTGGAGAATGTGCATAGAGATAGATAAATGGATTTTTGTTATTTTAGTTGTCTAAGATCATTGGCCAATGATTATTTTTTTAACTTCTTAATTTTTTTCTTGATTTAAAAACGCATCACTTGCTTTGTCTATTTTTTTGTGATCCCAAAATATCTTAATGATTGTAAAATGTTTATTTACTTCTACCTTTTTCTCTAATTTCAAATATTTTTAAAAGATTTAATTTATTTATTTGCAAGAGAGAGCTAGAGAGAGAGGATGGGGACTGGGGGATGGGAGGAGGACAGGGAGTGAAAGAGGGAGAGGGAGAGGCAGCTCCCCACTGAGCAGGGAGCCTGGAGAGGGCTGGAGCCCAAGGAGGTCTTGATCCCAGGAACCAGGGATCATGACCTGAGCCAAAGGCAGACGCCTAACTGACTAAGCCATCCAGGCTGCCCTCTAATTTTAAATTTTGATACAGTTTCAAATGTATAGAAAATTTGCAATTATTGTGCTCAAGAACCAGGAATATTCTCTGTTCAGATTCATTAGTTGTTTACATCATGATTATATGTATGTGCATATATGGATTTTTCCTGAATCATTTGAGAATAAGTTGTAGACATTATGCTTTTTTATTTGAAGTATTTTGGTATGTCTTTCCTAAGAATAAAGGCATTGTCCTATGTAAACATTGAATTATGAAAATTAAGATAATGTATTATCAACTAAATACTGTTATGTAACTGTATCTAGGATCACATGTGCATTGGCTTGTCATGCCTTTTTTTTTCATGCCTTTTTTTTTTTTTTCCCTTTTCATGCCTTTTAAACTTCCTTTAATCTGGAACATTTTCTCCGTCTTTAGTGGCTGAATTTGAAGATAATTTCGGACTTTCCTCAGTTTGGGTTTGCCTGATATTTCCAAATGATTGATTCAGGTGATGCATTTTTGGCAGATGTATATACCACAGAAGTGATGTTGGGTCCTTCTCAGGTGCACGAGGCACTTCATGTGCATTTATCTATTAGTGATGACGTTGTCTTGATTGTTTAGAGAAGGTAGTCTCTGCCAAGTTTCTTCACTGAAAGTTATTATTTTCCCCATTGTAATTAATAAGTGATTTGTGAGAAGGTGCTTTAAGACTATGGAAATATCTTGCTCTTCACACTTTCACGCCTAAGTAAGTGCTGATCCACAAGGGGTTTTTATTTTATTTTTTAAAGATTTTATTTATTCATGAGACACAGAGAGAGAGGCAGAGACACAGGCAGAGGGAGAAGCAGGCTCCCTGCGGGGAGCCACATGCAGGATTTGATCCTGGACCCCAAGATCACTACCTGAGCCGAAGGCAGACACTCAGTCACCGAGCCACCCAGGTGTCCCATAAGTGTTTTGTTGGCTGACTCAATAAGCTATTTGTTTAGTGATGATTTTCTGACACCACCAAGACATCTACATTTGTTAGGTGGCATTCCATGCAAAGGAAGATGTTTTTCTTCTTCCTTATATATTTTATTCATTTCTCTTATATTTATATTCTCTATAATGAATCTTAATTCTTTATGATAATCATTTATTTTGATTTTCCAATTGTCCTAGATATGACTGGTAAGAACTTCTTGAAGATGAGGCCTCTGTTATTTTGACATATCCCATCATTTTTAAATGCTTTACTCCTCCCCCTGCAAACACAAACAAACAAAAAGGTCATCACCTTGAATTTTATATACTTTGATCACCTCCCTGTGTACATGTTCTAAAATGCCTGGATAGTTTTTCACATTTTCATAGTTTCAGTAACTTTCTGAAAGTGAGTTTTGTATCACTCTTAGGACGTTTGCTTTCCTCTTTTCCTCACAGTTTTTCTGGACTCCTTAGATCCCTATAAAACCTAGTGTGAGCTTATAAGATAACTCTTTTGGAAATTGGTGTTTAATTCTCTGTTTACAGATAATTTGACATTTTTATTATTCTCTAACTTCCAGTTATACTAAAGACCTAGGGTATTTGTATTTTTGTTTGTTTGTTTGTTTTGGTTGTATATTTTTTGAAGAATGTGGGGAAATTTTCAGATTTAAATGGCTGGTATTGGGGATCCCCAGGTGCCTCAGCGGTTTAGCGCCTGCCTTTAGCCCAGGGCCTGGTCCTGGAGTCCCGGGATTGAGTCCCGCGTCGGGCTCCCTGCGTGAAGCCTGCTTCTCCCTCTGCCTGTGTCTCTGCCTCTCTCTCTCTCTCTCTCTCTCTCTCTGTGTGTCTCTCATGAATGAATGAATGAATAAATAAATAAATAAAAAATATTAAAAAAAATAAATGGCTGGTATTACCACAACTACCCAGAATTCCAGGTCTGTGTTTTTAAAGCATTACACAGAACATACTAACATTTCAAGTTATTTGCAATATGCCATGATGCAACAGAATTTATGGATTGCAGATCTTTACTTTCAGTGGTCTGTGTTCTCTTAATCTAGTTTAATTTAGTTAAATTGAAGGTTTCTTTCTCTGTTATTAGAATTATTTTATCAAATAGTAAACCTGTCAGTCTAGGAAGTATGTCTCTGGAAGATGTGTTCACAGTAAATGTAAAATCATTATTTTAGGTCATAAAGTCCCTTGATTTGTACCAATTGATTTGGTTTATACATTTCTCCCTTAGCTTAAAAATGTTTCGAATATGAGGGCACCTGGGTGGCTCAGTCAGCTAAGCGTCGTCTGCCTTTGGCTCAGGTCATGATCCCAGGGTCCTGGGATGGAGACCTGCATTCGGCTTCTTACTCAGCAGACAGTCTGCTCCTCCCTCTGCCTCTCCTTCTGCGTTCCCCCCACTCATGCTTTCTTTCACTTTTTCTTTCAAATAAAGAAAACTTATAAAAAAGTAAAATTATCAAATGTATATTTAAACAAATGGAAATTCAAGCCCATGGAATTTTAAAACATATACAGAGATTAAAACAAGATAACTAATCAATAATACCTGATTATGAGAATCCAGTGAAATATAGTTAGAAGCCATTGCTTCATTTAATGAAATAAGCTTTTTGACCGTAATTAAGAAGATTTTTCTCTCCAGTTTCACAGCAAAGAGGTCTGATTGTAGTTGGATCGGGAACAAAACACTCCAGTGCTTGCAAATGGTAGAAGGTAGCTTGCAAAAGTAGGAAATAGCTGAGTGCAGAAAGCGTGCCACGTTCAGGAGGGGCAAGCATTTCTCTCTTCTCTGGAGGCTGTGAACCCAGCCTCACAAAATCTTTGCTCTTTCAAAGAAGCTAGAAATGAGAATTATTCTGAGAAATCTCCTAGTTTACAATTTCTTAAAAATAGTTTCAAAACCATGGCGTGGGATAAACAAAACATGTCGGTAAGCCAGATTTGGTTATTATATCCCAGCTTTCACCCTCTTCTCTGGATGCATTGTAGGGATTATCAGGGGCTGTAGTGAGAAGAATCTGTGTCGGAAAAGCTGGTTCATAGGCTAGGATCACCTCTTATTAGCTGCGTCAATCTGGGCAAATCATGTGATTAGTATTAACTTCAGTTCTCTTGCCTATGAGGGTGAATATGCTAAAATATGAAGAAATATATAGGTTTGCTAATTGTCATAACTTCATAATTCTTTTGAAATTATTTGTGGACATAAATTAGTATCTACTATTAGCTCTAAGGTTTAAACCTAGAAAAATGAAATTTATAGAAATACACTATTTCTTAGAAGTTTCTTAATCCCCTTTTGACATGTAACTATAAATTGTTACCTCTATCTAGTTTCCTCTCGTTTGAGACCTTTTGTGTTGAGTGAGCATTAGTAAAATCATTCATTCTTGTGCCAGGCAGAGGCCAGTGTCATCTTGTTGTCTTCCATTCACTAGAGGAAGATAAATGAGGTTTTCAACTCAGAATGCCTGTTCTGCTTGTTGAACTTTTGATTTGATTACATTGGCTTTGGTGAACACAAAGGTACACCTCCGGCATTAGGAAGCTGATGTCCCTGTTTAGCGCCGTGAACCAAATCTTTCTGGGCAGATTCTGCTCCTCACTGAGGCCCCATGTTCCCCTAAAGATGCTTGCTGCTTAAGAGGGTTTCTCTTTAAACTGTCTATAGTGGTTTTGATCTGCATTGTACTTTAAAGGGTCACTTTGATTATCACTAGGTATGTTTGTTTTGTTTTCTTTTGAACAGTTCTTGTATGGCACACCATACCCAGTAGGATAAAATCCATTTAAGTTGAAATATTTTGAGCTTTGAAATAAATGTGCTCTTCCCAACACCTCTCCTTTAAACCAAACAAATCAATTAATAAAATCTGATTAACTTTCTCCTTATTGGTAACTTCTGACAAAAAAATAAATGGATGTTTGTGTATTTTTGTAAGGTGTGCAAGTGGCATGCCTGCATTTTTCTCAGTGCATGGTTTTCAATTAGAATTGAAATGCAATTACAAAGTGAATTGGTGCAAATCTCTGGATAAATCAAGCAAAATTCTCTTCTAACTCAGTGATCTTCATATATCAGACAAAAGTACATTTTAAAAACTTGAAATATTTTAATAACCACCTCAAATCTCCAACCTAAATTTACTTATAAATATCTCATACTTTCGAATTGTTTTTATGTTATTCTGGCGTGTTCTGGGGAAACTGTTTCTTGCATATATTTCTGAAGCCACTGTGCAGACTTCTTACCTCTTAAGAGCATCCTCTTTGACTAATATATAGAATATTTGTATATAGTTGGGAATATTTCTGTTCATCAGCCCATTATACTTTGCTAGATGTATAATAGACATTTTGCAAAACCTTATTTCAGTATGTTAAAGTATATGTTCTTTAAGTGTGTGTTGGTCTGGATTAGTTTTTCTGTGACCTTGGCAAATTGCTTACTCTTTTGGATTTTTTTTTTCTTTTCACAGATGCATATTGTAGGAGTATTTTGAGGATGAATGTTTGCAAATCATTTTGAAATTGCCAAACGCCACATACAGTAAGTAATATGTATTTTTATTTTCCACTCAGTTGCAGTCATGCTGAATGAATTTGGCAGTCATAAAAGAACACATTTCTATTTATGGTTCTTGATATTTGTGAATATTGAGGCAAAATGTATATAAAAGATAAAATTTGACGAGCTATTTGCTAGTCTGGATTAAGTTGTATAAGTTCAAGATTTCTGAGGACAGATTTTACTATTGCTCCACTTACATAACTTTCACATAATATTTCTCACTTATATTTGGGTGAGTTTTTTTTCTGAATCATAAATTGAGAAGAGTGCAGGAAATATTGGTGTTATTAGCCCGTGCTGTTATGGAGATTTAAAAGAAATATTGAATTAAGAATTAAGATTTGCTGACTACTAAGACTTACTGTGAATCAGGCAATTTATATGTGTTGCCTATAATTCTTCCCTAAATATTTTAAGATCATTAGTTTTATCCTTGTTTTATAAATAAAAGAAACTGAGGGTCAAGAAGTTTTCACACCTTGCTCAATATCTACTCAAAGTAATGAGTCTGGGCTTTGAGCACAAGACTTTTCAGAAAATACTGCCTCTACCTATTAATGTATGTAAACTTAAATAAATCTTCTAAGAGGCTGAATATTTAGGAGTTGAAACATGTTCTGATACTTTCTTTATATTTCTGTTTTGCTTAAGCATTATCCTGAAATATTGTACTTTTTTCTGTATTATCTATCATTTGATTGCTTTTATTTCAAATGGTGTTTTCCAGTTCCTCAACTTGGACTTCTTTGAACTAGGATAGAAGAAATACAAATGCAGATTCTGAGAAACATTGCATTTTTAGGTGATCTTAGTATTTGATTATAACAGTTTAGAATTAGTGTTCTTTTATCTATGTATCAATATTTAATTCATCAAGAAGAATTCTTTTTTAAAAAAAGATTTTATTTATTTATTCATGAAAGACACACAGAGAGAGAGGTGGAGACACAGGCAGAGGGAGAAGCAGGCTCCCTGCAGGGAGCTCGATGAGGGATTCCATCCTGGGACTCCAGGGTCACGCCCTGGACTGAAGGCAGGTGCCAAACCGCTGAGCCACCCAGGCGTCCCTAGAATTAGAGTTCTGAAGTTCTCTAAGGTTTTATTTCCTTCATTAAAAAAAGAAAGCAAATAAAATTAAATCACATTATTATTATCATTATTTTTTAAAAGATTTTATTTATTTATTCATGAGAGACACAGAGAGAGGCAGAGACACAGGCAGAGGAGAAGCAGGCTCCACGCAGGGAGCCCGACGCGGAACTCGATCCCGGGTCTCCAGGATCAGGCCCTGGGCCCTCAACTGCTGGGCCACCCAGGCTGCCCTCATGTTATTATTTTAAGAGTTTGGAGGGACTGCAGAATCAGAGTCCTAGCTTTCACATGCTCAGATTCCTTGTTTGATGAAATGAGGTGATTGGGAGGACAATTTTAAAGTAGGATTTCTAAAAAATGTACAAGTGATAATGGCAGCATTGATATTTTTATGTTGTCTCCTAATAAAACTACTTTAAAAAAAAAAAGATGGCCTAGTATGTGTCTAGGGATTCATGCTGTGTATCCAGACCACCTGATTTTAAATACCAGATTTATCACTTATTAGCTGTGTGGTTGAACAAATTAATGTCTCTTTAAAATGGATGTAAGATTGGGAACTACTTCATTTGTATGAGTTAACACATGTAAGGTGCAGCAGAATTCCAACTACTTAGTAAGTTGATATTTCAATTCAACTATGTCTGCTAATAAGCATGACTTCATAATCATGTCATGCAAAGTATACGAAAACAGTTCTCAGTGAATAATGTTTGTTGACATGTTCCAAAAGAAACTAAGGTCCAGCCTTCTTTGTAAATGTAGAGACATCTCTACTATTTTGAACTCTTAGTGAAAAAAACAAACCGCTTAGGTAATCAACATTTATATACAGCAAGTGACATCAGCACACGTATATGTCCTCGTGTGTGTCGACGGCATCCCTAGACTGCATGTGTGTTTGTGTGCTTTTGGGGGAAGAGGGGGTAGCTGTGAAGTGCTTACAGAGTCTAAAAGGCATACTTGGGAAGAGGAGAAACTTACAGATAGAAAATAAAGTAGTAGTTGAAATGATGGTCAATTCACTTGAGGGAATAATCTCATCCAATGCTTTATGAAACAGTTCATGGAACTTGAAGTGATGTGGACACGGAAACAATATTTTCTAAGTATTTACTCTATCCCATGCATTTTACATTCTGTATTTCAGTTTTTCTAAGCAATAAGATGAGGTAGGTGTGTTATCCTAATCTTTTTGTAAGAGGAGAGTGAGCAATAGGATGTTTTAAATCTGTCATTCATGGGACCAAAGCTTGAGACTGATCTAATTCTCAAACATTTATTCTTTATACTCTTTTTTCTAATGTTTTTTTTTTTTTTTTAGATTTTATTCATTTATTAGAGAGAGAGAGAGAGAGAGAGGAAGAGAGATACAGGCAGAGGGAGAAGCAGGCCCCATGCAGGGAGCCCGACGTGGGACTTGATCCTGGGACTCCAGGATCACGCCCTGGGCTGAAGGTGGTGCTAAACCACTGAGCCACCCGGCTGCCCAGTTCTTTATACTTTTAACATGAGTGTTAAGGACTGAAATTCTGTGGCTGATCTTTCTTTTATTTGCATGAAAACAGTGCTCCCCAACTTCAGATCATACATATGAGTTCTTTAGTAAATAAGTAGTTGATTATTGAATTTCAACTATAATAAATGACAATTGCCTCACATTTGTAACCCAGTCCAATCTTATTCTGCTCCTGCACAACAGGCCAGTAAGTTGAAAGAGCTGTTGCGGCCAGGAAAGCAATTTTATTCAGAAAGCCAGAAACCAAGGACGTGGCCGACTGTTATCTGAGACAACCATCTTCCCTCAACATCGGATTGGAGCTACTTTTATATTAGCAAAGGGGGAGTGGGACGGGGTTGTTGTCTGAAGGTGACTAATGTTTGTTGATCCAAGGAAGGTCATGAAACTTCTTTATCATTGGTCAGTTCATCTTCGCGTACACGCACCTGGTCATGCCATTCCTGTACATCTTTTTCTTTTTTTTTTTTTTAAGGTTTGTTTATTTATTTGTTTTAGAGAAAGTGAGAGAGATAATAAGTGGGGCAGGGTCAGAAAAGAGACCGGAAGGGAGAGAGTCTCAAGCAGACTCCCTGCTGAGCAAGAAGCCCTTCTGGGGATCAGTGCCACGACCCTAAGATCATGACCTGAGCTGAAATCAAGAGTTGGGCGCTGAAATCAAGAGTTGGGCGCTCAACTGACTGAGCCACTCAGGCACCCTGCTGTTCCGTAAATCTTAATCAGAGCATAATCATTTCTCTGTTTCTTTATCTCCTGGGTGAAGTAGGTTTTGAGTAAAGACTGATTTTTGCAAATCATAGCTATACCATGTCTACATGGCAGGGCATAGCAGAAGTTTCTAAGCTATAGGTTGTAGCAGCAAGGGAAATAGAAGCAATATAAGTAGCAATGCTAAGTTTCTCCCTGTTACAGAGTGAGTGTTCAGGGGCCACTCAGCAATCTGAAACAAATTGCCTTTTAAAAATGTTGTTTTTGTAAAGAAAATTTAAAAAATAAAAAAGCTTTGCTAGCAGCAGATACTATATCTTATGCTACTTCTCAGAATTTGTGTTTTTTTTTTAATTTTTTTTATTATTTATTTAAGAGAGTCATACAGAGAGAGAGAGAGAGGGGCAGAGACATAGGCAGAGGGAGAAGCAGGCTCCATGCACCGGGAGCCCGACGTGGGATTCGATCCCGGGTCTCCAGGATCGCGCCCTGGGCCAAAGGCAGGTGCCAAACCGCTGCGCCACCCAGGGATCCCTACTTCTCAGAATTTGAAGTGACTGACCACACCATTTTCTTGCGATCCTTCCACCATTTCATACAGTGCAGAAAAGTTTGAAATGAAGAGTTCAGCTTGACTTAATTAATGATTCTCCTCACTATTTGTTATCTTCAGGTGTCTCATCATTGAGGGGCGTCTTCTACAACACCACATGGGTGGCATTGACACTTGTCCTTTTCTTTTTTTAAGAAAAGATTTTATTTATTTATTCATGAGAGACACAGAGAGAGAGAGAGGTAGAGCACAGGCAGAGGGAGAAGCAGGCTCCACACAAGGAGCCCGATGTGGGACTCGATCCCGGGTCTCCAGGATCACGCCCTGGGCTGAAGGCGGCACTAAACTGCTGAGCCTCCCAGGAATCCCTGACATTTGTCCATGTCATCTCTTTGGGGATCTTCATCTTTTTTCCTTTTCAGTCATCCACTGATCCCAGTCCCAGTCACACATCACTTCTTGAACAAAGTGTCAGCAACACTTTACATAAGGGATATTTTTAAACTTACTAGTATTTAAAATATTATTGCCCTTAAAGGGTAATCTCACAGTGTGGTTGGTTTTGAGAGGAAAGGATTTAGAATACTTCTTTCAATTTTAGATTTGGTCTTTGAAAAACAAAGCTAGTGATTACATTTAGTGATTCTGTTTTCACTTAATTCAATAAATATTTATTGCATACTCCTATAATATGAGAAGCACTGTGTTGGTTTAGTAGTAGAGCAAGTGGAAGGTAAAGATAAAAATGACTCTCAAGAAAATTCTGTGTTCAATTTAAGGAAATATGATAGGCACAGGCATATATAAAGGCTATTGTATTAGGATATGATATCATGAGAACAGCCTAAAGTAATCAAATCAATAAAGCTGTTTTAAATAATTTGAGAAATAATGAAACAATTGCATATATGTGAAAAAAATAAAACATTGGAGGATATTTAAGAAAGATATAATTCTGGACTGAATTGGCTCAAGATTTCATCATGGAGATTGCATTTGCACTAGATCTTGGTGCAGGTGGAAAATGTTAACAGATAAGTCAAGGAATTGGCATACCTGAGCTTAGAGTTGAAGAGGAATACTTCACATTCAATAAGTGGTAAATTAAATAGTTTGACAACAGCATAGGTTTCTTGTGTTAGACTAAAAACAGATAACACTGAAAAATTAAGGCTGGAACTAGGTTTTAGGAAATACTGATAATCACAATAAGAACTTTGAATTTAATTGGTAGGCAATTGAAAAAAAAAAGAACGTGTGGGAGGGCCAATCCTGTGAATTAAAAGTGTCCTTTTTTGATATTAATCTGGTAGTGTTTTGGCAATGGATTCCAGTCGGAAGACATGTAGACAAGAGCACAATTTTTAGGAAAATGTAACAGCATGCAAATAAGGCATGAAGGTAAGACCTAAGGTAGTAGCAGCGGGAATGGAGAGAAGGAATAGACACAGGTGAGGCTTTGAAAGACAGGAGGTCAGGGAGTAATCATTATCATCATCACTTGTGTGACATTTACTAGGTACTGGACCCTGTTTCAAATGATTCATATTGGTTATTTAATTTTACATCAGACAACTCTGAGAGGTAGACACTCATGCCACCCCCATTTTGTATAAAGAGAACTGAGGGAGAATTTAGCCAGGCAAATTGTTTCAGGTCAAATGCTAGAAAATAGCAAAAGTGATCCTTGGCCCCACTGAGTCAAACTCTACAGTCTCTGCAGTAACCACTGTACACCTGTAAACAATAACTGAGTTTTCCAGGTTGACTGAACAGGAAAATGACATTACCAGTAGTCAGAATAACAGATTTTTTGTCAGAGTTTACTCCTTCTTCAGTTAAGTCTTTGGATAGGGAGGAAAATCTTTGGACTTTTAGGAAGAATATCTCTTATGGTTAGTGATGAATCTCTTAGCTACATTCATTTCTATGCTGGGCAACAGGAACAGTATAATTTATAATATTGCTCAATTATAAATTAGAATAGTAAATATGTCATCTTAGTATGATTTGTCTTCCTTCCTTAGCACAGCTTAAAATGAAACAAGGATAGAGCGCTAAATTAAAGATTAAATATCTTGGGTGCATGAAAGACCAATATTTTAGAGTTAGTTTACCATCATACTAAACAATAATTTTGACAGAGGAAAATAAAATCTAACACCTAACATAGAGAGTATCTCTCCTTTTTCTGTACTGGCGAAGTAGCATATACATTATATTACTACTGCTCAGGGGCCTGGCTCTGGAACCATATTATTGCATAGGTTCAGATCCCAGAAGGAGGCCTCTCTAGCTCTGAGACGTTTGTAAAGTGTGATTTTAGCTGTGTGACATCTTGTGTGTCAATTATGTAAGCTCTCTGGCCTCAGTCTCTTCATCTTTGAAATGCGATAGGAAAACTAGTATGTTTTCTGAATATTGTGAAGGCAAAATGAGATAAAGCACTTACAGTGGTCCCTAACAAACAGTCAGTTCTCAACAGATGTTACTTATGTTCATTGAACTTTATCTCATCTATCATAGCTTTTATTTATTTTTTTTTAAATTTTTATTTATTTATGATAGTCACAGAGAGAGAGAGAGAGAGAGAGAGAGGCAGAGACATAGGCAGAGGGAGAAGCAGGCTCCATGCACCACGAGCCCGACGTGGGATTCGATCCCGGGTCTCCAGGATCACGCCCTGGGTCAAAGGCAGGCGCTAAACCGCTGCGCCACCCAGGGATCCCTATCATAGCTTTTAATTCATAAAATTTAATTAAATAATTATTGCCATTTTAAATGTGTTTATTGTGAATTTTTATGTATGATGAGCACAAGACAATGGATTTTACAAGCAGAAACCTATGTCGTTTCATCATACAGATCAAGAAAGAGCATTTTCTGCATCTCAGAAACCTTGCTTTTTTTTTTTTTTTTTTTTTTTTTGGCTCCCGGACATTACTCCCTTCCACCAATTCCATAGGGATAACATTTTCATAACTTTTGTATCATTTCGTTGCTTTTCATTATAGTTTTAACATTTTGTCATACATCCTTAAATGTATGATAAATGCTAGCTTAGCTTAATTTTTAAATTTATATACATAATAGTACTACAATATGCATTCCTTTGTGTCTGGTTTCCTTTCTTGAACTTATATATCAGAGTTTCATTACTGTTTTTGTGTGGCTTATGTGGTTTTTCATGGCTATGTAGTATTCCTTTGTAGAAAAGTACTACAGAGTATTTATCCATGTGTTGTTGATAGACATTTGGACTGTTTCTGGGTTTGGGCAATTACGAATAGTGCTGCTATGAATATTCTTTTAGATGTTTCTTATTGCACATATACATCCATTTCTACTAGTGATGAAATTGCTCAATTATATTATTTACAAATTTTCAATTTTAGTAGATACAGCTAAACAGTTTTCCAAAGTAGTTATACTAATTACACTCTAGTCAGTAGCATATGAGAGTTCCCATTATTTCATCTATATCAATGCTTTTTATAATCAGTCCTATTACTTTTAGCCATTCTGATGAGAATAGTTTACATTTCCCTTTGAATAATATGGTTCTGTTATATGATTTAGTTGTCATATGAATATTATTGTCTGTAAATTACCTGTTCAAGTGTCTTGCCTATTTTTCTATTGTATTAATATTTTTAATGTTAATATGCAGAAATTAACTTATTTGAATGAAATGCCTCCTTTTAATTATATGTTACAGATACTTTTTTCCTCTCTGTGACTTGCTTTTTCAATTTTTTTTAAATTTATTTATTCATGAGAGACAGAGAGAGAGAGAGAGAGAGAGAGAGAGACAGGCAGAGGGAGAAGCAGGCTCCATGCAGGGAGCCTGATGTGGGACTCGATCCTGGGACTCCGGGGTCATGCCCTGGGCTGAGGGCAGGTGCTCAATGATTGAGCCACCCAGGGTCCCCACTTTTTCAATTTCTTAATGGCATTTTTGAGGAGGAAAAGTTTTTAATTTTAATTATAATCATATTTTTACTTCTTTACATTTTGATCATTCCTCTTAAATTTATTTTTGTGCCTGGTTTGAGGTAGAGGTCATGTCCTGTTTTCCTTCCAACTAAATATCCAGTTATTCTAGAAGCATACTGAAAATTCTCTTTGCCCACTGCTCTTCAGTGCCATCCTTATCATAAATTAAATATCCATGCATGTCAGTGTTTTGGGGGCCAACTGTATTTTGAAGGGTAGGGCTAGAGAGAGGGTCTTAAGTAGGCTCTCTGCCCAGTGTGGAGCCCTAAGCAGGGCTTGATCTTACCACGCTGAGATCATGACCTGAGTGGAAATCCAGAGTTGGATGCTTAACTGACTGAGCCTCCCAAGTGCGTTTAACTATTGTTTTTAATTGGTCTCTTAGTTTCTTCTTGCTAATTATAATGCTGTTTCAACTATGGTCACTTTTTAAATTATTCATGATATCTGTTAAAACAGGTTCTCCTGCTATGTATTTCTTCAAGGAATAGTTCTATACAAATTTTATGATATTAATATTATTAAAGATAATATTAATGCTTTTCAAGCTTTACACTTTTATTTCTTTTTCATATCTTATTGCATTGGCTAGAATGTCCAGAGCAATGCTTAATGAAAGTGGGACAAGTGGAAATTCTGCTTTTATTTCCAAATCAAAGGGAACAATGTCACCGTTTTAGTATTAATACTGTTTACTATAATGTTTTTTGATAAATATCATATTAGATTGAGAAATTTATTTTTTCCTGTTTTTTCTGGGCTTTTCATCATAACTGGGTTTTGAGTTTTATCAAATGCTTTCTTTGTATCTATTTAGATTATCAAATGATTTTTCTTTTTTCTTTTGTTACTCTGATGATTTATACTGATTTTTTCTCACAGACTTCACAAGGAAGCAGCAGTTCTGCTGTTTTCTTCTTACTGTGGGACCTAGAGTGCTAGAGGATTTTTTGTTTCTTCTCTCCACTCCCCTTCTGGAATGTCCCCCATGCTTGCATAGCAGAATACGTTTCTTGTTGCACCCTTGAACCTTCCCAGGTGGCAGAGTGGTATTGCTTGTTACTTGAGGCAGTGCTTCTGATAGAGGCAGGATGGTCCAGGGTTCCTTGGCTGCTCTAGTCTCAACCTTACCCTTGTCCTTTGCATCTGGACCTCGGAGAGTGGCTCTTTCAGCATTCCTGCCCATTCCTCCCATGGTACCCAAGCTCCTCCTTGGCTCTCTGGGGTTTTTTGTGGACAAAGGTCCTGTTCTACCAGTGGTAGCAGATCTCTGCTTTGTGTCAGAGATCGGGACCTAAGAGTTACCTGTTCCTCCAACAGGGCCAGGTGAATTTTTCTTCTACTTCCTTCCCAGAAATTGTGGATCTTTTCCAGGGCATTGGGCTTGTGAGAGTTGTTTTCCTAAAAGGCTAAATTTTACTTTGCAATAGAGAAGGGCCTGGGGAATCAGAAAAGATTTTATTTTGTGACACCAAAGTACTCTTTCTGGTCTCTTGCCCTGACCTCAATCTTTCTGCTAAGCAACTAGTAGATGTCTGAAAAAAGAGCTTATGAATGAGCGCATATTCCTTTATGTCTGGGGGATCCCAGGGTGTCTATGTTATTCTGGTGACCCATTCTGGCCTTCAAGTATTTGTTACTATTTTAGCCGTTTTCTTCATACCTACTTTCATAATGAGTGCCTATTCCTCTCATGTTCTGTCAAAGGTGAAAATGCTCATATGTCCTGTCTCTCCTCAATGACTGTTATCCTTTAAAATTCAGTTAATCTCTTTGTCTTGCAACTCCAGGTTTCTGATGGGCTCAAGAAGAGTTATTATTTTGTAGATCATCTGGCCTTTTCCTACTGCTAGGAAAAGAGCAATATTATCTGCTGGCTTTTAAATTTCTAAGTAGCAATTTTTTTCACATATGTTTTAACTCAGCCTTTCAAATTTTACAAAGCAATTTTTTCCTTCACCTAGTCTGCATTTACCAGAGCCAGAAGTCCTAAATTAATGCTATCTTTATAGCCTTTCCACACAAAAGTGAGTTGTTGCTATCACAGTTTTGTGAGCAATTGAAGCTCAATGGAATATATGTAACAAGATACTGTTTTAAAACAAGGTGGAGTTCAAGTTTTCTCCTGCAAAAGGAAGTCCGGCCACTGGCATTGTGGGGCTGGAATTGTGGTCCCTCGCTCATTAGGGAATCTAGTCTCCTTTGATAGGTCTGTTCTACCATCTTGGCCATATGACTTCATCCTCAAGGGTCTTCCAGTGGTTTAAGATGACCACTGGACAGCCATTTGTGTTCTGTGCAGCAAGGATGAAAAAAATGCAATGGCAAAAGGGCATGCTACTAGCTGATTTAGCCTTCTTCAAAGAGTTTCCTGGAAACTGCACCCAATATTTTATCCCTAACCATCACTGTTCTTCGATGCAAAATAAGCTGTTACATATAGTATTTTTGCTGCACACACAATGGCTCTGTACTTGTCCCAAGTAGGGAAGGGGAAGGCCGGTATTGCATGGGCTCTTAGAAGTCTCAGTCATAATTAGAATATGAGGAATACATTTTGGTAATGTGATTTATGAGCTAGGATGGTGTGGGTTAAAATACACAAAATCTATCATAAAAACAGAGCTGGCTGCATTTTGATCTCAGCTTTGCAAATTATCAGTTATGTGACCTTGAGCCAAGGTTCTTATCCTAACTTGTTTTACTTTCTCAGCTGTAAAGGGGCATGATAATTACTATTTTGAAACATTTTGGTCAGGATTGAATATGATAATATATGAAAATGCCTATCGCATAGGAAAAGATCAATAAATGGTATGTTTTATGTCACCCACCATAGATTAACTTATATCAGGTTCAGTTATTTAAGGGAGGACAGAGCTTATTCAAGCCTAATACTGATTGATATGATAGAAAGGCCATTGCCTTTGTTTCTCTTGAGTAAAGCTTTATCTTTTAGATGGGATTGAGAGTCTCAATTTCTACCCTTTAAATATATCATTTTTATACTTCAGACTATAGTGGAATATTGCTAAAAATTTAGGTTTATGGTAGCAGCACTTTATGTAATGTCAAACCAAGAAACAGATGGGTTCCAGTTTGAATTTAACCATTAGAAGCTATGGAACTTGTGAGAGTCATTCTAACTCTCTGGACTTTGGTTTTGCCAGCTGACAAGTCAAGTAGGTCGACAAGCTGACCTCTACTTCTATTTGACAGCTTTAAAGCACCATGATTCAGGCAGCCTGGGTGGCTCCGCGGTTTAGCACCACCTTCAGCCCAGGGCCTGATCCTGGAGACCCGGGATCGAGTCCCATGTCAGGCTCCCTGCGTGGAGCCTGCTTCTCCCTCTGCCTCTGTCTCTCATAAATAAATAAATAAAATCTTAAAAAAAAAAAAAAGGAAAAAAGAAGCGCACCATGATTCTATGGAGTTTTACTTGCCTGAGACATATTCTCTTGTCAAAAACATCCTAAAAACCAGCAATAAAGTGATAAAGACTTAATTTCTCAAACCAGAGTTGAATTTTTACAGGAACTGGCTGTATTGTGAGGTTTTGCCAGTTCTAGAAAGAAACAATAGATATTAATTGAACACCATGGTGCTGTATTTAAAAACTGGCTTCAATTTCTGGCTGTGGAGATCATTGGCCTTGATAAAGTGTGTCACTTTGGGCAAGTCTCTTAAATTCTCTGTGCCTTACAGGACTCATTTATAAAATGGGCAATCTATATTAAAGCCGTGATGAGGATCAAATAAATAAGAACACTGTAAAAGTACTTTTAAAACCTGCACAGTTTCAGTGCTGACGTCTTTAGAAAGTCCAGTGGGTAGAGAATGGAAAATGCCCTGACTCTGTGGTGTAGAGCTTGTACAATAAAGTGTTACAAGTGAAATACAGTAAAATAAAGCTACCAGGGATCTCTCTTTTAAAGCTCCTGTTAGATTTTGCCCATCTAGTTTTCTGTCCACATTATGTTTTAGAAGGTTGTGGGTCTCAGGCATTTCAGAAGTCAGACAAGCAAGGCATGTCTGTGACTTTGTGCATGAGGTATCTCCTTGAGATAAATTTCCAGATGTGATCTTTGTATCTCAGGCATTCTGCTTGTGAGCCAGTGAGGCTGAAACAAATAGCAAATCTTTTGCAGTGTGTGGCTATTGGTGCTGTCTGCTGTCCTCAATTTGCCCATCCGAATTGGCAGTTAAAGCTCCTTCTCTATAAATAGCAAGTTATTAGTTACAGCATGGTTGCCATATGGCAAAAGAGTCTCTATTGTTAAACTGATTAAATACAACAGCAGTGCCCAGTCTTTAAGAAGATATTATGTTCTGTGAAAAAAGCTTAGAGATTATTTTTGTTCCCAAACTACATGAATCAAGCTTTTACAGTCTCTATTTCTATATGTGTATGCATATTATTCATCTTATTGCTACTTTTTGAAACTCTTGAAACATATCACATGTATATTAAAGTGTGTAAAGTGCTGGCTTTTTACATAGCTATATACTTGTGTTACTACTATGCAGACCAAGATATAGAACCTTTTCAGTTCCCAAGATGTTCCCCTTATAGATATCTCTTCCCTGTCAATAATCTTATGGTTTTTACTGAATGGGAAATCATCAAAGAGGGGAAAAGCCATGAAAGATTTAACTACAGGACACAAACTGAGGGTCGCTGGAGGGGAGGTGGGTGGGGGGTGGGGTATTTGGATGTTGGGCATTAAGGAGGGCACTTGATGGGATGAGCACTGTGTGTTATACACAACTGACAAATTATTGAACACGACATCTGAAACTAATAGTGGACTATATGTTGGCTGATTGAATCCTAATAAAAAATAATCATGATCTTTAATATCAAGAAATTTGCCTTTATAGTAATGAGCTTCTAAAAAAGGAGTGAAGTATTTTTTCCTTATTTATTTATTTATTTTTTAGGAATGAAGTATTTTGAAGGCAATTCCAACTTTTTAAAAAAAGATTTTATTATTTATTTGAGAGAGAGAGAGCGCACACAAGAGAGAGCAAGCACAAGGCCGGGGAGAGGCGGAGGGAGAGGGAGGAGCCGACTCCCACTGAGCAGGGAGCCCCATCCCAGGACCCTGGGATCATGACCTGAGCTGAAGACAGATGCTTAACCCACTGAGCCACCCAGGCGCCCCAGGGCAATTTCAATCTTTTAAAATTTCCTGGAAGTATTAATAATTATGACAAAAAATAAAGACCTCTGTACAATACTGTATAATGCAATGAACTATAATAATGATATTCTAAGTAATAAACTTCATTATATGATCACTGAAATGAAGCAGAATTGCAACGTGGAGACGTCATGCATTTCTATCCACATCTCCCACCTGCGAACCAAAAAAATAGAGCTGCCACACAGGCTGGTGAGTGTTCTGGTGGTCATGTTGCCAGGCAACCCCAGTCAGTATCAGAGACACCCAGTGGAGCAGCAGAGACACAGACTAGAAGGTATCTTGGAAACAGAAGGGTCCAGCTGAAGGAGAGGGCGGGTGGAGGGAGAGAGGAAAACAGAGTGCCACTTGAACACTTGTCCATGTTGGTCACGACCACATACAATTATTTCCCCCTAGCAACATGCAGCTAGCTTAGAGCAAAATTCTTTGGGCTTCACCGTGTTTTCCTCCTTCGCTGTGTCTACAGGTACGAGGGCAGAGGTTAACGATGCAGAAGGGAAGGGGGTCATTTTCAGCACATTCAAACCATGTTAGCTAAAAGTTCTTTGAGACTGTATATTTGATTCGGTCACGTTTAAAATAATCTGAGTTTTACATTGATATGCTTTCTTTAAAAAAAAAGTGGAAAGTACAGAATAAAATGCTCACCACCTGTAGTTGTCCCTCTTCGTGGAAGGTAAAGGTAACAAGGAAGAGAGGGAGGCACGTGTAAGCCCCTCCGGGAGGTCGGGCCTTCGAGGAGATGAGCCTCTGCGTTGACGACCTCGACCTCGGCAGAGCCCTCCACCCTGAGATGCAACTTTTATGTGTTTTCCTAGAAAGGCATCTTCCACTCTCCACGGTTTTCTATAAAGCCTTTTCTGCTGTACTGTGCTCTACCCCACCCCCCCTCCCGGTGCTCTCCTGTCCTCCTCCTTAACTGTGGGCACGTACAGAAAATAGCTGCTTGAGATAGGAAGCGCCTGCTGACTTATCGCTACCCCGAATCCCTTCATTCTTCCCCCTCCGACGCTGCTGTCCGCCCAAGCCAAGGCCTTCCTGCACGTCCTGGGTCTTGCACCTGTCTCTGGTGTAAAAGCCGTGACTCAAGGAGTATTTTTTTTCTCCTCTGCATCCTCAGCCTTCTCCCACTCTCCTGATTTCTCCCCATTGGCATTATACATGTCAAAGGATCTTTACCCTTGGGACGCCTGGTGGCTCAGCGGTTTAGCGCCGGCCTTCGGCCCAGGGCATGACCCCGGGGTCCCGGGATCGAGTCCCACGTCGGGCTCCCTGCATGGAGCCTGCTTCTCCCTCTGCCTGGGTCTCTGCCTCTCTCTCTCTGTGTGTCTCTCATGAATAAATAGATAAAATCTTAAAACAAAAAACAGAGGCTCTTTCCCCTTGAAAAGAAACCAGTGCAGGAATCCTCCCTTTATTCCAAGTCTACACTCAGTTTCTGAAAACTTCTCTCTGCTCACAACTAGATGTTCCGAATCTGCACCCTCCATTCACACCTCAACACGCTGGCACGCTTCTTCTATTTGTCTGAAACTATTCTTTCTAAGGTCACAAAAGTGAGTCATAGAGCGATACGTAGAAGATGTACCTTTGATCTCTTTGCATGACTTTGTACCGTTGAGCATGTCCTCTCTTTGACCTTATTCTCTCTGTCGGAATCTCTAACACTGCACTCCTGTTTTTCCTTCCCTTGGCAGCCGTGCACACTCTCATTGGTGGGCTTACCTTTCTTAAATTGGCACTCTGTGACATTCTTTGTGGCACCCTCTTATTTTTCTCACACACTCTCACTGAACAAATTTTATCAATTGCCGTAATTGTAGCTAACATTGGTTTGCGGACTCCTCTGGCCTCACGGCTCCTGAAATTCAGGTCTGTACTCCCCTACCATCTGGCAGCTCCACCTGTATGCCCCACAGGAGCCTCAGAATCATCAGAGGCTACCAACATATTTTTTAAAACTTCTGTTTTTCTTTAATAAACTTAATTTAAAAAAATTTTTTTAACATGACAAAGTACATAAAGAGCAAGATAAAAATAATAGAATCTGTCCTCTTTGAAACTTTAAAAAAAACTGTTATTACACACAGGCTGTGACATAATTGGATATTTCTCTACTTTGTGGACAGTTATTCTTACTCTCCACAGCAGGACTGCTTCGTAACTTTTCATCTGACGGAAAGCACTAAAATCCTGATTTTTAACAGAATAATGGTTAAAATGCCTTAAGTGATTTAAGTTGAAAGCAGTATATTGGTACATGGCTCTTGTGCTCAATTATCAGGAATATACAAATGTCTTTTTATTCAAAAATACAAAATAAATGATCTGTAGCCATGGACAGTGACAGCAGTAAAGGTCATATGTTGTTAAATGAAATCAGTAACTGATGGTTATAGTGATTTTCTTAAATATCAGCCTTTTTAAAAAGATTTATTTATTCATCTGTGGGCCAAGGGGTAGAAGGAGGGGGGGAGGGAAGGAAAGAAACGTGAAGCAGACTCTCCGCTGGGCATGGAGCCTGTCTCCTCTTGGGGCTCGACCTCACAACCCTGAGATCATGACCTGAGCTGAAATCAAGAGTTGGCCGCTTAACCACTGAAGCCACCCAGATGCTCTAGCCAGCCTTTTCGTCACTTATTTTCTTCAGCTGACTTCTCTGAAGGTATTGTTGAGGAGCTCTTCCTTGAGCTTCCTCTCACAGCTCATTAAAAATGGTAAAGCACTATTTTAGGAAATGGAACATGCTACCTCCCATAGCACCTCCTTGTTCCGCCCATTGCTCCCATCGCAGGGTTCTCTCCTCTAGGAATTCCAATGATTACGACGTCTGCTGTAGTTAACAAAGGCACCACTTCAGCTGCATTCAGTGAAGCAGGGTTTTGTTTTTTTTAAGATTTTATTTATTTATTCATGAGAGACACAGAGACACACAGAGAGAGAGAGAGGGGTGCAGAGACACAGGCAGAGGGAGAAGCAGGCTCCACGCGGGGAGCCCGACGCGGGACTCGACCCTGGGTCTCCAGGATCAGGCCCTGGGCCGAAGGCGGCGCTAAACCCTGAGCCACCCGGGCTGCCCGTGAAGCAGTTTTTATGACCTTAGTTGGATCAGTGATTCCTTTTTCCACCGTAGTCACAGAATCTCCAAGCATAGTGTCATAACCAACTTCTGAAGAACTTTGCATAATTTTCTCGACTGTCAATGATCCTTCAACCCCTGCATCCTTAGCAATGGTCATTGCAGGAATTTTGAGTGTTCTAGTAATAATTTCTATACCAGTTTTTTGATCTTCGTTACCTGGAGTTATTGAATCCAAGTTGGAATGCAGCTGAAGCAGGGCCCAGCCCCTCCCAGACCACGGGCTTCTTCAACAGCAGCTGCTGTCACACTGAGGGCACCTGCAACTCTGTCTTCCTTTTCATTCATTTTATTATCACTTGTCTCACCAAATTTTAGCACAGCTACTCCATTTGAGAGTTTGCCAGACATTCATTCAGCTTTTCTTTTTCATATTCACTGGTTATAATATTTAACCGCTCAATGATTTTTTGAATATATTTTTCAGTTTGAGTTTGTCATCTTTTCCTTTAAGAGGTGGCACTGGGGCCCCTGGAGGGCTCAGCGGTTGAGCACCTGCCTTCAGCCCAGGGTGTGACCCCGGGTCCCGGGATCGAGTCCCGCGTCGGGCTCCCCTCAGGGAGCCTGCTTCTCCCTCTGCCTGTGTCTCCGCCTCTTTCTCTCTCTCTCTCTCTCTGTGTCTCTCATGAATAAATAAATAAAATCCTTAAAAAACAAAAAAGAGCGTGGCATCATCCTTAGTCATAATGACCTCTCAAGCTTTCCTAAGTTGTGAGGCTAAACATCTTTAAGATTTAGAGTCAGTCCTTTTTTTGCAAACGTTGTACCATCAGTAGCAATAGTCATGTCATTAAGCTGGTTCTCTCTATTGTCACAAAAACCTGGAGCTTTGACTGCTACACCCTGAAAACCAACTTTTAGCCTGTTCAGAACCAGTGTACTCAGAGCTTCTCGATCCCCATCTTCAGCAAGTAGGACCCAGGGCTTGTGACGAGCATTGGCAATTCCAAGAGCAGGTGCAACCGACTGGGCACTAGGAATTTTCTTTTCACTTGGTAGAGCATAGGTATCTTGAAACTCATATTTCTCACTTTTTAAGTTTTGTCTTTTAAAGATTTTATTCATATATTTGACACAGAGAGAGTGAGAGTGAGCGAGAGTGCAAGCAGAAGCAGAGGGAGCAGCAGAGGGAGAGGGAGAAGCTGGCTTCTCCCCGAGCAGGGAGCCCGACGTGGCGCTTGATCCAGGACCCTTAGCCAAAGACAGGTGCTTCACCCCCTGAGCCCCCAAGCACCCCTTACTTTCATTTTAGAGAGAGCACATGCGTGTGCACACAAGGGAGAGGGGCAGAGAGGGATGGAGAGAAGCCGACTCCCCGCTGAGCACGGAGCCTGACTCAAGGCTCCATCCCATGACCTTGAAATTGTGACCTGAGCTGAAATCAAAGTCCAGTGCTTAACCAGCCACGTAAACACCCACATTTCTGAGCTTTTGATGTATTAATAAAGAATGGAGACATATAACCTCGATCAGACTTCATACTTTGAATAATTTCTAATTCACAATGTAGTGCTTTTTCATCCTTTACTGTGATGATGTCCTTTCTCCCAAGCATTTTCATTGTATTAGAAATAATGTTGCCAATTCCTTTGTTTCCATTCACAGGAATCATGGCAACCTGAGCCATTTCTTCAGGGGTTGTCATGGAATTAGGCTGCTTCTTGAGTTCAGCAATTACAGCATCAACAGCTAACATTACACCTCTCCTGATTTCCACAAGATTAGCACTTTTGCTAATCTTCTCAAAAGCCTTCCTTGGCAATAGAGCGTGCCAGCGCACCATCCCTCGTGGCAACATCTTGAACAAGTTGAGCACCAGTAGTTTTATTTTTATCTTGTAAGTCAATGGACTTTGCAATGGTCACACCATCTTTTGTTACTTTAGGACTTCCCCAACTCTGTTAAATATTCACCGTTCTTCCCTTTGGCCCCATAGTAATGGCTACAGCTTCCACTAAATGGTCTACGCCTTGAAGCGTTAAGGTTTGGGCATCATTACCAAATTTTACATCTTTGGCTTAGGCCCGAGTGAGGTGGGGAGCCGGTGCCAGAGCCAGTGGAGGCTGGCCTGATTTTGCAAAATACTGTTGGTAATCAAAGCATTTCTGTGGAGCAATTGTAGGGTGTGCAGGCAGCAAGGCAGGCCATCAGGAATGAGTGAAGGCATAAAATCAGCATTCTTTTTTTTTTTTTTAAGATTATTTATTTATTTATTCATGAGAGACACAGAGAGAAAGAGGCAGAGACACAGGCAGAGGGAGAAACAGGCTCCCTGCAGGGAGCCCAACGTGGGACTCAATCCCGGGACTCCAGGATCACGCCCTGGGCTGAAGGCAGGCACTAAACCACTGAGCCACCCAGGGATCCCTAACATCAGCATTCTTAGCAATGATGTTGGCCGCAGAAATCTTAGTCTTGACTAGGTCTTTGCTTTTATCTGGAATTGCTCTATTATAAACTCAGTGAAGTAAGTTGTCCCAAGCATTCGGTATAGGGCTGAGGGCATTTCAGCACTTCAGTTTGCCAAATAAGTGAAATAGATAGCTTATATTTTAAATGTATCTTAAATGCTTTTCTCTTTTCAAATTGTATTAAATTATTTTGCTCATCATAATACTGCTCACAGTAAAATAGCGATGTCTCACATGTACTGATTAGTTACTATGTGCCAGTTCCTATGATTTCATTATATATATATATAAAATCCTTACCGTGACCTTACAAGTAGGTATTGCTCTTATTGGCACTTGCAAACAACTGGAGTTAGCTTAGGTAAATTCATCTCTCCAGTATTTCCAAATGAAAGGGTGGTGGTGGTGGGACTTGAATCAAAGTACTGTACTAAAGTGGTGAATTTTTAGAAAAAAGCAACAGCAACAACAAACTGCAACATTTTGTTATTTGTGGCTCTTTGATACAAAGATAGCTTTGCTCTTATTTAGCCTCTTCAGTATCTCAATACTGGCACAAGACTATAAGCACAGTCTTTCCTAGATGTCAACAATTATTTTGCTCTGGTTTATCATGAAGAAATAACTTAGAATATGCATTCAGGGGGCAGCTGGGGAGCTCAGTCAGCTAGATGTCCGACTCTTGATTTCAACTAAGGTCTTGATCTCAGGGTCCTGGGATCAAGCCCCGTGATGGTTTCTGTGCTCAGCGGGGATCTGCTTAAGGATTTTCTCTCTCCCTCGCTCTCTCTCTGCCCCTCCCCCTATTTGCATGTATACACTCTCTCTTAAAATCAAAAAGTGTACTCAGGCTTGGGATAAGAGAAAAGGAGTTTCTGTAAAATGGCAAGTGGACATAACGGAAGAATATTAGGATGGCCGGGAAATACGGTGTTGTCTCCACAGAAGAGAAAGAAAATATAGGAAAGTTGGGGAAAGAATGGGAGAAACAACTAACAAATATATCCGGCAGAGCCAATTGCAAATTGAGAAAAAAAAATCTTGGCTAGGTGACTTTTATAAGTGAGAGAAAAAAGAGGAGACTATAGAGAGCAAATGAATGAATGAAGGAATGTAAAAATGTGGTGAAGAAAAACATGACTTAAATATAATCAAAGAGAGATATAATTTAATAAAATGGGAAGAGTGGGGATAACTAGGAATTAAAAATGGCATAAAGAAAAATATCCAATGCATCAGTAATAGGTTTCATTGATTCTGGTTGCTGTCTTTGTAGGTACCTGCCAGAAATGTGAAGCAAAAAGGAAAAATAAAATGTTGATTGCTGTTCTGCTGGGGTGGAGCTGAACGGATGTGGAAATCTGAGAATTTTATACTGATTATGTTTCTTTGCAGGAGAGGAATCATAGCATTTTCTTTCTCAGTTTGTGTGCTGTTTTATTCCACTGAAATTAATAGATAAGAGACTTTGGAATGGAGTACACTTACTGATTTGTTTGGATGTCAGTCAGAGGTTGGAATGTATTTACCATGCTTCTCAAAATCAAAAGAAAACATTATGACCATTCAGCCTCACATAGTGGAGCCTTTCCTTGGACAAATCAGATGTTATTGATCTTGAAGCTTTATGCTTTTGCTATTTGAAGTATAAAAACTATGAAATCTTTGCAGAAAATTCATGAATTATTTGCTTTTGGAATTTGAACCTTTACTCAAAAACTGTAATAAGAAAAACTGTTTCCTCACTGTTCTAATGTAAACTATAAGATCTCATTTCTAGAAAAGAATCTGACAGTTAAGATTGAGTAGGGTGATCATCATTTCTCTCCTGCTCCCCACTGTTCCCCAGCCTCCCACCATATTCCCCATAGCTCATTTCTGGTAAATAATATTGAAAGAAAAATTGTTTCCAGAAGTTGATTTAATTGGCAGTGACTGGCACAAAGTGATAAATGCACATGCAGTTTTTGGTGACCAGAAGCATAAAATTATTTAATTATTGCATTAAAATGAGAATTAAGGCCATTTAAAATAGCATTTTTAGATTAGACATTTGGAAACAGACTACAGGATAGATTATATTTGTTGAACACTACATCTTCCTCTTTAATTTTTCTTTTGTCTGAATAAAACAAATAACAGGGAGTCTTCTAACAGGGAGTTTTTTTTTTTTTTTTTTTTTTTTTTTGCTCATGGTTATTTGATTTTCGAATCTAATCATTTTTGTCATTAGCTCCATAATGATTTTTCCAGATTATAGTAGACTAGTGATAGAAGACCATGTTTTTCTGTAGCAGCAATCACTGTAGTTCGTAGGTACTTCAAGTTAGCGTGCTGTTTGAATCTAAATCATATGGAAGGAAGGAACCTTTTGGAGCTCAAGTAGGTAGGCCTTGATTATATTAAAATTTCCTTTCCTAAAATTCTTTCATGTTGTTTCTTCTGTAAAAACTTAGTGGGATTTGATGAAATGTAGGCTGCAATGGTGAGAGTGAGTAGAAGTGAAGTAGTCTTCCCCAATTTCAATGATTGCTTTTAAATACTGGCCCTGATGGTTTGGGGAAGGTTTTTATTTGGAACCCAAACCACAAGTGCAACCAGAAAAAGATAGTTCCTGAATCTTGCATGGGACTTCAGGTTAGGAAAGTTTGCCAATTTCCTGAAAAGAATGTAGAGCGTTAATAGAATTTGACTGGGTGCAAACTTTTATCTTTCCAAAGTCACATAGATTCTGTAACACAGGAGACTTTTGGCAACAAAAGAGAAAAATCTGAAAACAATACTTAAATCAGACTATTTTATTTTTTAATTGATTTTTAAAACTTTCATTATTTTAGGAGAGAGTGGAGGGGGTAGAGGGAGAGGGAGAGGAGAGAGAGAGAATATCAAACAGCCTCCCTGATGAGCACCGACCCCTGCACAGCCCGGCTCCACTCCACCTCTCCAACATGGTAGTTTTCTTACTTGCTTTCAAATAAAACATATATTTCCCCTTAATTCAGATAATATATGCTATTTCTGGGTGATTTGAAAATTAGAGAAAAAAATACTAGGAGGAATTGCAAAACAAAACAAAAAAAATCCACATATTCCTACCTGTTTTTTCCAGGACTTTCATAAGAATAAATAAAAGTAGTGGTGATTATAGTATATAAAAAGGTGTGTATTTTAACTTGTTGAATTTTATGGTATCCTATAAGTTTTTCTCATGTTACTATAAAATTGAATAAGTTTCTAATAGCATAATATGCTGTTAATTGACTATGTATCTATTTTGAACTCTTTTTTTTTAAAGATTTTATTTATTTATTCATGAGAGACACACAGAAAGAGGCAGAGACAGAGGCAGAGGGAGAACCCGGCTCCCCATAGGGAGCCTGATGTGGGACTCAATCCCAGGACCCCGGGATCACGCTCTTAGCTAAAGGCAGATGCTCAACCACTGAGTCACCTGGGCGTCCCTGAACTCTTTTTAATAAATAATGCCATTGTACAATTTCCATGTGTAAAAGCCTTTTTTCTGACATGGGGTTTTTATTTTTTACTTATTTATTTACTTTTTTTTTTAATTTAAATTCAAGTTAGTTAACATATAGTATAGTATTGGATTCAGGAGTAGAATTTAGTGATTTATTACTTACCTAAACACCCAGTGCTCATCCCAACTAGTGCCCTCCTTGATGCCCATCACCTATTTAGCTTACCCACCTCTCTTCCAGCAGCCCTCAGTTTGTTCTCTATAGCTGAGTCTCTTACAGTTTGCTTCCCTCTCTGTTTTTATCTTATTTTATTTTTTCTTCTCTTCTCCTATGTTCATCTGTTTTGTTTCTTAAATTCCACATATGAGTCAGATTATTTGCTATTTATCTTTCTCTGACTGACTTATTTTGCTTAACATAATATTCTCTAGCTTCGTCCATGGTGTTACAAATGACAAGATTTTATTCTTTTTGATGGCTGAGTAATATTCCATTATATACACACACACATTGTGTATATATACACACTTCTATATACCACTTCTTTATCTCCTTGGCTATTGTTGGTAGTGCTGCTATGAACATTGGGGTGCATGTGCCCCTTTGAATCAGCATTTTTTGTATCCTTTGGATAAATACCTAGTCGTGCAATTGCTGATCATAGGGTGGTTCCATGTTTAACTTGTTGAGGAACCTCCATGCTGTTTTCCAGAGTGGCTGTACCAGTTTACATTCCCACCAGGAGTGCAAGAGGGCTCCCCTTCTCCACATCCTCGCCAATATCTCTTCTTTCCTGAGTTAATTTTAGTCATTCTGTGTGGTATAAATGATATCTCATCATGATTTTGATTTGTATTTCCCTGATGATAAGTGATCTCTGGGGAAATGTGTGCTCATGTCTTCTGTCCATTTTGTAACTGGATTATTTATTTTTGGGATGTTGATTTTGATGAGTTCCTTATAGATTCTGGATACTAGCCCTTTACTAGACAGGTCATTTACAAATATCTTCTTCAATTTTGTTTGTTGCCTTTTAGTTCTGTTGATTGTTTTTTGTGCTGTGCAGAAACTTTTTATCTTGATGAAGCCCCAATTGTTCATTTTTGCTTTGGTTTCCCTTGCCTCCAGTGATATGTCTAGTGATAAGTTGCTACAGCCAAGGTCACAGAGGTAGCTGTCTGTGTTCTCCTCTAGGATTTTGATGTTTTCCTGTCTCATATTTAGGTCTTTTATGCATTTTGAATTTATTTTTGTGTATGGTGTGAGAAAATGGTCTAGTTTCATTATTCTGCATGTGGCTGTCCAGTTTTCCCAACACCATTTGTTGAAGAGGCTGTCCTTTTTCCATTGGATATTCTTTCCTGCTTTGTTGAAGATTAGGTGACCATATAGTTGTAGGTCCATTTCTGGTTTCTCTATTCTGTTCCATTGATCTATGTGTCTGTTTTTATGCCCATTCCATACTCTCTTGTGATTACAGCTTTGTGATACAGCTTGAAGTCTGAGATTGTGATGCTTCCCACTTTGCTTTTCTTCTTCAACACTCCTTTGGCTATTTGAGTTCTTTTATGGTTCCATACAAATTTCAGGGTTGTTTGTTCTAGTTCTGTGAAAAATGCTGGTGTTATTTTGATAGGGATTTATTGACTGTGTAGATTCCTTTGGGTAGTACCTAGGCATTTTAGCAATATTTGCTATTCCAATCCATGAGCATAGAATAGTTTTACATTTCTTTGTGTCGTCTTCAATTTCTTTCATAAATGTTCTGTAGTTTTCAGATCTTTTACCTCTTCGGTTATATTTATTCCTAGCTATCTTATAGTTTTTGGAGCAATTATAAATGAGATCAAATCCTTGATTTCTTTTTCTGTTCCCTCATTATTGGTGTATCGAAGTGTAACAGATTTCTCTACCTTGATTTTATATCTTGCAACTTTGCTGAATTCCTGTATCAGTTCTAGCAATTTTTTTGGTGGAGTCTTTAGGATTTTCTACATAGAGTATCATGTCATCTGTGAGAAGTGAAGGTTTGATTTCTTCCTTGCCAACTAGGATGCCTTTTATTTCTTTTTGTTGTCTGATTGCTGAGGCTAGGACTTCCAGTTCTATGTTGAATAACAGTGGTGAGAGGGGACATCCCTGTCATGTTCCTGCTCTTAGGGTAATAGCTCTCAGTTTTTCCCCAGTGAGGATGATATTAGCTGTTTGTCTTTCATATATGGCCTATATGATGTTGAGGTATGTTCCGTCTATCCCTACCTTTTTGTTGAGGGTTTTTTTTTTTATCAAAATAGGCTGCTATATTTTGTCAAATGCTTTTTCTGGATCTATTGAGATTATCATATGGTTCTTATCCCTTCTTTTATTAATGTGGTGTATCATGTTGATTGATTTGTGGATATTGAACCGCCCCTGCAGCCCAGGAACAAATCCCACTTGGTCATGGTGAATAATCCTTTTAATGTACTGTTGGACTCAATTAGCTAGTGTCTTGTTGAGAATTTTTGCATCTCTATTCATCAGGGATACTGGTCTATAATTCTCCTTTTTAGTGGGGTCATTGTCTGGTGTTGGAATCAAGGTAATGCTGGTCTCACAGAGTGAATTGGAAGTTTTCTTACATTTATATTTCTTGGGATAGCTTCAGAGAAATAGGAATTAATTCTTTAAATGTTTGGTAGAAGTTCCCTGGGAAGCCATCTGGCCCTGGACTCTTGTTTTTTGGGAGATTTTTGATTACTGACTCAATATCCTTGCTGGTTATGGGTTTGTTCAAATTTTCTATTTCTTTCTATTTCAGTTTTGGTAGTTTATATGTTTCTAGGAGTTTATCCATTTCTTCCAATTTGCCCAATTTGTTGGCATATAAATGCTCATAATATATTTTATATTTGTTTGTATTTCTGTGGTGTTGGTTGTGTTCTCTCCTCTTTCATTCATGATTTTATTTATTTGGGTCCTTTCTCTTTTCCTTTCGATAAGTCTGGATAGGGGATTATCATTTTTTTAATTCTTTCAAAAAAACCACTTCTTAGTTCTGTTTATCTGACTGCTTTTTTTATTTCTATATTATTGATTTCCTCTCCTATCTTTAATATTTCCCATCTTCTGCTGGTTTTAGGCTGTATTCGCTGTTCATTTCCCAGCTCCTTTAGGTGTAAGGTTAGGTTGTGTATTTGAGACTTGCTTCTTGAGAAAGGCCTGCATTGCTACATACTTTCCTCTTAGGATCACCTTTGCTGCTTCCCAAAGGTTTTGGACTGTCTTGTTTTCATTTTCATTTGCTTCCATGTATTTTTAAAAATTTCTTCTTTAATTTCCTCATTACCCATTCATTCTTTAGTAAGATGTTCTTTAACTTCTGTATATTTGTGGTCTTTCCAAATATTTTCTAGTGGTTGACTTCAAGTTTTATAATGTCATGGTCTGAAAATGTGCCTGATATGATCTTAATCTTTTTGTACTTGTTGAGGCCTGATTTGAGATCCAGTATGTGATCCATTCTAGAGAATGTTCCAATTGCACTTGAAAAGAATGTGTATTCTGCTACTTTAGGATGAAATGCTCTGAATATATCTGCTAAGTCTATCTGGTCCAGTGTGTCATTCAAAGCCATTGTTTCCTTGTTGATCTTCTGCTTAGATGATCTGTTCATTGCTGTGAGTGGCGTGTTTAAATTCTTTACTATTACGGTATTATTATCAATGACTTTCTTTAAGTTTGTTATTAATTGATTTTTACATTTGATTGCTCTCAATTTGAGAGCATATATATATTTACAATTGTTAGATCTTCTTGTTAGATAGATTCCTTTCTTGTGATATAGTGCCCTTCTTCATCTCTTATTGCAGTCTTACATACTGGTATAAGAATGGCTACTCCAGCTTTCTTTTGATGTCCATCAGCATAATAGATGGTTCTCCAGCCCTCTCTTTCAATCTAGAGGTGTCTTTGGGTCAAAAATAAATCTCTTGATAAGTATCATGTTGGTGGATACAGTTTTTTCATCCAGTCTGATGCTCTATGTCTTTTGATTCGAGCATCCAGTCCATTTACATTCAGAATAACTATTGATATGAATATAGTGCTGGGATATTACCTATAAAGTGGCTATTCCCATAGATTTTCTCTATTCAGTGCTAGTATTTATTGCTTTTGGTCTCTCTTTCCCACTCTAAGGGTCCACTTTAATACTTCCTGCTGAGCTGGTTTAGTGCTCATGAACTCTTTTATTTTTTGCCTATCTTGGAAACTCTTTATGTCTCCTTTTACTCTGAATGACAGCCTTGCTGGATACAGTATTCTTAGCTGCATATTTTTCCCGGTTAGCAAGGTCAATGTATCATGCTTCTGGCCTGCCAAGTTTCTGTGGACAGGTCTGCTGCTAACCTTACATGTCTACCCTTGTAGGTTAAGGAATTTTTGTGCTTAGCTTTCAGAATGATCTCTTCTTTGTATTTTGCAAGTTTCACCATGATATGTCTTGGTGATACCTGTTTTTGTTGATTTTGAGAGGGAGTTCTTTGTGCCTCTTAGACTTGAATGCCTATTTCCTATGCCATTTAGGGAAATTCTCACCTGTAATTTGTTCAAATAAATCTTCTGCCCCCCTTTCCCACTCTTCTTCTGGGACTCTTATGATACAGATATTATTGTCCTTTGTGAAATCACTGATTTCCCTAAGTCTATATTCATGATTTAATAGTTTTCTTTCCCTCTTCTTTTCAGTGTCATTATTTTACATAATTTTATCTTTTCTGTCACCTATTTTTTTTCATCCTTGTTATGTTTACATGCAGTTGGCATTACTTCTCAGTTATAACATTTTTTATTTCGGCCTGTTTTTAGGTCATTTATCTCTGCAGCCAGGGTTTCTCTGATGTCATCTACATTTCTTTCAAGCTCAGTTAGTATCCTTATGACTGTTGTTCTAAATTCTTGCTCAGATATATTGTTTATATCTGTTTTGAGCAAATTTCTGGCTGTGATTTTTTTCTTGTTCTTTCTTTTGGGGAGAATTCCTCCATTTTGTCATTTTATCTAGGTTTCTGTCTTTTGCATGTTATAAAAACTTGTTATGTTTCCTACTCCTGAGAGTAATACTATATCAAGAAGGGTCTACACTGTCCAGAGCCTGATACTTCAGGAAGTGTTTCTGGTGTATGCTTTGTGCATTTCTGCTATGTCTTAGCTGTTCTTTCTCACAGGTCAGACCTCAGTGGAGTTCCTCCTTGCTTGCAGTGGAGAGTGTTTGGATCTCTAACTAAGTGTGCCTTGATTTGTTTGTTAAGACAAGCCTGATTCAAAAAAAAAAAAAAAAAAAGCCTGATTCGAGAAAAAAGGAAAAGGAAGAAAAAAGAAAATAAGTAGACAAACAAATATAAACAAATGTAAGTCTGATTCCAAAGAAAAAGAAAGGAAAAAGAAAAAGAAAGGAAAAAGAAAAAAAAAAAGAAGTCTGATCCAAAAAATGAGAAGAGGAAACCAACTAACAAAGGAACAAAAACTCATAAGCCTGAATCAAAAGAAAAAAAAACTAAAAAAATAAAATATAAAATAAAATATAAAAAGAAAAGGAAAGCTCATCCTATTGCAGCCAGACCTGAAGCTGACACTCTAGGGCACTCTATTATCAGCAGACCTGGTGCATGTCAGGGGGCTTGTGATGGTCTTCTGAGGTAAAAGCCAGCTAGACTGGCTCATAATCAGACCTGCCTTGGTAAAGATTCAGGTGCTGAGTGCAGGGGAGTAGGGTTTGTTGTGGGGGATTCCAGCCTCTACTGGTAATGCTGTTTCTCTCTGAATTCTGACTGCATTGGGGGTCGGGGAGAGTGGAGTGGAAGATGGCATCATCCCTCCCTCTCATCCCAGGGAGGAGAACTCCTAGCTCCTGCTGCTTAGGTGGGCCTCACAGAAAAGTGAATAATCTCCCCTCCTGTGTCCCAGGCTTTGGTCGGATCCCTGCCCTCAACCTGTCTGTGCCCAGGCCAGGGGCATGCCCAGTGCCATAGTTCTCCTGTGTTTTATCTCTAACCAGTGGCTGGGAATCAAAATTCCAAATCTTAAAGGACCTGTTCCCTTCCTGGGAGACCCTGGCAGCACTGCACTGGGCACCGATCTGTCCCAGAAAAGTAGTTGCACTGTTTTGTAGGTGCCTGGGGTCTACGGTGAAGCACAGCAAAAAGCTGTGACCAGGTTAGTTGCCTTCTGTTTGCATCTGTGTCCCCTACTGTTGAAAGGCTGCTCAGTGGCTCCCAGCAGGCCTTTTGTCCCTGGAGAGGCAATATATCCTTTTCTAAATGTACTCCAGGAAGGGGATCATTTTCTCCCAGTGTGATCCAGGAGATCCTCACAACACATCATCTTGTACAAACCCTAGGCACCCCACTGCCCCACGATCTCCTTCTCTTCCTGACTTCTCTCCCCAAAAGGGGCTCTCTCCCCTCCTTAGCACCTTAGCTTTTCTCTCCCCCAACTCACATCTCTGGATGTGCTTCTGTCACATTCACTCCCTCCAGTTGTGCAGATTGTTTTCTTAATTCTCAGATCTATGTCCTAGTTGTTCAAAATGATTTGATGTTGATCAAGCTGTGTTCAAGGGACAGTGCAAGCCCAGGTTACTCTACTACTCTGCCGTCTTCTCTAATATGGGGTTTTTACAGAGGGTTTTCCAGCAGAGAAATTACTGGTTCAAAGTATATGATTATTTTTAAGAAAATACATAAAAAATCATATTTATTTTTAGTAAACCACATTTCTTTCCAAAGAAACTTTTATCATTTTACATTTCCACCCACAAAGTAAAACAAAAAAGGACCCATTTCATCCTAAAATATAATTTTGTCAAAAACTAATTGCAATACATTGTTTTTAACTAGCAAAATCCTTAAATGAATTAATTACTCATTTTCCCATATGGCAGGGAAAATGTTGCTTTGTGTTTGGGCTGGTTCATTTGCTTGTACATGTAATGCTCAACTTTTAAATCTTGTAAAGAGGTAGTATATCGTTCCCTTTCTCGTATATTTCTGGAAAATATCCTTAATTTATAATGCTTCTATGTTTTCTATTATTGGATTATATGCACCATTATATTAGATTCCTTTATATTGATTAACAAGTTACAGTTGTTAGCAATTTTATAAGACAAGATTGCTTTGCTAATAATAAGAATATGACTTTTTAGTCTTTGAGTATATAATAATTTTACTTTACTGTTAATTAATTGGGGACTAGTTAATCAATATTCTGATTTTTAATTCTTTATTTACTGCTTCCATCTAATTGCCTATCTTTTAAAGCACTTAATTTATGATTAATAACTTCACCAGGAAAGTTGCAGGAAATAAAAAACATAAACAAGCTGCAAATCAAAGTAATAAACAAGTCTATGGTAATTTTTTAAGGTGGGCTTTTTTTTTAAGGGAGGATTTTGAGTATTTTACCTGTTAATACTTTTAAAATTTATTTTTGGGAAGTGTGTGCATTTCTTTCAGGTATCATTAAGGTAACAAAATTCAGCATATTAAAATATTCAAGCAGGCAAACAAAATTTTATTTACATTTATTATGCATTTATATGATAAAATTTCTGGAAGGAGCTCTAACTAATTTTACTTCTAGGGTTTTCTGTGGCTAAATCCCTTCTACATCCTTTACTTTGTGCTGCTGGGGACCTTTTGTGCCCTACAGTTCTGAGCTTTTCTTGGTCTTTACTTCACTTTCTTTTTGTCTCCCACTAATTGCCAGCTGGAGCAGAGTGATTCTGATATAATTTTAAAGATAATTTAATATTATTTTTCATTATCTTCTACAAGTAAATGCCTCTGTTTTAGAAAGAAGCCTAGACAATAAATAGCTATGTTCCCTTCCACATTTCAAATAAAGAACACTTGTAATTCATGCCTTACGTCTTTTTTTATGAAGAATTCAAAAGCCTTAAGGGTAGGAAGCTAGGAAGCTGAAGCTAAGATTTTCTAATGGTTTGATGTCTCAGTGGAAACAGTTATTTTCTTTTTTAATCATGTGATTTATGACAGAAGATGGCCAGTTTACTGCCAGGTATCTATTGGGAACTGTCTAAATGCTTTACTGTTGTCTTAAATCTCTAGGTTTTATCTCCAGTTGAACATTTTGGATTTCTGTTTTCCCTTCTTGGTAACTATTAATGAAAAATCTTTACCTACTAGTATGCTATTTTATAAGATGAATCCTGAGCTGTCATTAAATAATACCTAAAAAAATAAATGATGAGCAAATTTTAGGTTGATGAATAGAGTTTTTAAAACTGCTTAATTTCATTATCTTTTTGTGAGTCATAAGTAGGTTTTTACAAGCTTACTTCATGAAGACTTAATTTTATTATTCTAAAGATAATCTATTGCTTGTTAAGTCTTAGTAACATATACTTTAGGCTTTGTCATTCATGGCATCTTCATAGAATGCATATTCTTATATACAATCAGGACTATAAAGATCAATGTATAACAAACTGTCTTGACAAGTGGCCTTATAAACATTTGCCTTATAAACATTCTCTATAAAACTTCACTCTTCCAATCTTGCCATGCTCAATAACTTTGTTGCACATTGTCTCAACATCAATAATTATATATAATAGCTACATTAAAAAAAGTTTCACATTTTGGAATATTCCTAATGTTTCATGTATATCCTTTCTTACCTCTATTCTAGTACCCTTTTGTTTCTCCTCCTGGATCCCAGGCCAGAAGACAGGGCTTATATCTTTCTATTTCTTTTATCTTTAGTGCCTAACACACTGTTGACATCTGTGTAGACATTCAGTTGCAACTGTAGGATAAATTAGAGGAATATTTTGCTTTTTATAATTAAGGTCATAGTTTTATTCTCAAAGTAACACATGCTTATATTAAAATTCAGACCTACAAAAGACTATAAATTAATTCTACTCTTCAGAAATCAAGTTTAGGTAACAATAGCAGTCAGAGTGCCAACCACAGGAGCTGCTTTACCCAGGCAGGCCAGGTGATTATTTTGCCAGGCTCTGATGTTGGATCTGGGTGACAGAGAGAACATGAACTGACACCACCCCTTTCCTCTATCTTTTGGGATGCAATCTATTTTCTACCCAGGTGTCAAGATTTTAATCTTCTTCCAAAGCCATGAAATTTGTTGTGTCTTAGCTCAATAAATATAACTTCACCTGTTTTTATCAATCATCTTTACTCTGATTGAGACCTTTCATATGGCAGAGTTAAAAGTAAGTAGGAAAAAGACAGTTTTTCAAAGATTACAAATACCTTTCTTTTTGGCCCACACCAGCCATCGTATGGGGATTCAGTTAGCAGTATATACAATCAAGAGCTTATTATCCCCATTCTCTAGGACCCTGTTGATCCGAAAAGAGATGGCTGTATCAGAATTAAGTTTGAATATGCTAGTCTCTCTTTTGCCTGGGCTGTTACCTAGTAGTATACTAATCAGGTTGGCTTGGGGTTCCTATTACAGGAAAGAAAAATGTGCCATGTCCAGCAAAGGATGAGTGGAATCTTGTATTTTCAAAATAGTTTTACATAGTTTCCTACCCCTTTCATCCAGATCATTAGTAGGTGATCAAGAAAATATGAATTTTTGGGGAGAAAGGCCAAATTTAGTGAGCCAACTGCTTTGCTCAAGTGGGTGAACTGGGAGGTGATTAGAAGGTTGGTCACGTATTTTTTTCAGTCTTTTTTGAGGATGTCATTCCAACATTCATCAAAAAACTCTGAATGCTAGGAAGTGTGGAAAATATATCTAATATTGTCATTATTGTTCTATTGTTGGCTGGCCTTTATGATGAAAGACATACTATTGTCAGACTGTGGATGGCCTGGAAATCAAAAAACATGACCCAGTTTAGTTTTGTGGGCCACAGTGGTATGGCCAAAGGTGGCTGATTAGACTATGACAGCAGCACTATAACCTGAGACCAGGCAGGATTGTGACTTGGGTAGGTTGGTGACTTCAGTGCCTGTACTAAACCTGCCACACTCAGACAGAGTTATAGGTATGAGACCTTCCCCCACCAACCTGCCCCCCAACTTCTGAACCATAATTGTACAGGAGGTACATATGGCCTCTGTCCACTCTGGTGACAGGATAACTCGCCTTATCCTTTTTCTTTTTTAAAGATTATTTATTTATTTATTCATGAGGGATATATATAGAGAGGCAGAGGCATGGGCAGTGGGAGAAGCAGGCTCCCTCAAGGGAGCCTGATGCAGGACTCAATTCTAGGACCCCAGGATCACTCCCTGAGCCAAACCAGGCACTCAACCACTAAGCCATCAGACGTCCCCCTCAACCTTATCCTTAATAATCTTTTTGTTCTTAAAACAGCTGAGATCTGATTAGAGCAGACAATAGGTGTCAGAGGGCATGGAAGGAGAGAACAGCTTTATGTCAGTGAACAAGTTTGTATTTATTTTCAATTTAGAGTGACTGATAACCTACAGTGGAACCAAACAAATAGTATGTTTTAGATTTTCATTATTATTATTGCCAGTACTTGTTTAATTTTGCCACATTTTTATCGGAGCTTTTACTTCTCAGTCCTTCTTTAATTCACTCATTCAACAAATGTTCATCAAACACCTATTTTATGCTAAAAACTGTTTTTAGTATCTTAAGAATAGCATGGAAAATAATGGACATAATATTATGGGGAAAGTAAGCAATAAATAAACATGTACTTGTGATATGCACTCTGAATAAATTATGTAAGTATATGACATAGATGGTGGCAGGGCATTATGTTAGATACATTGGTCCAGAAAATAAATCTCTGAGGATATGAGCAGTGATCTGAATAAAAGGTACAGGGTGTGCCATTGGATTATTTAGGGAAAGAGTGTTCATGGAGAACTTCAAGCCTGAAGATTCTAGATTGCATTGAGTGAAGGAGCAAGAGAGATGGAAGGTGAGGTCTTAAAGGCAGTCAGGATCCAGATTTGGTTGAATGCTATAGGTCAAGATAAGGATTTGGAATTTATTTTAAATGTAATAGAAAGTTATTGGTCAATAGTAAACAGAACACAGAAGAGATTAAATTTAAATTTTAACAGGATCAACCTGACTTCTGTGCAGAGAGATTATTATGGGAGTGCATTTAAGAAGATAAGGATAGCAGGATCCCTGGGTGGCGCAGCAGTTTAGCGCCTGCCTTTGGCCCAGGGCGTGATCCTGGAGACCCAGGATTGAATCCCACGTCGGGCTCCCGGTGCATGGAGCCTGCTTCTCCCTCTGCCTGTGTCTCTGCCTCTCTCTCTCTGTGTGTGTGTGACTATCATAAATAAATAAAAAAAAAAAAATTTAAAAAAAAGAAGATAAGGATAGCATATGATTGAGTGATAGAACTTCTAGGTATATGCTCAAGAGAAATGAATACATGTGTCCATATAAATATTTGTGCATGAAAGTCCAGAGCTACATTATTAATAATAACCAAAATTTTTATATTATGAATATCACTAGTCATAATAACCAATTCAAAATAGACAAACTGATAAATGAATAAATAAATTGTGGTATGCCCATACAATGGGATATTATTTGTCAAGAAAAAGAAATGAAGTACTGGTATATGCTACAACATGGATATGAAAATATTATGCTAAGTGAAGAAGACAGTCAGAAAGTATCACACATTGTTTGATGCCATTTAGATGAAAGTTCAGAATGGACAACTCTATAAGAGGCGGAAACTTTTTCTTGTAAAAAAAAAGTTGCATAGGAAACAATAGATGTTGGCAAGGATGCAAAGAAAGGGTAACCCTTTTACACTGTTGGTGGGAATACAAACTGGTGCAGCGACTCTGGAAAATAGTATGGAGGTTTCTAAAAAAGTTAAAAATATAACTACCCTATGACCCAGCAATTACACTACTAGGTATTTACCCAAAGGATTTATGTATCCTATGGCGTGTATCCATGCACCCCAATGTTTACAGCAGCACTATCAACAATAGCCAAATTATGGAAGGAGCCCAAATGTCCATCAACTGAGAAAAACAGTTGGATATGTTTAGATAAAGTGTGTGTGTGTGTGTGTTTGTGTATATGTGTATAATGGAATATTACTCAGCAATAAAAAGAATGAAGTCTTGCCATTTGCAATGACATGGACAGATCTAGAGAGTATTATGCTAAGTGAGATAAGTCAGAGAAAGACAAATACCATATAGCTTCACTTATATGTGGATTTAATAAATAAATAAAACAAATGAACAAAGGGAAAAAATAAGAGACACAAATCAAGAAGCAGCCTCTTAACTATGGAGAATAAACTGATGGTTACTGGAGGGGAGGTGGGTGGGGATGGATTAAACCAATGATGGGTATTAAGGAGGGTCCTTGTGATGATCCCTGGGTGTTTTATGTAGGTGATGAATCAGTAAATTCTACAGCTGAAAGAAAAAAGAAAAAGAGTATGAGGTTTTTGGCCAAGGTATGTCAAATTCTACTTGGGAGTTATGTAAAATGGTGCTTGAGGATTGGACGTTGACTTTGACCATTGGCTGTGATTATATCAAATAAAGTTTCCATATAGTGGCAGGGGCTAAAGCCTGTTGAATTTAAGCAAAATTATGAGGTTAAGGATATGGGATATATAGACAGGGTTATACATAATTATTTCCAGAAGTTTTATATTAAAGGTGAGCAAGGTCTAGAGGAATAGCTGAAGAGGGATGTGGGGTCAAATTAGTTTATTTTATGATGATTCTTCATACAGCATCTTTGTTTTAATAGCGTTGACTTACTAGAGGAGAAAAAAATGATGCAGAGCAGACAATTGCAATGCATAAGTGAAATCCTACATGAGAGCAGAGGGTGTTGAGCTCCCAGGACAGTCATCCATCGTAACTCTTGGACTTGCAAATTTAGGCTTGGCAGTAATAGAAACAAGTAAGTTCATACATTCAACATGGCAGTAGGCACAGCACTCCTTCAAATATGTATATCTTTTCTGCTAAATAAGTGTCAGAATGGGCTAAGAGGAAAAAGTGTGGGGATGGCAGTCTGGGGAAAGAAAACAAGCTGCAAAAGTCTCCTGATAGATGGAGATTGATTTGATTAGGAACTGTTGCAGGATTGCAGCAAAGCACTGAAAGCCTACTTGTAGTGTGATGGGAGTTTATAGTGTGAAAATGAGAACAGCCAGTGTATTTGGAGTAGCGGGGAGCCCTTTCCAGTCATAGTCATCTGTTTGCTTGTAGGAGTGGAATAGGGGAAAGTTTGGTACAGCTGCCATAACAAAATAATACAGACGGGGTTGCTTACATACAGAAATTTATCTTCTCACAGATTTTTAGAAGTTCAGAATCAATGTGTCAGCAGACTTTGTTTCATTCATTTCATTAGGTCTTTCTCTGTGGTGTATAGATGGCTCCCTCTCTGTTTTCACCTGATCATTCCTCTGATTGTGTCATATTGTATTTATAACGATGCCTGTCATTTGGATTAGGGCCAACGTGTATGACCTCATTTTACCTTAATTACCTCTTTAAAAACTCTGTCTCCAAATACAGTCACATTCTAAAATACTGGGGGTTAGGACTTCACATATGAATTTTTGGGGATGGTTGTGGCAAAATTCATAATAACAATCCATAACAACCAGTGCTGGAGTTTTATTTATTTGTTTGTTTATTCCTTTTTAAAATTTTTATTTTTGTTTTTTAAATTTAAATTCAATTAATTAACATATAGTGTATTATTAGTTTCAGAGGTGGAGTTCAGTGATTCATCAATTGTACACTCAATGCTCATTACATCTTGTGTCCTCTTTAATGTCCATCACTCAGTTACCCTGCCCCCCAACCCCCAGTGCTAGAGTTTTAAAAACTTAAATATATTGGAGTGAGAAAAGGAATGTGAGACATGTGAAATCTTGTTCTCATATAACTTACTATTTAAGAAAGAGGAACAGCTAATAAACAAATTAAAAATCCAATTAATCTTTTACTATGTTTGGGAATAATAGTACAAAGAAGAAAGATAAAATGAGTTAAGAAGTACAGAGTGACTACGTTGTGTGTGTTATTTTATATAGGCTGATAGGAAAGCTCTCCAAGATTTGACATTTGAGCAGGAAGGAAGTAAGGTCTGAAGGAAGTAAGAGCAGGGAGCCATGACCATGCCATTGGACAGAGAAAACAGCATATGCAAATACCCTGAGGCAATGTATATGTAAGGAAGAGTCTGGAGACTCAAGTCACTGCCAAAGAGAACAATTAGGAAAAGGGTCAGAGAGATATTCATCAGAGAGTCAAATGATAGCTATGCAAACATTTTGTTTTTGCCTTAAAAAATGAGGTATAACTTATATTTGTGATTATTAAATATAAAATGCTATAATTTGTGATAAAATCATTAATAATAAATGTATTTGTGATGCTCGTCTTGTCCTCTGATGCCCTGAATACACACATACTGAATATATACTACTTTTGAAAGGATGGGCAAAGAAAATTCTCATTCTTTTCTCTCATTCTTTTGATGATGTTCATGATGATAATAATATTACTATTACTACTGATTATAATTAATGTATATTGAGCCCTCCTAAGTTCTTGCATGCATTAGTTTATTCAATACTCATCATAGCCTGTCAGGTAATTATTATTGTTCACACTTTCTGATTAGGAAACTGAGGCATAGATATAAGTAACTTGAATTAAGTCATACAATTAGTCAATATTGGAATTCGGATTCAACCCATGGCATTCTAACTCTGCACTACAGAATTTTAGATCTTATGCTAGGGTGCCTCCTAACAGTCACATTTTATATGAGTTATTCAACTTTCCTTAGTTTAAATGCAAGCATTTTTAAAATGCTTTTTAAAAAAATTCTATTCTACTTTTTCCACGTAGACATTCATTTGGCATCATCGTTGCTTCTTTCTCTCTTAGTATATATTCCTGTGTGTTGTGATTTTTTTATAGTGGACCCATTGGTTTAGGCTATGGGTAGCTCATCTTAATCTTTTGATCTTCATTCATACATAGATCAGTCTTCCTGTCAAGCATACCTGTAGCTGATGCAGAGTATTTTTTTCAGTGCTAACACATTAGATTTATCAGTCCATATAGCAAATTCTGCACATTTGTCCAGTCATCAGCTCACAGAAGCTCCTGCCTAGCTATGTAAGACATTTGAAGTATGCTGGTGCCTGAGACTTCTAGGAGCACTAGCAGCAATCGTATACTAGCTCCTGGGATCCTTTGGCAGCCTCACATATAGCCTCACAAAGTAGATTGAATAAATTTGCACCTATTATGCAATTTTCTACAAAATAAAATATATGAGTACAGAAAAAAAATATGTCTTGTAGCAACTAAAGTAGACTCTCCATGCAAGTGATAATCTCCTAATTCAAAAACAAACAAAAACCCTTTTTCTCCTTATTTAAAAACGTATTCACTAAATTCCTAAGCTCTATCTAGATGTTTTAAAATTTGAAATCTATTTTTGATCAATAAGAAAATGGTGCATATGTTTAAACAAAAATCCTGTAATAGGTCATAGAATATCTGTCTGATATGATTTGGTGGGCGAGAAGAAAAAGAAAGGCAATTGACTAGCAAGATGGTACTTGATGATTTTCTTTTAAAAGTATTGCTGCCTAAAAAAATAAATAAAATCAAAGTATTCCCACCTAGAGAAATACTTTTCGAGAGAAATAACTGCTCAAAAGAGAGTGAAACAATTAGGAAAGGGGCTGTGTTTTCAGATAGAAGAGGCTGTAGTTTATGCAAGTTAGTCATGTTCCACATTGGTTTGGCAAGCCAGTGCTATTGCAGAACTTGGATTTGGTTTGAGAAATAGAGAAGTGTTTGCAAATAAATAGAAGCTTACTGGAATAAAAACATTATGCAGATGCTGATTCTCTTAAATTAACGTGGGCCACCAACTGTGCTTATGTTGGTTACTGTTAGTGTGTATATTATACCATCTTTTTGCTCAGTTTTGTTCTTGTGAAGTGTATTAGAATATATGAGATTACTATTACACGAGTGCCAGCAGATAAAACTTATAAATGATAAAATTTAGTGTATTTTTAAGGTAGAGGTGTTCTCAAGGTAGAGATATACCTTGAGATATATATATATATGTATATATATATAGAGAGAGAAAGATATATAGAACTTGAAATATATGAGGAAAGACTGTTTTACGAATAAATAAAAATTAAAATAGTAGTGTAGTTTTATCACTTAAAATAGTTAGGAGACTTCTCTCAGTGCTAATGACTTGATATATAACTCTATCAGGCTATGAAATTAGAATAATTTGAATAATGCTTGAAATGGCAATAAGATATGGTTTTGACTTTTTATTATAACTAAAGCTAATATTAAATTCTGAATAACCTTAACTGTTAAGCTCTAATTAGGAAATGTCTTATCTTAGACATTTTTTAATATTTAATATTAAGTGATTTCACATTTTTTATTATAATATTTTTTATATTTTCATTTAAAAATGTTCTCATACTTTATCTCACTTAAGCCTTACAATATTTTGTGAGGTGAATACGACAGGAAATATGTTACAAGTAAAGGCAGTGAGGCACAGAGCGGCAAAATGCCTACCCAGAGATATCTTTTCATTTGATGACAGAGCCAGGGATGATATTGGTTATGCCTTTTATTATAGATCTCTGTATAACATATAAGATATTTTATTACAGGATCTTTTATTTTAAGATATTCCTGTCTTAAATCTGGGGAATGGCCATTTGGTAACCATCAGTGTTATATATGCTTTTCTGTGGGACTTTTTTTCCACAATAAACTGAAGGGAACTACTTTATCATAGGACCAAAGAAAGAACAGTTGACTTGAATTGTTTCATATCTCCTATTCAGTAAAGAATACACAAACCAACAGGAAATATACATAGGGAATTATTCCCTTGTTATCAAGTTTAATGGTTGAGTTCCAATGTTTAGTTATACTCTTTATGGAAAAATGGAGTTGAAGTGAAACAAAGGAGATAATTAACGTGCCATTTTTTCAAGAAAAATAATAAGCAAACAGATAAACCCCAAATATCATGTATTCCCTAGATTTGCACATTTTGCACCTTTCTTTTTTTAGTCTTTGTATGCTAAATACATGTAAATTTAATGTAGATATTGAAAATAGACTCTGTTATAATTTTTTTCAACCGTCACTCTAAATTTTAAATTCATTATGAGTCTGGGTAGGTTATAACAGGCAGCAGCATTTGTTTTGCTTTATGATGCAAAGTCAGCTGCCATTAATTTAAAGAGCTGCCTCAGCAAATTGCACTTTGATGTTTTTGAGACAGGTATTTATGAAATATTCCAAGTATCTTTGTATTTAATAGCTGTTCTTCCCAATATCTTCCAACACTATGTTACTTATTCACATCAGAAATTTTATATTTCAGTTGATATTATTTTATTTTATTTTTTTAGAGAGAGAGTGAGTGGGGGGTGAGGGAGGGGCAGAAGGAGAGGGAAAGAGAATCCCAAGCAACCAACATGGGGCTCAGTCCCACCACCCTTGAGATCATGACGGGAGCTGAAATCAAGAGTTGGACACCCAACTGACTGAGCCACTCAGGAGCCCCACAATTGATATTATTTTATTTTATTTTTTATTTTTACTTTTTTGAAGATTTTATTTATTCATTTGACAGAGAGAGAAAGAGTGCAGGGGGAGCAGCAGACAGAGGGAGTGGGAGAAGCAGGCTCCCCGCTGAGCAAGGAGCTGGATGGAGGACTCAATCCCAAGACCCCGGGATCATGATCTGAGCCTAAGGCAGACGCTTAACCTACTGAGCCACCCAGGCACCCTGATATTATTTTAAATGTAGCAAATGATATGAGAATATTTTTGGCTTGTTATATTTACAGTACACGACTTAGCTATAAATTTATTGTAAATAAATTAATGAGGTAGCCATTACTCTTTATAGTATAAATTTTAAAAATATGTTTACATTGTTAATTCTACATTTCCTTTGAATATCTCTCAATAATTTTGCACTTATATTTTATGTTTTTTTTTTAGAATTTGTGCTTTGGTTATTTTAAGTCACTTTATTTTATTTTATTTTATTTTAAGTCACTTTAATATTTTGTTTTCCTTCTGCTAATTTTTTTGAATGTGTAATATGTATTCTAAAATATACATTTGTTGTGGATACTTTCTTTGCAGACCAGGTGGGTTTTTACAGCTAAGTAACTGACTGATGACTTATTTCATACATTAGTCCTTTTTGAGAATTTGAGAATTTTTGTTTGTTTCATGTTAATATTAATAATTATCTATTCTGCAGGATGTTTTACAAGCATTATTGTGGTTAGTCCTTATAGCAAATCTTTAGGTTTGGCATTTTAATTTTCATTTTATAGACAAGAAAACAGAGGCTTAAAAGGGCTCCCCAGAGGGGAGCCTGGGTGGCACAGTCTGTTAAGTGTCTGACTCTTTGGTTCAGGTTGTAATCTTGTGGGGTGAGATCTAGCCTCACATCGGGCTCTAGGCTCAGTATGGAGTCTGCTTGAGTTGAGGTTCTTTCTTTTTTTTTTATTTGCTTTCCTTTTTTTTTAAGATTTTATTCATTCATTCGTTCATGAAAGACACACACAGAGAGAGAGGCAGAGACACAGGCAGAGGGAGAAGCAGGCTCCATGCAGGGAGCCCGATGTGGGACTTGATCCCGGGTCTCCAAGATCACGCCAAAGGCAGGGGTTAAACCGCTGAGCCACCCAGGGATCCCTTGAGGTTCTTTCTCCATCTCCCTCTGTCCCTCCCATTCATGCTTGCTCTCTCAAATAAGTAAATAAATATTTAAAAATTTTTTTAAAGAGTCCCACAGAAAGGTGAACAATGCAGGCCTGTGTATAAAGGTCAGTTCTTAGCTACTATCATATATTGTATCCCAGGATGATTTCTGATTCTGCAGTATTGGCTCCTCAGAAGTGCTGAATCGGTAAATTCAGGGTTCCTCTATTTGACAATCTGCTGCTCTACAGAGTTTCATGATAGGACTTCTTAAGAAAAGAATACAATCTGAAGAAATCAAAGAGTTGTCAAGTGCCCAGCAGAGTAGTGACAGATCTGGGATTAGCTGTTAGAATTTTAGCCACCTGGCTTGCTTACAGTTTTCACTTATTTAGGTTTTTCATTCTGAATTTGAAGGCTGAGTGCTGATATAGATGGAAATATTAAATTTCATGTTATATCTCTTTTATGCAAAACAAACTATACAATAATGAAATTTTCTTTTCCTCCTTCTTTTTTTAATACAGTGGGATGCATCCTGCTTTTACATTGGAGCTCACCCCTGTGGCTTGGATTTATCACTGTAGCATCTGTGTCCAATCTATGTGTTAACTAGAAATCAAGGGAAGACATGAGGAGGTTTGTTTACTGCAAGGTGGTTCTAGCCACTTCACTGATGTGGGTTCTTGTTGACGTCTTCTTACTCCTGTACTTCAGTGAATGTAACAAATGTGATGACAAGAAGGAGAGATCCCTGTTACCTGCACTCAGGGGTAAGTGCTTATGAAGCAAATGTTGCTTTTATAGAGATGAGAGTTGTGGTGACTCTTGACAAAACATGAAACTTTGAAATAGGGATTTTTTTTTAAAGCTATTGAGTTAGAAGAGCATTTTGTCAGAACTTTAAAGTCCATTTAACTGTGGGAAAGCTACTTTACTTTCTCAGCCTCAGGAGTCTTGTTGGAAGAAATGAGAAGAGTTAGCTAACCTCCAAGGTACCTTCCAATTTTAATAATTCCAGTGTTCGATGACGGTACAGAAGGAACAATTTTGTGAACATTCAAACTGGACTGAATTTAAAGTTTAGGCTTCCAGAAGGAAAAGCCCTTGGAGGCTAAACACATAACATAAAAGGGAAAAGCTACTGAAGTGAGATAGAGGAGATGGTAGCAAAAGGTAAGGACACATGACACACCTACAGATTTCCAAAAACAATAAAACAAACTTTTTTTTTTAAAACAAACAACTTTTTAAACAAAACATATATGGATGGCCAGATTCAATCTATGGGCACCAGATTGATGCCTTTATAATTTCAAGTACACAATTAACGTCACGTTAGCTCACTATTATATCCTTCATTATGGACCAGTTTCAATGACTACATAAGAAAGCTAATGATTTTTAAAGTGGTGATTTTTTTAAGTCAAGTTACAGGGATTCATTTTCTGCAGTAATTCCAAATAACTTTCTCTATGCTTTTTGTTAACAACTTCTAGATTTATTAAAATATTTCCATAATACTCCTAGTATAGGGGTGCTTCTAACATACTTAGGATGCTTGAAATTAGTTTTATTATCATTGAATTAAATATTGTTTTTCTTGAAATCTAGTTTATATTAATTCTCTACTTAGCAAAAGTTTTTTTTTTTAATAAATATAACAAAAGACAAGCTTTGAGACCCATTTGGAATGTTTGTACCTTTTGGAAAAGAGAATCTAAATTACTGACATGAGTTCTGCCTTTGTTTAATGGATGTAGTTTACTTTTAATGCTACAGATATTTTTGAGGTTATTCATTAATCAAAGTATGTGAATAAACATAATTTCATTGATACTATTTGGTTATATGAGGCTTAGGAAACACAGAAGAGTGTTTCCAAAAATTAGTTTTGTTAAAAGAGTATTTTCAACTTTTCTTTCACTTTAGATTGCAGTAATGCTCTTGCTCAGTTGAAGAAATTCTATCTTCCTCTTTTTCAAAATGAGTTTGACTCACTGTAATTTTTGACTGGCAAAAAAAATTGAAAGTACATTGGAAGTGACTGAGCCTAGACCCATTTAGGTAGTTTATATGCATATTTTATGCCTTTATGCTATAATTATTCAAAGAGGAGAACTTTATGAGTCTATCAATTTTTGATAGATGAACATGGGGATTGATATGCTCATCTTTGGTTAAAATCCCAGAAAAAAATCCTCCTTCTCTACTTCTTTGTTAAATCAGTTGAGCTGCTGCTTGGCTGAAAGTGGAAATGTGTTTTGGTGGATCTCATCAGTTTGGAATGATCACTTTGTCATTTGTTGAATAGAGCCATCTAGATTGGTCACAAAAATATGTCATCGTCTGATTCAGCAAAACTATGACAGCTTATTCTGCAAGTACAAAAAAGTACAGCTTTGCTGATTTAAGTGCTTAATGCTCAGTCTTAAATCTCAAAATGTGAAATTTAATGATGCAAGGCAAAAGTAGTAATTTTTCCTCATACTTAAGTTGTAAAATTAAACTGTATTCTCCTTATTTTTAAGACTTGTTTAATGTTGTACATTAATATTTGTCTTGAACAAATGGAAATGACTTTAGGGTTTTAATTGTATTTTCTATTGTTATTTATTATTTTAGAATATTAACTTTATTTAGGAATGGTGCCACACATTTAATATTTTATATACAGGCAGGTGATGCCGTGTAAACTGTACTTGACTGAAAATTTCATGTTCTGCTAAAAACTGGCTTTTTGACTTAAAAAAAGTTGATCCTTCTGGTCTTATGTGTCTCCATTATTTAAAAAAAAAAGGGTTTGGAGTAGGTGGTTTCTCAGATCTCTTTTAGTCCTAAATTTTAAACAGTTTTAAGTACCCAGAATGAGCATACACTATGAATTAATTTTTGAGATACACTTATTTATTTATCAATTCCTCAATTATTTAAGTACCATTAAATCAACATTTTGTACACCTTAAATTTACATAATGTTCTGCATCAATTATATCTAGAAAAAGAAAAGAAAGGAAAGGAAGAGAAAAGAACATAGCTCAGAGATGGAAAACGGAAAGGAAAGTACTAGAATTTTTATGAAATAACAGAAACGGGATACTTCTGAATGAGAAAACTGCAGAGCTCTTATAAAATTAGAGTAATTAAGACTGTAGTATTGGTACAAGGGGTCACAATGGGTAGACAAATTACTTAATAGAATAGCATAGAGACTCTAGAACTCTAGAAGTAGACTTACACATGTTGGACATTCAGAATATGGCAGGAGTGCTGCAGATCAGTGTGGGGAGAGATTTCTTCAATAAATGGATCTGGAAATAAGATGGTAATCCATGTGGAAAATATGAAGTTGGATGCCTAACGCATGTAATAAATCAAGATAAACTTTGGATTTATTAAAGTCAACAATAAAACTAGAATTTTTAGTTGAAAAAAATTAATTTCTTTCAGAAGTGTTCTATAGTTTTTAGGGTATAGTCCTTTACCTCTTTGGTTAGGTTTATTCCTAGGTATCTTATGCTTTTGGGTGCAATTGTCAATGGAATGGACTCCTTAATTTCTCTTCAGTCTCATTGTTAGTGTATAGAAATGCTACTGACTTCTAGGCATTGATTTTGTATCCTGCCATGCTGCCAAATTGCTGTATGAGATCTAGCAATCTTGGGGTGGAGTCTTTTGGATTTTCTATGTAGAGTATCATGTCATCGGTGAAGAGGGAGAGTTTGACTTCTTCTTTGCCAATTTGAATAAATTTTATTTATTTTTGTTGCCTGATTGCTGAGGCTAGGACTTCCAGTACTATGTTGAATAGCAGTGGTGAGAGTGGACATCCCTGTCTTGTTCCTGATCTTAGGGGAAAGGCTCCAAGTGCTTCCCCATTGAGAATGATATTTGCTGTGGGCTTTTCGTAAATGGCTTTAAGATGTTCAGGAATGTTCCCTCTATCCCTACACTCTGAAGAGTTTTGATCAGGAGTGGATGCTGTATTTTGTCAAATGCTTCCTCTGCATCTAATGAGAGGATCATATGGTTCTTGGTTTTTCTCTTGCTGATATGATGAATCACATTGATTGTTTTACGAGTGTGGAACCAGCCTTGTGTCCCGGGAATAAATCCTACTTGGTCATGGTGAATAATTTTCTTAATGTGTTGTTGGATCCTATTGGCTAGGATCTTGTTGAGAATTTTTGCATCCATGTTCATCAGGGATATTGGTCTATAAATCTCCTTTTTGGTGGGGTCTTTTTCTGGTTTTGGAATTAAGGTGATGCTGGCCTCATAGAACGAATTTGGAAGTACTCCATCTCTTTCTATCTTTCCAAACAGCTTTAGTAGAATAGGTATGATTTCTTCTTTAAACGTTTGATAGAATTCCCCTGGGAAGCCATCTAGCCCTGGACTTTTGTGTCTTGGGAGGTTTTTGATGACTGCTTCAATTTCCTCCCTGGTTATTGGCCTGTTCAGATTTTCTATTTCTTCCTGTTCCAGTTTTGGTAGTTTGCGGATTCCTCAGAGTTAAAAATAAACCAGCCCTATGACCCAGCAATTGCACTGCTGGGGATTTACCCCAAAGATACAGATGCAATGAAACGCCGGGACACCTGCACCCCGATGTTTCTAGCAGCAATGTCCACAATAGCCAAACTGTGGAAGGAGCCTCGGTGTCCATCGAAAGATGATGGATAGAGAAGATGTGGTTTATGTATACAATGGAATATTACTCAGCCATTAGAGATGCCAAATACCCACCATTTGCTTCAACATGGATGGAACTGGAGGGTATTATGCTGAGTGAAATAAGTCAATCGGAGAAGGACAAACATTATATGGTCTCATTCATTTGGGGAATATAAATAATAGTGAAAGGGAATAGAGGGGAAGGGAGATGAAATGGTAAGAAATATTAGAAAGGGAGACAGAACATGGAAGACTCCTAACTCTGGGAAATGAACTAGGGGTGGTGGAAGGGGAAGAGGGCGGGGGGTGGGGGTGACTGGGTGGCGGGCACTGAGGGGGGCACTTGATGGGATGAACACTGGGTGTTATTCTGTATGTTGGCAAGTTGAACACCAATAAAAAATAAATTTATTATTAAAAAAAGAAAGAAAAAATAAGCATTTATAAGACCTTGAATTAAGGAAAAATTCTAAAATACTACGCAAAAAACATTGAACATAAAAGGAAATATGGATAAATTTGACCATATTAAAGTTGAGAAAGTGTTTCATTAAAATATACCTTAAAAGAGTAGTTACAAACTGTAGATGTTAAAAGAAATATATATATACACACACTATTATTAATAAAAAAAAGTACAAATAACCCAATTGGAAGAAATGTGTGATAGGAATGAATAGATAGTTCTTAGAAAAGGAAACACATATAGCAACAAAAACTTATGAAGGAAAAATTAACATCAATAGTGATCAGAAAAACACAGACCAAAGCTATCAGGACATATTTATATCCATTCAATTGGCAAAAATTAAATTTACTGATAATACCAACTGTAAGAAGTGATATATCTCACATTTTTAAAAGATTGATTGATTGATTGATTGATTGATTTGAGAGAGAGAATGAGAGAGTGAGGACAAGGTAGGGAGGAGCAGAGGGAGAGGGAGAGACAAGTCCTAAGTAGACTTTGTGCTAAGTGTGGAGCCTAACACAGGGGATCAAGGACCCCAGATAATGCCCTGAGTCGAAACCAAGAGTCAGTCACTTAACTGACTGAGCCACCCAGATCTCCACATTTTTATAATAATTTTAGTTAGCAGTTCCTTATTCCTGAAATCTGAACATTCACATATAACCCATCACTCATAGTCATACACTCAAAATTTCTTCCACATAGACAAATATTTCATAGCACTACTATTTATAAAAATAAAACTGAAAATAATCTTTAGACCTATCAGTTAGAAAGCTGATGAATGAACTGTGATATTTCAGTATGAGAATAATATATGTTAGTTAAAATGAATATATGAATGAAGTTTGATAATATAATAGTTATATCCCTCAAAGATGATAAATAACATGATATAGTTTGAAAAACTAAAACCAACTAAAATTTAGAAATAGACATTTTAAGAATATAGAGATGCAACAAGACTATATAAAGCAAGCAAGATCAATTATGATAATGGAATTTAGGGTGTTTATTGTCATGTGTTAGGTGAGGTAGGTGCATGAATTGGGGATGAATATTTTGACTAAATATGGGGCATTAGTAGTGTCCTAGTTTGTTTTTTATGTGGGTTTGATTTGTTATTGTATTTCACGGGTAACTAAATGAATAAGATCCACTGAATGGATTTAAAAATTGGGAAGCCACCAAATGGATTTCAAAGACATAGCAGACACAATCACATTAGTGTTAGGAAAAGATCACTATGGATTCAGTGTGGAGAACGGATTGAAGAAGAGCCATTCTCTTTAGGGAGGCTGAGTAGGAAGGCATGGTAGTGTCCCATGAATTCGGTGTAGGCCGTGATGCCTACTTAGAGCAGAGGAGTGGTCGTGAGGTGTGATGGAAGTGGTCAAAATGAAAAGATATTTGAAATATGGGAGCTGGATGCATGTCTGGCTCTGGCAGGTGTAGGATACAGGAATGTCAAGGAACTCTTGGGTTTCTGAGGGCGTTATTTGGTTCAATGTCCTGAGAGGGGAATAATGTAGGAGGAGATGATTTGAGGGTGGACATAGAGTTTATTTTAGATGTGTTGAATTTTAGACACCTGCTAGGCAACTGAATGGTATTGTTCAGTAGGAAGTTGGCTACATTATTAAATTCCAAATGTCAAACTTAACCATCACTTCTATGGAGTTTTTTTCTAAAATGAATTGCATTTTTCTATTTTATTGAAGAATGAAGCATATACAATATAATTAAATCTTTGTTACTGAGTCAGAATTATAATTTTCACATATCAATTGTTGAATAATGTGGTTTTTAAAGAAGATTATTTCAGAGATTTTATGGGAGCATGTAGGCCTGTTTCAATATTAAATACAGACATATAAATCCTTTTTATTTTCCTATTTTCTAAATGATTTCTTTTTGGTAACATAAGTACTTGTTAGGGGAGCATGTTAACTTTTTCATTCTTCTCTGGGGCCACTTAGAATTAAAATGCACTGAAGGATATTTCTAACTCCTAACTGGTATGGAATGCTAACTAGTGATCCTCCCAAGCTGGAACAATTAGATATTTGAACGAAGAGATATTTAAAACGACCAGTGTTTCTGCAGTCCATCTAGAAACACTTTGGACAAATTTGAAGTTGTGTGATAGGTTTGCATCAGCAATCTACTGTAGTGGATCCTACTCCTGGCTGACCCACTAAGGGCCTATGGTTGAGGGCAAGTTAATTGATCTTTCTGGGCTTCAGTTGCCATCTGTCGAATGAAATGAATATGAGTCATGATTTTTAAAAATCCTGGTCTTCAAATGAATGATTGTATGTTCTATGAAACTATGGCAAGTAATCTCTTTCACTATCTAACTTTGGTCAATCCATAAATAATGCATGGTCTGAGATGAGAAGTAGTGACATGGAAGTGATATGATGGAAGGATTTTGCTTAGAAACCCCAAAGACGGGGGCACATGGGTGGCTCAGTCAGTTAATTGTTGGACTCGTGATTTCAGCTCAGGTCATAATCTCAGGGGTCATGAGATCAAGCCCTGTGTTGGGCTTCACACTTAGGGGGGAGTGCTCAAGATTTTACAAAAAGGGGCGGTATCTAAGTAGGAATTGTTGCTTATATGTAAACAAAGATAAGTACATAGCCAGTAATGATCATAGTAACAATAATTATAAGATGTTAACTATTCTAAATTATTTCAAATGTTAACTCATTAATTTTTTTACCAAAAAAATCTGTGGAGTATTCTTTTTTTAATATGAAGAAACTAAAAAGAAAAGAAAAGAAAATATGAAGAAACTGAGTCAGAGTGAGCGTATGGGAAAAACACTCCTGTGTTTTCCTTTACTCATACATACAGTACCACTAACACCAAATGTGTGGGCTCTTTTTCCACAGGAAGCAATTGTCTATATCAGCTGAGTGTCTCATAATTCTGAGACTATCTACTCGGTGTTAACATCCGACCTCACAAGATAAGGGCTCCGTCCCATAGGACTGCCACACTTCAGATAACCAAGGCAAGGCCCAAATTGTCACTTGTACTTCTGACTCACCAGCTACAAATTGGAATTTCCTTCATCCTCTTTAATATTGATTTTCTAGAATGTCTCACAGAAATCCGGGAAATGCGTACTTACATTTATCAGTTTATTACGAAAAATGCAATAAAGGACATGAACAAGGAACCAGATGAAGAGATGCATAGGCTGAAATTGAGAAGGATCCCAAAGGAAGGAGCTTCTGTCCCCACTGGAGTTGGGTGTGCCACCTCCTGTCAGGTAGATGTGTTCACCAAACCAGAAGCTCTCTGATCCCCATACTTCTAGGATTTTTATGGAGGCCACATCACAAAGAAATGATCAGTCATTAACTTAATCTCCAGCCTCTCTCCCCTTCCGAGAGGATAGGAGTGAGGCTGAAAGTTACAAGCTTGTAATCATGGCGTGGTGTTTCTGATGACCAGCTCCCAGCAAAGAGCCATTTAGGAGCCCACTGTTCTTGCCTCATTAGAACAAAAGACACTCCTTCTTTTTTTCTATTTTATTTTTTAAATTCAAATTCAAATTAGCATTTAGCAGAGTATTGGTTTCAGGAGTAGAATTTAGTGATGTATCACTTATATAACCCCCAAAGCTCATTCCAACAAGTGCCCTCCTTAATACTCATCACCTATTTACCCCATCTTCCCAACCACCTCCCTTCCATCAACCCTCCCTTACAACAGACACTTCTATCAATTGTAAGGGATTTAGGAGTTCCGTGTCAAAGACCAAATATTAGAGCAAGAGATGCTCCTAGTGGTCTTACCACTTAGGAAATTACAAGAGTTAGAGATGCTCTCTGCTAAGAACTGGAGGCAGAGACTGCATATGTATAGTTATATGTATAAAATTTCTTTTTTTCCATGGTGAGGTTAAGGGGGAGGGCCAGAATTTTCACAACCAGTAGAGTAGGATTTGGTTATTAAGGTGTTAGTTATTAACACTTTAATTAAGTAAAGGATTTCGTTATCAATAAACGTCAGTTTGTACGAGAGCTCAGGTATCATGCTTTCATCTGGCTACCAGTATGGCGTACATATGCTGAAAACTTGCAGTGCCTGTTTTGTCCTCACTCAGCGCACTGTGGACACCTGCCAGGTCTCCCTGGTTAGTAGGATGTATAAATTCCAGTCAGGAAAATATTTCCTAGAGATCCTCTGATTTCGGATCATTAATAGAGCAGTATCACCTTATCTGGCATTTTAAGCTTTTGAAAAGTTACTGTTAACCACTTGTGTACCCTTAAGACCTTCTCACTGCTGCTCTGATTTGAGGGAAATCAAGAAAATGAATGGAATTGCTGACCAGTAACCCAATTTTGTACTTCTTTGTTTCCCTTCATCCCGCCTGGGAGAGTAGCTGAGTTCCACCCCACCCCCCCTTCATAAACCCAAGGACACAGATCACCTTATTCTCTTGGAAACTTGACAGGGGACTATTGCATCAGCCTTTCCTTTATTTCTTTCTAGATGATCTCCTCATAACATTAACACCTACCCATGCAGTCATTTATTAAACACTGGATGTTTGTTGATTTTGTTTGATTAACCTTTGGTGCTTCAGAGAAGAGTTCCTGTGTGCAAGTGTGAGGGAAGTCTGAAAACTGGTGAGGTAAAGTATTAAAACTAACATCAAATTTCCCTTAATATTATTTTTTTTAAATATGGTGTCATGTATTGGGGGTAGGGTAGATGAATGTGATTGATTAAAATGTGTTGTTGTCAGTATTGGAATTGCCCTTAATAAATTAGGATGACAGGGACGCCGGGGTGGCTCAGCGGTTGAGCGTCTGCCTTCAGCCCAGGTTGTGACCCTGGAGTCCCAGGATTGAGTCCTGCATCGGGCTCCTTGCATGGAGCCTGCTTCTCCCTCTGCCTGTGTCTTTGGCTCTCTGTCTCTGTCTTTCATGAATAAATAAATTCTTAAAAATAATAATAAATAAATTAGGATGACCGCTGGAACTTTCAGGTGACAATATTTATAGTCATTCCAAAAGTAAGGCATATAGACACAGTTTGGATGGAGAACATAGATTTCCCAGATAATTTTCAATCAAATTTATAAATAGTGTTCAAAAATCTACAGGCCTTATAAAATTATGACCTTTGATATTTGCTTTGGACTTCTTACTTTATCCACAAGTCCCTCTGATCCCTCTGCCGGTCCACATAGACATATTAATGTTAGGAATGAAAATAAATTGTTATAAGGAGCAATCATTAAGTTTACTGTGTCAGATGTTTTATATATACTGTTTTGATGAATTCTCAACATAGCATTGGGACAGGTATTATTATCCTCATTTTCATATGTGACACTGAGGCCTACAAAGGCAGATTAAATTCCCCGAGATTGAATAACCAGTAAGAGCGAAGAAAGAGCTCATAAACTGGTTTGTCAGACTTCTGAACCCAGACTTTGAGTCAGATTCCCAGCCCTCGAATGAGGTGCGCCCACACTCGTTTTAGGCAAAACAGTCTTAAGATTTATATGCTAATTTGTGAAATATTTACACAACTAGGGATGTTTCTGGAGTACATAGGAGATGGCCACTGATCCTGCGTAAAAAATACCTTATTTAATATACTTAAGAGAAAAGTATCCTGACAGGCTCCCCTTGCCTTATTTCAGGCTTCGGCAGTCTTGTGCCTCTTGAACCCCTGCAGCAGGGAGGACTTCTGTGGCAGTTTCCCCCGCAGCTCTCCTGGGGCCAAGCTCTGAAGTCTTAGAACAAATAGTTAAAAGTCCTGAAGAGCAGTGAAGCGTTATTTTTTTCCCCCAAACTTAATAGGACCAATTGATAAAATTCTTTAATCCATTTATTTAATAAAAGTCCCAGGCTGGCTGCTCTGAAACCGACGGAATCTAAGCACAGAGCATAGGCCTCACACCCTGGGACTCTGCTCCGCGGGGAGGCCCTGCCCTGCCCTGCCCTGCCCTGCCCTGCCCTGGGGAGTAGGGCCACGTGCATGTGTGAGCACGCGAGGCCGTGGACGGGGGAGCAAATCAAGTACCCGACGAAAGCTATTCCCTTTTGCAAAGTGAGGATATGAGAGAGCAGTGAATCGGTTGATTGAAGCAGAATCAGACATAAAGGGAATGTCTAGATTTTAGGTTGATAGTTGGAATAGAGACAAATTTAAAGGACCTTCTCTAGAAAATGGGGAACCGCTGAAAGTTTCTGGAAAAGGAAAGGTGTGTTGATTGTCAGCTGAGGTTTAGAAGGAGAATGCAATGCTGTTAGTTATACGTGCAAGACATTTTTATCTTTATATAAATGAAGACTCAGACATTAGCGTTTTATTCATTCATTAAAACTACTTGAGTTTAATGGTAAGTAAATGGAATATTAAGTCATTTAAATTGTTCACTTTGCAAATTATTTGGTAGGAACAAGAATGTTTTCCGTTTCCGAATTTAGATGTTGTTTTAGAAAGTTCACTGGTCAAAATCTTTACTAATTTAGTATTAAATAAGCTGAAACAATTCTTTCCGGGAACACTGGAATCCTTGATTTGCATCAGAGCAGGGGACAGGAAGATAAAGAAGCCACTCTTGTTTTCATGTTGAGCAAGGGAGAAAGGGATTCAGAATCCTGTGAATGAAATGTCAGCCTATCAAGACTGTACTATCAGGAAGACAGAGAATATGTGATATTAAAAGAAAAAAAATGAATAAGACGTTATCTGTCTTTTGAGGGCAAGATCTGATTTTCAATTCCGTAAAGACTTGAATTGATTTAGTAGAGGGTGGTAGGCAAAATTATATACCAAATAGCCCACCAACACTGTGGGGATGGGCAAATTTGATCTCTAACGACTGGAAACCATTTTTGCTGAAGGGCTATGTTTCAGCAGAAAGATAACAGCTAAGTAGAATTTTTTTCAGTTTTGTCCTCTTCTATCCTTAGCACCTGAAACATTGCCTGGCTCATAGTGGGTGTTGAGTGAATAATTATTAAGTGAATGAAATGAATGCTTGACATGCTTGATACTTCCCAAGGGTTCTCATGGATATAGAATGTTCAGTTTAACTTGATGCTTAAAGATATTTGAAATAATTATCATGGCAAAATTATTTTTATATTTATTATTTATATACTTAGTCTAAACTATTTCTTTTATCCTTTATTGGTGCATATAATATGCTTTGTAGCCCAAATGAACACATTGATAGCCAGGGGACTATCTTTTTCCTTCCGAATCTAGCCTGTGTTGCCCTGTGTGTACTGTCTCTGTGAGGCAGACTACACCTGCGCAGTCCACTTCCTCCGCTCTAGATGCAGACAGCCACTGATCTGGTTTTGTGACTATTGCTTAGTTTTACTTATTCAAGAAAATCTGATGAATGAAGACGAACAGTATGAACTCCTCTGTATCTGGCTACTTTCACTCAGCATAAGGGTTTTGAGATTAATCCAAGCTATTAATTGTTTCAGTGGTTATTGCTGAGAAGTATCCTGTCACTTACTGTACAGACTACAGTTTGTTTACTCTTTCACCTGATGGTGGGCATTTGGGTTTGTTCCACGGCTGTTATGAATAAAGCTGCTGCATTTGTACAAGGATCCTTGTGTGGACATATGTTTTCACAACTCTTGGGTAAATATCAAGTAGTGGTAGTGCTGAGTCATATGCTAAGCGTATTCTAATTTGGTAAAATAATGCCAGTTTATTTTTTTAGGTTGTTAAACTATTTGCTATTCCCATCAGTGACATAAGAGATATCTGGCCAAAAAACTTCATAGGCAGTGCTTTTAATTTTAGCTATTTCAGTAAACTTGTGATAATATCTCATTTGATTTAATTTTTGTGGCCTAGTAACTAGTGATATTGAGTAACTTTGCATTTTTTCTTGCCAGTCTCTTTTATGAAATATCTATCAAATTATTTTGCCTATTTTGTACTTGAGTTGTTTGTGGCTTACTTTTTAAAATTATTTAAAAGGTATCTTTCAGAGAACAGAGATTTTTAACTTTGATGAAGTCTGGTGTATCATTTTTATTACTTTTATTGTTCTTTTTGTATCCTACCTAAGAAATTTTTGCCTATGCCAAGGCCATGATGACTTTTTTTAATCTCTCTGTTTTTCTTAGATGATTTATGGTTTTAGCCTTTAAGCTTTGAGTTAATTTTTGGGTACGGTGTGAGGAGAGTCAAGATTACTTTTTTCCTAAAATAAAAACCCAGCTGTTCTTGAAATATTTGTTTTTTGTTTTTTGTTTTTTTGTTTTTTTTTTTAATTAATTTTTATTGGTGTTCAATTTACCAACATACAGAAAAACACCCAGTGCTCATCATAAAGAAGATGTGGTTTATGTATACAAAGGAAATATTTGTTTTTTGAAGATAAAAAGGGCATGGATTTTAGAAAGAAGCATGATATTTTCATGTAATATTCCTCAGTATATAGCTATATACTTTCCTATTTCTTACATGAATGATTCAATTATAAATATTTGAGTTCACTTTCTAGCATTCACTGGATATTATATGTAAAGCATGTAAATTTTGTTATATAACTTGAAAAGTACCCAAATGTTACTAACCAAATCTTTAAATGTTTTGTTTTGAAGGCAAATGAAAATCTAACATGAAACTATGTTTAAAAAAAGTACTATTTTTTCTGATAATAAAATCAATAAGTATTTATTGTAGAAAACATTTAAATACAAATAAAAATAAAGAAGAAAAATAACCAAGAATTCAACCTAAAAATTGGCATCATAAAACAAAATTTAATATTTTTATTTTTTTGATTAACATAGCATAAGCATTTTGTTCTGCATGAAACATTTATTCAAAGCATGATTTTAATGGCTGCATAAATTTTATCATATATATATATACTAAAATTCATAATTAAGTACTTTTTATTACTTTTTTTTGTAAATTACTTCTAATTTTTTATTACCACAAAGTAATGTCATAAAACATTTTTAGGAAGTTTGAGAATATTGAAAATGTTGCTGATTACATTCTTAGGCTAGATTCATGGTTATGGAATTTACCTTTTTAACGGCATACATACTTTTAAAAGGCTCTTCATAGATATATCTAATGCTTTCCTGGAAAGGCACTCTTCACATCTCATCATCAGCGTATGAAAACACTTATGTCACCACAATATTTATAATTTTAATTAGAGTACTTTCTTTTTTTAAGATTTATTTATTTATTTGAGAGAGGGAGAGCGTGAGAAAACAGGGAGGATGGACAGAGGAATAGAGAAACTGAGAGTATCTTGAGCAGCCCCCTGCTGAGCATGGAGCCCAGGGGATGTGGGGCTCCATCTCGCGACCCTGAGATCATGAACTCAGCTGAAATCAAGAGTCAGACACTTAGCTGACTGATCACCCAGCACCCCTAATTAAAGTACTATCTAATCACAATTTTTTAAAGGATTCCCCTTTTATTGCACTTACACTTAAATTTTACCATTAAGCACTGAGTATAAGTATGATGTACAGATTTTTGAAATGAAGATAAATGAACGTTGGCTTAAAAATGTGATATATAAGCCACTGTAGATATATTCAACAATGACAAAATCTAGGTAGTGGTGAAATTCTGTCTCTATACTGTGACACAGTAAGAGTAAACTCTATGGAGACAGGAAGAAAAATAAAAAAACTTTGGGCTGCATTCGGAGGAAAAAATTGTTCAGGAGAGGTCTTTGTAATCACCAGTTCTTTTAAGTTTTTCTGTTTTTAAACTTGTTTTTACATTGAGTGATCTGATTTATATGTATTTTATGTTTTGTATAGGAATGAGGATGTATTATTTTCAGTAATTGTGATATATCTTTCCCCTCATTACTGATTCATAATGTTAAAATGAACATGTGAGGGGCGCCTGGGTGGCTCAGTCAGTTAAGCGTCTGCCTTCCACTCAGGTCATCATCTCAGGGGGAGCCTGCTTCTCTCGTTCCATCCCTCCCCTGCTTGTGCTCTCTCTCTCGCTTTCTCTAATAAATAAATAAAATCTTTAAAAAAATGAACATGTGGAGAATCGTTCTATTTACCAAGGTCTTCATATCTACATGTTTATTTGATTCCATTGATTTGTCTTCTAAATCATATCTCAGAGCTAAGCTATTTTGATTATTTAACTTTCTGTTATCTGATGAAACACTTGACGAGTTTGCAGACTGCTTTACTGTGGAGAATGAGAATACTGCAGTTCCAATCTTGGCTTTGCCAGTCAGCGTGTTCTCCATTCTATCTTGACCTGTAAAATGAGAGGCTTGGTGCAGACCTATTATTTTTCTGTATTTGAGAATCAATTTTTTTTCATGATAACAAAGGGAAATAGTATGTTACAACTGAATCTTACCATATTTAAATATAAAAAAGGTATGATAAATAAAATGAGGCTGTGGAAATATATAGAATATGCATCTAAAAGCTCTCTTTGGCATTACTGTTACCAATATCCTGTATCTTTTTTGTTTTACACTTTTTGTAAATATATTCATATGTATTTTCTTATAGGTCTGTCATACTGATTCCATTATGTTAGTACAATAAGTGGGGATATAATATAAAATATTATAATGGCAAGAAGATTGATGTTATGGTTTTAAGATCTGGATTACATTATGGTTCTGTACTTAACCAAAAATGTGATCCAGATAGAATTTCACTTCTCTCTTTTAAGGATTAAATAGGTATGTTAAACAAATTTCTTTAAAAATCATAAAAGGCTCTACAGTGAGACATTAGTACACAATATTTACATGGAGTTATTAGCTCTAAAAGCAAAACCTTGTTCCTTTAAGTAAAAATGCTTTTCAAATATTGTTATTATTAAAAATCACTTATATATAATATATGATTCCTTCTCTGGAAGGTTATTCTTTCACGTTACAGTAACACATAATATTTATTTTAAAAATGTTTTTTAAATGTAGAAGAATATCAGAAAGGATATGAAAAACACCTACAAGTTAGACACATACAGACTATTTTAATTAAAATTTCGGTTTATTTCTTTATATTTCTAATGGGGATCTTATTTCATATATCCTGCTTTAGTATGTATAAATATATATATTTAAATTCAGTTTGCCAACATATAGTATAACGCCCAATGCTCTCTCAATTTATATTTTGCATAGTTATCTGCATCATCAAATATTCCTTAAAACAATTTTATTGGCTGTACATTATTCTAATATATCATAATTTGTTATTATATATTTCATTATTAATGCACCTATTCTGAGCATGCCTAATTCTACCTATTATTTATTATATGAGCTGTGAACTAGATCTCAAAAGATTAGATTCCAGGAGGTGAGAAATTGTTCTTGAGGAAATTGGCACTCTTGCTGAATTGGAAGGATTGTGTGCATTAACATCTTCACCATCATTAGAGCTACCACTTATTGTCTCCTTTATGCCAAGTCTTAAACTCCCAGCACCATGTGCCATGTCATTAAGTCTTCAGATATCTCTATGGAGAAGTTAAGAGAGAATTATCTTTTTTTTTTTTTTTGTTCTCAGTGTCTTTGAATAAACTCTCTTAAATACAGACCATACCAGTCAGGTTCTTTCTACAGTGACTTCACCAAAAATGCTTTTATGAACACTACTCTATGAAGTCTCCATCTTGCTAAATCCAAATGCCACTTCTCAGCCTTTATATTCTTGACTGTGAGTAATATCTGAAACAGTTAATCATTTCTACCTCCTGTAATACTTTGTTCTTATCTTAAAGGCTATCACACTCTCCTGAGTTTTTCCCTTTCTGAGTGCTCCTTCTCAAGCTCCTTTACAAGCTCTTTCTCTCACCTTACCTGTGAGTGTTGACCTAGCCTGGGAGGTGGGATTCAATTAATTTATCTGTTCTTTATTATGCTTATTCCTTTAGCAATCTCATCTAATCTGATTTCTATGCTTTATGGTCTTATAATTTTAAACTTCCAAATTCATATATCCATCTCACACTTTTCACCTATTTTTTAGACATTTATGACAAAGGCTTACTTGATATAAGTCTGTTGGATTCTGAGAGATATCTCAGACTTACTTACTGAGTTTAAAATGTGTACTTCTGATCTTCCCTCACAAACTTCTCTACCTATAGTCTTTTCTTTCAGTTTTTAGCAGCCTCAACACTCCAGTTGCTTAAACCAAAAATCTTAATCATCCATAATTTTTCTCTTTCTCCCACATTCCGTTTTAGCAGGTCCTATTTATTCTTCCTTCAAATATATTCAGAATTCAAACACTTCTCACCAATTCACTGATTTCCCTGCTTCTATCCTTGTTCACCTTTCATCTATGCTCAGCAGACCAGCTAGAGTGATATATTTTTTCAGTTTTATCATTTTTTAAAATATTTATTTATTTATTTACTTATTTATTTATGAGAGATACACAATGAGAGAGGCAGAGACACAGGCAGAGGGAGAAGCAGGCTCAAGGCAGAACTCGATCCCAGGACTCCAGGATCATGACTTGAGCCAAAGGCAGATGCTCAACCACTGAGCCACCCAGGTGCCCCTAGAATGATTCTTTTAAAACCTAAATCACATCATGCCATTCCTATGCCAGTGGCTCTCTGGCATTCAGAGTAAAAATGGCCTAACCAAGTTCTATAACTCCTGTGCTTAAATCACCAAAATTTCAAGTCCTATTAATGTACCCTAGTTCATTCTACTCCATTTACCCTGACTTTTTTGCTGTTCTTGGAATATGTCACCTCAGGGCCTTTGAATTTACTGACTTTTCTGTCTGTAATGTTCTATCTCTAGTTGTCTTCATGTCTTATTTTTTCCTTTCACTTTTTTTTGACATTTCCTCAAATATAACTGATAGAGCGTGGGCTTCATGTCATCTACGATTTGAAAATATAAATTGTTCCTTATCCATGAACTTTTCTTTCTTTTTTGTTTTGTTTTCCCCTACTGCATTTTTTTTACCACCTGAAATATTATATATTTTTCTTATTTACATGACTTTCTTTTATTGTCTCCCTCCTCCTGACAACATCATCAGTCTATGTAGTTTAGTGCTATGATTCTGGTGCCTATGAGTACCTGGAACATCAGAGGCAAGGAATACTGAATGATTACTTGCTTTATGCTATCATGATGAAAGGATCTGTAGAGCAAAAATTTAACTTTTGTCCCAAAAATAAATTACCACTGGAGAGAATCATTTCAAGACTCTAACTAGAAATCTTTACAGAATATAAATAGTATATAAACATGATCAATATATAAAGGAAGCATGAAGTTTTCAAATATCGGTTTTCCACAGCTAAAAGCATAATGCTTTTTTCACATAACTTTATAATATTAATAAAAATGTGTGTATTATCATATGTACTATTTTTCATATTTAATATAAATTATATCAAACAAATTGGTGTTATGAGTTGAGTAGTGTCTGGAAAGAAATCATACCTACATAGAATCTCTGAATGTGACCTTATTAGGAAATGGAATCTTTGCACGTGTAGTTATTAAGAGATCATACTGGATTAGGGTGGACCCTCAATGCAAGCCTGGTATCCTTAAAAGAGACAGAATGAACAGAGAGAGACATACAGGAAGGAGACCATGAAAATGAAAAGAAGACCATGTGAAAATAGAGGCAGAGATTAGAATTATGCTGCCACAAGTCAAGCAGTACCTTCCAGAAGCTGGAAGAGGCAAAGAAAAGAGCCTTGGAAAAGAGTATGGCCCTGCTGACAACCTGATTTTGAACTTCTAGCCTCCAGAACTGTGAGAGAATAAGTTTTGGTTTGTTTAAGGTACTACTGAGTTTGTGGTAATTTGTTATGGTGGCCCTAGGAAACAACTACTAGTAACCATTTTTAAAAATGTTTCTTGGTCTTAAAAATACAGGAAGAGTAAAGTCATGGCTTGTTTCAAATCACAAAGTAGTTCAGTCAAGATACTGAAGATGATATTAAGAGATCTTCATCAAGATTGAAGATGCAGAGACCTGGGTGGCTCAGTGGTTGAGTTCTGCTTTTGGCTCAGGTCATGATCCCCAGGTCCTAGGATCGACTCATGCTTGGGAGCCTGCTTCTCCCTCTGCCTGTGTCTCTGCCTCTCTCTGTGTCTCTCATGAATAAATAAATAAAATCTTTAAAAAAATTTGAAGATGCTACTACAAATACACTTCTCCAATCTTTCTAACCTTAATATTAGGATAAAAAATAAAATATTTCAGTGTTCTATGAAGATATGGATATATATTTAAGAAAGTCACCCACCTATAGTAGAAAATAAGTTAGGAAATATTGAGAATATACAGAAGTTTACTAACTTTATAAACAGACTTCTGGAGTGATCATTTATATTTTTTAATTTGAAGTTCTCACTTCTCATGACCAAAGGAGCTACAAATGAATCGGAAGCTATGTCATAATATGTGCATGTAATTCTTCATAATAGGTTCACAGAATAAACTTAGTATGGATCACTTGGGGTAATCTATGAAATAGCCTTATTGATAGAACTCATATAACACTTTAGAATTGGTACCCTTATGACAAAGAGCAAATGAAAAGAATGATGTAAAGATAGTTATTGAGTGAACTTGTAAAAATCTTAGAAATCATCCACCCTATCTTCAAATTTCTCAAAATTTTCAATGACACAAAATACATTTTTCAAACCAAATTTTATGTAAATATAATTTATCAATAAAATAAATGATAAAACTCCTATCTGTGAAGGCGAGATAAGTGGTCCATAGTCTTTTTGTTGTGGTGGTGGTTGTTGTTAAAGGAAATGGAGATCCAAGAAAGTGGATCAGTTGTCAAAATTAGACTAGTACTAGAGGCCAAGCTAAATCTACTGAAAGCCTTGAAGATTCCAACCTAGTGCCCTGTTCAGAAATTATAGTCCCCATGAAAGGGCCTGTACAGTTTGCAACCTGCCTTTGCCCTCATGAGTTTTATAATATTTCTCCCTGAAATTTATCACTATTATTATATCTGCTGTACCCAGTATCATTTAAAGTTATTGATGTTTACCAAAAATTACCCAAAATCCACGAATATAATTTTTTGATGTGCTCTGTTGGAATACATATTTTATAGTTCAATTACTAGAAAATCACCTAAGATTTCTGCAATCCTAAACTGAAGGTAACCCATTTTTTCCCTCTCAATCTACCTAATGCCTTATCTAAACTTCGTCCATTATAATCTCTTTGTTTTCAGCTATTTGTGTGCACTTTTTGTTGTTCTCACTAAGGGCACTTTGTATTTAGGATAAGATCCATCTGTGACTCAGGAAACCATCTGCCAGAGTGTCTTTCATAGAGCAGGTATAGAACCACCATTTGGTGAATGAATAAACTTTGATCTAGTTTGGATACCCTTTTCTACTTTTGCTTTATAGTGGTTCTTTGAAGATATGTAAGTTGTCTGTGCTATTCTCATGCCCACCGAGTGGAATGAAATGAGCATGGCTATATATAGATGATCTTATCTCTTGACATAAAATGTCTGGAAGAGTCTGTTGATGGCTGTTATGAACATTGTGTGCTCTCAATAAATATTTTTTGGATGAACATTTATAATGGGTCTGCATTTCAAAAGCTGAAGACTAATTTGATGCTGCCAATGATTTATAGACTTTGCTTTGACTAGTTCCTGAAATTATCTTTGGCTTGTTCTTTTTTCTTTGAACTATCTTGCTGCCTTGATGTTCTTCTCCTTCCAATCTATTCTACACACTGATGGCAGATAAATCTTACTGAAACACTGCTTTGATGCTGTTACTTGCCTTCTCAGTGTCCTTCAATAACTTCCTACTAATGGCAGTTCAAAGTCATAACTCCTTACTCTGGCACTAGAGGTTTTCTATAGTCTGACCACTGCCCAAAATTCTAGTCTTAGCTTTAAATGCTTTACAAAATATTTAATGTATGGTGGTTAACACATGGATCTTAGTGTGAGAAGATCTGCATTTTAATCCTAAATCTGTCATTTCCTAAATATGTGACCTTGTACAATTCATTTGCCATTATGAGTTTCAGCTTCTTCATTTTGAAAATGGGAATGATGACTGCATTTCTTTAATTCCTTCCTTCAGTAAATGTCTGTTGGGTGCCTACTATGTGCTAGGTACTTCTCTGGATATTGGGATAAATCAGTTAACACAATAGACATAATTATTGTGGAGCTTACATGCTAGAGCGGAGAGTAGACAATAAATAGAAAAAATGAATAAGAAACCTATAGAGTATTCTAGAAGGTATAAGTACTATGAAAAAAACTGTAGGTGAGTATCAAGGATTGGGAGGAGGTGGTGGTGAAGAGGAGGGATGGAAGTCAGCCTTGGAACAACTGAGGGATTCTTCCTATCTTGCTTTCTGGAAATCAAGGAGCTCCCAAAAGAATTCAGATTTTAGAGATAAAACTGATTCAAGCTTTCTATTACTTGTTTTGTCTGAAGATCCTAGGGAATTGTAGTTATGTGTAAGGAAAAGAAATTGGTTTTGACAGTTTAATATTCCTAGGCCTTTATAATGGAAAATAGTCTAGATGAAGAAGTGAGCTTTTTTCCTTACATGATGAGTGAGAGACGTTCAGAATTCTTGATTAGTATATTGTATGGATATCACTCTTAGAAGAGATAACATTTTATATCATTCTCTGCTTTGCCTATGATTGTCTTTGTTGTTTTCCTTTTGTTTGTGTATAAATGCACAAATCAGGTAGGGGAAAAGGCAAATTTGGGCAATGTATTTATTCTGAATTTTAATTCAAGGCAATCTATATCTTCGACATTATTGTTCTTGTGTGTGTGTGATTATACCCCTGTCATGGCCTTCCTTGGCAGTAGACTAAAACCCAAATTTTTATTGTACCTTGAAGTCTGTGGATTATTGGTTAACACTGGATGCGTATCAGATTCACTGGAGAGCTGAAAAACAAATGCTTGTGTTTGAACACCACTTCCTCCTCTTTTTTGCTGATTTAATTGGTCTCTGATGGAACATAGGCATTGGTGCTTTCTAAAATTCTTCAGATGATTTAATATGCAACCTGGCAGGGAACCATTGATTTAAAGTGATCTAGCCCTGCCTCTCTCTACAACCTCATCTCCTATCATTCCCTCCATAACTTATCTTTCTCTGCTCACAGGCCTTATTTCCATTCCTCCAAATTGCAAATTGCATACTCCTCTCAGGGGCTTTGCATTTTCTACTTTATTCAAAATGCTTTCTGCCAGATGTATTCATTTAACATTTCAACAAATATTTGTTGGTCACTTCCTCACCCTACTATGGTTAAAACTGAAATAAAATGAAATAAAATAAAGTACTCCCTCTTAGTCCAGCTATTGGCTTCTTTTCATTAAAGGATTCAATTTAAATACCAAATTCTGGCACACTTTCCCTGACCACTTCCACTGAAATAGCTACTCCTAAGCTATTCTCTGTCTCCTCCTACCCTGTTTTAATTTCATGGCCCATATCATATTATGTATTCTGGATTTGTCCTATCTATTGTGTTTCCCACCTATAGATTATATGTTCTGTGATGATGAAAATTTTGTGTTTCCCTCAAATTTCATTCTCAGTGCCTAGAATAATCCTATTTTATGGTTTAGGAACATGCTAGATACTCCATAATTAGTCAATCGATGATCTAATGTAAGGAATGTGGGCTCTATAGTTACTAAACTGAATTTTATTTACTATGAAGGTATTGGAGCATAAGCTTTAGGGTCCCATATGATCAGGAACCATTTTCAATTTTGTATTTTTTGTAATAAGATCTCCCCAAAATAATAACTTTCAGGCCTAATAAAACATGGATGTTTCCTATACGTAAACTAAATTTTCTTCTAAGCTCATCAGGTATGAATTTATCAAAGGAATATTTGTATTGCTTAGGTTAAATAAATAAAATAATTTTGCTATTAAGAACAGGCTGTTTGGAGTCATGTGAGCTGAGTGAGTAAAACATTTGGAATAATAAATGTTTGAGAAAATAACTTGTCTTGGAAACGAGGCATTCATTTTATTTTACTGCAGAAACAGGTTTTTTTTTTTTTTTTTTTTAAGATTTTATTTATTCATTCATGAGAGGCACAGAGAGAGAGGTAGAGACACAGGCAGAGGGAGAAACAGATCCATGCAGGGAACCCGATGTGGGACTCGATCTTGGGTCTCCAGGATCACGCCCTGGGCTGAAGGCGGCGCTAAACCGCTGAGTCACGGGGACTGCCCAGAAACAGGTTTTTCTATCAGTTTTCTGCACTGGGCCATTTACAATAAATTATATATTTATTTGTATACTATTAAGTAATTAATTGCTGCAGAACATTTGATGTTTATACATTTTTAAGAACATTATTGGTAAAAAATGAATAACATGAAAATATATGATTGTCTTCAATGCCTGATTGAAAGTAGTGTGAAATTAGACTTTAAAAAATTATGGGTTTGAAAGTACATTTAAAATAAATTAGAATAAAGTTTTGAAATGATTCCATCTCAAGAATATTTTTAAGGGCATATTCTTCTAAGAATTGAAGGCATAGTATCCTTAATTAATCATTCATGTTTAAGTTCTTTTAAATATTGCTTTCGTCGATTTCAGGGGATGCCTTTCTTTGAGAAAGCCTTGGAAATAAGTAATGTGTGTGTAATAAAATCTCAGCGTAATAAGGTGTTATTCAAAGCCCTTCAAAATTTGACTTAAATATTCCTTTCCATATATTGCTTCCTCAGGGAAAGAGTGCTGCTACTGATTCTTCTAAACAGGAAGATTCTTTCCTACCTTGTAGATTTCCTCATACTATTTTATATTTCTAGACTCCCCTTGCTTTCCAAAGCATGGCCCTCAAACCAGCAGCAGTGGCATCACCTTGGAGCATTTCTGGCAAATGCAGAATTTTAGGTTCCACCCAAATCAACTAAATCAGAATCGCTGTATTAATGAGATTTTCAGCTTATTCATTTGCGCATTAAAAATGTAGCAGCTCCAATTATTGAGATTCTAATTTTTCTTCACACTCACACCTCTATCTCTTGAAGTCTTCCCTGAATCCTCCAGAGAAATATGATGTCTCAAACCTGAGGGTTATGTATTTTTTTAAAATATTGCCTTTAATTATTGCTATTTGTGTATAAGCTTCTTCCTTGAGGATACTATTCATGCCTAAACCATGTCCTAAGTAAATGGATTTCATAGATCTTCCAAACATGTTCTATTAAGTAATTATATCCATGCTTCCCAGAACATTACAAATGGAGTACTGAATTCAATGCAAATTAAATTTCTCTGAGGTAAGAAGACAGATTATTGTCTATAAGCTCCCAAAGCTGTTATTTAATTGCTGGCATTGCTGGGTCTCAGAGTCAGAAACTTTCTATCCTCCTTCACTAAAATGGTAGTAGAGGGAAGAAGAGCTGAAGAAGCTCCCTACATTTTTCTTTATGGCTGAGGCCCTAGGGAGTTAGGCCTGGATTATCATCTCTGCTTGCATCGAGGCAGCCTGAGTGTGAACTCCTGCTTTTCTTCCTTGCTTTGTGTGACCTTTAGCAGGTATCTTAGCTTTCTAAGTCTTCATTTCCTCATCTGTTAAATGAGGATAATGACAATACAATAACGATACCTACTTCATAGGTTTGTCATTAGGATTAAGTTATGTCTGCAGAAAATTTTGTATAGTTCTTAGCATATGATCAACACTCTGAAAAGACTATTAGTATGGTGATGATGATGATTATGATGATGATTTTTGTCATTTTAAATCTAGGTTACTTTAGTGTATCTAAAGGAAGCACATAGAAAATTTCTTTAAATTATTTAATTTATATTTTCCCTTAATAAATTGCCCCAAATCAATAGTTTTGAACTTTAAATATGGATACTTTCATGAATCTTCTCAGTAATTCACCTAGGCACACTTATTTAAATAATTTTCCAGGTTGCTGAGGGGTATAGGATCAAAAATTAATGTAGCAGTAGAAGCTTCCTTGCTTTTGAACAGATCAATATCTGTAAGTGAATTAGAAGCACTTACAACTAAATATCCAGTAATAAATTAAAAATGGATTGACTGTGGTTACATGGAGTTAGGGATCTAAGATTATGGTCTCTGCCAAAACTTAGTGACCCAAATACATGTTCCTCTTCTACTATCCTGCCTTTTTGTATGCTTGTCAATTTCAATAGTTATTTATAAGCCTGGATGCTCAAAAGAATATTGAAGAGTTGAGCCTTTTAATCAGTAATAGCTTTGAAAATATAAATAAAATCATAATCACTTTCTAATAGAATCTTTGTATAGGATATAATACATGTTGTTATGTATACTTGTGTGTTTGTACAGAACAACATACAAATAAAACATTTTGTATGGGTAATTCTAGACATTCATTAACCTCATTAAAGATATAACTAGGCTGAAAAAAAAATACAGATGAGCAATTTCAGAATCTAAAATGAGACTGATCTCTTCTTTAAAAGACACTAAAGGGCAGCCCGGGTGGCTCAGTGGTTTAGCGCCACCTTCATTCCAGGGCGTGATCCTGGAGACCCGGGATCAAGCCCCATGTCAGGCTCCCTGCACGGAGCCTGCTTCTCCCTCTGCCTGTGTCTCTGCCTCTCTCTCTCTCCTCTGTCTCTCATGGATAAATAAATAAAATCTTAAAAAAAAAAAAAGACCCTAAAAAGGATTCAAAGTTTTTAATCTGGTCAAAAGTCTATGAAAATCAGATGAAAGGTAAGTCATATTTTTACCCAGATTCCATATTATCACTTACTAATTCAACTGATAGATAATAATTCAGCTCTGTTCTGTACAAGGCATCATGATATGTGTGGAGATAAAAAGGTAAGCCAGAGTCCAGCCAATATGGAACATAAACTTTAAAAATAGAATCGCATGTTGATTTACAATTATGTTTCCAATTTCAAATGATATGATGACATGTAAATGATGACCTGATATTTCTGTGCTGAGGCCCTAGAGCAAGGAAGAGCTGCCAGATTTGAGGGCCTGAGAAAATGCTAGTAATTGCTGGACGATGGAGACTAAGGAGGCTAATGGTGTGGTCAAATCATTCTAGACTGTATTAAGAGTGTAGCTTTTAATTCTAAAAGCAGTGGGACACCCTTGAAGGATTTTAAATAGGGAAGCCCAAAGGTCATAACTAACTGTCATGTGAAAAAATAGATTAGAAAACCTGAAAAGTGAGTGGGAGGGAGGACCTGTTAGATAGTTACTGCAGTAGTTTGGAAGATGCCATAATGGTAACTCGAACCAGTTTAATGACAGCAGAGATGGAGAATAGGAAGAGTAGATGGGTCTGGGATAGAAAGACCTAAGGAGAGTAGTGGCTTAGCTTAGAGACAGTTGGAGGTTGTTTGGGGATAAGTGAGAAAGGAGTTGAGTGAAATGACTCCAGGTTTCCTGATTGTACTACTGCACAGAGGAGAGTGATCTTTGCTAAGAAAACGAGTCTAATCTTGGACATGTTGCACTTGAGTTGCCCTTGAGAGATTCACATAAAAACATTGAGTAGGCATTTAGATACATGTTTCTGAAGCTTAGAACCATGAGGCAACTTTAAAATTTGAAAACTATCATTTTCGACGTGGATGGAACTGGAGGGTATTATGCTGAGTGCAGTAAGTCAATCGGAGAAGGACAAACAGTGTATGTCCTCATTCATTTGGGGAATATAAATAATAGTGAAAGGGCATAGAAGGGAAGGGAGAAGAAATGGGTGGGAAATATCAGGAAGGGAGACAGAACATGAGAGACTCCTAACTCTGGGAAACGAACTAGAGGTGATGGAAGGGGAGGCGGGCGGGGGGTGGGGGTGAATGGGTGACGGGCACTGAGGGAGGCACTTGACGGGGTGAGCACTGGGTGTTATTCTGTATGTTGGCAAATTGAACACCAATAAAAATTAATTTATTAAAAAAAAGAAAACTATCATTTTGAGGCAAATAAAAGGAACTATTTCTGCACTAATCATATAAACCTAGGAAACCTATCATCTTATCTTTCTTGAAAATGTAGAAAATAGAAGTAGAATTACAGAGGATTTAAATGCATGCAGTGGTTTACGAGCTTTGTTTCTCGGAGTCCTAAGGTACTATAAAGGAGCCTGAGAGTGACCTGTGTACTGAGGAAGTGTTTGGGGCATGGGTGCCCAGGCCTTTAACCTCATTTCATGGAAAGGGGATCTGCTTTTTTCTACTACATAAACTGCAATTTCAAATTATATTTTACTTTTAAAAGGATTCATTTTTAAATTTAATTTTTTTTAAAATTTGTATTTATTTATTTGAGAGAGAGAGAGATAGAGAGAGAGAGCACAGCAGGAAGAGGGGCAGAGGGAGAGGAAGAAACAGACTCTGCCAGCTGAGCAGGAGCCAGAGGCAAGGCTCAGTCCCAGGCCCCTGGGATATTGTCTGAGCCAAAGGCAGCTGCTTAACTGACCAAGTCACCCAGGCACCCCAAGGATTCTTTTTTTTTAAATAAAAATATCTACATCTATGAATGGAAATTCTCTGCTACATTATTAAAGGATAATGAGTGATCTGTGTTCACACAGGGCAAATACTCAGACTTATCTTCCAGACTAAATATTGGATTGGAAGGACTATTTGGTATTGTGCAAAATCATTTTCATCTCTGTGATATACTTGAAAGATAATTTTCAGAAACAAGAGGGTAAAGTTGCTTCAATCCACAGTTTTGTATTGTGAGTTTTGCCTTGTTACCTGAGATCAGTGGTTCGCTCGACCAATTTATCTCCCTTCGGCCTGCAGATTTTTACCAGTTGCACAGAATGCAGATAATCCTCTGATTGAGATGGAATAGACTGAGATGCAGTTTGTCTTGCTAGTCACTTTTTCTATAGTCTTATTATTAGTGTACTGGGTATTGTATCATGTCTCTTACTGTAATGTCATTTTCAGGATTAGGGGGTGATGTTGCCCTTTTTCTTGCTTTGAAGGACAATTACCAGGCACAGAATGCCCCTGTCCTACAGGAACTGAAAAGGTATAATTTCAGCTTTCTGATGCTCTTTCAGACTGACACTCAACTGGAACAAATGTTTACTGAGAGAAATTAACATTTTTTTCCTCTCGTATTTCACTACAATCCATGGGAACAAACACAGTTCCAACATTGATCATTTTAGGCCAGTGAAACGTTAAGAATCAAAGTGCCAGGCTCAGAGAGAAGTTATACTGTGGAATTAAACTTTATGATCCATTTGCAAGGATTAAAACGTACTTGGCTCATTTTAGTAAGTAAATACTGCTAAATTTATTTAAATATTGATCTGTTTTCAGTGGAAGGATTAAATGGATTTCAAAATGTGGAGGTTATAAATGTATGCAAAGCATTTTCTACTGTGATACAAATCCTGTGCCATTTCACTTTACAAATCTGTAAATAGGTTGCTGATAGCTGCAAATTCTGTTGTAAGTTGCAGCCATCATCTGTCACCAAGTTGGTATATTGAAGACAGGGACAGATTAGTTTCTGCACAGCATCTGTCAGCATAGCTGGCTACTCCCTTTGGTGGGTGAGATGCTCAACTACCTTTAGCAGGTAATACAGGGCCTATTCTAAGATTCGCTCTGTGTTTCCCTTAACAAGTGGCACGATGAAGCTATAATTTCTACCTTGACTTTCAGAAATAGGATGAATGATCTTAACCAAACATCATGTTTCATTTCATTTTTCAAAATAATTTTCTCATGATCATATAGATATAAGCTTTATATGAAAAGCACAAAACAAAACAGATGACAGTTGTTTTTAATCTGCCTGGAGAAAAAAAAAGTGTGTTTTCAATAAAAGTTTATATTTCTGTACCAGAGTGCTGAGAATATTTAAGGTACCTGATTCTCACCAGAATTTTTGTTAGCATATGAAGAGAGAGAGAGAAAAAAAAGAGACCAAATTTACCAAGAGAAGAACTATGTATATCTGGAAATAATTTCAGTGAAAAGTAGATGTATTTTATAGAGTTAATTTGTCAAAAACATGAAAGTAAACTTGATATAGGTCTGTTTCTTTTTTTTTTGTCTGTTTCGCTTATAAACTAATTTTCTCTGTTATGTAGGTAGTGAAATTTGGTATCAACAGTATGTAGTGAAATTTGCTACAGTTTCTTTAATTTTTACTATATATTTTTAATAAATACAAGTGTTACTTTAATCTTTGCCAGTTCTGAGCTGGAATAGAACTTCCAAGTAAATCTGATGCAGGTTACTATAGTAGTTTAAAAAATATATAATTATTTGTCGCATTAAAATATTTTCTTCAAATTATATAATTCAATGACAAAATGGTTTCCTTCTTTTCTTTTAAAAAGTATTAAGTAATTTCTTGTTAAGAAATTAAAATTAAGATAAATGTTACAAGTATAAAGGTAAGATAAATAATACAGGTATTTATTTATAAACCCGGTAAGTATTAGAAACTACAGCTTAGACTATGCATTTAAATAATGTAATTTAATTCCCTTCCTCCTCTTCTCTCCCATTTCATTTTTGGGTTGATGAAGGTTATTTGATAAAGTTGGTCTGTGACCAAACACTGAAGTGTTCAATGGATGGTTTATGTTCACAGTAATGAAAGATTTCGGCTTAAAACATTCTCTCAAACTGATTTCTAAATATGACAAACTGAAATGAGATCTTATTTGCATAATAAAGTAATAAGAAGGAATTTGAGTGTAATTTATTTCACTGAAACCCTTTATGTCTTTGGCATTTTATTTTAATTTTTAACACCCATTTAACATGTGGCAGTGTATATGGTCTAAAAGAACATATCTCATTCTGTGCCCTTTGTAGAGTGACATACTGGCAGTTTCAAGAAAGGTGGTGTCACTTACCTTATTCTCTGTAGAGAAAATATTGTGCTTCTTCCTAAAGGGAAGGAAAGATAATGTGAAAATAAAACAGGTAATATTTAATGGTATCACAGAACTGCAATAAATTTTGCTGGTCAGCTTAAGGAAAGATCTATCATATTTGATTATGTCTGTCATCTTTAATTTTAATGCTTTATTTTTTCAATAAAATGCTTCTTAAAGGAAATCCATCAAATGCTAATTTTTATTTTAGGAGCTACCGCTTTAAAAATCCAATAAAATACTTAATTCTTAAATTGTGTTGTGGTCAGAGATGATTACTAGTGATATAATGCTTCCTTTGAGTTCTCATGTCTTAGGATATTTGTGGAATTTGAAAGGAGAAAAAATAGAGGCATTTTATTTCAGGTTTATGAAAACTTTAAATTATTGTTTGAATTGACTACTTGAATCATCAGGAATAGTTCTGATGTAGAACACAACCACTTTGTGTGTAGTTTCACCTAGATACTTGGAAGTGTATTTGGAGGTAGTGTAATAAAGGATATTATACTAGCTCCAGAAGACTTTGATATACTAATAGCATGTAGAGAAATTAACATTCATATATGTCTGAAAAGTGAAATTTAGAGAACAATTACTTTTAGTGCTACTCAAATATTATTAGTAATAATATTGAAATTAAGATTGCTAATATATTAGTATTACTATTGTAATATATTAGTAATAATAAATAATATTACTTAATATTACTATTACCTTTAATAATATTTGAATCTCATTATTTGAATTGCATAAATACAAACCTTTATTTTCACGATTTTTTAAGCCAAATGGTGAGTTTCTCACCAATTTTTTTCTTTAATCAGCTTTATTGAAATATAATTGTAAACAGTTACATTCACCAGTTTTAATGGTGCATTATGATGAGTTTTGACAAATGTATACAGTTGTAATCACCAACATGATCCTTTCCCCTCTGCTCCTGGAAACTCTGATCTGGATTTTGTAACCATGGTTTACTATTTAACAGATCACTCATGCTTCTGTTACACTTTTGGGTTTTTTTCCCCTTTGTTTCATTTTTGATGCTGTTCATCACTATCAAGTTTACTGCTCTTATATTCTGCATTATTGAATCTCCTCTTAATACTACCCAGTTCCATTGTCTACCTCTATAAGGACTTCTGTAATAAAATATGCATAATTTTTCAATTGGCTATTCAAGATCAAATCTTGTCTTTGATGTTTGAACTTAGAGTCTTTCATCTGCAAAATGAAAAAATAATTATGTGTGCCTCATAGGATTAAATTCAATTATCTATGTATAGCCCTTAACAGTAAATAGTAAGCTCTCAATGAGTACTGGCTGTTATTTTGATTACAACTTAGTTTTCGTGACTTATTAAATGCCATTTCTTAGGTAATTAAATATGATCATTATTTCTAGTTTTCAGCTAAGAGCATCACTTTCCTAGGAAGAAAGCCTCTTGCTTTCTTCTTAAATCCTTTTCCTTACAAAATAAGTTCAAAGGCCAGTTTTTTTTTTTTTGAAGTCCTCTTGACAGCATCCTGCCTACACTCCTTTTCTCACCTTCATCCATACGGTATACCTTCTCCATTGGAAGTTGAATTGTGTGAAGAATTCCTTTCCTGTTTGCTTCCTGTTCATATTCTTTTGCATCAATTTTTGCATTAAACTTAGATTTACTTGTGAATTTTTCTTCGGACTGGGAGCTCCTGTGTGTGTGTGGGGGGGTCATTTTATTTGTTGTATTTTCAGCACCAAACACAGTGTCTTGCATAGTAGTTACTTAATACTGAAGGGCAATATACAAAATGATAAGTTCTAGAAAAAAATTAATTTTGCATGCATCATTTTAATTTTAGTAGTTTTATGGACTATATGAGCTTCACGCATTAATAGACTTCCTTCTCACCTATCTCAGCAAACTGTAGATTACGAATTTACCCCAACAACTACTTGACAATACCTGAAAACATGTCCTGACCGAATGTCACCAGAAAATGTCACCTATTTTGTCTGCTGCATTTCCTTTTTCATTATTTATTAAAATGCTATTCAGAAAGCTGGATTTGGTGATGGTTTGCAATGCTGCATTTTTATTGGAAATCTTTGGCTGTATTTAGTTTCCTTGGTGTAAGTTGTTATGGGATCTCAGCACAGTTGTCCAGGTCAGAGCACTTTTGTACTTTTATTAGTTCTAAAACTGGCCCTTGGCCAGATTATCAAGCATTATCTACAAGTAATGTGAAATTGCTAGATAGCATTTCCACTGATGAGATACTGAAACACTGAGGAGGAGCCCCTGGGAGCTGGCTTTCTCCTATTATTTGATTTTGGCAATAAAAAAGACAACTATGCTTTTATGACTTTGCCTCTTTTCTAAGCCATTACCTTATATTTGCTTTCAATAGTAAATAGTTGGGTTCCAAATAACAAAAGCTATGTGCATTAATACGGAGGCTGATTTATTCTGGAAGATCATCACTTAGAGATTACAATATTTTCTTTTTGACTTTGGACCTCCAAATCAGAGGAAAGACATGCAATACTAAAAATATATATATTATTTATTAAAATAAAAGGTAGATATCATTACTTTTCCAAATGAGATGTTCTAGTTTTAATTATAATTTATAGTAATCAATGAGTAGTAGAGGGTTCCTTTTTGGCTTAGTTGGTAGAGCATGCGATTCTAAATCATAGGGTTGTGAAGTCAAGCCCTACGCTTATTTAAAAAAAAAAAAAAAGTCGGGATGCCTGGATGGCTCAGTGGTTAAGCTCTGCTTTCATGATCAGGGCGTGATCCTGGAGTTCAGGGATCAAGTCCCACATCGAGTCCCCCATCAGGCTTTCTGCATGGAGCCTGCTTCTCCCTCTGCCTATGTCTCTGCCTCTCTCTCTGTGTGTGCCTCTCATGAATAAATAAATAAAACCTTTTAAAAAAATAAAAAATAAAAAAGTAAGAAGTACTAGGACTACAATATATTTGATGGTATAACAAATGTCAGTCAGGATTTGATAATCACACATTTGAAAATCACTAACAGAGATATATACTCTTAGCATCCCAGTTTGAATATATGAACATTTACAATTGTAAAGTAGATTGGCATTTATTTTTAACCTTTCCACCCCTAAAATCTTCTATGTCAAGTTTATCTCAATCACTGTGACTAGATTTCCATGTCAGAGTGGAAGACTCAGTGTCTTGTATTAGTATTTTGAGAAATAAAATACCCTCTAATTGTGGAAGCTTCTAAGGAGCTCAGCATGTTCAAGGAATTAAGGCCAAATTGGGTTTAGCTATATGGATGGAGGCTAGAATTATAAGAGATTCATGTGGAAAGTTAGGCAAAAGGCAGCTAATATAAGATCTTCTAGATCCTAGTGAAACTTTGGATTTTTTTCTGAACCTGGACATGCCACATGCTTGCAATGATAGATAGAAGTGCAATTATGGAATGACAATTAGTTATTATTCCTAAAACATCTTCACCAGTGCATCTGGGACACCTGAAATCTTTTTTTTTCATGATTTTATTTATTTATTCATGAGAGACATGGAGAGAAAGAGAGGCAGACACATAGGCAGAGGGAGAAACAGGCTCCCTGCAGGGAGCCCGATCGGGGACTGGATCTCCGGTCTCCAGGATTACGCCCTGGGCCAAAGGCAGGCACTAAACCACTGAACCACCCAAGGATCCCTAAATTCTTTCTTATTCAAACTTTGCTGGGAATTTTCTAAGGAATTAATGCATAAGAATTTAAAAGAGTAATACTTTACAATGGTATATTTTGTTCTTTTGAAAACTCTATTATCTGATTTATTTGGCCTCAATATTCTAAAATCAAAGGACAGTGATAGGTCTACTTCATATATTTCAAGCTCTAAATAGAAACCTGAATCTCAGATCATATCCCTCTATGCCTAAAAAAGACACATCCTTTAGGTTCCAGGAAATGAGTAGAGCAGAAAATGCTTAGTATTTACCTGATTATTTATATGCCTTCCTCTAAGGTATCAATCATTAAATATATGTGGCCTAGTTATAATGATAAAAGTCAACCCATTTAATTTTCCCCTTTAGGGCAGTTGGCATGGTAGCATCGAGACGAAGTGAAGAGCACTCCCTCCTCTTTGGAGCTGATAGGTAGAATTTGAATATTTGTAAGATGTGGAAAGGTATTTTTGGCAAGGTAGATTGTGGGAGGAAATGTATATGAGTGTGGCAAAGCCCAGGGCAGTTTTAGAGAGAGAGTGAAAATCACAGAGAACTGTTTCTAATATCTTATTCACATTATACTACTGTAGCAGTAAAAAGATGTGCATCTCTTTTTCTCCCCTCATATGTCTTGGGAATTTAGTGAGAAGTCTTAGGGAGTGAAAGATATTGATTGAAGTGATGTTTTGAGGCATATTGAGGCATATCAAAATGCATTTTGGACAAAGTTTGGACAAAGAAAATTCTATAGGTAAATAAACTTGCCAGATGACAATGGCATTACTTCTACTCTAAGAAGGATGATATTAACCCACAGAGATGATACAAAACAAAAAGATCAACAATATATCAAAGTATGCTCATTGAAATGGAGCAAAGCATCAAGAGTTTAATGTTTCTTGATCTCAAAGAGGCATACTATTGATAGCATGATAACTATATTAACTGAAGGATTCCCAATGAATGCTATTATTTTATATATATGTCATATATATAAAGGCACACAGAGGTTATATAACTTGCTCAAGATCACAGGATTAGTAACAGTGGAGATGGCATTCTGTGTGAATCAACTATCATTTACAAAACGATGAAGAAGAGAAAAAGATGTAAAAAGGTGAAGTTGTCACAGAAAAGCAACAGTATGTCCTTGTATCATAATTTGTGTTTAGAGACTTTCTACACTTAATTATATGGATTGCCAGTGTTAGAATCCTAAATCTCTTACTTGTAATAAATAAATAACTAATACGCACTTTCAATTTCTTAGAATAAAGTCTTTCCATACTTAATGCAGAAATGAAAATGAGTCACTGGAGGATGATAAATTTTAGAGATCCTTGTTATAAGGGAATTAGGCTCACTTAATCATATTTAAAAATATGTGGTAGAGTCTGACATGACATTCATTGCACATAGTGGTGCTCTGTTACTGTGGAAAATAAAACAAAGAGTAGGTTTGAGAATATGGAATGATAAATATCCCATAGCTGTGCTAGAAACAAATCTAAATGAATAATCTAATATGGACTCCTCTAGCCATACAGCTTACAAAGCGGAACTAAAAACTTTCTTCTGCAACTTTGAGCTAGTTCAGACTAATATTTTAGAAAATTGGGGTACAAGTGGTGATAGCTATTGTCTCAACATTTGATAAGCAGACTGAAACACAAAATTGGCTATTAGCCTAAAGCCCAAGTGCTTTGTAGGAAGAGGAAAACAACTGAAGCTAGCAAATCGACTTCCATTTGGGATGGGTGCCCAGAGTTCTGACTGAATTCACTTGTGGTGACCTTCAAAACTCTGGGGACATATGTTCTACTGACCTTTGGGAAATGGAGCAAAGAGAAGCAAGACAACTTTAACAAAACCACCCTCAGAGTTTCACTCAGTAAAATCTTCTCCAAGATACTCAGAACAAATCATCATATAACTTTCATAAAAACTGAAGCCTTGATGGGAGGAGGGCAGGAAAATTATTTTGTAATGTTGGGAATAGTGTACAACTCATTTCAATAAACTGTTGGCTAAGGCTGAATTGCAGTGGGACAGAGAAGGTGAGAAGGAGCTGACCCTTGACTGAGTGGAAAGGTTGGCCTGGAGAGGTCTGGAGGAGAAGCTCAAGTAGGGAAACAGAGTAAGGGACCAGGAGTCCAGCGAGTCGACCCAAATCAGATAGCTTGGGAGAAGCTGCATTGAAGGATGTGGGCAAGACTCAGAGGAGAGAGGTTAAACTTGCCCCATGGTCCAAGTCAGAGGGAATCCATGCTGGGAGAGTGTACAGAGCATTTCTCCCTCAGGCAGGGCTTCTCTCTTCAAACAAAGAAGTACTAATGAAGCCTTGTTGGGCTACGTTACAAGAAGAGAATGAATTTGGTGTAGTTCATATTTTGAGGGGATTATAAACTAGACCTATAAGCAAATAATTACTATAGGATGCATTAAACAAAGATATTATTATGCAGTGGTTAAGGGGAAGGTCTTGACCTACCTTTAATTCTCCTTTCTGCCATTCCTGGCCATGTTAACCTTTAGAGATTATTTAATCTTTAGACTTTGATTTCCACTTTCTTATAACGGGGTAATGACATTACTGATGTTTTTGGGCTGGTGTGGTTCAGTGTATTGAAGATCATCAGACATGGGGACAGGATTGGACTTATAGACAAAGAAATAACATAGGAGGCTAATGGCTTCAGTAATGTGTTTGAAATAATAGGAAAGTGAAATTACATAAGTGAAATGTTAATTTGATAATTGTAAAGATTTTATTTATTTATTCATGAGAGACAGACACAGAGAGAGAGGCAGAGGCACAGGCAGAGGGAGAAGCAGGCTCCCCTTTGGGAGCCCAATGTGGGACTTGATCCTGGGACTGCAGGATCATGCTCTGAGCTGAAGGCAGAGGCTCAACCACTGAGCCCCCAAGGCATCCCTTAATTTGATAATTGTTACCCTGTTTGGGAGAGCTAAAGTCTTTAGAGACATAGTACTATCTGATTATTTTGTCCTGGAATTTGATAAATTAGTATTGCTATATCTTTAGGCTATGCTTTCAGTCTTTGAGTACTTCTAAATAACTAAAATATCAACCACTGTGTTTATTTAAATATTTGAATATTACAAAGTAAAAACGTGAAATGAAGTAGTAATATAGTCCAGTGTATCTAAGTATTTCATATGTATGTTTAAAATTAGTGTGCGAGGATAGTATACACTTGTTCATTTCACTAATCTCTAAGAGAAAATTTCTAGGCACAAATTTCTCTTTGATGAAAATAAAATAATAGTGAATGTCAGGAATGTTTAATGCTACTTAGAACGCATGTGGCAACATACATTAGTCTGTGGACACATAACTGGGAACTAAAGTAGAGTAGGATCAGGTAACTTAGTACTCAGTTATTCATTTTATATTATATATAATTCATTGAAAAATACATGTATGGATAAAGTTGGATTCACCCTGTACACTGAATGATCTGATTGTATAACTTGTTCCTGAGCCTCTAAGATCACAGAATTATATCCCAGAAATAGTGGTAGGTTGTTCTGGATTATAGATATCCCCTCCTATAACTCTCCTTAAAAAAACAAAGTGCATTTGTAATATATTGTCTTGGATTATCTTTTTACTCTGGGAAAATATAGTAGTACTCATGTCTTTCCCCCCTATTTTAGAAGAAAAGATGGAATAAAAAAGCAGGAAAGTCCTGGCTGCAATAAGTGCTGCCTCATCACCGAAGCCTATTAGACTAATTATTTTCCTTGAGGCTAGTAGAAGTAAACTAATATTCTTTAAACAGAAAGAGGAAGAGAGTATGAGCTAAGAGGAAGGGCAGAGGGAGAAGGAGAAGCAGGCTCCCCATCAGTGGGGAGCCCGCTGCAGGGGCTGGATCCCAGGACACCCAGGACCCCAACTGGGATCATGACCTGAGCTGAAGGCAGAGCTTAACTGAGCCACCCAGGTGCTCCAGAAATAAACTAATTGTTATGATTGTTTTTCTTGCATATATTATGTATTTCCCTAATGCTCAGTTTTCTTCCAACGTTAAAACCGTAAAGCCTTACAGATGTCTACTTTGAGAAAAAATATACTGTGAAATCAGATACGATTGAGTCTAGGGAATCATTTACTTGTTTAGGAAAGGTTAGTCCAAGCTTTTCTTCGTGAAGTAATTTTGAGAAATTCAAAAGGTGCTATGTGTATGACTAATACATTTTAAATTCTTAGCAAGTATGAAAAATCAATTTATAAACACACAACAAAAAATGTAGATAATTCAAACACTGAAGTGTACAATTACTAGCTATTTTAAATTGCTATGTTTATCAACGATAGATGATTACTATAAATTAAATATCCAGTTGACACTCAATAGATGCCATAAAATTTTTAAAAATGGCTATAAATTCACTAGATAAAACAGATTAAAATATTAGTATTATTTAATATACTATAGTAAAATTAAAAGTATTCTTTTAATAGTAAAATTAACAAATGATTTCTTTCAAATTCAAATTCACTATAAAAGCCAGTATTAATATGATCAAATTTTACTAGCATATTAGAAGATATGCTACAAAACTGCACACATTTTTGTGGCATTGATTTTTATTCTCTTGCTTTTCAAAAAATGTGTGGAAGCCCACTGTGCATACATGATCCAATTTAATTACTTAGAATAAGGAAAGCTGTTTTTATTATTTTAACTTGTTTTTCAATGAAACATTTGTTGTTTTTAGTAGCACTATAAATTATCTGAGAAATCATCTAAGAAATTTGGAATGTTTACTAGGATGAGGTCATATATTTCTAAATATGATAAAGAATATTGTCATGAGTACCCTTAATTTAGTATAGACATATTTGAAATATTTGCATATACAGAAGTTGTTTATCAACTTTTAAGAATAGATTAGTTGTAAACATTTGCATATCTGTATTGGAAATTTTCCATTTTTCAAGGTTGTTTATATATTTAATAATTTTAAATACTCACATCTTGATATCTTGTTTAAAATCTGTAAATCAACTCTTGATTAGCTTATGTGGTAAAAAATATTAAACTATTTATTGTAGATCTGACTTCATAAAATGGAGTTAAATACAACACATTGAAAGAGTGTAGTTTCTGACAGAACATGGAGCTTAATATAATTTGAGGTCAGCTTTTCTTACTAAGTATTGTGGATTGACCATTCAAGGTCAATTTGCAGCTAGTATTTCCGGGTCCATAGGTCAGTACTTAATTCTGATGGTTTCACTGCTGTCAGTGACAGTCTCTCAATTAGTTCTGATTGTTGAGGGGACTAAGACTGACGGCACAGGTATTAAAATGTTTCATTGGGGAGGATAAAACAGCATAGTTATCTTTCAAATATGTATCCTTGATTGCAAAGAGAAGAAACCTTTAGACAATGCTAATAAGCAAAATACCAGGTGAATGGTTGATCAGTAATATCAACATTTTGCATATTATTTGATTGCTTTTTTTCTTAGGAAAATATTTAATCACTAAAGAGTGTATTAAAGTTAGAAAGAAAGTAATGACAAATTTGATAATTTTTAATACAGGATTTCCATAATATGTGGTTTTAGAATTATAACAATGTGAGAGAAGTGGATACATTCTGTGCATGAGTCACTCTTTGACCTTAGGTTTTTCTGCTTTTAAGTTCTGTGAATACTATAAATTTTTGAATTTTGTCTTTTTCAACCATATTAAATAATTAAACTTTAAATTTATGTCATGGTTTTACTAAAAGTAATTTAAAATTGTTGGTTGGTAAAATGGGTAAATCATGGTGATATTGATATACAAGCAGAAATTGTCTTACCTTTTAGAAGAATTATAAACAAGATATTCCAACTTATAGTTTTGGAAGTTTGATTACTTATATCATGTTTTTTATTGGTTGTAAATTTTGTTTTCAGGGTTATGCTTTTATTCTGAGTGATTTTCAGTATGTTGGAAACCTGTGCCCACTGCTCTATTTTTTAAAACCCCCCTTAAAATTCTCACTGCATAGTCTGCAAGGCTGAAGTACTAGTATCTTTGATTTATTGTTCAGTTGTCTGCATTATGGTGGAATTTATGGCTCCAAACCATCATGTGGAAGTGAGAAATATTTGAATGTACATTCAGGTTCTGGCCCTTTGCCCTTAGTCCCAGAGGCCAATCCAAATATGTGGTGGGTTAATTGTTCCCTTCCTAGTCGATGGGACAGTTTATTGACTAATTAAAAAATGGGTATAAATATAAGGGGAAATTTTCACAAATGCATTTTGATCTATTTGTTTTGTTGTTAAAATTCCTATTGCTATCAAGATGAGCTAGATAAATGCTTGTCATACTTGAGTGTACATAAGAATTACCTGGAGAGGGCAGCCCCGGTGGCTCAGCGGTTTAGTGCTGCCTGCAGCCCGGGGTGTGATCCTGGAGACCCTGGATCAAGTCCCACATTGGGCTTCCTGCATGGAGCCTGCTTCTCCCTCTGCCTGTGTCTCTGCCTCTCTTTGCTCTCTCTGAATGAATAAATAAATAAATCTTAAAAAAAAAAAAAAAAAGAATTACCTGGAGAGACTTAACAGGCCCATTTCTGGCTATCACCCCAAGATTTTTTTTTAGTAGGCCTAGGAATAGGGTGTTTTAGAATTTTCATTTTGGATAAGCTCTCAGGTGTTGCTAATGCTGCCTGTACAAGAACCATATTATGAGTGGCACTGAGGTGGATAATGTTAACTAGAGATATTAACCAAATGTTTAAAACTTTAAGGAAAATGAGTGCATTTATTAATTAGGCATATGAAAGACTCTTCCACATGTTTGAATGTTACTAATTAACAAAGTGTAAAGGGTGCAAATTTGGTGGTAATTATGCTGAACATCTATTTTGTTCTATAAAATTTTTACATTAGAATAATTCTGTGAAATTCTTAATCCTCAAAGCTCATTGAATGAATTATTCTCAAAATGGAAGCTGCTTCCATTAGTGGTAACTTATTAAAAATAATAACATGCAAATTATAGATTATTTAAAGAGGGCATTTTCAAAAATATCATTTCTGATGCATGTACTAAAATTTTTGCTTAATGTCATTGGTAGTGTAGAGTATTATCAATAAAAATTACATTTAAATAGCATGATTAACATTAACAACTGACTTTTAAAATTTATTTTCTAATTCTTCACAGATTCTAATGATTTTTAAAAAAGAAATTAACTTTCTTTCAAACTGAACCATTTGCTAGCTTCTTACTGTTAATGCTATATCTTATAAATTCTGTTTGTGAATAAAATCTCATAAACTACCAGAGAATCAATTTTGGGTTCCAATAATGGTGGACCCACTTGTTGCAGATTAACATTCCTAATAAGAACAACCAGACCTCGTTGTTCTTAAATAAAATAAAAATAAGCTTAAAAATACCCTTATAGCCAACTATTTGAAAGCCAAATAGTTACCAAGGTAGGGAGAGGGGTCAAGGATCCTGGAAAGAAGGGAAGCAGAGATTGGAGCCCAACATTCAGCACAGATTTCTTTTTCTGGTAACTGCCAATTGGCAAGTGAGACTTACTGGTTAAGAAGCCAAGCAGAGTTTTTGATAGTTTTCCAGGGCTATGGAGTGTACCGAGGAGGAGTTGTGGTAAATATCCAAGTTTTCATTAGATAGCACTAAAGGGTACACATTGGATATATGAGTCTGATAGAATTGTAAGGTGATGCCCCATTACTGGGGTCAGCAGAATTCTGAGATGGCTCTCAACAACTCCTCCTCTTGAGTGTTGGAGGACCTCAGAATGTGATGGGATATCATACTGTGGTTAGATTCAACTCTATGATGAAGGTGAAAGGATTTTGCAGATTTGAGTTAATCACTAAAGAGGTGATCCTAGGTGAGCCTGATTAGGTAATTTCTTAAAAGAGTGACTGGGCCCTTTCTAATGAAACAGATTCTCGAACTGGCCTTGCAGTGCTAAGCAACCATTGTATGAGAGGGTCTTGTGGCCTTCCAGAAGTTGAGAGTAGCCCCTGTTGACAGCCAGCAAAGAAACAGAGACTTCATTCCTATAACTACAGGGAACTGAAGTTTGTCAACAATCATGTGAGCTACTAAACTCTAGAAAGGAACATGGCCTGGCCAACACCTTGATTTCGGCCTTATAAGACCCTGAGCAGATGGCATAGCCAAGCTGTGCTTGGACTCCTGACCCATGGAAACTCTAAGAATCCTCAATAGTACTAATGAAAGGTTTTGATTACGTAATTTGAATAGTTCATTTCTAAACATTTCATTCCCAGATTGTGTTAGTATCATATTCTGAATTGAGTGTTTTGAATTGACTTTGTATAATCTGTTCTTTTTTTTCATTAAAGAGGATTTTATATAATTGGGAAAATCACTGCAAGAGTATTCACCAAATTCTTAATATATAATGTTTAGTTGCTACCTTAGGATTAAGAGGAAGAGGATGGGAGAAGGAGAAGGGAATTTAATATTTTCTTTATGCATTTATATACTTTTGATTTTTTTTTTTAGAAGGGATACCCACTTTTCACTCTCTTGCATCCTGATACCAACTTTGCTCTAGTAATACAATACTCCAGGGCCAAAAATTATTTCCATGTACAATCCTGAGGAAGTCCATTACCAAGGACAGCCTCATCTAAAAATGCTAGTGGGGAATCCTTTCTATATTCAGTGAAAATATAAAGTGCTCATGTATCCACTCCTTCCCTTTATCTACTACTTCCTTGGTGCTTCCCAATTACACCCATGTTCATCAAATTTTGGCCTCTGGATGTCCAACCTCAGTTTATAATTTATTTCATTACACTTTACTAGAATCTCATTATAGTTGGTAGGGTCATCCAAAATCTTTCTCTCTCTTCAGGCAGGGAATCAAATCAGATCACTCAGCTCTCCTTTAAGGACGTTTGGGTTATCCATTATCTTGCAACATAATACCACATTCTTTTCCTATCTGACCTTATAATGATTTCTTCCTGTTTGAGGTCAATTCTCTAGTTGCTTTTACTGCAACTTTTTACCTTTCTGACAGTTCTCTATATCTACCTCACTATAAATACACCAATAGAAAAACATATAATTTCCTTTAATTGATGTATGTATGAAATAGAAAATAAAAGCAAAGCAGAACATATGCTATATGTATCCAATCTTTTCTAGACAAAAGTCTATTTAACTGAAGAAACAAGGCTTTACACATGTTACCACAGGAAATAAAGGAAACAGATAATTACTGCTTTTCCAAAATCAAAGTTTGAAGTACTTTAATTATTTAATATTTGCCACAATAACTTAAAATGTAAATTATTGCCATTAGAATAAATCTCATTTAGAAGATTTAGGTAGTTTTAAGTCATAAGTGGAAAGTATGAGAAAAAATAGAATAAAAATAGTTACTTCTTGATACTAGATAAGACAAAGGCATGGCTTCATTGATGAATTTTCAAGAAAATCCTTTTTCTGAAGTATTTCCAATCAGTAGGTGGGACTCTGTATCATTTATACCAATAAGAAGTATCTGTACATTGTGTCTGGTGAGTCCCCACGTTTTCTTTCCCTTTGCCATGTCTCTTGTGGTTTCCTCACTGTATCTCTTCAGCGAGCAAATTTACTTAACATTTTTCTGGATTTTAAAATTTATTTTTTCTTTTTTAGCCATGGAAATATATATTACTGACTATACTGCCTTCTCTTACACTAGCTACTCTAAGGCTTAGAGGAAATGAACAAAAGCTTAAATTTAAAAAAGATTGTATCTATTGTGAGGATTTTATTTTCAAATATTTCAAATGTTCCTAATTACAATCAATTGTTTTCCTCTAGTATAGCTTGTTAGTGCCATGATTTTGTACTCTCCTCTCCGAAAAGGAAATCCTATATTATTTCTTTAAATTTTTAAATCTTTGTAGTCCCCTAACATTTTATATAAACAAAAAAAATCACCTATAAGCAATTGAATGCTGATGTGAAAATCTGAAGGTTTAGGTGCCATGGCCACAGAGATGCCAGCCAAAATGAAACTAATCAGTATCTACTTGTTCTAGGCAGTTTACCAGCACAGATGGTTCCAAATTAGGTTATTCTTTGGCTTAATATATATATTAATGATGCATAATTATGTGTGTTCCACTCTGGGCAAATACTTGACTGAATGACATGGACCATTTTAGAAACATGTGCCTTTGATGGATAACGGCATGGAAATACTTAATATTATAATCTTCTGTGTATGCCCCCATGAATGCACACATGCATGCACACACACACACACACACACACACAAATCCTTACTGAACCATGATCAGCAGTCTATACAGTTATATATTCTACTATTTTTATTAACAAAATGATTTGTGGAGGTGTTTTTTATTTACTATACCAACATTTAACCATTTCCTATTTATAATCATTCTATTTTTTAACTTACACATTATTAATTGTAGCCTTATTGGAGCTGTGATTCTTTTTATTACTTCTTTCATTCAACAAATTTTTAGTAAGTGTTTACTCTGTAGCAAACATTTTGATGCAATGAAATGTATTTGCTTACCTTGAGGAGATTAGAGCCTTAATTGAAAGAGATTTGTAAACCATTAGGCTCATCAAATTCAGGTCAGTCAATTCTTTGAGGAAAGGGGGTAAAAATGCTTCTTGGGGTGTCTGGGTGGCTCAGTCATTTGATTGTCTGGATCTTGATCTCAGCTCAGGTCTTGATCTCACGGTTGTGAGTTCAAGCCCCATGTTAGGATCCATGCTGGGTATAGAGCCTACTTAAAAACAAACAAACAAACAAACAAACAAAAAAAAAACCCAAATACTTCTTAGGGGTAAACTGGATCTTGAACTGAGTAAGTCTTGACATATGAATAAGTGACTGGAGAGGACAGTACATATGAAGCAACAAGAGATAAATCAGAAAGGTAAGCAGGACCTAGATCATGGTAGAGGAGGCTTGTTTGCCATTATGTAAGCAGTGGATAAAATTCAAAGTTTTGAGGCTGGATGAAGGTTTGGTGGATTTACATTTTCAGTTTATTGTTTTACAGCAGAAGATGGATTGCTTGAGTGTAAACTAGAAGTGAGGAAGCTACTTGACATGAGAAATCTACTGAAATAGTCCATGTAGGAAATGAGATCTAACATTTTCATGCTAGTAGTGCAGAGATATTAAGGTATGGTGATATTGAAAACATAACATGACGTTGATGACTGGTTGGCATTCAGAAATTGAAGGGTAAGGAGAATCTCAAATTGTTCTCAATCTTCTGGCTTGTCCTATTAGTTATAGAATGCAAGAAGAGGGGAATATTTAGTGGAAATAATGAGTTTTATTTTAGATGTGTTTGGCTTGAGCTACCTGTTGAATATCCCAGTAGAGATGACTAGTAGTCATCTAGGGTATCAGACAGCTTACATAGCCATTTTAAAAATAATATTAACTGGGTGGCTAAAACAACAGAAATTTATTTCCTTACAGCTCTGGGAGCTGGAATTCCAAGATCAGAGTGCCAACATGACCAGGTTCTGGTGAGAGCTCTCTTCCTGGCTTGCAGATAACCACCTTGTCTGTGTCCTCACATGGTAGAGTGAGTGGAGTGAGAACAAGTGACTTCTCTCTCACTCTCTCCTTCTCTTCTTATAAGGACACAGTCCCATGGATTAGCGTCCAACTTTTATGACCTCATTTAATCTTAATTAGCACCTAAAGACCCTATCTCCAGATTCTAATTATCTTGGAGGTTAGGGCTTCAGCATATAAATTTTGGTAGGATACAATTCAGTCCATAGAAACAAGATATAAATGTGGACCTTAAGTGATATCTTGGAGCTGGAGATCTAGTTGAGTATGGCTCATCATCAGAATAGATGAATAAGTCCCAATGGGCATCTAGAGTAGGAAAGGGAAAGAGTCAAGAACTCAGACATTTGTGTTGCACTCAGAAGAGATAGCAAAGGAAACTGAAAAGGAAAGGTCAGATAGAGGACAAGAAGGAGGCAGGGTGTCTCTGAATCTAAAAGTGGAGTTTAATATAGAGTTGAAAATTCAACAGTTTCAAACAATATGTAGAAGTCTAAGAAAATGAGTCAGAGACTATTTTATCTATATCAACAAATCTTTGCCACAATTTTCTGTTACATTTCTGGTAATGACCAATGTTAATGGAAGAGCATTAGACTTGTTGACTAGATGGAAGCCTTACTAGGGATCTATTTTTCTATAGTAAGCTGATTACAATTTTGCGTTTGATCTTAAAAAAAAAAAAAAAAAAAGATCCTGATTAGAGTTTGCCTGGGATTAGCAGGGACAGAGTGCTGAATGGACAGAACATATCTAATTGGAGAAAAATCATCACAGGTGAGTCTTCCTTCATGTACCAAAATATGCTAGTTCTCTATTCAGAGTCATTCAAATGATATGTGAGATAATATAATGCTAAAGATAAGAGCTTAGATCTGTTGAAGCATAACCTTTCCTGGGAGAAATAAAAATTTTTTAAAGAGTTATGTTTTTCAGAAGGAAAGATACTGAGACCTAAAGTTTAGAAAACTTAAAATTCCCATTGTTAAGGAAAGAATGTTAGGGAACCATGAACAAAATAAATTCTGTATAGTAATATCTAGAAATATTATAGAAGAATAAATAGAGGTTGGGAATATATCTCCAGATATTTCCACAGAACAGTTTCATGACAAAGGCATTTCCATAAACTTAAATTTAATATTATTTTGAATTTAGAACAAGAAATTAAACAGAATATTTATTATAAAAATATAGTTTTTGACATGTTATTACATATTATATATCAAAATATTTGTGGGAGCACCTGGTTGGCTGAGTTGGTTGAACATATGACTCTTGATCTTGGTTCAGGTCATGATCTCAAGCCCCGTGTTGTATTCTGTGCTCAGCACAAAGACTACTTCAAATTCTTTTTCCTTCTCTCTCTACCCCTCACTCACTCTCTCTTTCCAATCAATTAATCAATCAATCTTTTCAAAAATATTTGTGAATGAAAAAGATTTTATGTAATCTCTTTTTTTAGTAAATTTTGTCTAAGAAAAATATAAAATTGGGTATTTGGCCATCCGAAGTGCACCTTGGTCTTTACATGGGAACAGCTGCATCTCTAGAGCATTGTAGCCAAAGAAGGATGGTAAACTTTTAGGTAATGCTGAATCTCTTTTTGCATGCAAGAGCATTTATGATACTGACAGTGACATGAACTGAAGGAAATATTGACACTGTCATAGGTAATATGTTTTGGATTATTAAAATTATTTCATTGACGGTAAAATCAGAAGTTATATAAAGTAACACTATATGGTAATTTATTATTTTGCCTGTGTTGTTTTGCTAGGCATATAAATTTGATTAGTCTGACAAATTTATTCTTCACAAGGGCATGATGATTTTTTTTTTTACTCAGTAGCCTGTAATTTTATTAGAGCTCACAAATTGATTTTTTGTTTAGTGATTTGCACCAGTATATTCCCAAGCATGAAGTTTAATATAAGTATCACTATCATTTGAGGATTGTTTTTTTCATTTACCCCTTTCTATAAACATATATATATATTTAAAAGTCAACACAATTGCCAATTTCTAATCTCCTAACATCTTAAAATATTCCATTTCCATGTGTTAAAATAAATAATGGATAACTTTTCTGTAATTATTTTAGCCAATTCTTTAGAGTAATTGAGGCTTTGCTAGAATGCATAAATTTTATTTATTATTTAACCTGACATATTAGATTTGCTTATACTTTATTAGAATTTGCTTTATTAGAATTTGCTTATACTTCAGTTAGAGCTTTCAATTCTGCTACATTTTATGGGATATAATCATGCCTTCATAAAGGAATATGATACAATATATGGATTAATAACTAACAAGAGATTTCTCTTTTCTACATGACCTATAGAAAGCTGGAAGCAGCATCATTCTACCTTTAAAACAATAACAACAACAACAAAAATAAAACAATAAGAAAAATCTGGACAATGTGAAAATCCACAATTTTTCTTAAACATATCAGAGAGCTGAGGTCATAGGGCAGGCAGCCAACCAGAAATTTAAGACAGGTTGTGAGCATTTGTTTGCCTGGGATAAATGCCACCAGTCAGTGGTAATGTATGCTATCACTTATATGTGGAATCTAGAAAAGCCAAACTCATAAAAGCAGCAAAATGGAAATTAACAAGGGATTGGTGTGGAGGGAATAGGAGAGATGTTATTTAACTGTACTGACTTGCAATGAGTAGTAAATAAGTTCTAAGGATCTATTGCCCAGCATAGTTAATGTCAATGATGATATTCTATAGTAATCATCCAGCTTACTGACAAACTAGATCTTAATTATTCCAACCACTAAAAAAATGGTAATTAGTGATGTGATAAAAGTGCTAATTATTGTTGCAATGGCAATCATTACAATATATAAATGTAGCAAATCAAAAAGTTTACACCTTAAATTTATACAATGTTGTATGCCAAATATGCTTCAATGAAAATAAATTTAAAAAAGAATTTAGCTAAACTTTTTATCTAATTTTTGAAAGCAATGTGGGCTAGAAAGAGAATATAGTATCCTTACTTAACAACATTGATTCAAAATCTGAGACAAAAATGAATAGAATTGTAAGGACAGACAAATCCACAATTATAATTGAAGACTACAATGTTCCTTTCTCAATAATTAGTAAAACAACTGGAAGGAAAATAAATAAGGATTAAAGATCTGAGCATCTTAATCAACCAATCTTGACCAAATTGACCTTTATATAGCAGTCCAAACAACAATAGCAGAATACACATTTTCTTGTGGTACACATGGAACATTCACAATGATAGACCATATTCTAGGACATAAAATAAACCTTAATAGGGATCCCTGGGTGGCGCAGCGGTTTGGCGCCTGCCTTTGGCCCAGGGCGCGATCCTGGAGACCCGGGATCGAGTCCCACATCAGGCTCCCCGTGCATGGAGCCTGCTTCTCCCTCCGCCTGTGTCTCTGCCTCTCTCTCTCTCTGTGACTATCATAAATAAATAAAAATTAAAAATTAAAAAAAAATAAACCTTAATAAATTCAAAAGGATAAAAATCATAGAAAGCATGTTCTCTGAACATAAGTAATTAAACTTAAAACAAAGAAATATATCTGAAACATCCTCAAATATTTGGCAATTAAGAACACTAATAATTACTCCACAGAAGTTGTAAAAGGAATTGAAAATATTTTTAAAATCAAAAATATGAAATTATGACATTTGTGGAATAGAACAAGCACAACTCTTAGTGGAAAAGTCATAGCATTAGATGCTTATATTAGAAAAGAAGACATAAATCAGTAATCAAATTTTCTACCTTAAGGAACTATAAACAGAAGAGCAGGGATCCCTGGGTGGCTCAGCAGTTTAGCGCCTGCCTTCGCCCAGGGCGTGATCCTGGGGTCTCGGGATCGAGTCCCACGTCGGGCTCCCTGCATGGAGCCTGCTTCTCCCTCCTCCTGTGTCTCTGCCTCTCTCTCTCTCTCTATGTCTATCATAAATAAATAAATAAATCTTAAAAAAGAAAAAACCAGAAGAGCACATTTAATCTCTAGGAAGCAGAAGGAAGAAAAAAATAAAGATATGAGCAATAATGAAATTTAGAACAATAATAAAGAATAAAGAAGTTAATTAAGCTAAAAGCTAGTGTTTAAGAAAAAAAAAAAGCATTGAACTTGACCAAACTCTAGCCAGACTAACCAAGAGGGAATACAAAGAGAGAGATGGAAGAAACTGTCAAAATTGGAAATGAACGGGAATATAACTACATACCTCACAATGTTAAAAGAGATATTGAAAGATTACCATATATTATTTTATACCATATATTCAAAAATTTAGATGAAATAAACCAATTCCTTAAATGACAGAAAATACCAGATTTAACTCATGAAAACATATATAGTAGTCATCTGTAGTTAAAAAAACATTTAATAAGGAAAAAGTCTAGGCTCAAATGGATTAACTTATAAATTCTACTAAACTTTTAGGGAAGAAATACAAATACTACCCAGTCTTCTAGAAAATGGAAGGAACATTCTTAATTCATTTTTTTTTTCTTAATTCATTTTTGAAGCCTGGATTTACCTAATACCAAAACGAAATATAAACTGAACAAACCAAACAAAAAGAAAACAAGACTGCCAACCAATAGGTGGTAATGGATGCCAAAGCCTTCAACAAAGTTTCAGGGGAAAAAAGGCCTATGTATTAAATAGAAATTATATCGTCAACAACTGGGCTCATCTAGATTATCCCAAGCTTGTTTAACATTTGAAAATCAAAGAGTGTAATACACAATACTAATAGAATAAAGAAGATAATCTATGCCATCTCAATAGATGCAGATAAAGCATCTGACAAAATTAAACTTAAATTCATGAGAAACCTTTCAAAGTATTAGAAATAGAAGGATAATTCTTTAACATGAAAAATATGCCTATTAAAATAACCAGTGTTGTATTTATTAATGAAAGACTGAATACTTTCCCCCTAAGAAAAGTAACAAGATATGTGAATATACAATTGATTTCTTTTTTTTTTTTTTTTTTACATTGACCTTGTAGCCTGCAACCTTAGTAAATTCACTTTGTAATTCTAGGAGTTGTTTTATAGATTGTTCAGAGTTTTCTACATAGAAACCAATGTTATCTGAATAGGTCTTAGGGGGAAAGATAGAGTCCATAACTAGAACTACACCAATATTGTCAATTAATTTTTCTAAACAGTGTGAAGGAAATGCAGTAGAGAAAGATAATCTTTTCAATAAATGGTACTGGAAACATTTGGACAACTATATGTAAAAAAAAAAACCCAAATGTTGATCTATATCTGAAACCTTATACAAAAATTTGCTCAACATAATTATAGGCCGAAATATAAAGCATCAAACTGTACAACTCTGAGAAATCATACAAGAAAATCTTTGTGTCTTGGATAAGACTAAGAATTCTTAGGTATGATACCAAAGTCATGGTCTATAAGAGAAGACTTTTGATATATTTAACTTTGTCAAAGTAATTTTTTGCTCTGTGTAAGACACTGATAGGACAATGGAAAGATAAGCCACAAATTGGGAGAATATATTTCCAAATCATTTAGATAACAAAGGACTTGGATCCAGGATATATAAAGAATTCTTACAAATCAAAATAAGAAAACCTATCCAATTAAAACAAATAAGTAAAAGATGCACAAGCTCTTCACCAAAGAATATATATGGTTGGTAAATAATCACACGAAAGGATGCTCAACCTCATTAATCATAAAGGAAATGCAAATTAAAATACAATGGAAATACATAAAGGAAATGCAAATTAAAATACAATGGATATCACTACACACCTTTTATTGTAGTTCAGAAAAAGAACTGGGCAGCCCCGGTGGCTCAGTGGTTTAGCGCCGCCTTCATTCCAGGGTGTGATCCTGGAGAGCCGGGATCGAGTCCCACGTTGGGCTCCTTGCATGGATCCTGCTTCTGCCTCTGCCTGTGTCTCTGTGCCGTCCCCTCTATCTCTCATAAATAAATAAATAAATAAATAAATAAATAAATAAATAAATAAAATCTTTTTTAAAACAAAGAAGAACTGACAGTAATGGATGCTAGAGAGGATAAGAAACAATTGGACAATATAGATATGGAACATGCTCACATTGCTTGTGAACATGTAAAATGGTCAAGTCACGTTGGTAAGCAGTTTGTCAGTTTCTTATAAAGTTAAAAATACAATTACTGTATAATCTAGCAATTGCACTAATAGGTAAATACCTGCGAAAATAAAACTTTATGTACATAATTGTTTTTAGCAGCTTTATTCATAACCATAAAAAATGGAAATGATCAAGGTTCCCTTCAACCAATGAATGGATAAACAAACTGTATAACAACCATTTAATATAAAAGGAATGAACTATTGATATACACAAAAACATAGAAGAATGAATCAGAGATATATTTTACTAAGTAAAAGAAGGCAAATACAAAAGACTGCATGCTATGATTCCACTTATGTAATATTTTAGAAATGGCCAAAAAATAAATTTTCAGAATAAAATTAGAGTCAGGCAAGGTTTCTTTTGGTTTGCTTACTACTCATAATATCTCTATTCTCATTATTGAGGGGTGTGTGTGTGTGTGTGTGTGTGCACGCACACATGTGCGCGTGCATGCGTGGTCATTTTAGTAGTAAGTACTTCACCTTAAAATCATATTTGCCATAGAAATGAATGAGAAAAACCTCTAGCTTAATTCTTTTCATCTGATATAATGGTCAATTGTAGGTCAAGTGGACACTAGGATTTAGTATAACCTATATTTTTAGCCTGTAACTAGTTTATATTTTGTCTACATGGTTAATGTCACTGCAAATTGTTTCTCCATCACTGAACCACAAATAGGAATAGTAAGAAAATTTTTAAAAAAGATTTATTTGTTTTGGAGAGCAAGAGAGCAGAGCGGGGAGAGGCAGAGGGAGAGGGAGAGAGAATCTCAAGTGACTCCCCTCTTAGCATGAAGCCTAGAGGCAGGGCCCATCTCACTTCTGACATCAGGACCTGAGCAGACACCAGGAGTCTGACACAGCTGACTGCGCCACCCAGGTGCCTTAGGAGTAGTTAGAAACTTAACAGATGTCTAACATGCTATTATTAAACAATAATTTCCTTAAAGTAGAAAACTCTCAAATGGAGTGGTTTAAAGTATTAATCAATTTTTAAGCTTAAACAGCATGTTAGATCCATGAAGACGGATTCACGTTGATCACTACATTATTTATTAATGCCTAGAGCAATGATTGGAACATAGTACATGTTTGATAATATTTGTTGGATAATTTGTTGAATAAATGAATTTGTAACAAGCACACATCATAACTAAATCACTTTTCTAAGATACTCTTTAGCAAAATCTAGAGTATATATACCCTGAACGTGTTTGGGGATTTTAGCATTTTTATGTTACAAATATGGGTTGAAAACTTAGTCACATTTGGGGAGGGAAAAATGAAGAACAAATAATCCTCTTTGAGGTAAAGTTCTCCTTCCATGACTAATAATGAAGATACCTAGTAAGTCTTCACTGTGGATAGATTTATAATCCTGACTATTATTTACTAATGTTCGGATGATTTCTTTGTTCTAGTGTTTTTGACTTATCCATAATAAGAGTTATTTGGTTATTTCTCTTCCGTATACATGTAAATCTATCTATTCTGAAGAATTATTTATTAAGACAAATTGAATTTTTGTACCACCTGTTGATACAATTTGCCAGCTATTAGTGTGCAATTTGAGAAATATTGCTATCACAATATGACTTCCTTAGGGGTCTTTTTAATCATAAAGTGAGAGTATTTCATATTATAGCCTTTTTGTTTAAATTTATAAAAGCAAAAAATAAAATAGAAAAATTGATCCCTTGATAGACCTGATACATTCTAATTGCCTTGACTATGAGCCAGATTCTGAATTGTAGAAACCATCATAGTAAATGCTATTTAACTTATGCAAAATTGATACAATGATGACAAACAAAAGCTTCTGAGAGAATATTGCCTTACCACAAAGCAGTTCGTACATCTCAGATTCAATTCCAAAAGTGTGAATCAGCTTTGACTTAGCATTAACTCATTTGATGCACACAAATAATGGCAAGAAAATGTTCTTACTGGGCTCTGTGTCTGTATTGGTGTGTGTGTGTGTGTGTGTGTGTGTGTGTACATACACATGACTTTTTTTCACACATTTTCTTCTTTTAACTAAAACTTATTTTTTCCCTTTCTTTTACATCATCATGTGTTGTTACTTTGACCTCTTTGACAAAGGAGAGCTGCCCTCTATTCCAATGAGGGGCTAAATAAAATACTGCAAGAAACTGGGAAAGCCTGAAGGATGATTCACAAACTTGGCTAGACATTGGAAACACTTGTGGAGTTTAAAAAAATAAATAAATAAATAAAACAAAACCAAACAAACAAACTGATGCCTTGGATCTAGCCTCAGGGCTTCTGACTTAAAATATTTTGTGGGTAGACTGGATATTAAGATTAAAGAAACAAACAAAAAACAAACAAACAAAACCCCAACTCCCTGGATAATCTTAATGTGCAGTGAAGATTGAAAACCACTGTTCTAGAAAACATAGTTTCTGAAAGTACCTAAAAAAACAGATACTTCCGTATTTAGAAACAGAAGCAACCATTTTATTAACCTTTTATTATTTAAAAACTATATATATATTTTGAGGAATTTCAGGTGATTTGATACACCACATCAATCTTCAAGAAGCATAAACAGGCGCCCCCAGGTGGCTCAGTCAGTTAAGGGTCTGCCTTCGGCTCAGGCAGTGATCCCAGGTACCAGGGTCCAGCTCTGCGTCGGGCTCCCTGCTCGGTGGGAAGCTGCTTCTCCCTCCCCCTCTTCCCTACCCCCCATTTGTGCTTTCTCTCTCTTTGTCGAATAAATAAATAAAATCTTTTCTTTTAAGAAGGGCTATGAATTAAGGTGCACTTTGTTCTTTTTGTTCAGTGTATGGAATGGAAAATGACCCATCTTAAGGAAACATGTCTTTGAGTGTGGTTCTGTCACTTCCTAGAGACGGTTCGTTAGCTGGGCTTCTTATGAAACTTAGTTCCTTATGTAAAAGTGTAGATAACAATGTAGTCCTTATGATATTTTGAAAATTGAATGATATGTGTGAAGGTAATTCCTAAACCTGTAAACACTATACAGATTTCAGGTGTAATTATTCATTGCCATCCATAGCCTACTTCTGGCCTTTCATGTATAAAAAGTATGTTTTTTGAGGTCATTTTACTGAATAACATATTTACTGTTAACCCATTCATGTATTTGTTCATTAGAAAATAATTCATTCAAATGTGTGTTGTGTGTTTTTCAGACACTTGATAGGTATTATAGATACCTGGTCTTATCTCAGTTGAATCACCATCTACTGCACAAGAAAGATACATGTGTGAACACACACACACACTTGTAGTTTGGATAATGGGGGAGAATCCAGAATATGCACAACTAAAATATGGATGTGACAGATCAAGGAGGTCATTTTGGAGCCCTTTAAAGCCTAACCAAAAAACTGGAAATTTAAGGCATCTTTCTGATGGCTCTTTGCCATTGGTATTGTGGTACATGGAATGAGACATATTGTGATTAAGAAAGGTTTTTATTGGGAGGTTCAAAGAGAATGGATAAATGTATAGGCTCTGAAATCATACTGTCTCGGCTCAAACCTTTGTTCCACCACAAGTTAACTGCACAGTCTTGGGCAGATATCCAGCTTCTGTGTTTTACTAACAATAATACCTGCTTCTTGGAGCTGTTATGAGAATCAATGCAGTAATACCTTTAAATTTCTTTGATTCCTGACATATAGAGAATGGTAATTGTTCACAATTTATCATACAATTACTTTGATGATATAACTAATTCAGGAAAAAATGTTTTCTTTCTGTCTTTCCTTCTTTCTTTCTTTCCTTCTTTCTTTTATGAAAGACAGAGAGAGAGAGAGAGAGAGAGAGAGGCAGAGACACAGGCAGAGGGAGAAGCAGGCTCCATGCAGGGAGCCCAACGTGGGACTCGATCCCGGGACCCGGGGTCATGCCCTGGGCTGAAGGCAGACACTCAACTGCTGAGCCACCCAGGCATCCCTACTCTTTCTTACTTTTTATGCATCAAAGGGTTAATTGGAAATACTCTATATGGCAGGTGCTAGTCATTACTCAACTGGAGAAAAAAATGATTTCATCAGTAAAATATAGGAGAAAGTTGACAAAAGTAAAATATTTTATTTTAAATAAACATCAATATTTTCTTTTCCACTTTGTGTCTCAAATCTAAAAATTGTTATTCATAAGACATGTTCATCCTCTGTATAATACAATATGGTAATTTTAAAGAGAACATCTGTTTTTGTAGAAACTGCTGATATGAAACTTCATCAGTAGAAATAATTGCAAACATATAAGAAACTTGGAGACTGCAGCTAAGGCATGGGATTATATTCATTTGGCTTGATTTTTTATTATGAGTAGGACACAATTACCAATTACCACACATTTCAGATGGATTGGTATTATAAATTCAATGGTTATTTTGTTCTTTGATAAAAATCTTTATTTTATAGATTTCATGACCGGTGAAGGGTTTCACGAAATGTGGCTTCTTTCATGCCTGAATGTGTTTTATGGTGGAAATTACTTATGCTAGTTTAAACAGGGAAACTTCTGGGACATTTTTTTAGACTATGGAATTTTGCTTGATTTTTGCAACAAGTACATTACTACTTTTTAGCATTCAGCTCTTGCTTCTGAAGCCTGAATAATATATATACTTTTATTTATTATTATTTTAAAAATATTTTTACCCAAATAATATATTTGTATATTGTAAATATACAAAAATATATAAATTATGTATATTATATATAAATTTTAAAGAGGGACTCCTTTGATAGAAAATGTAACATTTTCATTGCCTTCTAATTGTATTTTTTATCTTAGAAAATGTGCTTTTTTTTCCTCTCTAAGCAAATACTATGACAGAATCAATCAAAACCAATGTAAACACAGTATTAAATTTACACACAAGAGAAGAGGTACACCATGAATTAATTTATATAAATCATTAAAATGACCATAAAACCTATTGACAAATGAGAAGTTAAAAATTCCTTCAGCCTGGCTTAACTTGTTGAGAGCATATTTTTTAAAGAGACATAAGAATTTATACAGATACCATAGCAATTTTATCTTATGATATAAAACATAATTGTATTTAGCTACAGTTAAAATAGGAAACTGCTCATTTCAAGATTATCATGATATTGGAGATGAGGTTTATAATGCATATCTAATTCAAATATTGATTTTACTGCTGTTTTCTTTTTGTTTCTGTATAATCTTTAAAACCAACCGAAAGGTTAGCTGAAGTATGATGTTTTCCTCATCACAGGGCTGAGTCTCAGACTTTATAATAAGTTACCATAATTTGAGTCCAGTCTCAAATCAATTGCTAATTTCCCCCGTTTTCTAAGAAACAAAAAGAAAAAGAGCAAAGTTCAGAGTAGGCAAAACCACTTTGCCAACTTAACAAGGAACACCTCATTCATTCAGTTAAAAAGCATATTGATTAATTTTTCCTTTGGATTTTTAAAAATGATTTTATTTATTTATTCATCAGAAACACACAGAGAGAGAGAGGCAGAGACCCAGGCGGAGGGAGAAGCAGGCTCCATGTGGGGAGTCCGATGTGGGACTCGATCCCGGGACCCCAGGGTCACACCCTGGGGCAAGGCAGGTGCTCCAATGGCTGAGCCCCCCAGGGGTCCCTTTCCATTGAATTGTTAAGCTTTTATAAGGCTCTAGGGAAAAGGCCAGTGTATTTTCTTTTGTTCTGTACCTTGAACAGTCCTTTAGATATTTGGATACTGCCTCCTCTGTGTTTCCTCTGTGTTTCCATCAAATTTCATGCCTTATAGTATGGTTTATAGTGAGTTTTCTCCTGTTTGTCTTTCTGACTAGTTTGTAAATCTCCTAACAATAAACACTAAGATTGACAACATTTGTTTCTTTCCATGGCATTGTATAAACGGGTTTGGTAAACTTATTTTGTATTTTCATACCTAATATTTAAAACTGGAATGTCTTATAACTGATTTATAAAAGTCATTATACATGATATTCTTTCTATACAATCCATAACTGTGTCTTCACCCACTTTAAATATATCCACTCTGTGACTGGATGCAGCAAACTTATTGGTTGTATATCATAGCTCTTTAAAGGAAAAGAACAATATCAAGATTTTGATGGGTGGAACTCAAGTAGAACTTGGGTTGTTTGAATGTCCATTATCATTTCACTTCTCTGTATCTGTTACCTTGCACATACATTGGAAATGATGACATTTGTCTCATTAATCACAGTTTTGTTTTTTCCCAGCTGCCTTAGGAATATGTACTATTATGTGCTGCTCATGATTCTATGTGCTGAGAATGTAATTCCTGCTTTCAAAGAAAGGTCTTAGGATTAATGGGGTAGACAAACTAGCAGACTCTTACTACAGGGTAATATATTTCATTATCATTTGAGCCTTGTTTCTTGGTCCCAGTTTAAATGTCACCTCCTCAGAGAGGTGATCCCCAACCACCCAGTCTAGAGCAGTCTTCCAGGCAATATCATAATCATTTTTTTAAGTGCACAACACTCCGCAAATCTTCTTTGTTTATCTATTAATCTATCATCTCAAGAGAGATCTTTATCATCTATTTATTTTCTGTTTTCCTCAAATGTAATGTTAGACCTATGACAGCAGATATCATTTTATTTACTTCTTTTTGTTCCAATTTTATCGAAAAACAATTGACATATATCATGGTTTGATTTACATATATTGTGAAATTATTAGCACAATAGATTCAGCTAACATCCGTCTGCCGCTGTAGATACAATAGAAGAAAAAAAAATTGTCCTTGGAATGAAAACTCTTTGATTTACTTTCTTGATAATGTTCCTATATATTATACAGCAATGTTAGCTATAGTTACAGAATTGTACATTATGCCCCCTGTACTTATTTATTTATCTTATAATGGAAAATCTGTACCTTTTGAACACCTTCTTCCATTTGCCTCTCTGGATACCCTCCTTTGCCTCTGCATCTGCCAACTGTAAGTCTGGTATCTTTTCCTATGAGGTTTTGTTTTGTTTGTTTTGTTTTTTAGATTTCACACATCAGTAAGAGAACATACATTTGCCTTTATTTGTTTGACTTATTTCACTTAGTGTAAGGCCTTCTAGTTTTATCTATGTTGTTGCAAATGGCAGGACATACTTTTTTTAACTCATAGCTGAATAATATCCATAGATCTCACAACTTCTTCATCTGTCAGTGATCACTTAGGTTATTTCCATGTCTTGGCTATTGTAAATAATGCTGCTATGAACTTGGGGGTGCAGACATCTTTTCAAGTTAGAGCATTCATTTCCTTTGGGGATATATTCCCAGAAGTGGAATTGCTGGATCTTAAAATATTTTTATTTTTAATTTTTTAAGAATCCTCCATACTATTTTTCATGGTAGCTCTACCAAATTTAGAATTCCACCAACAGTGCACAAGAGTTTCCTTTTCTCCACTCCACTCCAGTATTTTTTATCTCTTATCCTTTGGTGATGGCCATTCTAACAGGTGTTAGGTTGTGTTTTTAATTTGCTTTCCTTAATGACTAGTGATGTTGATCATCTTTTCATGTATCCGTTGGCCTTTTCTATAATCTTCTTTGGAGAAATGTCTATTCATGTCCTTTGCCTGCTTTTTAATTTGGCTATTTGCTTTCTGTTGTTGTTGTTATGGAGTTGTGTAAGTTCTTTATATATTTTGAATTTTAACCACTTATCAAATACATACATACATATTTTTTCCAATTATGTAGATTGTCTTTTCACCTTGTTGATTTATTTCAACAATTTATTTCAACAATTGAATTGAACAATTGAATTTATTTCAACAATTTATTTCTGCTGTGCAGAAGCCCTTTCGTTTAATGTAGTCCCACTTTAAAATTTTTCATTTTGTTTCTTGTGCTTTAGGTATTATATCCAGGAATCATCACCAGCTCCCATGGCGAGAGCTCTATTCCTATGTCTTCTTCTAAGAATTTTATGGTTTAAGGCTTCACTTTTAAATCTTTAATCCATTTGGAGTTAATTTTTGTGAATGGTATACAAGTCCAATTTTATTTTTTTATAAGGGAATATCCAGTTATCCCAGCATCATTTATTGAAGTGACTATCTTTTCTCCATTGAGTATCCTTGGAACCTTTGTTACATATTGGTTGCTTGGGCTCTTGAGTCTGTTCTCTTGGTCTATTTGTCTGTTTCTATGCCAGTACCATACCATTTTGGTGATGATAGCTTTATAGTATAGCTTGAAGTCAGGAAGTGTAATACCTCTTACTTTGTTATTCTTTCTCAGAATTTCTTTGGCTATTTGAGGCCTTTTAAAGTTCCACATAAATTTCAGGAGGTTTTTGTTTTTGTTTTTGTTTTTTTACTTTTATAAAAACTGCTATTGGAATCTTGATAGGGATTGCATTGAATTTGTAGATGGCTTGGTTTCATATACAAGTGAAGCTGTTGGATGGGCTTGATAGTTGCCTAAATTCTGTGGTCAGGCTCACGGGATGCGTGGGACTATTCAGATACTAAATTCAGCTATGGATTAGCTTCCCTGCACTAGCAGGTTGGCAGGCCAGAGCCCAGGACCTGTGCAGCTTACTGTTTGGAAGCTTGAATCAGGCCGAGTGTACACTGAATCCCTTGCTCAGGTGAGGTCTCCAGTGTGCTCTGCAGAAGATGGAAGCCATATGCTGCCCTCTCTAATCAAGTGCCACAGTACATAGGGCTGATGAATGGGTTTCACAGCCTCCCTTGCACTCTGGTTAGGGCCCCTGGTTAGAATGAATGAAGGCTGAATCCAGCAGTGAGGGGGGGGGGGGGCGCTACAGATTCTCTGCCTGGGTGCAGTGGGGAAGCAGCTCTAAAGCCAGTGCAGCTTTTTTTGTCTTAACTCAAACTGACTTGCACCTGAGGTTCACTGGCCTAATGGGATCACTGGCCTTGCTCTGCAAACTGTTGGTTCTGTCTGTCCTTCCCTCTGCCAAAGCACCACTGGGCAACACAGCTTTCAGGTGTTTTCACCAACCCTTCTGGTCAGACGGGGCTAAGTCCCAGCCCCCTGGATTATGCGGGAAGGGGAGGGGCCTCTCCATGCTCCTCTCAATTCCCAATCTTGTTGCTCAGGAGGGCCTGGGGGCTACTCTCAGTTTTGGCTTGGATCCATCCCCCTGACTGTCCGTGCCATGACACCTTCATGCTGGTACTGGATTTGCTGTGCAGCTGAGCAGCTCTGGCTTGAGCACCACTGGATTGCATAGTTTCCAGAAGTTGTTGCCAGCCTTTTGGTTCACATGAGACGGGAAGACACTCCAAGGGGCTGGGATTCAGCATCGTGCCAGGACACAGGCACCGGGCTTTCAGTCGCCAGAGTGCCTCATTTGAGAATCCTCCAGATGTGTGTCCCCCAACTCCCAGCTCAGAGTGCATCTCCACTTGATAGTGCCGGTGAGCAAATCTGCTGCTTGGCCACTGCAAGGATGAACCTGGTTTGCCAAGATCCATGTGCTGTTTGCTGCGAGCCCTTGCTTCTCTCATTCTCTATCACAGTCAGATTCCCAGGAGCCGAGCCGCCAGGTTCCTCTGCGAGGTCCTCGGGGTGCACGATCAGTGCGGGACTCTCCACCCAGGGGCCCGCATTCTGCGGGAGGCTGGCTGCCCCGTCTGGGTTATCTGTGTCTCCCTGAGGTGCTGTGCAGGCCTGCGGGTGGGCACTGAGCTGGGTGTGCAGTGCCCCTCCAGTGTCGTCTGTCAGGTCTCTGAGGTGCAGCGATGCATCAGTTTCACTCCCACATTCTGGGATTCTCTCAGTGGTGTCTTGTTCTGGAATAGCTGTTAGCTGTTCTTCTTGTGGGGGGCACAACATCAGGGTTGGCCTGTGCCACCCTCTTGGTGATGGCACTCCATTTATTCACTTCTTTACCTCAGCCCTTAGAATTATGCCTCATCTGTATAAGGCTTTCATTGAATATTTATTAAATAAATGCATGAAAGTATATTTAAAAATACTTGTGCCATGGCAGCACGGATAAGAAGACTTCAATCATTTCATAGATGTTTATTATGTGTCAGCTGTGTTCCAGAGGCGAAGCGCGTGCTCCTGTGAATGCTGTTAATCTTAGTTGGGTGGAGAGACAGACATCAACACAATTCTAAGTACTATGAAGCAGCAGTCTAGGGTGTATGACTATATAACAAATTTTTAACCTAATATGAGAGTTCATAGCCCTTTTGAGGAAGCTGCATTTGAGCTAATATCTTAATGATTTGAGTTAATTGTGCAAAATCAGTGACACTAAGATGTGCAAAGGCACCATGATGGTGGCAGCCAGTCTCTTTGAAGAAAATGAAAGGAAGACAGTGTAGATGAACCCTAGAGAGCACCTGGAGTAGTGGGAGAGACGTGACTGACACACTGAACCCAGAACTTGTACAGCTTTAAGTTGTACTCCATGTTAATTGTCGTTATCAAAAAGCAAAATGCATATAGAGGGAATAATGTGAGCGAAGGAAAAAGACAAAAAAGATTCCATGATACATCACCCTTGTCCTGGAATATAACTGTGCTACCCTGAAATATCAACATTTCCTAAATCTCTTCTCACACTTTTACTGTGAAGATGTGAAACACATACACACACACACACACACAGAAGTAAGATATCTATTAAATAGTTGTCAACAGTGACAAAACGTGTGTCGTTAAGAAAATAAAAAATATCCACCCAACTGAAGAAAACTGAATTAAAAACCAGGTCTAACATATAAGTAATAAAAACATTAATAATTAAGTTAATTAAGTCAAAATATTTATTGAGGGACACCTGGGTGACTCAGTGGTTGAGCGTCTACTTTCAGCTCAGGGCCAGATCCCGGGATCAGGGATCGAGTCCCCATTGGGCTCCCTGAATGGAGCCTGCTTCTCCCTCTGCCTGTGTCTCTGCTTCTCTCTGTGTGTCTCTCATGAATAAATAAATAAAAATTTTAAAAACATATATATATTTAATGAATACTTGTTTTGCATAAAGGAAATGGAAAGTCTACTTATACCTTCAAAATATCAGCTGAGAATTAACATTTATATATGTGAAAAGTGTCAGAGCAAATATGTGGCTGATACATAGTTTAAAAGGGAAGTGAAGCAAGATCTTGACTTGGTTAAAGATACAAGGCTTTGTAGGAGATCAGATTTTAATTAAATTTTGAAAACAGAAGTAGATGTATATTAATAAATAAATGAGGAGAATGGGAAAGATGTTAATAACAAAGGCACAAAGTCCAAGTCAGAGAAGTAAGAATTAATAAAATTTGCAAAGTTAACATATAAACTAACTTTATGAAAAGACTAAGTTCAAGAGTATAAAAACTAAGTCTGTCATTAAAAGCTACCTTGACAAAATAATTTCACTGAAGTAGATATTGACCTTAAAAAAGGAAAAATGACTTAAAAAAGGAAAAATAATTCAACATCTAACTAATATTTTAGAGAAACTGCCTAAGAAACTTTGGGAAGCCTATTGTAATCTATGTACGAGGTTTTGGATAATCTTCAATGCAATGTAAATTGATATCTCTCAAAAATATTGCCTTAAAAAGTATTTTTTTCTATTTTCAAAGTATCTTACTTGCTTTATTGAATTGCTTCCTTTTCATTTTCAAATAATATTGAGCATAAGCAATAATTTTTTAAAGATTTTTATTTATTTATTTATTTATTTATTTATTTATTTATTTATTTATTATTTATTCATTCATTCATTTGAGAGAGAGAGAGAGAGAGAGAGAGCACAAGCAGAGGGAACAGAGGGACAAGCAGATTCCACACTGAGCATAGAGCCCAACATGGGTCTTGATCCCATGACTCTGAGATCACAACCTGAGCTGAATTCAAGAGTTGGACTCCTTATTAAACGAGCCACCCAGGTGTCCCAGTGATATTTTTTGATAAAACACATGCAAAGACTACAAGGCCTTTGAAAATAGCAAAATACTGCTTTTCTTTTAGTTGAGTTGGTTATAAACTGGCTATTCACTGATATAATGGATGTTATTTTGCCAAGTATCAATTTCCCATCTCATATAATGTTAATATATTTTCTTGCATTCTAGGATTTGTGTGAAATGTTTGACATGTAGTAACCCATTGATTTTACCTAAAGTACTATTTCTATGTGCTATTAACATATTCTATCATTTTTAAAAAGATTTATTTATTCATTTCAGAGTGAGAGAGAGTGTGTGTGTTCGAGTGGGGCAGAGGGAGAGAATGAGTCCTGAAGCAGACTCTCCACTGAGTCTGGGCATGGGGCTCGATCCCAAGACCTTAGATCATGACCTGAGCTCAAATCAAGATCCGTAACATTAAGTCTTAAAATACTAAGCCTTACCTTACCAACTTAAGATACTAAGCCTTACCATTAAGTCATAAGATACTAAGCCTTACCAACTTATTAAGGCTCAGAAGTTAAGTAATGCTTTGGGTTTTTAAGTAAAACATCAAAATAATACTTGCATCTATAAAAATACTGTGTGAATTACCTTTTTTAAATGTTTCTAATATGGTACTATACATGTAATAGACAATTAATCCTTGTGTGTTCAATCATTTATTGTGCATCTACTTAAAATGTGGAATAATTACTCTGGTATTTTCTGGAAATCTATAAATGAAAAATGCATGACCCAAACCAAATTGTTTATAGGCAACTTGCAGGAATAATGTGTGAGGGCTATATTATAACATTAGCAGTGTCAAAACAGAGTTTGTACAAAATACTCTATAATTGTGAGCAAGACATAATCAAGTCTGCCTGGTGAAGTCAGAGAAATTTCATCAGACAGGTGCATTTGAATTGCTTTAAAGCCTGTGTAGGAATTTATCTGAAGGAAAATGGAAGAGAGGATATTTCAGATAGAGGGCTGCCTTATGCAGAAGCTCAGAGATAGTCACCATCAGCCATGAGATAAGGTGATATTGCTGGCTTGGGGATTTCAGAGGGATAGAGGTTGACCACCAGTTCAGGTACTAGATCAAGATGGGCCTCAGTTGCCCTGCTTTGAGCTATAGTTTGGTTCATTTAAAAAAGTATAGAGTGACAAGAAAGAGAGTTAGGACCCTAATGCAATAGGCTATGTGTGAGATGATAAATAACAGGGTAAAGGGCAGAAAGAAGTGTCACTAGATGTTAGAGGGTTCTAAGAGGTCAGTTCAGTAGAGTTTAGTAAATGATTGGATGTGAGGGGTGGGTGAAGAGGAAGGAGAATAAAGGATGATTCTCAGGTCTGTGTTGGCTGAATATTTAAAGGGAACCCTGGGTCTGAATCAGCTTTTTGGAGGAGATAATGAATTGAATGGTAGTTATGCTTAATGTGAGGTAACTGGGGGAGATCCAGGGTAAGATATCCAGAGGGGAGATGGATAGTCAGGTCTAGCTCTGATGTTACCCATTTGGAAGCCATCACTTGGAATAGATTGGATATTAGCTGAGCCTCAGAAAATGAAGTGTCTATGGTCAGTAAAGGGGAGAAGGGAGGACTTTCTGCCCTGACTGGTGACATGTTCTTAGAATAATGAGGAGACAGATATTATGAAGTTCACTGTGTGCTGGGGTAATGCCTAATATGGATCACAGAACTGTGGGGTAAAACCGAGTTATGGAGGGAAGCAGTAGAATAATTAAGAGCTGATGTGCTTTTTAACTGAAGAGTGTTTTAGAAAAGGGGAATGACATCACATGATGAAAAGGCCGTTTAGTACAGCTTATCAGGTAGAGGTTGAAGGGGGAGACTTTATTACAGTTGTACCCATGTGAGTTTTGGTTGCTGTGGTTAGTAGAAATAAGAGAGGAACATAGCAGCCATGATACACGAGACTAACAAAATGAATGAAATGGAAATTTATGTTCAAATGACTGATAGTTGCATTAGTGATTGGCTTACCCTTAACAAATGTCCTTTATTGCTGTTTTGCTTCTTATGTTTCTTCCGTTTAGTTGTGTTTCCCAAGAAAATATTCCTCTGTGAGCCTCGTTTCAGTCCATTTGGTCTCTTCCTTCTGTTCTGCTCGACTCTCATCTTTTTCTCTTTGTTTTTGTTGACCTGCTGAGTAGGCTGACAGCTCTGGAGGCAAGTTGTGTTGCTTCAAGAGTAGAGGGGAGAAAAACATGTTCTGCAGTTATGATCTTGCTTTCTTGGCAGGCATACAGAAAAAGGCCTTCAATTCTAGTGAAAACAACTGCCTTAAATTCAAGGTAGCATTTCTGATGTTACTGTGACTTTAGAACCAAAGTTAAAAAAAAAAAAGCAATAACAAACAAAAAAGAAACCTAAGTGAAAACAGAGGAACTGCAGATTGCATTTATCTTTCTCTCACTGGTAAAGACAACGATCCATACACTTTGACCATATCATGCATTTTTGCCATCAAAGCCATTTATTTGTTTGTGTGTATGTTTGTTTGCCTGTCTGTCTAGTAAATGTGGGGAAAATATTGCAGGACTACAGATGAGACCATGGTTGCCAAGCGCTTGCCTTAGCTTGTAGACACAAGCCAATTTTGAGTTAGGTCAATCAGCGTTTTTTTGGTGTAGCAACTGGGTGCTGCCTTGGGATGACACAGTTCTATTTATTTTAGAATAGCCATTTTATATATACTTTAAAAAATCTATCAAACTATTTAAAGCAATCTTTCATGGAAAAGTTCTTGGCAGGTTAAGCCGTATCTTCTTAGGAACTGTCCTTGATGTATGTTTGGAGAATTATGTACTCTTTAGTCCTAATATTGAAGTCTTAATCCCCAATACCTCAGAATATATTATATTTGGAAATACAGTCTTTGAAGTGATTAAATTAAAATGAAAGCTACAAAGATGGAGCCCTAATCTACGATGACTGATGTCTTTATAAGAAGAGGAAGGGACACCAGGGATGCACTGTAGCGGAAAGGCCATCTGAGGACCCACGGAGAAGGCAGCCATTGGCAAAGTAGGGAGAGGGGCCTCAGGAAAAACTAGACCTGCTCACGCCTTGATTTGGGGCCGCTAGCCTCCAGACCTGTAAGAAACACATTTCTGATATTTAAGCCATCCAATCTATTGTATTTTGTTATGGCAGTTGTAACAAGCTAATACACCAGACTTTCTAGTTAGTAAGTTTGTATTTTCCCTGAGTGAATTTTTGGTGGCATAGAGCTTACTTCTGCTGTACTTGAAAGTCTGAGGCATCCTGATGATTCAATGAATCTTTCTCTAACTTGCTTTTACACTTGTAATATTATACCAAGGCTAAGTGCTTTCTGTTCTCATTTTCTTGTTAGTGTGATATGTTTCACTTAGTTGCATTTTTCATTTTTCTAGACATTTTGAGTACATTTGCTAAAGCTGAAATGAGAATCTCCATAAATTAATAAATAATGATTTAGTGACATCTGCTGTGTGCTTGAACTTTCATTGATCGTCAAAAATGAAATTTTGCACTAGAGAATAATACATCAGGGAGTTTTATAGATCTTATTAAATACAATTTTTAAAAATCTATATCAGAAAGCAGGTTCTCTAATCAACATGAAGACAATGTAGTGATATAGTCAAGAATGTATGACCTGCAGTTGGCAGACTGGGGTTGAAATCCTGACTCAGCCTCTTAGAAGCTGGGTAACATTGAGCAAGATAATTAATTAAATTGAAGTCTCATTTTTTCATCCATAGGATGCTGATAACAATAGTAATGGCCAAATCATAGGACTCTGATTAATGCTGAGTAAGCTAGTTAATAAAGCAAGTACTTGGTTCATGGTAAATATTCCCTACATCTGAGTTATTATTATTATTTTCTGAAACTTATTTACTAATCTGAAAAATCATTTTGTATTAATATTGTTTGTACTAGAATCTTATTGTGATATTAATATCAGTTAGAGTTTCTCACCATTGGCTCTATTGACATTTTGGGCTGGATAATTCTTTTTTTTTTTTTTTTTCAGATTTTTTTAAAAGATTTTATTTATTTGAGAGAGTTAGATTGTGAGAGAGAGAGAGCATACAAGCCAGCAGGGAGAAGGAGAAGCAGGTTCCCTGCTGAGCTGGGATCCCAATGTGGGGCTTGATCCCAGACCCTGGGATCATGACCTGAGCCAAAGGCAGGTGTTTAACCAGCTGAGCCACCCAGACACCACAAGAGCTGGATAATTCTTTGTTGGAAGAGCTGTCCTGTGCATGCAGTATGTTTAGTTGCATCCATAGGCTTGGCTTCATTTATTAGATTCTGTTAGCTAATATCATGCGCCACTGGTTATGACACTTAAAAATGCCCTCAGGCTTTGCCAAATGTCCTCTAAGGGACAAAATTGTCTTCAGCTGAGAATCACTGAAAAATACTTGATTGACAAATAAAACATTGTTTGGGAAAATATTATATCTATTGCTTGATTCTTACAGAAGGTAATCTGATGCTTAATTTATTTTGCTTGTTAGCATTGGGATTTTGTAATACAGTTTTTCTTTTATAGTTAAAACAGGTAGCTGAAATGTAACACATAATTCATTATAGCATGAGGGAAAAACATCTTGGTATGTCTTTTTTTCTAAAATAATAATGTGTAACAATGGAAAAATATAATTGACTTAAAAAATTGATCACATACATTTTCATGAAGATCTCATTTGGATGAAACAAGTTACACCTACATCTTATCAGAGCTAACTCAAATATTATCAACAATGGAAGTAATTACTGCCTGATATTTTTCATGTACTACAGAGCACTTTGACTAAAGTAGCATTGGGGGCAGGAGAGAGAAGTTTAAGTATTCATCAAAGTGTACTCCTGTATTTCATTGTTAAATGTGTAGAAAGATGAAGTGTGGGGGAATTTTTAAAAATACCATAGAGCCACTGTTTCGCTAGAGAAATAAAATACATGGCAGTCAAATGTATACCATCCTTCAAAATTATGTATAAGTGGAAATTATTACGGCTCAAAGACCCAATAGAAAGGAAAAAAAAAAGTTCAGTGTATATGTGGGAATCTCAAAGTATAATGATATATCAAGCCTTGTCTCTAGCATCTCTTTATGATCAGTCAAAATGATCAGCATGTGTCTGTTACCATCCATTAGTCCATTGCTACTTGAAAATTGGGGTACATCATTACTGATATACTCGTCTGTGAAATAGACATGTATATATTTATTTAAATATATATATATATATATTTAAAGACCATATAAATAATCATACTACAGTGTAAAAATCAAAAGATATAGGTACCAAATGAATCCAGAATTCAAAATTTACCAGATATAATGGGAAATGATTCTCTTTCCTATTAAAAAATATATAGTAACTCTAAGAGCCCAATGGAGTTTTTCACATTTAGTAGTTACTATAGCAGGTTTTCATGTGAAGAAGTTACATAATCTTTTATTGGCAAGGTGACAAGCTGGAAAAGAACGGGTTACCTCTTTATTGCTTAGTCTGTAAGAAAAAGTTTTCTTTTGTTGCCATTTGGAAGATGGTATCCTACAGTCTTCCTCATAGGATTTTTTAAACTACTTCGTTTTCATTTTGTTGGATACCATTTCTCCTTGAATACCTACAAATCTTTCCAAAATAAGACTATAACTCTTTGTAAATATATATTTTCCTTTCTCAGTTAAGTGTTTCTTATTGACTTGGGTAATTTTTTGTCAATATGTGATTTTAAATATACTACCTAAAAACTGGGTGCAAAATTTTTTGTCAATTCCACTTTCTTTTTCTTTTAATTCTTTTTGTCTTACAGAATCAAAATTGAAATCAAGAATGGAGAGAAAGAGAAACAAGGGTTCTTAAATGTAATGTAATTAGCAGTTGTATAATTTTCCTGTAATTTTTTTTTTAATCATAATAGTAGAGTGATACAGATGTGGTAGGAAATAGTGAGCTGTTGGGTGGACAAGGGCTTGGTAGGTGGAGCAGTAAGTGGCAAAAGCGGTACTAATCCTAGTTTCTCTGGCTCTAGTGCCAGGGCTTTTGTGCTCACTCACAGTGTCTGCTGGATAAACTTTTCTCACGTTTATTGCTGAGGAAGTGAACTTGGATTACCTCTTGTGATGTGCAGTTCCCCTTGGTGGAGTTTTTCAAAGCCTGATGAAGACAATCAAAAGGATTTGGAGAATGATGAAACTCTCTGCTCCCCATTTTTTGTAAAGCCTTGAGGATCTTTCCTCTGATACTAAAAAACACAGTGGTCAATTTAGGAGGGAAATAATATTGAAATATGAATCCACATTTTAACAGCTGAGTATCAGAAATAGTGAGGTGCTCAGAGAGGGAATATGTGAAGAGATTGCTGCTCTCTTTTTGAAGCTTCATATTATCATGGAGTATATATACACACAGAGACACACACACATAAACATAAGTGTACGTGAGCTATATGTAACACATGGCATAGATATGTGACATATATATGATACATAGAGATATATAGTGTATGTACTGCATATATAGAAGAGTGGAAAGTGAGTTGTGTTAAAATAGTGAAATATTCCAATACTTAATATTTTTATTAATGCCTTTTCCTACACTCTCATCATCTTTAAAATAATTAATATTCCCTTCAGAAATACTGTCCTTATATTGTACTATACTAGAAAGTAACAATACATTATTGAAAATTTTAAAAGAAGTCATAAGTTGTTTCAGTAACTAAAGCTGAGTATTTAAGTCTGCTTTCTAACAGAGACACAATATTTGACTGTGCATCCAAGGACATAGGGTATTATAAACTCCAGAATAGAATATCCTCTTGGAAACTTGGGCAGTGTTGTGTCAGACTGAGGAGTGATCTCAGATAGGAGCCAGTAGTCGTTCTAACTCTCAGTAACAATATCTCTCCTATCATCTCATGAATCAGACATTGTCTGAGTGGAAATCAGAAGATAATTCCAAGGAGACATCAAATGTGCAGAATGCTCTATTCTGTAGAGTAAAACTTGTTAAATTTAACCCCTGTTTAAATCTCAATTACTGAAAGAAGCAAATGGTGAAAAATTATCTCATTCCTTCTTGGAGTTGAAGCTTTTAACAGTTAATAATGAGGGTACATCAAGCTAAAGAATCTATTTCATTAAGGCTTTTCCTTTTAAATAGAATATACATACTCACTGATACAGATATCGTTGAATAGATGAATGTCATGAGATGTATAGATAGAAGAAATTTTCCTTTCTAGATAAACATATTATAAATTCTATTCCAATGTATGAACTATACCCAGTTTATATGTAGCCTGTGTGATTATCCTATTTAACAAAGCATTTTATTCAGAGTAGTGTCCTATCCTAACTCTAAACTTTCAAAGATCTATTGGAAATCATTTTTATTTGTAAAACACTATATATTTTTCAGTGTTCATACTTTTTAGCAAAATCAAAGTTAGGATGTAATAGAAAATTGTTTGAATATTTTTTTTTACTTGTTCTCATGGTTATACTAATACCTGACTTCTTGGAAATCTTTGTTAATAAGTATTGCCTCTTAAATAAAGGCTTCATTTTTTCTGTTATTCTAAGAAATACCAGTTCAAGTGTACTCTGCTCCCAGGCTGTCTCTAATCTTCTCACTTAGATTTTTTTCCTCCTGATCTTCCAAACATCCCTTAGCACTTTATTTACATTTCTTTTACTAAATCTCTTTCTTTTTTCTTTCAAAGCACAATTACTGAATATATCTTTTCTCTCTTCTTGAGGTAAGTAAATGTAAGAGCTGGAGAGGGTCTTAACTCCTCTTTCTTCTAAAGCACCCAGCACAGAACCTTCAATATGCTGGTGTTCATTAAATGACTGTTGAGGAATGGACACATGGCTTCTTTGTTCACATTTCACTACAGGGTTGATTATTTTAGTTGTCACTTTTCCCTGTAAGTATCTTCAAAACTTCCACAGCTGATGTGATTAGGAACCCAAAAGAACTTGGCTCCTAAAGGTATATGAAGAATAACTTTTGGTTCTAGATGTATGATAACATCAAATTTGAATTAGGAGAAAGAATCTTAACTTCTATGGCTGGCTTCTCTAAAAACTGGGTGAATACATTTGTCTCAAAACTGATGATTCAGAGATGCCCGGGTGGCTCAGCGGATGAGTGTCTGCCTTCAGCCCAGGGCGTGCTCCCGGGGTTCTGGGATTGAGTCCTGCGTGGGCTCCCTGCATGGAGCCTGCTTCTCCCCCTGCCTCTGTCTCTGCCTCCTTTTCTCTCTCTGTGTCTCTCATGAATAAATAAGTAAAATCTTTAAAAAAAAAACCCTGTTGATTCAAGAAAAACCAAAAATTATATGCAAAATCACCTAATATGGTCCATGCCAATAGTAGGTGCTCAATAATGGCTCCCATTTTCCATTTTCTAATATTATACCCCTTCACTTTCCTCTTTTCTTTCCTTTTCCTTCCTGTCTTCCCTTTTATAAATAGTAATTTTCTTAAATAAATTTTAATTTCTTTTAAACTTTCACGCCCTTTTGAAACTTTTATAACCTGCATTTTATATTAATTCAGCCCTTTCCTTTTAGGGTGTTTGATTCCTCATATACAAAAATTGGGAAAAAAAATCTATTTACTTTGTATTAAAAAGCAGAAGACTAATAATAGTGCTTTAAGCTCCTAAAATGAAGTATATAAATATAAACATAAGTATAAATAAAAATAATATATAAAATATTATTGATTGGCAATATCTAAATTATGCTACTGGCATTTATCTCCTACATACTCTTCAGGATGAAAAGCATAGAGATGCCAGAGAGAGACACCCTTATATTGTTAATTGACTTTCAAAAAAGATGCAAAAGCAATTCGTGGAGAAAGGTTACCCTTTTTAAAAAATGGTTTTAGAACAATTGGACATCCTCTGAAGAGTAAGTGATGAATGTTGTGTGCTTTGCACTATAGGCAAAAATTAACTCAAAAATGGGTCACAGATCTATATGTAAAATTTAAAACTGAGACTTTCAGAAGAAAAGATAGTAGAAATTTTTGTGTGCTTAAATTAGGCAAAGGTTCCTGAATACAACTCCAAAACATAGACCATACAATAAAAATACTGATAAATCGACTTTTATCAGATTAAAAACATCTGCTCTTCAAAAGACATTGTTGAGAAAATGAAAGTACAATCAGCCTACTCGTAGACAGAAATTGAGAGAAAATAATTCAATATCATATGCCTGATGAGGTTCTTTTATTCAGATTATATAAAGAAATCTCAATACTCAATAATTACTAAAAAACAACAACCAATTAAAAGAAAGACAAACTTTTTGAATAGATATTCAGCAAAGAAGATATAAACATGCTTAACATCTTTAGTCATTAGGGAGATGCAGATTAAAACCATAATGTGACATCACCATATACCTGTTAAAATGGTTAAGAACTGGGGCACCTGTCCCCAGTAATGGCCACCTCTTGATCTCAGCTCAAGTTTTAATCTCCGGGTGTGAGTTGAAGCTCCACATTGGGCTTCATGCTGAGCATGGAGCCTGCTTAAAATAAAAGAAAAATTTTAAAAATGGTTAACAGTACCACCAAAATGATGGTACCATAGAGAGCAACTTAATCCATACATTGCTAGTGGGATGCAAAATAGAAAAGTCTCTTAGGAAATTTGTTTGGCTGTTTATTATAAGGTCACTACATGACCCAGCAATTCCATCTGGGTATTTACCCGAGGAAAGTGAAAACTTATGTTTACCTAACTACATGCATGGAAATGCTTATAGCAACTATGTTCACTGCAAAGAACAATCACTGCAAACAAGGGTCTTTCAGGTGGACCGGATAACAAACTGGTACATCCGTACAATGCAATACTTCTCAGCAATTGAAATGAACTAACTGCTGATAAATGAGCAACAACATGGATAAATCCCAGATTCACTATGCCAAGTGAGAAAAACTAGACTCAAAGGGCTCTAAGCTGTATGTTTCTTTTTAGATGACATTCTGAGAAAGCATAATTAGAGAAACAGAAAACAGATCAATGGTTGCCAAGGGAAGGGAATAGTGGGTGGGATTTTCCACAAAAGGGCACAAGGAAATCTTACAAGGTGAAGGAACTACTTTATGTCTTGATTACGGTGGCAGTTATATAGCTGTGTGTTTTACAGAACTAACAGAACTGTTCATTAAAAAGGGTGACTTTATGTGTTGGAAGTATTTTATATATTGATTCTGACGGTGGTTACATAATTTTAACTGATAGAACTGTACGTCAAAAACAGTGAAATTTCTGAATGTAAGTTATGCTCAGGGCTCCTGGGTGGCTCAGTTGATTAAGTGTCAGACTCTTGATTTTAGCTTAGGTCATGATCTCAAGGATTGTGGGATCAAGCCCCACGTTGGGCTCCACACTCAGCACATTCTTCTTACCTCCTCCAGCCTGCAACATGCACATCCTTGGGCAAATCACTTCACTACATTATACCACAGTTTGTCAATATAGTCGTACTGATAGTTCTTATCCCATAGGATCATTATTAAATAATGCATGTAAATGACAGTGTTTAGCATGTAATTACTCAATAAATTTAGCTTGTTTTTACTTAAAACATTCTGTTTCTCTATAGGATTGTCTTGCCTCCCAGGCGAGGTAGATACCATATCTAACATTTTTATATTGGGGCATTTAGATCCTATGTCAAACAGTAGAGTGGATATTTGTAGATAATGAAAAACATAACAGGTTTAGGTAATTTGTGGCTTTGTGGCTTAGGTTTTCAAGAAGTAAAATTTAAAGAAATCTATAGTTTGAATCCGGGCCAACAATAGGTGAAAGACTAACGTTGAGAGTCATTTTTATGTTCATGCCCTTTTTTTGTTTCTTTTTGTGACTTTCCTTTCCTTATAGAAACTGATAGTTTATCTGTCCCATTATGTGATGAATGTTGATAAATATATTTAACAGTATTGAGAGATTTCCTACTTTTTACCTATAGATAAGTACCAGGCTTTGGACACGTAATTTTCTCCTTTTATCATTTTTGCCTAAGGAACTTTTATTTATTTACTGTCCTTTTATTTTATACTCAATATTTTTCTCCTTTACTTTTACTCTTTATATTAAAATGCGATGCTTTGGGACACTTGGGTGACTCAGCGGTTGAGTACCTGCCTTTGGCTCAGTGATCCCCGGGTCTTGGGATCCAGTCCCACATCAGGCTCCTTGTATGGAGCCTGCTTCTCCTCCCTCTGCCTGTGTCTCTGCCCCTTTCCATGTGTCTCTCACGAATAAATAAATAAAATCTTTAAAAAATATACAATTCATTTTTTTCATGGAACTTTAAAAATTTTAATTCCAGTGTAATTAACGTAGAGTTGTATTAGTTTCAGTGTACAATATAGTGATTCAAAGATTCTATCCATTACTCAGTGCTCATCATAAGTGTAACCTTAATGCCCTTCACCCATTTCACCCATCCCCCCACCTGCTTAACTATCAGCTTATTCTCTATATTTAAAAGTGTGTTTTTGTTTGTGTCTTTTTTAGTGTGTTCATTTGTTTTTTTAAAATCCCACATATGAGTGAAATAATTTGATACTTTCTCTGACTGATTGATTTCACTTCGCCTCTAGATTCATCCATGTTGTTGCAAATGACATGGAGCTTTTTTTAAAATAGATTTGTTTTTAATATTTTATCTTTTGGGATCCCTGGGTGGCGCAGCGGTTTGGCGCCTGCCTTTGGCCCAGGGCGCGATCCTGGAGACCCGGGATCGAATCCCACATCAGGCTCCCAGTGCATGAAGCCTGCTTCTCCCTCTGCCTATGTCTCTGCCTCTCTCTCTTTCTCTCTCTGTGGCTATCATAAATAAAAAAAATAAAAAAAAAAAAGAGTAAAAGTTTAAAAAAAAAAAATATTTTATCTTTTGCATCTATTTGATGCCATATATATGGAAGTTTTCCATATAGAGTTGTTTCCTTTTCATGTTACAGGTTCAGTTCTTTTTCTGGGTTTCCTTTTTTGTTTCCCTACCCAACCACTCCATTCCACCCCATCCACCCCACCTCCTGCCCCAAATGTTTTGTAGGCTTGTTCCTTAATTTTTTCCAAAATGGTTTCTGAACATTGAAATTGTTAATTTCAAATAACCTGTTTTAATTTTTATGCTCTGAAGTGATGTTCTCTGCCTCTGCTACAATCTACATATAGAGCAAAGATGGAAGATTTTGTGATAAAATGATTATAAACCCCACCATTAAAGTTACTGGCACCTGATTACTTATTCTAGTGTTTAAGAAATTTATTCATAGGACCACCTGGGTGGTTCAGTCAGGTAAATGTCAGACAGTTGATTTCATCTCAGGTCATGATCTCAGGGTTCTGAGATCCAGCCCTATGTCAGTCTCAGGTGCTGAGCATGGAGCCTGCTTGAGATTCACTCTCTCCCGCTCTCCCGACTTGCTCCTTGCTCACACATGCACAAATTTGCTTGCTCGCTCTCTCAAAAAAAAAAAAAAAAAAAAAAGAAAGAAAGAAAAGAAAAAGGAAAGGAAATTTATTCATGAAATATTTTGTTTCTCTCTTAAGAAACCTATGTTAAATAGGAAAAAAATGTTCATTTCCATTTTAAAAAAATTAAGTGTACAGGCATATGCATAAATCCCTCAGAAATTATCTTTCTGTGTACAAATATTCAGAAAGTGGTTTCCTCCTTTCTTTATTGACTCCTTTCTTGGCAGACAGGAGCATGGGTACCTTATTCTTTAATTTATAACATCCTTTGAAGAATGTATGCTAGTAGCCAACAGAGCAACCTGTATGTAGGAGGGGGAAAAAATCAAGTTGACAGCAAAATTATTGGTAGAAGTATTTTCATAGGACGCTTTATGAGGTGAAAACGATATCCATAATAAAATACCTAAGAAATTAGAAATTATGAGCACACCTTAAAATAATCTTTAAATGTTCTGTATGATTTCAGTGCACAGCATGACATATTCAATGTCTAATTACATTGGTAAAATATATTGTGGGACATAACTTTGTTAAAAGTAAAAGAATTCCTATTGTAACTCTTTGCATATGTGTGACAAATTACTCTCTTTAGGCAAAATTAATTGGAGGTTTGATCAAGGATCTAGACTCTGGTTCAGTAAATCCCACATAATTATTTCTCCACTCATATGAGTTCCCTCATAAGTAGGGATTTTTTTCATATAATGTTTTATTTTGCTACTTAGCTTATGTAGATGCAGCTATCACATGGAAGCAGCAGTTCTCTCTGTGAGAAGGCAGGATATCTTTGATGGATTTATTCACAGCAGAGGTCCTTCCTCTTGAACCATGTTTTCTAACATGTAGCTATTTTTCTTTTTTCTTTTTAATGGAACCGATATTGTTTATGGAATTATAGTTGTAGATGAATTGAAGTAAATACAATGCCTTTTTCTTAAGTGGGAGTGTGATGAGTCCATTACTCATCTACAATTTATTATCGGACCATAGGATTCACAGCAATTTAAGCATATTCCTGCCTTGGCAACATATACACATTTTTGGAGACAAAACAAATGTATAATCATTAAAACAGTTAGAGATAAGCACATAATTACAAGATTGCATTGAGTTTCAGCTGTAAGAGTGGGAGTGACTAATTGGAGGAAGTATCCTAGAGGTCCAATTTTAAGGAAGAAAACTCTAGGGATAGGAGGAGGGAAGCTGTTTCATGCAATTAGAGTAATAGTAGAAAAGTAAATGGGGTTCACTTTTAAAAATATGGAGCTAACTACAAAGACAGCACTAAGGTAAGCTAGTATCTGTATTCACAAATACACTTTTGTTAAATTTGTAGTTTCAGATTTATTCTCAGTAGGAATACTGCATTTTTAAGGAGAGCTTTTAGAGACTTGTACCTAACAAGAACAAAGACAAATAGGGTATGATCTAATAGCCATTCTCAACCTAAATACATAATATATCTCTCTACTAGGTCAAGAATTGAGTCTTCTCTCAGGCAAAGGAGATTAACTGAAATCTAAATTTTATTGTTAAATAAGCCAATAAGAAGTTTTATCTTTGTGTTATAATTCCGTGAAAGAATGTTTTTCATGTGAGAATTCCTGATCTCCCATAAAGATAAAAGCTTAAGTAAGAAAAATGTATTAAGCTGATTTTGTTCTGTTTCTTAGAGCTGTGCATCTTTTTATATACAAATTGGAAAGAAAAAAATAATTTTTCTATATGAAAGATAATTGGAAACATGTTGGCCAGAAGTCAATATAATTCTGTTGAGTTGACATGCTCCTATAAATATGCCTTCTAACGTGTTAAAAAAAAATCCCAAGTTTAGACTTGTATTTTTAGAAATACATTTTATTTGCTTATAATAATTTAAGTATTACTGGACAGCTAGGTTTATCTTATTCATTATAGAAATATTCTAGTATACTTACATTTTTAATCTAAGACAAAATAATCAGTCTATCCTAGGATGTAGTTTTTATATTAGTTGATCAATTTAACTGTCCTGTTAACTTCAAATTCATACATCAAATGTTTTTTTATAGTACTTAAAAAATTCTTGAGTTCTTTGTACTTGAGTTAATTTTCAGTCTTTCTTCTTACTGTACTTAAAGGTATTGATGGTAGAGTTATCATTAAATAAATGGGAATTTGGAATCAAGCCTATAGCTGATACTGATAATAAGAACAGTTCAGATTTTACTTAAGTATTTAAATATGTCTTTGCTTAAAGCACCATGACCTAGGTTCTGTGACTTTGTTACAAATCTTTCATAGTATTTTAAGGGAGATGAAGAGTGTCAAAATAGTGAAAGTATTAGCATATTTATATGATATTTTGAAAATAGCAAATTACCCACATATAAAACAAAAACGTTACAAAAAATGAGGAATATTTAAATTAATTAATTTTAGTCAAGCTGAGTTTTTATCCTTTTAACTGGGCTTTTGTATGGGTTTCTTTTATTTGACTACTTAAAACTAAAGAAAAAAATTAAGAAAAAGGAAAGAAGGAAAACATTGTTTCTTAAGTTTTGAAATAATTATACTTTGACAGTTTGCAAAACAAAGATGTACAGGGACATCCATGTACTTTCTTATTCCCTTTTTGTCTCCTTCTTATTCTTTAAATATTTACACAGTGTTGACTTTAAGTGCTGGAGAAATTAAAGTCAATATATTAGACATTGCCCAGGCAATTTTCATCAACTGTTGTGGAATAGATACATTAACAGATAACCCCAATTAAATATATTAAGTGACATGGTGGAGCAAAGAGAAGTAGAGCTACTTAATCTGGCTTGGAGCTAAAATGGAAGTGCAGAACAGAGACAAGAGGGACCAATGACAAGGAAATCTTTAATTTTTTTATATTTGAAATATATGCACATAAATATTTAAAAAGGATTTACTCAGATATTAAAAATTCTTGTGTGTAATAAAATCAATATTATGATTTCAATATCAGTTAGACTTTGTGGTTAATCTACAGAATAAATATTTATTTGAAAAAAAATCTGAAGGCATTCAATGCACATTTGTTGACTGTATTAATTCATTAGTTCACCTAACAAATATTTATTGAACATTTGAATAGTGCCAGTCATTGTAGTTGATTCACAGGAGGCTATCAATAATGAATGCAATGCATAACTGATAAAGTTATACGGCAATGACCGTTGTTGAACAAAGAACAGTTAAGAAAGAGAGGGGATAGGAAATGGTGGGATGAGGGACATCTTATAAATATTAAGTTGGAGGTCTATGAAGCCCTCATTGAAAAGTTGACATTTGAGCAAATATATAAAGTTTGTCTTGTTGATATCTGATAGTTGATTGTATGGGACAGTGAGAATAGCTACTGTCAAGGTGGCATCATGTCTGCTGCATTTGAGGAGCAGCAAGGAAGCCAATTGGACTAGAGGGGAGAGAAACTTAGAAATTAGTAGGCAATAAGTTTTATGAAGTAATGGGAACAAGATCACAAAGGGTTTAAACAATTATAGACTTTGGGTTTTACCTTGAGTGAACAGAAGAATCATTGTTGAGTTTTGAGTGTGACACGGTCTGCTTTATCCTAGGAGGATTATCTGGCCACTATATTAAGAAGAGAGTTTGATAGAGGCCAGATAGAATTAATAATTCCAATTAGACTATTATAGTAATTTAGGTGAGAGTTGAAGGTGGTTCAGACTAGGATGGAGCAGTGGAGGAGGTGACAAGGAGTCAGATTCTATGTTTCAAAGTCAGAACTAATAGTTTTTGTTGATGGATAGGATTTGCAGTATGAGACCAAGGTAAGAATCAAGGATGTCCACAAGGTTTTGAGACTGAGCAACTGGAAGATGGAGTTACCATAAACTGAATGATAAAAATGTTCCCTTTTACCCAGGTGGCCGATATTAATATTCAGTGGTAGAATTCAAGTGGATTTGGTTATAACATATGGATAGAATATTTTGAGAAAAAAAGATGGAGGGAAGATAGAAAAAAGCTGGGGAAAATAATCAGGGTTTTGTATTTAAGTTAGCTATTTTGCAACTTCTTTTCCCTTGAGTGATCTTTGGGGTCTTGACCATGGCTGCAATGAGTGATAAAAGTTAAGTGATAATAATTTATAATATAGACTTGATCAGAAATAGGTTGGACTCCATTTTGTTTTTAAGGCATTGCCTCTCATATCCACATATATTTAATTCCTACCAAATTGTATATGCACTACTATGTTAAGCTACTCTGTAGAAATCTTTTGAGAAACATGTGATGCTTTCTTAACATGATTAAATTTGTTTCATCTATTTTTGTCTGAGAAACAGCCCATGCAGATATTTCAAAATGTGTAATTTTTCATACTATTTCACTGCTTCTACTAAGTTGAATTTTGAGTAAGGTTCTGTTTTGAAAATATTTTCAGTATTTAAATACATTACATTTTTCATAGTTTTTTTTTTTCCCATTAGCATTATCAATCAGACAACATTCCTGCAATAAAAAGATAACACAGAAAAAGTGACTATAAGGGAAAACTTAATAAAGGAAATATTTGCAAAGGTATGGGCTGGGTTAAAGGAAACCAATCAGAAATAGTGAAGTTTAGACAGTAGTCTCACAAGGCCAAGATTGGTGTTAAACTTCCTAAACAAAGGGAAGGCACGGTTTTACAGGTACCCTAAGGATAGAGTTGTAGCTTTTAGTATAGTTGTATCTCTCCAAAATGGCCACTTGAAAGAAACAGTAAACTTTGGTAAGGGAATAGTGTCTGAAACAGTGCAAATTTGACCTAACTTGTCTTACACATGGTGATACTGTTTAAAATTTAAATATTTATAAAAAACAAATGGGCATTTTAGAACTGAAAAATGCAATAGTGGAATTAAAACTTCACTGGATGGGGATTAACTGAATCTAGATTCAGCTGAAGACAGAATTTGTGAACTCACATCAGGCTAATGGAAAATATACACACTGAAGCATAATTTTTTTTTTAAAAAAAGGTACAAGAAAAAGAAAATAATATTGTAAAAGATGTGTCATGCTGCCAAGAGAGACAAAAATACAAATGATTAAGATCTCAGAAAGAGAAGAAACAGAACAGAAAAATAGTGCTTGAGCCTTTTTTCAAATATGATGAAATATATCAATCTACAGATTTAAGAAACTTATCAGTACCTAAGTGGTATAGATATAAAGGAAACATCACCAAGGCAGGGTGGAGGCAAATATTTGAAACTAAAGATAAAAAGGAATCTTAAAAATACTCCAAGTAAACTATATCCATTACCTTTAGAAAACCAACACTAAGACTGACAACAGACTTTTTCCTACAGAAGTAAGAAAAACATGAAGTGATATCAATAAAAGGACAAAAAAAAAAAGTCAACAAAGGATACTGTACTCTGTTCTTCAAAAATTTGTACAAAATAAATACAAATATTTATTTTAAACAAATATTTTTTTAAGATTTTATTTATTTATTCAAGAGACACACAGAGAGAGAGAGGCAGAGACACAGGCAGAGGGAGAAGCAGGCTCCATGCAGGGAGCCCGATGTGGGACTCGATCCCGGGTCTCCAGGACCAGGCCCTCGGCTGAAGGCAGCACTAAACCGCTGAGCCACCCGGGCTGCCCTTAAACAAATATTGTTAAACAAAAATAAATATTTTACAAAAACAACTGTATGGCAACTTTCACTATAAGAAATACTAAAGAAATTTCTTTACTTGATGGAAAATAATTCCAAATGAAAGCACATAACTGCAGAAAGAATAAAAAAAGCTCCAGAATGGTCAACTATAGATACAGGTCAATATATAAAAATCACTTAATTTCTATACTCTAGTAACAAAAAAGTATAAAATGAACATTTAAAAGTACCATCTAGGGCAGCCCGGGTGGCTCAGCGGTTTAGCGCCGCCTTCAGCCCAGAGGGTGATCCTGGAGACCCGGGGTCGAGTCCCATGTCGGGCTCCCTCCTTGGAGCCTGCTCCTCCCTCTGCCTGGGTCTCTGCCTCTCTCTCTGTGTGTCTCATGAATAAATAAATAGAATCTTTAAAAAATAAATAAATGAAAGTACCATCTACAATAGCATAAAAACATAAAATACCTAGAAGCGAATTCAAAGATGTGTGAGATATTCCGCCTTAAAAAATTACTTAGAGAACTTAGTGAAGAGCTAAATAAATGGAGAATATAATTGATCTATGGATTTATTACTATTCTAATTTATATACAAGCATTGTCTTTCATTTTGATGGACATTAGATAATTCTAATATTTACATGGAAATTCAAAGGACATAGCATAGCTAGAATAGTCTTTAAGAAGAACACATGCTATCAAATTTGGGGAGTCATCATAAAGTTAGAGGAGTTAATAGAGAATGGAATTGGTTCAAGGATCAAAAAGGCAACCAGTAGGATAGACTACAGTGCACAGAAGTAGATCACTGCATATGCTTTGGGGAAAAGATGGTCTTTTAATGAAAATGGTGATTCTTTCCATACATAAAAATTAATTTGAAAATGACCATTAAACAGAAGTATATAGTATTATTCATTTTCTATTTCATGTGACTTGCACAATTCATGGTACATATTGGATATTCAATAAATAGATGACGACCCTGTGACACTTAAACCTCATTACTGAGAAAATTTCACTAGAATGCACATTTAGGACTGGTAACATGACTGACCCAGAATTTAGAATCTTAGAGCTTTCACTATTGAGGGCTGAAGGAACATAAATGAGGGCTGTTTCTAGGGGTGCTTGGCATGTGACGACATTTAAATATATGGGGATTCACAGCTGAGCTGCCATCCAAGCACTTAGAAATCTACATTTATTGAGCCCATCACAGAACAGAGTTCTTTATTTGGTGTTGAAATAAAGAAGAAGTGAAAAAGTGGTCTATGTTCCTCCTGTGTCACTAAATAAGGGAAATTTCACTATATAAAAAGATTTATGAAATTTCTGAGAGTTAATAGGATACTATCATATAGTTCTATGTATTAATAACCCCATGCAGAATAGTTGGCTTAAAAGGACAATCTAAATTAGCGTCGGAGCCACACAGGAGAGAGTAATATGGGTGAGGTAAAAGACTGGCATCCTTTAACGAAGAATATGAGAGGACTTGGAAGAAGAAAGAAAGAAACTGTTGAAAGCCACCAAAAGAATAAATAATTAATTAATAATAATAATAATAATCTATTACCCTTTCCTCTTAACTTTGGTGATAAAGGTTCAAGTTTGAGATAAGAAAAGTTTTAGCATTTAGCTATTAATAAAGAGATCTGACTGACAGAGAAATTATGGGTGTTCAAAGCTGGGAATCAAGCAGACATTTTCCTTGAAATATGAAGTGAATCATTCATCTCAAAGAAAACAAATAGCAGTGTTTATTGCCAGTGATGATACTAATACTTTCAAGTAAAAAGTAGAATTTTGGGAAACTTGTATTCTTCACTGGGAACTTGATACTTTAATACTTTAGACTTTCCTGAGGATAATAGTGATGATGTATGCAAATATGCTGATTTTTTAATGTATCATATGAAATTTGTTAACATTTGGCAGATCTGCTAACTCAATGAATCAATATTTTCTATGCCTGATATTACACTGCATGATGCTAAAAAATTAGGCGTAGATTAAAAAAAAAACATGCAAAGTGCCAGGTAGACCAATAGATTAAACCTTGTTGAGTATGAAATATTCATTGTTGTGACTTCACGTTCTACATGGCAAATAACTTTTAAGAAACTATTTCTTGTTGAGTTTTGATGTAGTACCAAAAGATAGTATCCATAACAATAGGAAAAATACCGTTATTATACTACTGCATTTTCTAATAGAATACATAAATGAAACAAAGCAACGTGACCAAAGCAATCTATTATTGTAAGAGACTGAACTCAGGAATAGTTGTTTGTTTTGGGTTTTTTTTAAGTTTTTATTTATTTATTCATGAGAGACATGACATCCCCCTGCAGGGATGTGGGACTCGATCCCGGGACTCCAGGATCATGCCCTGGGACCAAGGCAGGCGCTAAACCGCTGAGCCACCCAGGGATCCCCTCAAGAGTAGTTTATATAAAGATACAGCTAGCTTTTTATTAAATATTACAAAGTTTTTTTAATGTACTAAAACATTACTCTTCTCACTAGTTTTTAGAAAACTAGTTTCCAAAAAATAATAATTTTGCATTAAAATTTTTTATGTTAACATGTATTAGGTTTATTACTATTTTACATTTAAAAATAATAACTTTACAAAATTGTAGTATTAATTAGCAGTACAGTAATTGTTGGTAGATACAGCCAAAAGAAACAAATGATCTTTGGGTCCTTAATCAATTTTAGAGAGTATAGTTCTATAATCATAAGTTTGAGAGTTGCTATACTGTATATTGCAAATCTCTCTCTTTTTTTTTAAAGATTTTATTTATTTATTCATGAGAGACACAGAGAGAGAGAGAGAGAGGCAGAGACAGGCAGAGGGAGAAACAGGCTCCACGCAGGGAGCCCGATGTGGGACTCAATCCTGGGTCTCCAGGATCACGCCCTGGGCCAAAGGCAGATGCTCAACCACTGAGCCCCCTGGGGATCCTGCGAGTATCTCAATAATATAAAGCTTCATTATTGTCTTTCAAAAAGTTATTCTAAAAATGGCAGCTATACAGGGCGATTACAAGGAGGGTCTTCGGACTTAGTGATTTTACTGCCAATTGAAATAGTACTATTTGGCGTAGTCCCTGGGGTAAATACACAGGAAAAAGAGGACACCACTGGGTTGCTATACCGTGAAAAGATGCAAATAAACCACAAAAACGGGAGAAATATTTTGTTTGCTTGAGGTCTAAAGTATCAGTCAACCTTTTCTTCTTCTATGCATGCTAAGGTGCTAGTCTATGGAGAACAATCAGGTTTTCACTTGCAGGATTTTGTTTCCTTTTCATACAACCCAGTGAAGTGGGTACTACTATCACCATTTTGTAGATTGTGAAAAACATGGCTCGTGGATGAAGCTGAAATCACATGGAGGGTGGGAAAGTTAAGACTCAGACTGGATATTCTCAGCACCACAGACCTTCCTATTTCTGTTGCACCACATTGCTATGAGAAAGATTTCTTTTTTTTTTTTTCCTCCTTAAGTTTCCAGCCACATCCAAGCAATGAGTAAAGCCTAGTATGTTTTAATTTTAAGTTATTTATGAAATTAATGTATGCAAAAATTGAAGATAAATATAAAAGACAATTACCCATCTGTATTTGTTTTTACTAATAGTTACCATATATACTCCATTTATGTATGTCTATATTTCCACATATATATGCAATTTATATATATGTATAAATAATTAACATTTTAGGTATTATTAATATCCCTCTTTAACAGTTTTAGCTTCCTAAGTAGAATTTAATTGTATACTATACCATAATTTATTTACTAAAACCTTATTATTGGGGATCAGATACATTTCCCACATTTAGCTATTGTAAATAATGTAGTGATAGATGCTCTTCAGTCATAATTCAGAATATATCCAAAATTGCTTCCCTCCCAAATTAAAATTGTAATTATCGGTATGTGCCTCTGAATTGTACTGCAGAGATGTTTTAAATATTAATATAAATATATTCTAATATTTACTCTCAGTTTACTACTGGAATAAATATTTTTGTTTGAATGTGATTTTTATCTGTTTTCATCACTAATATCACTCATGAGTTTTACATTGTTCCATATGATCATAGGCCTTTTGATGTTTTTTTTTCCATAGTTGAAATTTTTATTTATTTTTGGTTTTAGTTTCAAGTTTTTGCTTAAATTCAAGTGAGTAATATGCCATTAGTTTCAGGAGTAGAATTTAGTGATGCATCACTTAGTATAACACCCAGTGGTCATCCCAGCAACTACCCTGGTTAATGCCCATCATCCATTTAACCCATCTCTTGACCACCTCCCTCCATCAAGCCTCAGTTTGTTCTCTATAGTTATGGTTTACCTCTCTCTCTTTTTTTCTCCCATATGTTCATCTGTTTCATTTTTTAAATTCCAGTTACAAGTGAAGTCACTTGGTATTTATCTTTCCCTGACTGACTTATTTCACTTAGTATAATACAATCTAGCTCTATCCACATTATTGCAAATGGTAAGATTTCATTCTTTTTTTTTTGTAATATTTCACTGCATATATATGCCACATCTTCTTTATTCATTCATCAGTTGATAAACATTGGGCTCTTTCCATAATTTGGCTATTGTTGATAATAGTGCTGTAAATATCAGGGTGCACATGCCCTTTCAAATCCATGTTTTTGTATCCTTTGGGTAAATACCTAGTAGTGCAATTGCTGGGTCATAGGGTACTTCTATTTTTAACTTTTTGAGGAACCTCCATACTGTCTTCTAGAGTAGTTGCACCAGTTTGCATTCCCACCAACAGTTTGCATTCCCACCACCTTTCTCCGCATTCTCACCAGCATCTGTTGTTTTCTATGTTATTAATTTTAGCCATTCTGACAGGTATGAGGTGATAGCTCATTGTAGTTTTTATTTGTATTTCCCTGATGGTGAGTGATGTTGAGCATTTTTCATGTGTCTGTTAAACATCTGGATGTCTTTTTTGTAAAAATGTCTACTCATGTCTTTTGGCTATTTATTAACTGGATTATTTGTTTTGGGGGTGAATTTGACAAGTTCTTTATAGATTTTGGATACTAATCCTTCATCAGGTATATCATTTGCAGATACCTTCTCCCATTCCAAAGGTTGCCTTTTAGTGTTGTTGTCTCCTTCGTTGTGCAGAAATGTTTTTATCTGGATGAGGTCCCAGTAGCTCATTTTTGCTTTTGTTTCTCTTTGCCTCCTGAGATGTGTCTAGTAGTTGCTATGACCAGCGTCAAAGAGGTTACTGCTTGTGTTGCTTTCTAGAATTTTGACAACTTCTGTCTCACATTTAGATCTTTCATCCATTTTGAATTTATTTGGGTGTAGGTGTAAGAAACAGGTCAGGCTTCATTCTTTGCACATGGCTGACCAGGTTTCCCAACATCATTTGTTGAAGACACTGTCTTTTTTCCATTGTATATACTTTCCTGCTTTGTCAAAGATTAGTTGGCCACATAGTTGTGGGTCCATTTCTGGGTTTTCTCTTCTATCCTATTGATCTCTGTGTCTCTCTTTGTGTCAGTACCATACTGTCTTGACCACTACAGCTTTGCAATATAACTTGAAGTCCACAATTGTCATGACTCTAGCTTTGCTTTTCTTTTTCAAGTTTGCTTTGGCTATTAAAGTCTCTTGTGCTTCCATACAAAGTTTAGGATTGTTTGCTCTAGCTCTGTGAAAAAATGCCAGGGGTATTTTGATAGGGATTGCATTAAATGTGTAGATTGTTTTGGGTTCTATAGACATTTTAGCAATATTTGTTCCAATCCATGAACATGGAATGTTTTTCCATTTCTTTGTGTCCTCTTCAATTTCTTTTGTGAGTGTTCTATGGTTTTCAGAGAACCAGTCTTTTACATTTTTAGTTAGGTTTATTCTTAGGTGTGTTATAGTTTTTGGTGCAATTGTAAATGAGATCGATTCCTTGATTTCTCTGCTGCTGCTTCGTTTTTGGTGTATAGGAATGACAGATTTTTTTTTTTTTTTGGAATGACAGATTTTTGTACATTGATTTTGTATCCTGTGACTTTATTGAACTTGTGTATATGTTCTGGCAGTTTTTTGGTGGAATGCTTTCAGTTTTCTACATAGAGTATTATGTCGTCTGCAAATAGTGAAAGTTTGATTTCTTTCTTGAGATTTGGATGTCTTTTTTGTTGTTGTTGTCTGATTGCCGAGGTTAGGACTTTCTAGTATTATGTTAAATAGTAATAGTGAGACTGGACATCTCTGTCTTTTACCTGAACATATAGTAAAAGCTCTCAGTTTTTCCCCATTGAGGATGATATTAGCTGTGGAATTTCCATAGATGGCCTTTATGGTGTTGAGGATGTTCCCTCGATCTCTACTTTGTTGAGGGTTTTTATCAAGAATGGATGCTGTACTTTTACACATGCTTTTTCTGCATCTATTGAGAGGATAATATAGTTATTTGTCTTTTATTAATGTGTTGTGTATCATCTTGGTTGAATTTTGAATATTGAACCACCCTTGCAACCCAGAAGTAAATTCCACTGGATTATGGTGAATAATTATTTGTACATTGTGTTTGATTAGCTAGTTTCTTCTTTAGAATTTTTGTATCCCTGTTGATCAGGGATATTGGCTTATAATTCTCTTTTTTAGTGGGGTCCTTGGTTTTGGAATCAAGATAATGCTGGCCTTGTAGAAGGAGTTTGGATATGTGGATATGTGGATATGTTTCTATTTTTTGGAACAGTTTGAAAAGAATAGGTATTAACACTTCTTCAAATGTTTGGTAGATTCCCTGGGAAGCCATTTGGCCCTGGAATTTTACTTTTTGGGAGATTTTTGATTACTGATTCAATTTATTTACTGGTTATCACTCTGTTCAAGTTTTCTTTCCTTCTTTTTGATTTATTTATTTATTTTAGAGAGAGGACAGAGAGAGAGAGAGAGAGAGACCACAACTGGGAGAGGCACAGAGAGTGGGAGAGAGAATCTCAAGCAGATTCCCCACTCAACATGGAGCCTGATGTGCAACTTGATTTCACAACCTGAGATCACAACCTAAGCCAAAACTAAGAGTTGGACACTTAACCAACTGTGCTACCCAGGCGTCCCATTCAAGTTTTCTATTTCTTCCTGTTTTAGTTTGGGTAGTTTATATGTTTCTAGGAACTAATCCATTTCTTGCAGATTGCTCAATTAGTTGGCATATAATTTTTCATAAATTTCTTATAATTGTTTGTATTTCTATGATGTTGCATGTGATCACTCCTCTTTCATTCATGATTTTATTTTTTTGGGGTTGTTTCTTTTCTCTTTTTGATACGTTTGCTAGGAGTTTACTGATTTTATTAATTTTTCCAAAGAACCAGCTCCTGGTTTCATTGATACATTCTACTGTTTGTTTCTATATCATTTATTTCTGTTCTAATCTTTATTATTTTCCTTCTACAGGCTTGTTCTTTTTCTGGTTCCTTTAGGTGTAAGGTTGGGTTGAGTATTTGAGATTTTTCTTGCTTTTTGAGGTAGGCTGTATTACTATATACTTCCCTTTTAAGATAGTTTTGCTGCATTCCAAAGTTTTGGACCATTGTGTTTTCATTTTCATTTGTTTCCATGTACTTTTTAAATATTTAGGAGCAAAAAATAAAATCTATTCCATCAGGTATAGTCGTTTCTGATATTTTATAGATAAGAAAAATGAGGTACGGAGAGCTTACATAACTTATCCATGCTCAGAGGCTTAAAAAATGGTGGAGCAAGTGTAAGCCCATGTACTTTGACTTCAGGGACGTGCTTTGGCCTGATGATAGGAAATAAATTATGTTCAGTAAAAATCACATTGCACCTATGGTATTTTATAAATATAACAGCTCTGTTATGTATTGTCTAAACATGGACCCGTTTTCTTTGATAAATGCTAAATCTACTGGAATGCATTGACTAGTTTTAACCTGGGACTGTCTCAAAGAAGTAAAGAGAAATGGTTAACCTTGAGGCACATTTTGTAAAGTACTCTATTGGGCAGTAATTAAGGGCTTTGGCAAGTTTGGATAAAGAGTTACTAGTCATGTAAATACTTACAGAGATTTCACTGCCAAATACATGAAGTAATATCCTCTAATGCACAGTAAACTTCTAAGTTGGGTTTCCTTCATTGCTGCATACTCTAAATGAAACTTACCAATACTTGTAGTGTTTCCCAAGATAGTCTCTAAAATCTGTTCATTTTAGTTCATCTTAGCTACCACTTAAAATAACAAATATCTTAAAGGAGCCAAATAACAGTTCTAAAGTTTTAATAGCTAGAATATAATAAATAATAAAATGTACACTAAGAATTGATTAGTGTAACAGTGAAAAGGACCAAAATATTCTGACCTGAGATTCTGTATTGTTTTGAATGCTCGGTGGGGGAATTTATAAATCCAACCTAGTATAAACTATAAAACCTCATTAATTTCAACATTGCTTGTTTGTGTAGTAGAAATCTTTAGGGACTTTTGGTTTATAAGCTTTTATAAGTTTATCAGCTTCATTATTTGTCCTGGTACAACTTATAGTTACAAGGTTCCTATTGGTTGGTATATAACATTTGAAATTGGAAAACTTAAAAGTGAAACATAAATTCCACACAGAGAACTGACCACAGGATCCAAAATAAGCAGGTGAGTCTCAAAATAAATATAATAATAAACAAGAAAAAATATACCTCATATTATTTGTGACATTATTTGTGAGTAAACACTTCTTTAGATTAAAATGAAAAACCATTTAATCTACCAAATGGGCAAAGATTAAAAATAACATTCATTATTGATGGGGTTGTGGTCAAATGACTATTCTCATATACTGAGAGCTAAACTGACCCAACTTTTGTGGAAAGTAACCTAAAATAATAGTGCAAAATTTTATAAATGTTTTTAATGTTGACATGAAGGAATTTATCCTTTGGAAATACTCATTAATTTCAATGAAATATTTATGTACCAGCATTGTTTCTAATATAGAAAAACTTGAAAAAATAATAAAGTTTCAACCAGTTATGGTCTGTCCATATGAAGGAATGCTATGTGGTAATTTGAAGTATCTTCAAATAATGCATCAGAGGAAATATTAATTTTCCAGTGTTGAGTGAAAATAGCAGTCTACAAATTGTTAAAGAGAAGATGATCTCAGTTTTAAAAGTAGGAGGAAATATACATATATACCAGATTTTTTGACAGCAGTTCAATTGTGAACTGTCTTGTGGGAAAATGGGTGACTTTTGTTTCCTTTCCAAAACTGTGGGTATTTTGCAAATATTCTGCAAAAAACTTTCAATATAATCAGTCTTATAATGACAAAACAGTTACCAAATGAATTTAAAGCGTTAGAAATAGAAATTTATCAGTGGAATGTTGCTTCTTGGAGGAGTGTGTTTTAACTTGTCGACTACCATCTGGTTTGCTAAATATCTTTAAATCCATAACTTATTATTTGTGTAGTTCATTTACTCCACATACAATCCTGTCATTTGTGTTACAATAGAATCTATGTTTAATGAATTGGTGCTATAAATCTAGAAAACTAAAATTATTTTCTCATTTCAGATTCATACATTTCCTTCTTGAGATGAAAGTTTTTCTCAAATTGTAATTGTAGGTGGATAGTGGATGGATGGATAGACAGAGTGACAAATTAAGGAAGTAAGCAAGCAAGCAAGCTACAAGATATCCAAGTAGAGTTAATGTACATTGGAAGAAGCTTCCTATTTAAACCTTATTTGTCCCTAAATAATGTTAGAATTGATAGAGGTATCTTCCTGATCACAATTGTTGACATCTTCATTGAGATAAGCTTTTGCCTCATAGTCATTTAAATGTACTTATATTTTTCCTGTTTGGTTTATTTATTTATGTGGTGAACTTTTTGTAGGGAGGGATCCTAATTTCTTTCCCTTTCCTATCTGTCCAAACTATCAAATACATTGCATATGTTAGATAAATGGTAGACAATAAATTACACCACACGTTTGCCTTTCTGAAGAAAGGCAGTGAATGCAGTAGTTGAGAGAACAGACTGTAGAGTCAAATTGCTAGTGTTTCGGATTCCAGATTGCTGTGTGACCTAAGGAAAGTTACTTCTCTGTGCCTCAGTTTTCTCAAGTATAATAATAGGGGGAAAACACTGCTACCTATCATTAGATTTTTGAGGATTACATGACTTAATTCTTATAAAATGTGTAGAATAGTTCCTGGCACATGATATATGTAGTTATTACTCCTTCAATATAATTTTCTTGTCAAGTGAATATAATGATTAAACCCATGGCCACGGCATTGAGGATACATAAAAATATTCAAATCTAGGAATAATTTTTTGGAAGCTCTATTGTTACATAGAGGGATGTAGAAGCTCATCAACATATACAGAGTTAATCATCAAGAGATTTTTGGATATAGAGAACTGCATGATGGTCTCATTCATTTGGGGAATATAAAAAATAGTGAAAGGGAATAAAGGGGAAAGCAGAGAAAATGAGTGAAAATATCAGTGAGGGTGACAAAACATGAGAGACACCTAACTCTGGGAAATGAACAAGGGGTGGTGGAAAAAGAGGTGGGCAGGGGGTTGGGGTGACTGGATGATGGGCACTGAGGGAGGCACTTGGCGGGATGAGCACTGGGTGTTATGCTATATGTTGGCAAATTTAACTCCAATTAAAAAAAAAAAGAACTTCATGATAACCAGAATGTTTACTGATGGATTTATAATTAGATAACAATTATGAATGTTAATGGGGTATCATTAAAGAGCTTTTAGAAAAAGAAGTTCTTATGGGGTTCCAAAAACAGTACGGTGATAAATATTTGTGGATCAGAATAAAAGCAGGTTTTTCAATCCTGACAGAGACGTTATAGAAGTAGTTTCCTGTAACTGAAATTTTCTTTTTTTAAAAAGGTTTAGACACTTGATAAAAATAACACTTTTAAGTACATAAAATGACTTTTTAGGTAGGTATAAGTGACTACTATTGCTTTCCTTTTTAATAATAATCATCATCAAAGATAAGAAGTTAAAACTTACAGAAAACTAAAATTAAATTAGTTTGAGGACTAACAAGATTGACAGTACTAAGAAAGATAATTGAGCAAAATAAACATTGCATTTTATCCTTTTATTTATCTTTGTAGTGTTTTTACAGTTAGTATTTTGGACTTGAGTATATTTGAATATAATATATCCAAATATGTTGGACTCCTTTCATCCCTTTGTTTTCTTAAGGTTCTTTATTTCATAGAATTAATGCTCTGTGCAAGTATCACTCCCACAAAGGGTACTGGGAAAGAGGTATTCTGTGGAAACCTTTAAGGAGACAGCTTGGCTGCTTTGCGTGCAACATCTGTTCATTCTGCAGAAATTCACTGGACATGAACTAGAATACAGCTGCTCTTTTCCAGTCTTATCCTCTGATGATTGCATGAAGCTGGCAGTAAGGGGTGAGGGGTGGAGAAGAGAGGAGGAGGAAGGATTGAATATTAGCTTTATAACCAAGGTGTTGAAGTGGCTCCTTTAGATTTTAATGAAGAAAATAAAGGGAAGGGAGAGATAAGTAGCAATAAGGAAAAGTTAAAATGCACGTAAGCAAGGATATCAGTCTGCAAATATGATTAAATGCTAGATCCAGCAATCAATGGAAGGAAGTTTTAGAATGTTTTTCCTGAAGGTTCATTTAAAAACATGATTTTCCTGCAAGGAAGTGGCAAGGGGGAGGAGTGTTTACTTGATTTCTAACTTGGCACTTTTTTTTTTAACTTGGCACTTTTTAGAAATATAAAATATGTCAAGGAACATAATATGTCAGGAAGTTTTTCCTGACATATTAACATTGGCCAAATTCCAAGACATACAGAATATGAAGCGGCCTTCCATGCTCTAGAGACACCTGTATTTCTCTCTAATACTTTGGCTGTTCAAAAGATGATACAAAAGCAAGATGATTTCAGCTCCTTTTCTTCATAAATTGGGACCTTATGTTAACGAAAGTATTTCACTCATCTCATCAGTGTTGAGAAATTTTATAGTTCCTTGGGTAAACTCAGAAGTCAGGATATCTCAGATTTAGTCCCTGGGAGAAAGGACAGGAATATTAGATTTTGAAGAACGTTTAGTATTTCATGTTTTCCATGGCCTCTAGGATAAGTCACCATGCTACGTGCTCACATTGAAGCATTTGGTGTTATATTTTATATTACTGTGCATCCAAGATTCACCTATACTTCTCACACATAGGACAAGTTTTATGTCCTCATTGTCTGGATGCACCTGGGGAACCTCTGTAATCCAAGCTGATTGTAGGAAAACTCCACAGAGAAGTAATGAAGCCTGCAGACTCATCTTCTATCTAAATCTCTCCATCGTTTCAGGGCACTGTATGTAGTACCCTTCTCTTGATTTTTCACTTTTATTTTCCTTCTACATCGTTTCCATATGTGACACCACCACAATATCAGCATACAAATCTGCCTTCCTGAGACAGAGCAGGCATTCTTTTAGCCTACTACCTTCTGCTCTGTGTTCTCTTCATGATTTATCTTCTAGTGACCTGTATCACTTTTGATCAAGCAGTGTCCTTACCAGAAAATCCACATCACTGGCCATCACTTTGCTCTATGTGGCAGTAGCAGCAGTTCTATTTTAGTCCTTACTTCAAGTGAGCTGATAGAAGTAAAATGAACTATGATGGATGTAGCATTATCATTCCAAAGTACTCTTACCCAAAACTCAGGCCATAGACCACAAACACACTCTGGTGCCAGGTCTTTTTACTGTAAACCACATTCAAATTATGCCACCTTACCCTACCCATACTGCAATGACTTTTCACATGCTATTGAGAAGCTGCTCAAAGTTGTGAATGTTATCATGATCCAAATGTAGTGTGCTTTGAATGTAGACCATTGTCAATGACCACTGATTTATCTTATTCATGCTTTAGTATTATATCTGGTGTTTAACAGTATAAAGTAGCCTCAATCTCTAATGGACACTGTGGTTAAACCACAATAAAGAAGTATGCTTGAGCCTTGGGTTTTCTTCATCTCTAGTCTCAAATTCAAAAAATTTCCTGTTCATACAATCAAAAAAAAAATTAAACATTTTATGAATATGATAGATTTCTTCTAAAATAGCATAGGTTGTTAGCTTCTTGGTTAAAATTTAGAAACCAGTTTACTTTTCCCTATCCTGGTAGATTCCCTAGTTGTAGGCTTGTTCTTAACTTTGAGGAACTCCTTATATTCATAGGCCAGAAAGTTTAAAAAAAAGAAAAAGAAGAAGAAGAAGAAGAAGAAGAAGAAGAAGAAGAAGAAGAAGAAGAAGAAGAAGAAGAAGAGCTTTTTATTTTAGGATTTATTTTAGTTCCTTTAGAAAGAGAGAGTGGGGGAGAGACATAGGGAGAGAAGGTGAGAATCTCAAGTAGACTCCCCACTGAGTGTGGAGCCTGATGTGGGTCTTGACACTGAGATTATGACCTGAGCCAAAATCAGGTCAGTTGGATGCTTATCCAATTGAGCCATCCAGGTGCCCCTATTGTCCTATGATATATACTTATTTCATGAATTATGTCCTTTGTTTTATAAACAATATATATATACATTTTATTTTCATCTTATACAAAATGATGTTGAAGTAAAATAATTGATCTAAGGTCACAAAACAAAGACAGATGAGCTGACATTTGGCCTGTTGCTCCAAGACCAGAACTTTTTTCTTCTTTATATACCAAAGCAGTTAAAATTTATGTATGACGTTAAAAACTTCTTCAATTTCATTTCATAACCCTTGAAAATTAATTTAATTGTTGAATCTATTAATTTCTTTGTACCTGTGTTTCCTCATTTTTAAATTAAGGATGTTAAACATGATGGTGTCTACAGTGCTTTAACACTCTCACTTTCTGAATTAAGGATGCATGTGTTTTAAGCATACCTTACATGCAGGTCGATTATGATACATATGATGAAGTGTAACAAATAGTTCCTTCCCTCAAAGGAACAAATGATAAATATACAATGATTGGTTCAAGGAGTGTCACTGTTATTCATCTCTCTGAGCTGGAGAAGGAACAGGCTTTCTTGAGTGGCTTTGAAGGAGGACTTGAAAGATAAGAAAGACATCTCGTTTCCGTCCTCTGCTCTCTGAGGGGTGGATACCTGTGTTTAGGAGTCCCCTTTATATAAGGTCTTGCACCATTGATAATGAAGCAGCACCTGTTTGTCCTCTCATCTGGTAACAACCACATCCCTGCTTGCAATTTCCCTTTATGTGGCAATCAAAGCAATTATAGTTTGGTCCCTGCTAAAGTGAAGAAGGCAACAGAAATGATGTTATGGGAGGAAGGGTGACAGTGACAGGCTTTAGTAACAAAGGGAGATTGCCAGTGCTGAGCGTTAACTGTTATGATGAATAACTCCACCTTGATGTTTCTATGGACAATAGGCAGGGAGAAAGGCATATTCTGAACCTAAGGACTAAAGGGGCAGGTGTTTTGAGACTATCCATCTGGTGGGAGTGGAGGGCAGATTGAAGGGGTTTGGGTGAGTTACTCAGTATGCAAATAGGCTCTGGAACATTAAAAAATTTTTTTTTAGTTTTTTAAAAGTTTAATGGAGCCAATAAGGCATATAAATTGTGTTCTGGCAGACATGAGACCTGCTTTCTCTTACCAAAGAAAATGGCACATGTTTTATCAAAATTTGACAATCAAGAGTAAAGGGTACTGAGATTAAGCGTCAGAGCACCAACTAAAATAAAAACAAAAAAAATTTAAAAATGGTTATTCAACTCAGAGGGAGGGACTAGAACCAAGGCATAGAGGGGAGGTTATACAGGTGTTCCTCAATCTCAAAATCCTTTAGGAAGAGGAGTTCTGGCCACTTGTGAGCAACGCTTCACACCACCAAACGCCAATTCCAGAATCTAAATTTACAACGACAGAAAAAACAAAATACACTTTTTAAAATACACTTTTTAATTTTTCCTGTTGGAGATATTTAGCCTAAACACCATCTGATGGTTGCTGTTTTTAGGATCCCAAGCAGTAATGGTCCCAAATTAATATTTTAATTGTAAATGTCACTTTTTTTTATTATAAGTTAAAGAATGTAAGAAATTCATTTTTTATTAAATTCCTTGCATATGTTTTCCTGGACATTCTCTCTACAGTAAGCTAATTTTTAATATGGGAATTTGTTGCTGAACTGGTTAACAAAAATCTTGACTTATATAGTTTCTACAATACAAATCCTATCTGAGTTTTGTAAAAATTAAGTTGATATATCTTGAACATGAAAAGGACTGTTGAAAACTAAGTTGTAGTCCACGAAACGATATTACAACTCTCAGGTAAGCCCATTAAATTTCAGGGAATTGATTTTAAGTTAAGTATAATATAATCCTTAAATTATTTAAATATACTTAGATCATATTATATTTCTGAAACTGCTTACAATAATACTAGTGCTTTCACTTGCCTCTATCACAAGTATTTAAAACCGATCTTTCATGCCACCTATAACACAGGTATTTGTTTTAGCTAAACTAATAGGGAAGCTCAGTGTCAATGTTCAGGTAAGCTTTAATGCTGTTGGTTTTAAGAAAAGCTTTGTGTATAATAAAGATTTCCTTCTTCATTCTAAGTGCCATTCTTTTGTTTTTACTCCTCAGTATAAACCAATCCAATACACCGCATTTGAAATTGTTTAGAAATCTTTTTTTTTATTTTGAATAATTGACCACAGGCATCAATTTTGGATATTCACTCAAATTTCTTGCTTAAGAAATTCCTATATTCTCTGTCACTGTTTACTTTTTTCTTGCTCACTAAAGCAAACTAATTGCTTTCAAGTAATTTCAAGGTCATGCTTAGTTATTGGCTCTCTGCCTCTTCCTGCAGAACATTTTCTGTAATGAAAATGCCAGAGACCCCAATTGCACAGAGTTGATCTATATTTATATTCTTGCTGAGCTGAGTCCCCCTTCACCCTCTTATTTCCCCAGCCCTGCTCAGGAAATAGAAATATTTGGCAGGGCTAATTCTCAAAAGATTAAAAACCCCTCTAGATGAAAGAAATATACCTATTGAGATCATTTCTTTGAATGAAGAAAAACATTCTTTACTTTTTTGCCTCGGTTTAAAATAGTGACAACCGAAAATTGTGAATTGGAACTAATTGCTGAGTAAAACAAAGTTCAATTATAATTTTAATTTTAATGCAGGCTGTAGGAGTAGTGTGAGAATGACTCTCCTTTGTTCCTGTGAACCCTTACTGCTTTCAGGTGCAGCCTTGCCTCACAAAGCTAGTTGTAAAGATAAAAGCATCCAAATTCACAAATTAGGGAGACGGAAGGTTCATTCAAAATTCAGTGGCTTTATGAGAGACAGGAGACTGTAAATGAGCCTGTGTTCTCTGATGAGGTGTATTATAAGGGAAGGTCTATAAAGGTTTGGGAGTTCATGTGTCTTGGGTTTGATTCCTGCTTCCATCATTTATTTGAAGTAGAATTCAGGCGAGTTACCTAAATCAGCCTCAGTTTCCTTTTGTTCATACCACAGAGCATCTGTGAAGATTACATGTGATGATGTATTTTAAGCGTTATGCATAAATGGAGTCGATTTCCCATCTTCTGAATTTCTTCAATGAAGAATTCATTCATGAAGATTTTATTTTCATAAGTAATTTATAATTTGGCTTGTTTAATTTTATAGCACCACTCATAGTATCCATTGGGAATTTATTACACTGCGGCTGCTGCCCGTTGTTCCTAGACACACTACACCAAGCTGTAATACGAAACTGTCCAGACCCTCTTCCCTTTTTCCTTTAGTGAGATATATATATATATATATATTGTTTTCTTGCATAGAGAAATCTCTCTCTCTCTCTCTCTCTCTCTCTTTATATATATATATATATTAGGATGGGTTTGTCTTAGCTAGAGCTATCAGGGCTAATGGATTTGTAAATATAATCGATGTTCTACATATTCATCTAAAAATTTTTTATGGTATGCATCTGTATTCAGAACACTGATTTTTGTCAGCAAATGAATGCAGTCCTCTGCCCACAGAGGATTTACCTTTGAATTTGTTTTGGTGATACTTTAAAACATGTGTTAACTTTCAGAAAACCAATAATCAAAGAACAACTTGGGAACTGAATATATACCAAAGCAGAGTATAGCTATTTATACTTTTAAATTTTATAAATATAGAGGGACCCTACAGATTGATGCCCTCAAGAATGTATCTTATACTGGTTAAAGAAGATTACATGAATTGATAGGTATACCATTATACAAAACCAAAATATCCTCTGGATGAAAAAAAGCAAATCCAGCTTGTGATGCAACAGATGGAATTGAGTTCACTACATGCACTGTGGCATCAGTATTTGTTTTTCATGAGAGGATTAGTTATTTATATTGAACGTTTGCAGGTGCGAATTCAGGTCCCTGATAGGGAAAAGAAAAAGATAGTTATCTTTTGAAAGGAATTGGGGATTGTTGACACTGTGCAGATTTTGTACTACTGAGAAACCTTGACTATCAAAAAGAAATATTTTTCTAATGATACCACGTATGCCACTGGCTAATTTTTCAGACTGTTACTCAGGTTAGTGGAAACTTAGATAAAGGCTGTGCAACATTATTTTTAAAAAATTCTCTGAATCATTGAGCCTTAAAATATATTGCATATTAACCAAAGGCACAGGTTTGTAGAAGTCATAGCACATATTATATTCTGATTATACAGATACTTTTTTTTACAGAGACCTTTTAACATTCACAAGTCTATCTTGGAATTTCTTCAAATTAATTTTATTTTAGTGAGACTGATTTGATATCATAAATCATTATGAGTTTAATAGTCCAGGTCTAGCTATCAATTATATTTATTATCAATTATACTTATATCTTCAAATATATTTATTTTGTATCTTGAAAAACAATTGAAAAAATGTTATAAACTCAATAATGTTCAGAATGGATAAGTTTGATCTAAGATGCCACTATATGTGTATTCCATTTTCCCATCATTACTCACTATTCCCAGAATGAGTACATGTGGGAAGTGTTTCTATCAGACTTCAGTGCTGGAATAATAGACTGACTTTCAGAGCAACAGTATACTTTTCTTGGAATAAAAATGTGAAACTCTATTCATGTTTTTCTCATTTCTTTGTTAAGAAAAAAAAAGAGAGAGAGAGAGAACTAAATTCGTGTCCTGATTGTGTTGAATCTTATAGCATTTTTTGTAAGACTTATCCATGGCTTTGTGCTACCAATCGTGTTTCAGTTTCTGACAATGCTTTTGTATCAGAAAATTTTAAATGTTTCTGTAAATTGTCTTCTATCCTTTTTGAACGAGGTAGATTATAAGTAAATAAATGTAAACAGATAACTATAATACAGTGTGAAAAGTTTAAACACAAGTGGCCCCAGGCTGTGCCCCATACACTTATAATTCTTCTTAATAGCCTTGAATCTCTTATTGATCTTACCAAAGTAACGATGGCCTTTATCTCTTCTGTTTATATTCTCATATTCTTTTCTCTTGTTTTCTCTTTAGGAGACATGAAGGAGAAACTATTGTGTCCTTTAATTTTACCTAGAATCCAACATTGTTTTCTTTTGTTCATTAATCCTACTTTAGCCCTCCATAGTCTACATATTTTAAAATTATTAGTACATATTTTCTAGAAAAGCTCTCTATACACAGTTAATCGTTTCTATGTATAGTTAAAAAGTAGTGGTAAGTGCTTTTCTTAAAAATAAAATATCAGAACAATTTGGGGAAGCATTTTACACAAAGGTATCAAACATGGTTTTTGTTCTTCAACACCAGTTACAGACTGACTGCTCTATTGTTTTAAATGTGCCTGGGGATATAAATTTCTCCAGAGTCTGATCCAATTCAATTCAGACATTTTTGCAAGAATAATGTTAGAGACTGGTCTTTGAGATTTGTTCTGAACCCAGGAGGACTCTTACTATCTCTTTACCCGGTTCTCTATGGTGAACTGTAAAGGGTCTACAGTTTAGCTTGTTACTCCATTCGAGCTACCAGTCTCCTCTTCATGCTCACTTCCAAAATCCCCATTGTTATAAAGAAAGAACATCTTTAGGCTGATTTTCCTCATCTTCTGTTTCAAGCAAAGTCAGTTCCTTTGGGGAGAATTTGAAGCTCTATCTGTCCTTACAACCCTTCTTACTCTTCTGCAAAGTCTCTGTGCCTGACTACTCCATAGTAGAGTGTGGGACAGTGGTCTACTTTTGTTAAGAGTGATATGCCTGCTTCACAAGCAGGACATCAGGAAGGCATGGTAGTTTACCTCTGCTAGCTTTGAGGTTTTGCCCTACAAGTGTCATTTGGGGCAAATATAATCAGGGCCGCACTATTCTTGGCCCACCAGGTGTTTTCTCAGCCTGTCACACTGGGGTATACTATACCTGTGAGTGGAGACTCAACAAAGGAGGAAAGCCCAGGTCTCTCAGTCATTGTCTGGAATAGAGCTGCTGCAACACAGACCTGAACTGGGGGATGAGAAATGCTGGCTGCCTGCAATTTAAAATATATTTTATCAATGCAATCCCAAAATATAAGCCCATAAAAAAATAGCAAACTTCATTTACTCATTCTATCCTTTTGAAAACCTACATTTCCTATCCTACAAAATGTGTCTTCAGCACTTTTTCCCAGTCTATTTTAAAATAACCTCTGTGATTGAGCTTCTTCCAGAGTCTCAGGAAGCTGTTCCGTAATTCATTTATTGTATTTCATAGTTAGGAAGTCACTCCAGATATTCAACTCCAATTTCCTTTAGTTTTATAAAAATAACTTTTCTCAATTAGGATATTTTATATTCTAATTTTATATTTATCCTACTCACGTGACCCTAATTTTTGTCCCATTTTACATAAATATGTATGTCATACAGTTACCCAACAGAAATATCTATTCATCAGCACTGTTTTAAATTTTAAAATTCTAAAATGCAACACTAACAGATTTAATTCACTGTATTGGATAAAATTCCCTTGATATAGGAAGAAACAGCAGATGTTTTTATTAGAAGCTTTTGCATAATGGCTTAGAGTTCTTAATTTAATGAACCAGACTAATGATTAAATATAGAATTATCAATATTATCAGTAGGAATGAAAAGGATTAATTCAGTAAGAGCCAACTGTTGTCACCATAAAAATTGCTTTATATGTCAGACTGCATAGGGGCGCCTGGGTGGCTCAGTCAGTTAAGCAACCGACTCTTGATTGATTTTGGCTCAGGTCATGATCTCAGGGTCATGAGATGGAGCCCTGCATCAGGTTCTTCTTTCCTTCCCTGTCTGCTGCTCCTCCACAGTAACTACCCCTGTTTTGCTGCTAAAGTTGTATTGAAGACTAGTGCTCAAAATATTTGATGAAGTCTCTCATTACAGTTTTGCTATGAAGATCTCCATTTTGGTATGGAGATAACACAATAAATGTAGAATGATACGTTTATACAAGTTAATTTATATTTTTACTTTATTGAATGTGATAGGTTTATTTTTAGTACTGACATAATTTTATTTGCTTTTATAAATGCATAAATAAGTTGTATATATATATATATATTCAATTTTTTTCTGTACCTGTTGATCCTCTCTATATTTCAGTATATATAACCAATATAGGTAATTTTGAATCATCTGTTTTCAATTTTTAGTGCTCTACTCATCATTAATTAGAGTGAAGACAAAAAGGCATGCTAATTGCATATGTAAAAGATGGTCGACTTGGAGAAGATATTGATTATAATGGTTCAAAAACTCAAGACCTTAAAAAAAATCTTCACAAGCTGAAGCAAATGATCATATAAATATATATAGTCTGTATTAGGCATTTTAAAATATGCTAAATAAAAGACATGAATTGCCTTTTGTCAGTTTTTTATCTTACATCATACTTGCTGATTATTTATAATTAAGATGTGTTTTCAACAGTCTTAAATAGAAGAATTTAAGGTCATTTACCCAAATATATATGTTATTTTGCACATCTTTTATAATAGGGGATTATTGAAATCATTTAAAAATCTATAAATATGTTAATAAACCCTTTTCCTCAAAATTATAGTCATTTCTGTCAGAAAATGACATATGGTAGTTAAACTGAAAGTTTTTATTTTTCACTCTATTGAGGTAATTTTAAATTTTCATCTAGATACTAATTCATGATTTGATGAGATTTACCAAGTGACCAGGAAGGGCTCTATAGTCAGTAACTGAATGGATCATTTAGATTACGGGACTGCTTTGAAATAATCGGATATTTAATGATACCCTGGGAGTTTATCAAAATTTAGATAGGCGGAAACCCTGTCTGGCAACCCTATTATCACAAGCTAAGTACAGAGAATCTTGCTGCCAGTGGAGGCATTTCATGCTTCATGTCTGCAAAAAATGCTGTAATGTGGTTGTGTATGGTTGTTCAGATGGTTTCACGTTGGTGCTTTGACAGTCTATGTTGCAGCTGCTCAAGCCTGTGAGTCCTCTTGTGAAAAATTGTAAACTTTCAGCCAAGTTAACTGGAGTTGTTTTTGATAGATCTCATCTATATTGGTAAGAATTACTCTACACTGCTCCCTTTAAAACTAATTTGGTTCTAAAATAAGAGCTAATTAAAATTATTAAGAAGAAAATGGAGGCAAATGTTTGACATTTTGTATGCACTAGAGGCCCTATCCTTTTTTGTGAAGGTGTTTTGCTAGACTAAATGAGATATGCAAAATGTCTGTTATAATATAGAGATTTTGGAGTTTAAAAGCAACTACTCAATTTGAAATGCATGCTCCATCTAGGCTACATCTCTTGCAATGCTGAAAATATCTTCTCCAATTAACTTAATTAACTGAAAACTGTCACTATTGGAATTGCACTGGCATAGCCAAATACTTAAAATGTACAATTATTCTTGCTAGAATCAGAAGCTGCTTTAAGCATACCTAGGAATGTACTTACAGACTAGTTAACAGTATCAAGACCAAGAGAAGTTTACAGCTGCACTGGAACATCATTTACTCAATAATCAACACTAATAATGGTAACTATGTGAGGGCAGGTGAATGAGCGCTGAATTTTCAATAATAAAAGTATACCACATGTACTTGGTAAGTAAGGCATGAAATATAAGTACAGAGAATATTATGGAGTGTCAGCAGCTGTTGGTACTTCTTTGGTGTAAAGGACTCCACGTAGAGAAAAATGACTCTAGTTTCTGTGCCACACCCATGTGAATATTTGGATTCTATCCTATACTTGTTCAAAAAATAAGTATAGAGTGCTCAGAACTTTTAAAGCATTAAGTACAACATTTTAAATATAAACTCAGGTATTTAAAAGCTCAGAAGATTTCATGTCCCATTTAAAGGAGCATAATATAGTCCTACTTATGTCTTGAAAGAATCTCAGTTGTGGAAGAAATAAAAGAATATGAATAAAGAAAATGAGATGTGACATGTTTTAAACTGTATTTTTATAACTATTTGAGAGTAGAGGATTTCTCTTTGTCTTTCTTTTGTGTGTTTTATTTTTTAAGTGATATCTGTAACCAGGATATCAGTTATTGCAGAAATTAAGAGAAACCCCAAAATTGCTTATCTGTAGTAAAAACTAATGCTCTTAAGCATTTTTAAACGTTTAGGAAATTTTAAATTACAGTACTGTTAATATACAGTGTTATATTAGTTCAGGTATATAATACGGTGATTCCAGTTCCTTACAACACTGGTACTCATCACAACAAATGTACTCCTTAAAGCCCTTCACATCTCTGACCCATCCCCAATCCACCTCCACTCTCGGAACCATCAGTTTGTTCTGTATAGTTAAGAGTCTGTTTCTTGGTTTGTCTTGGTCCCTTTTTTTTTTTTCCTTGCTCATTTGTTTTGCCTCTTAAATGCCACATAAGAGTGAACTCATATGTTATTTGTCTCTCACTGACTGTTTTTGCTTAGCATTATACTCTCTAGCTCCATCCATGTCATTGCAAATGGCAAGATTTCATTCCTTTTTATGACTTAGTAATATTCCATCATGTGCGCGCGCGTGCACACACACACACACACACACACACACCACATCTTCTTTATCCATTCATCCATCAGTGAACATTTGGACTCTTTCCATAATATCGCTATTGTAGATAATGCTGCTATAAATATAAGGGTACATATATCCCTTTGAATTAGTGTTTTTGTATTTTTTGGGTAAATATACAGTAGCGCAATTACTGAATTGTAGAGTAGTTCTATTTTTAACTTTTCGAGGGAACTTCATACTGTTTTCCACAGTGGCTTCACCAGTTTGCACTCCCACCAATAGTGCATGAGAGTTTTTTTTCTCCACATCTTTGCCAACATTTATTGTTTCTTGTGTTTTTGATTTTTGTTATTCTGACAGGTATGAGGTGATACTTCATTTTAGTTTTGATTTGTATTTCCCTGATAATGAGTGATGTTGATCATCTTTTCATGTGTCTGATGGCCATCTATATGTCTTCGAAGAAATGTCTGTTCACGTCTTCTGCTCATTTTTAATTGGATTATGTGTTTTGGGAGTGTTGAGATGTGTATGTTCTTTACATATTTTGGATACTAACCCTATAGCAGATATGTTATTTGCAAATACCGTCTCCCCTCAGTGGGTTGCCCTTTAGTTTTGTTGATTGTTTCCTTTGCTCTACAGAAGTGTTTATTTTGATATAGTCCCAATTGTTTATTTTTGCTTTTGCTTCCCTTGCTTCAGGAGACATATACAGAAAAATGTCATTATGGCTGATGTCAGAGAAATTACTACCAGTGCTTTTCTAGGATTTTTTCTGGTTTCAGGTCTCACGTTAAGTTTTAATCCATTTTGAATTCATTTATAGAAAGTGACTCATTTTCATTCTGTTGCATGTTGCTGTCCAGGTTTCCCAACACCATTTATTGAAAAGACTTTTTCCCATTGGATATTCTTTCCTCCTTTATTGGAAGTTAATTGACCATATAATTGTGGGTTTATTTCTGGGTTTTGTATTCTGTTCTATTGATCTATGTGTCTATATTTGTGTCAGTACCACACTGTTTTGATCACTACAGCTTTGTAATATATCTTAAAGTATGAAATTGTGATAGCTATAGCTTTGCTTTCCTTTTGCAAAATTGTTTTTTTTTTTTTTAGCAATTCGAGGTCTTTTGTGGTTCCATAAAATTTCACAATTGTTCTAGTTCTGTAAAATGCTTTTGGTATTGTAATAGGGAGTGCATTAAATCTGTAGATTGCTTTGTATAGTGTAGACATTTTAACAATATTTTTTCTTCCAATCCATGAGCATGGGATGTCTTTCCATTTTTTGTGTCCTCTTCAATTTCTTTCATGATTGTTTTCCAGTACTTAGAATACAGGTCTTTCACCTCTTTGGTTAGGTTTGTTCTTGTATCTTATTATTTATGGTACAATTATAAGTGGGATCATTTCCTCAATTTCTCTTTCTGTTGCTTCTTTATTAGTGTGTAGAAATGCAACAGATACTGAACATTGATGTTGTATCCTGGGACATAAATTTGCTGAATTCATTTTTTAGTTACAGCAGTGTTTTGGTGGAGTCTTCAGGGTTTCCTATAGAGATTATTATATCATCTGCAAATAGTGAAAGTTTTACTTCCTCCTTACCAATTTAGATGCCTTTTATTTCTTCTGCTGTCTAATTGCTATTGCTAGAACTTCTAGTACATTGTTGAATAACAGTGATGAGAGTGGACATCTTTGCCTTGTTCTTGACCTTAGGGGAAAGTTCTCAGGTTTTCTCCATTAAGGATGGTGTTTGCTGTGGGTTTTTTTATGTATGGCCTTTATTATGTTGAGGTATATTCCTCTAAACCTACTTTGTTGAGGGCTTTTATCATTAATGAATGTTGTACTTTGTCAAATGCTTTTTCTATGTCTGTTGAAATGTTATGTTTTTTATCCTTTCTCTTATTGATGTGATGTATCACATTGATTGATTTACAAATATTGAACTGCCCTTATATCCCAGGAATAAATCCCACTTGATCATGGGGAATGGTCTTTGTAAGGTATTATTGAATTCTATTTGCTAGCATTTTGTTAAGGATTTTTGCATCAATGTTCATCAAAGTTATTGGCCTGTAGTTCTCTTTTTTCTGTTATCTCTATCAGGTTTCGGTATCTGGGTAATGCTGGCCTCATACAATGCATTTGGAAGTTTTCTTTCCTTTTTTATTTTTTGGAGTAGTTTGAGAAGGACAGTATTAACTATTCTTTAAATGTTTGGTAGAATTCACCTGTGAAGCTGTCTGGTCCTGGACTTTTGTTCATTGAGAGTTTTTTGATTACTGATTCAATCTCCTTGCTCATAATCAGTCTATTCAGACTTCCTATTTCTTCTTGCTTCAGTTTTGGTAGTTTGTATGTTTCTAGGAATTTATCTGTTTTTTCTAGGTTTTCCTATTTTGTTGACCTGTAGTTTTTCATATATTCTTTTACAATTGTTTGTATTTCTGTTGCATTGGTTGTTATTTCTTCTATTTGTAATTTTACTTGAGTCTTTTTGTTTTTTTTTTAATGAATCTGGCTAGAAGTTAATGAATTTCATTTATCTTTTCAAAGAATCAGCTCCTAGGTTTTTTTTTCAAAGATTCATTTATTCATTTATGATAGACATAGAGAGAGAGGCAGAGACACAGGAGGAGAGAGAAGCAGGATCCATACCGGGAGCCTGATGTGGGACTCGATCCCGGGACTCCAAGATTGGGCCGGGTCAAAGGCAGGCGCTAAACCGCTGAGCCACCCAGGGATACCGAGCCCCTAGTTTTAATTATCAGTTATACTGCTTTTTTAGTTTCTATGTCATTTATTTCTGTTCTAATCTTATATTATTTCCTTCCTTCTGCTGGTTTTGTTCTTTTTCTAGCCCTTTTAGGTATAAGGTTAGGTTGTTTATTCAAGATTTTTCTTGATTCTTGGGTAGATATTTATTGCTATAAACTTTCCTCTTAGAACTTCCTTTGGAACTTAGAACTTTGTCTAAAGGTTTTGGACTGTTGTTATTTCATTTTCATTTGTTTCCATGTACATTTGGATTTCTTCTTTGATTTCTTGATTAACCCATTCATTATTCAGTAGCATGTTATTTAACCTCCTTGTATTGTGGTCTTTCCAGATTTTTTTTATTTTTGGTTGGTTTCTCATTTCATAGTAGTATTGTCAAAAAGATGCGTGGTATGATTTCGATCTTTCTGATTTGTTGAGACTTGTTTTGTGGCCTAATATGTGATCTAGTCTGGAAAATGTTCCATGTGCACTGAAAAGAATGCATATTCTGTTTTAGGATGGAATGTTCTAAATATATCTGTTAAATCCACCTGATCCAATGTGTTGATTTTCTGATTGGATAATCTGTCCATTGACGTAAATGGGGTGTTAAAATCCCCACACTAATTGTATTACTACTATTCACTAGTTCCTTTATGTTTATCATTAACTGTTTTATGTATTTGGGTGTTCCCATGTTGTGTACATAAATATTTATAATAATTTTATCTTGTTGGATTGTCCCTTGTTTTATTATATAGCATCTCCTTTTTCTCTTGTTACAATCTTTGTTTTAAAATCTATTGTCTGTTATAAGTATTGCTACTCTGGCTTTCTTTTGACATGTTTGCATGATTGATGTTTCTCTATCCCCTCACTTTCAATCTGTAGGTGTCTTTAGGTCTAAAATGGGCCCTCTGTAGATAAAGATGGGTCTTGTTGTTGTTTTTTTAATCCATTTTCTTACCCTACCCTATATCTTTTGATTGGAACATTAAGTCCATTTACCTTAAAAGTAATTATTGATAGATATGTATTTATTGCCATTTTTTTTGTTGTTTCTAGAGATTTTTCTCTGACCCTTTCTTCTCTTTCATGGTTTGCCTGTTTTCTTTCATGATATATTTGGATTTCTTTATCTTTATTCTTTGTGTATATATTAGTGATTTTTAATTTGTGGTTGCTACCAGGTTTGTATATAACATCTTCAGCATATAGCAGTGTATATTAACTTGATGGTCATTTAAGTTTGAACCCATTCTTTATTCCTTTTCTCTCCACATTTTATTTATGTTGTGTCACATTTTATGTCCTTGTTTTTGTGATTCCTTGACTGGTATTTTACAGAAGTATCTATTTTTATTGCTTTTGTGCTTTCTATTTTCATACTGTCATTTTTTGTCTTTCCAATCAGAGTCCCCTTTAATATGTCTCACAAGGCTGGTTTAATGGTCATGAGCTCCTTTAATTTGTATTTTTCTGGGAAACTCTTTATCTGTCCTTTTATTCTGAATGATAGCATTGCTAAATACAATATTCTTGGCTGCAGATTTTTCCCATTCAGCACATTGAATGTATTGTGTCATTCCCTTCTGGCTTGCAAAGTTTCTGCTAAAGGTCTACTGATAGCCATGTGGAGTTTCCTTTGTATGTAATTGTCTACCTTGAATTGCTGATTTTATTTATTTATTTAAGATTAATTTATTTATTCTAGAGACAAAAACAGAGACAGAGACAGAGAAGAGGAGTAGAGGGGAGAATCTTCAAACAGACTTCTTACTCATGAGATCACAGCCTGAGTTTTTGTCCAACTTCCAAACAAGAAGTTGGATGCTAAGTCGACTGAGCCACCCAGGCCCCCCTTGTATTGCTACCTTTTTTTTTTTCACTTCATTTTGCCATTTTAATTACAATATCTGTTGGTGTAGATACACTTTTGTTGATTTTGTTGAGGGTTCTCTGTGCCTCCTAGATCGGGATGTCTGTTTCCTTCTCCAGATTAGGGAGGTTTTCAGCTACTATTTCTTCAAATAATTTTTCTACTCTCTTTTCTCTCTCTTCTTCTTCTGGGATCTCTATAATACAAGTGTTTTATGTTTGATGGAGTCACCGAGTTCCTTAAGTCTATTCTCTTTTTGCATAATTCTTTTTTCTCTCTTATTTTCAGCTTGATTATTTCACAATAGTCTGTCTTCAAGGTCATTATTTCATTCCTCTGTTTCTTCCAGCCTGCTCTTTATTCCATGAAATGTGTTTCTCATTTCATTTATTGAACTCTTTGTTCTGCCAGTCCTCAGGTTGATTCTGGGGCGTTTAGGATGGTTTGATAGTTATGTAGTTGTTTTCATGGGATGAGACAAGTGTAGGGTCCTTCTACTCTGCCATCATCTTTGTAACTTCACATTTTTTCAGTTTTTAACTTTAGCTTAATCCAATTTAGCAGTATTTTTTCAGTATCTCTAATATACTCTCCTCTACAACTACCAAAATGAATAGTGCATAGTTTCTGTATGCATTTGATGAGGATAATGAATTAACTATATACATGTTCTTGTAAACATTTGCACAGGGTACTATATAACTAAAAGAAGGATAATAGGCCAAACTAAGAGTTTATGGGAGACTTCTTGAAAGAGATGCCACATTAAATACCCTGTAATGTTTAAAGCATTTTGCCAGACATTATTTCATTTGAAACTAATGGGGATTCTAGACATTTCACGGGGCAGTTATTATCCTAACTTTGCAAATGAATTTGCAAATTTATCAAAAGATGATGCATATCTTTGCCCAATATACTTTGGTATACAATGAATATATCACAGAGCATAGCTCACACCCAGGTAATCTTGTTTTAAATACTAGTCCTTCTCTCCACCCCCACAACACAACAAAGTGCTTGTTAAATTGAATAAAAGCAGTGTATAAATATAGCCATAGAAGGCAATAAATGGAACTTGGCTGGATGGTGTTATAAAAGTCAGATCTTTTGATGTAGTGATCTTGTGGTTACTTACTAATGTAAAGCCTGACACTGTTTAGTGTTTGGCATTTAGGTGTTGCATGAAGAGTTACCTCATAGTGCATAAGTGTAAAATACCTTTATAACTCAGCACATGTTCTGTATAGATAAGTTATTATTATTGTTTCTCTCAAGCTTTTTTCTTTTATGCAAAACTCATTGCTGTTCAATAGTCCATTAATCCATCAGCTGGACGGATTCTTATGAAACTTGGGCCATCAGGCAGTTTCCAGGGTAGCAAAGTATAGTGCCTTCACACACAAAAAAGAGCAGAGTTCAGTCACGAAAGGAAATATTTGGACAATGTCTTGTTCCCTTCTGAGGTTATTGGCTGTACTCTCAAAGCCTTGGTGTAATGCTGCATAACTTAACCATCTATTCTTATTATCCTTTATTACCGTAGGTTCTTGCAATTAATAAGGCATTAGTTTTAAGACACAATATAGCGAATATGTATAAAAAAATATTTGCCAGCAGTAACTCTTCCTTAAAATTGCTTTAAAGATCTATTTGCTTGAGGAAATAAGTTTCTGTTCAAATAAAAATTAAGATTTTTCATTTTAATTGGTGTATAATTCTGTAATCAATTTTTCTCTTTCCCTCTCCATTTCTCTGTCTCTGACTATCTCTATTTTTCTCTGCCTTCCTCCCCCTCTCTCTTTCTCTGTCTCCCAAAAATGCATTTCAATATTTAACTTGGCACTGAGGAGTTTTGCATGATGTTTAATTGGCAGACTGCTTCACTTTCAAAGGAAAATATTATTCACTTAACACATTCTCTTGGTTTAAATGTAAACTATTCTTTTCCAAGTTAGTTATCTTGCTTGGCCTTGTCTTCAATTTTTTCCATTTCCAGAGCTCTTAGTCTCATATAACCTGCGTTTAGAAAATTCTAATTTATTTGTTAGATTAAGGAGAAAACATAAAGTAATTTTATGTTCGAAATAATATAATGTGTATTACTATTTTTGCATCAGTTAATTTCCTAACACCTATGCCTATTTCAGTGACTCTAGGTACAGTTTAAAAAAAAATTTTAATAGAAAAATATACTTTTATATGGAGGATGAATTTCTTTACCAGCTCTACATGATGCATAATTGATGGATGTGAGAAATGTTTTAAAAGTGAGAATTCCCATTGGAAATGTCTAGGACTTAATACATCTCACCTATGTTGTTCACATACAGCCAATTTAATGTTGCAGTGGCATTTTTAGTGGCTGTTCTTTTTTGATTCCTTCAACTGTCAGTGCATTGTCTAAATGTTCTAATATCTTTAAGTATCATTTAGTCTCATCACTGCATTAATACTGGTGATACTAGATTTACTACTAGATCATGTTACATGGTGTGCTAGCAGAGAAGAATTCATGTTACTGTATCATACATTTTAAAAAACATTTTAGTTATTATATTTAATAGAATTGGTTATACTTTATTCCTATATATTTTACTCTGTTTAAAACATTAATCTGAAAAGAGCTACAAGAGCATCACTAAAATATCAAAGGGATCTATGGGGCAAAGAAGAGCCAAGAATCTTTATTTTAAGGTTTAATTTAATTTTTACTTTCAAATCATTGCCAAAAATAAGCTAATTTTTGCATTCCACCCCCAACTTATTCTTGTCCTCAAATCTCTTTCACTGTGCATAATGCATATGGCCTCTCTGGAAGAAGAAAAAAAGAATTATTTTTCTTAATATCTGAATAGAATGCAATTCTGTTTATTCAGTTCTATTTATTCATGATTTATCCCCCCAAATGTCCTATTTATTAAACTTTAAAAAGATGTGAATAACATGGATTATTTATAGGATAATTTAGAATTTGCATAATTTCATCTGAATAAATCATAAGAAATTAAATAATTTACATAATTTAAAAGATACTGGCTTTAATATTTGTAATATTAAATATAATGGTTTTAATCTTGTACCTTATGAAAGATTTAAGAATTAAGCATAAACTCTTATAACTTGAGTATTGTTATTTTCAAAGTGCATTTATCAGCAACTCTGAACCACAAAATATATAGATTAAAATAACTGGTTTATTCTCCCTAGGTAACATATCTAAAAAAACATGATTGATAATGTTTTCTTATTAGCATGGTGTTAGACAAGATAATGATTTGAGGTTCCTTGCAACTCGAAGAACAGGTAATCTAGTCTGTGTATTCTTACTGTATATATAGTAAGGAAGAATTATATTTATTTTTAAGTTATCACTTCTATTAAAATATGTATTTTCTTTGGACAAACAAATCAAAATTTGTTTTATGGAATTTATGTAGCATATTCAAATAAAATAAAATCACAGGTTCTGGAGAGTGTTTTTCATCCCTCTAACCCTCACTCCCCTAACTCTGTTCCTTCACTTCTGGCTTCTGGTGCTAGAACATATCAAGTTAGCATAATTGGTAGAGTGGAGAAAAGAGACAAATACTCTTTTTGTGAATCAGAGGTGGTCCATAAAAAGTATGCCATCTTTACAGCTGGTTATGGGCAGTGACAATTGAAATGGTTTATAGTAATCTCAATCTCAGTTAAAAATAACAAGACAAAAAGTCTCAACACTGAAATGGTTCTCAAAGCCTTCTCATCTCTTGTATATACAGAGACTGAGAGACTTGTACACACAGAAATGTCATCTCATAAATTTTCTCAAGAGATATTTTTGCTTCTCATTTTTATCATAAACAACCATTCCCTTTGCTACTACTGATTAGTTATAAAATACTACACTTATACCACGTAGTTAAAATGCTGTTAATAACTTCTTATTGCCTCCAGGATAAATCCAAAATTAATAGCATAAATATCAAGTCCTTGCTGACAAGGACTGTGAGGAATACCAATAAATTGCAACCCTGTTTCCTACATAAGTTCTAAAAAACTAGAAAATTGAAAAGATGTTAGTGGTAGCAGGCTAAAGTGGTACTTTTATTAAGGATAAGATTAAATTGTAAGACATAGGTTACTTAGTATGAAAACCAAATGGTTAACTGAATTAGAGAATCAAGCAGACCTATGAAATGTGACATGGGATATTTGGGGAGGACATATCCCGTATCTATTCAAAATAAATACATAAAGAAATAAATAAGTAAATTAATAAAAGTAATAAGTAAATCTTTTTTAAAGCCTTAGAACACACACAGATCACATCTTGTGTTTCTTGTCACTCTAAGAAGTCCTTATTTTCACAGGAAATTGGCATATTACACATATTTTCAAATTAATATTCAGTTATTATTTCAGTGAAGTTTAAGTGCTCACTCCATTCAAAGCATTATATAGTAGGCTTTATGGGGAAATTTGGTATAGGTTTTAGTATTCTCCTAAAGCATTTTCCCAAAGTTCAGAAACTAGTGGGCCAAATGAACACATAAACAAAAGCAAACAATAACACAAAACCTTTGGGATGACACTAAATAAGAGAAATACTGTTATAGGTGAATGATGTGCTATGATGGTAGGAGGAAAGAAAAGTTAATTTTCTATCCAGCAACTGATTCTAGTTAAAAGAAAATATTATAAATAAATCAGAATTAAGAAAATGCTTGATTCTGTATTTATCTTGAAAAACCTAACATGAAAGATAATATACTCTGTTCAGTCACATTATAAAATTACTGAAATCTCTCTCCAGAAATATTCTGATATTTGAACCTTTATTAATCATTCCATTAAGACTCTTCCTTCTCGTGGATCCCCGGGTGGCTCAGGGGTTTAACGCCTGCCTTCAGCCTAGGGTGTGATCCGGGATCAAGTCCCACATCAGGCTCCTTGCATGGAGCCTGCTTCTCCCTCTGCCTGTGTCTCTGCCTCTCTCTCTCCCTCTCTCTCTCTCTGTCTCTCATGAATAAATAAATAAAATCTTTAAAAAAATAATAAAAATAAGTTAAAAATAAAAAAAAGGCTCTTCCTTCTCACATAATGCAGTACTCTTAGTCTTCATTAAATATGGCTAATGCAATAAAAGTATTAGGCTGTGAAAATTTCTTCAGAATTAGATTTTTGCTAAGAAAAGATTTAAGGATCTTAGCAAAATTGGAATTTTTTTGACATTTAAAAGAAACTTTGTAGTCAGTACTGTTTCATAGAACTCTTTGCTGTGATGGATCTGTTTTAAAATTCACACTGTCCAATGCAGTAACCATTAGCCCCATGTGAATCTTGAGTACTTGAAGTGTGGCTATTGCAACTGAGGGACTAAATTTTTATTTTATTTCAATTAATGTAAATTAAAATAACCACATGTGGCTACTGGCTACCATATTGTATAACCAGCTCTAGAATGAATATATGAAAATTGGTTGGGGCATTCTTGGTTAATTGATGGGGTAAGGAAACCAAAGCTGACAAACCAAGGTAACTGGTGGAGCCTCTGCTAGTCCCTGAAGCCCATTCAGCCCTCATTTTCCTCTTCAATGCATACAACTAATGTGGCAGGTCTGCCACTTGGTGCTAAAGGAGCAAGTGATCCTGACCATAAAAGTATGACAAATGATGCATCTAAGAGGTGGCAAAGTGGAGCCACCTCCTCCATCAGGAGAGTTACATCTAATGAATTTCATCATTTCCTTTCTGAGGTGTGCATGTCTAATAGGAGACAGTCAATAATCGTCTGCTGAGTAGATCATCAAACAAAGTGAATTAGCTATACAATTGGAGAGGGGTAGATAAATAGAAAAGATTGCAAATGTGGAATGTATAGTATTTGAGATTTTGATTGAATTTGTTTTGAATTTATAGATCAAGTTGGGAATAATTGATATTTTACCAGTATTGAGTCTACTAATCCATGAAAATAGAATATTTCCTATTCTTTTACGTCCAATTTGTTTCATCCAAGTTTTATAATTTTCCACATACAGGTTTCATACATATTGGTTTTTAGTTTTGTTACATTGTGGTCTAAAAACATACTTTGTATGTTATTTATTATTTTAAATTTTTCTGGTGTGTTCTGTGTCTCTGAATATGTATTTTGTGGAATCTGCCAAGTGAGCTTGCAAAGAATGTGTATTTTGCTCTCATTAGGAGTATTCGCCACCTACTGTCAATGTCAGTTAGATCAAGTTGATTCAGAGGGTTCTATATTCTACTGATTTCAGGTTCAGGTCATCTATATCCTTACTGATTTTCTGCCTGCTAGGTCAACCAGTAATTGAAAGAGAGGTGTTGATGTTTCCAATCATACATACATTTTAAACTAATCTAAGTATACTTTGAAATGATGCTATACCACTTCACATATAATACAGGTATCTTTTAATAGAGTATTACCAATTCCTCTATCGTAAGCCTTATGAAATTTCTTTCATTTATTTCACTTGTCTATATGCTATATCAGCTAGTAACATTATTATTATTATTGCTTTAGATAAACAGCTATAGTTCAAGTGATTTTACTTATTTTTATTTTTTAAAAGACTATTTATTTTAATAGAGAGCAGTAGGAGAGAGAGAGCAAGAGAGAGACAGCAAGAGAGCATGAATGGGGAGGGGAGGGGCAGAGGGAGAAGCAGATTCCTTGCTGAGCTGGGAGCCTGATGCAGGACTTGATCTCAGGACCCTGGGATCATGACCTGAGCTGAGGCAGATGCTTAACCAATTGAGCCAGCCAGGCACCTGGTCAACTGATGTTAAACAACCTTGGTTAGGTAAGTCATTAGAGATAGAGGTCTTTCCAACAAATGGTGCTAAAATAATTGACTATCCATATCCACATATATATATAAGTATATAAGCCATATATATATATGATTATGTAAACTGTATATATATATATATGAACCTTAATCTAATTACTTATTCATTTAAAATTAACTTGAAATGGATTGTAGAGCTATATATATTTGATGTAACCATTAAAATTGTAGAAGAAAATATAGAAGAAAGTTCAATGACTTAGAGAAGGTGAAGACTGTTTAGGTAGGACACAAATCAGCAAATCATAAAGGAAAAAGACATTGAGAAGTTGGACTTCATAAAAATTTTCAATTTTGTTTTTCAAAAGAAAAACAAAACCACAAAGTGGCAGAAAACATATAACTTATAATGGATTTTATCCATAATATATAAAGAACTCTTATAACTTATATAGATAATAGACTTATAGATATGGAATTTACAGAGGTAATAGACTACCAAAGTAAAACAAATAGGCAAAAAATTGAATCAGATACTTCACCAAAGAAGATAATGTAATGATAGATATGCATATAAACAGATGCTTCACATCATAGCATTAGGGAAATGCAAATTAAATCCAAAATAAGAGCACACATCTACGAGGATGCCTAAGTAGATGCTACAGTGAAGAACAACTAGAAATCAAATTAATTGATGGTGGAGATGGAAAAAGATACAGACACTTGGGAAAACAGTTTGGTAATTTCTTATAAATTTTGTCATATACTTACCTTACATATCACCAATCTAATTCTTTAATATGTAACCAAGAGAATACATCCACAAAAAGGTCCCTGTGCAAATGTTCAAAGCTGCTATATTTGTAACATGCAACAATTGAAAGTAATCAAATTCCCATACAATATTTACTGAGAAATACTACTTAATAAAAGGGAACACATTGATGCACAGAACAGGACTGAAATCAAAGTGAAAGAAGCCAGGCACACAAAAAACACACAGAAAACTGAAGGATGTAAGATTCTATTACTATGAAATTCTAGGAAAGAAGAAAAACATAAGACAGTTACAATGATTATCAGGAGCTGGAATTATAAGGAGCAGATTGTCTGCAAATGAGCACAATGAAACTTATTGGTCTGGAAGTAGTCTATATTTTGATTTGGTGGTAATTATATGCTGTCAACATTTGTCAAAAATAATCTTAATAAAAATGAATTTTATTGAATCTAAATTATATTAATATATATAACTTTAATGGAATAGGATAAACATCAAACAACCCAACTCTTAGCCAGATTATCATAAATTTTCATATTAAAGGCCTATATGCTTCAGTATGTATCGCCTTGTACAAATTTCCCTTTCGAGGAAGAATTGCAAGGCATGCCAAAAAAGCAATATAAAACATAATGTGAAGCAATATAGTCATTATCAGAACCAGATTCAGATATCTTTCAGATGGTGGAAGTATCTGATATGGAATTTAAAAAAATTATTATAATATGTTACAGAGTCTCATGGAAAATGTGAGCAACATGCAGTACGAGACTGGTATTGTCAGTAGAGATATGGAAACCATAAGAGAAAATTAAAAGGAAATATTAGATATTAAAAATGTGGTAATAGAAATTAAGAATGCACTCAAAGTGCTCATACCTGATTTAACATAGCCAAAGAAAGAAATAGCAAACTTGAACATCAGGTAGCAGAAATTACCCAACTGAAATGCAAGGATAAAAAAGATTGGAGAAGGGGGTGCCTGGGTGGCTCAGTCCATTAAACAGCTGCCTTCGGCTCAGGTCATGATGCCAGGGTCCTGGGATCAAGCCCCATCCCAGGTTCCCCACTCAGTGAACCTCTTTTTTTTTTTACCACCAATAAACAAGGATTTATTTGGAAATTTCCAACCTGCCAGAAGTGGCACTTGCCAAGCCCTGGGGTCCACCCTCCTACCAAGCTCCAAAGGGCAACAACAGTCCTCCCCACCTCCCCCCTCACACCCCTGCCCTCCACCGTGTGGAGCACACACCTGTGTACCTCAGGCCGTGCCAGAGAACTGGAGTCCCCTCCGAGGAGGCTCCACCACCTTGGGCTCAAGAGCTAGGGTGACAGCCCTCTGGCATCCGAGGAGATGATGGCAGCCAGAGCCGCTTGCATAGATTGAGGAAAGAAAATACGGAAGGAGGCACCAAACAGGACTCCCTGAAAACCCCAACTTACCCCTGTACAAAAAAGTGGCTCCCGCATAGAAAAACCTGCTTCCCACATAGTGCAAATACCCAAAGGAAAGGAAAAAACCAGCAGCAAGGCTGGGCTGGTAGGAATGGCGAAGAACTTTGGTTTCAAGCCCCATCCCAGGTTCTCCCTCTCTCTCTCTGCTCTTCACCCTGCTTCTGCTCTCTCTTTCACTTTATCTCAAATAAGTAAATAAAATCCTAAAAAAAAAAAAAAGGTTGGAGAAGGAAACAAAACAAAACACAACACCCAAGACTATGGGACAAAGTAAGAAGTACAACATTTATGTAATTGGACACAAGGAGAATGGGAAAATGAGAAGATGAAATATTTGAAGACACAATGATTTATTTCCTCAAATCACAGATCCCAGAAGCTCAGAAAACACAAGTGGGATAAATATAAAAACCACACACCTAGGCAATTCATATTGAAACTGCAGAAAACTAAAGACAAATAGAAACCTTGAAGGCAGCCAGAGGGGAGGAACCTTACCTAGAAAGGAATGACGATAACTAGAGCCAGCTGCTCATCAGAATCTTTGCAAATGGGAAGAGAGAGTAGTCAAATTATTAAAGTATTAAAAAGAAAAAAAAACTACCAATGTAGAATTCTATATCAAATGAAACTGTTCTTCAATAATAAAATAAACATTTTCTGAAACAAAAATTAAGAAAAATTTATTGTTTACAGACTGTACTATAAGAAATTTTGAAAGTTCTTTTAAAGGAGCAAGATAACACATCAAAAACTTGGATTTACATAAAGAAAGAAAGTGTATCAGAAAAAAATGAATATCAGTATTTGATATTTTTCTACAAGAAAAGATCTGTTGTTATGAGTAAGGACCAAGATAAATAGATGGGACATCCTTAGACACTTCTGAGATAAAAAAATAGATCAGAAATGGGACCATGATTAACTGACACATGGAAATATATAGGTCAGCATCTATAATGCTAACCAAGAGAAAGAATTTCTGCCATGTTAACATAAAATTTATTTCTTTTTTTAAAAGATTTATTTCTTTGTGTGTGTGAGAGAGAGAGCATGAGCAGGCAGTGGGGGAGCGGGAGTGCAGCGGGAGAGACTCCTCAAGCAGACTCCATGCTGAGTGTGGAGCCCAACCCTGGCTTCACATCACACCCCATGAGATGACCTGAGCCACAAACAGAGTCAAGGTAAGTTGAGCCACCCAGGCAGCCCATGGTGTGTTTCTGTAGAGTCCTCTCTAGATGGGGATCCCTGTGTGGCCCAGCGGTTTGGCGCCTGCCTTTGGCCCAGGGCGCGATCCTGGAGACCCGGGTTCGAATCCCACATCCGGCTCCCGGTGCATGGAGCCTGCTTCTCCCTCTGCCTATGTCTCTGCCTCTCTCTCTGTGACTATCATAAAATAAATAAAAAATTAAAAAAAAAGTCCTCTCTAGAGTGGTGTCGGGGATTGAAAGTAACTGTTCGCCTGTTACTGCCCTACGATGCCTCAGTATAGGCTCCCCTGCAAACACTTGTCAGATGGAGATCAAGATAGGAAGGGTAGGTACTATCTCCTATGTCTAAATATTTACATTATAAATGTATAGAAAACTATTAAATAAAATATTTTTATCCTTAAAAAAAGCTATAATGAGATATTATTACATATCATTTTTAGGACCAAATCAGAATGGATGACAATATCTAGCAGTGCACAGATGTAGAGCAACTGGGTCTGTCGTAGGAATGTGATTTAGAGGAAAGTTTGCAATCTCTTATGAAGTTAAAATATACTTCCCATACCATCGGCAATTACTTTCCAGGTATTTACTCAGGAGAAATGACTACTGATATATTCACTAATATGGATGAATCTTTGAATCTTGATATACTGCGGGAAATAAGTCAGACACAAAAGGCTGCATATCATTTTATTTATACAAATGCTACAAAAACAAATCTATACTACAGTGACAGAAAACACAAGTCTGAGCATTTGTGTGACTGGAAATAAACACGGGGACTTTGAGGATAATGGATATTGTCTGCTTTTTGTTTGGAATAGTGGTTAAAGGTAGGTACATTTGTCAGGAATTGAACTACACATGTGAGTATATTGTATTTGAATAATACATCATTAAAGTTAGTCTTGAAAAGTATGTCTTGACCATGATGGCCAAGAATTAACCTTGACATTAGTAACATACTGGATTTCCTTCTCTTTCTCTTTCTTTCTCTTACTTGAAGATGGACATAACTAGAATCTGCTTGATTATCTTAATAGATATTTAATCATCCAGAGGAGGGCAGTCTCATTTATATTCAAGATAAGGAAGCTATATATCTAATAATTATAGGGGTGTGATAAAACAAACAAACAAACAAACAAACAAACATATCCACCATTTGCAGGTTTCCAGCCAGAAGAAATGTGCTCACAGGCTGGAACAATGAATCCAGAATAAGAACCAGGTACATTTGCAATTATGTATTAAATTGATTTAATGTGATGTAGTAAAGTTTGCTCTTTTATATTTTGTTGTAGATCTGTGTCCAATGAAAAATATGTAAATAAAATTACTATCTAAAGGTACTTTATATTTCCTGCAGAAATAATTATACAATTATTAGAATCATTTTGTCTGGAATAACATATTTGGAAATGTTGACTGCCTATGCTTTTTCACAACCCAGAAAACCATGGTATTCGGGAGCAGTGAAATATATACATTATTTTGTTGATACAATATATCCCCTCACTTGTAGGGAAAATTTAATTATTTTTAACAAATATGAATTCTCTGAATTAACATGGAGAATGATCAGCTCAGAATTAAAGAGGAAAATTTTAAATCAGTAACTGTAAGATTAAGTTAATTTGATTAAGAAAGGGAGAGATTACTGTGCTCTAAGACTTATTCAGTAGAATTTGATGCCTTTAAATTGACTTTAAATATACAGCATAATTTCAGCTAGATCAGAGATTGTGAACTGAGTTTTGAATTACTAATGAACACATAATTAAAGTAACCACTACATACACTTTTCTGGAGAGATTTTGGACAGATATAGGACTCTGTGTGTGTGTGTGTGTGTGTGTGTGTGTGTATAAATAGTACAAAATCTGAGCTTCTGCTGCCTTGGTTTTATCAAGACTTCACTCATTAACTGGGCAAACGTGGTAGTTATTTAAATTTTATGTATTTTTGTGTTTCCCCTTCCATAAAATTGGGACGATGGTAAATAGTGTCCACCCCATATACTTGTTATGCTGAGTAAGTGACAATATATGTAACACGTTTAGAACAGTGCATAGCACATGAACACAATTTAAGTACTAACTGTTTGCTTTTTTTATTGTTTTTATTGGACATTAGCCCAAGTTTTCATTGGAAACTTTCTAGTAGTACTTACAAGAATGAATAATGTGGAAAGAAATGGAAACTTCTGGTGGGTGGAGCAGAACTAGAGAATGTATATCATACAATGTAAGAAGCACTAGAGTAAGATTTTTTTTCTCTCTTGTTCACTGATATATGCCAAGTATCCCAAATAGAGTCCGGCATAGAGAAGTCAATAGATGCTTGTTGAATTGAATTGGCATTGCCATGAAGATACGATTTCCTCATGTCCAACACTTATGAAAATTAAACATCCAGTTACATGAGAACAATTATAACTCAACATGTAATACACATGAGAAAAGAATTTAAAATTGCTTCGTGAACTACTGTCTCAAACTTGAAAAATGAAATCTGCATGAAGTAAATAATTTGCACGTAGGAAAAGAAGGCTACAAAGGCTATTATGCCACTGATAATAAGTCAGTGGCATCTGATAGGACAAAAAGAAAGATGGCAATAATTTACATTAGCTGAGGAAAAAATGGGAGGAAATGTAAAAACTCTGAGGAAACAAATTTATGTTGATCAGGGAATTCCTTAGTTCTATTCTATGAGGAATGTATCACACTGGACCTTGCACAATTAAACTTGGCAAAATTTGGTTTCATCTTCCTCACTTCCTTTTTGCTAGTCTATATGGTTAAAACATTGACCAATATGAATGGAATTTCACGAAATGATTATCATGAAAACTAAATTTTTAATTCTGTCTTGGACCTCTATATATAGCTTGCTTTAAAGTCTTAGGATTATCTTTTTATATGAGCAGAATGACTTTACATAATGGTCCCAGATGCTTCATTACAAAAGAGGTAATGAACCTTCTTCAACACCTCAAGCTGAGCATCCGTGACTGCTCATCAGTGAGTGAGCAAATTATGTCAGTTAATCGGCAAGGAAAGAGCAAGTTGCTGCTATCATGTGATTCTGTTTAGTTTCCTGTGATGCTTAATATGAAAAGGAACTTTACCCATTGTTCTATCTTTTCTATTCTCCCATCAGTCTGTTTTTCCTGAGACACATATTCTTACTCTTTAAGTTATCATGAACTATTGGTAAGACCATGGATGACTTGTAAGATTGACTTGCACACCACTGAACTCAACTTTATTTCGTAAATATCTAATGCAAAGAGAGATACTCTGGATCTAAGCAATTCTCTATTCAGAACTTTTGTGCATTCAGGCAAAACTGAATTTCCAATCTTGATATATTGTGAGTCTATAATTTTAGAAGATATACAGGGTGTGGGTTTTGATGAATGCAAGTTAATATGGCCATGCAGATTACCTGTCCAGTCTTTTCACCCAACTGATCTCTCACTGGAGAGTTCATGAAATAGGAGAGCACATAGGAAAAATGGGGCCGGAGTGAAGAAACAGAGCTGAAGGAAACAATATCTCAGGGTGAAATGTGAAATATCTAAAAAGTGAAATGCTTTTGCTATGCTGTAATGGAAGATGAACTAAAATTTGATCAATAAGTAATCTTAAAGGCCACTTCTAAAAGAACACTGTTCTTATAGTTGCACTTAAAAAAAAAAAAAAGACATTTTGGATTCACTGAAATAGTTTTACCTTGGTGTGCTATAAAATAAGGAAAAAAATTCAAATTAGTTCAGTGATGCAAAAGAGTAAATATAAAATTACTGTGAAAATATAACAATATAATGATAGATATTAAATTAGTTGTCCCTTCCCAGTAGCATGAATAAAGAGCTATTAACCATAAATTGCAATGGAATTACCTACTGGATGACAAAACCCCCCATATAAAGAGATTTTAAAGCTGTTTCCTAAAGTGACTACTACTACTTATTCCTATAGAAAACCAGATTCATTACTAAACATCAGCAGTGAACTATGTCAGAGTAAACTACTTTTTTCTTAAGGTTAAAATAAATTAAAAAAAATATACCTCAAAAGGTTCATGGTTATCTGGAAAATCAAGTTTAAGTGCATAATCTCCATAAACAAATTAAACCTATTGTGATAGGCTTATGTAGTACACAACTTAAATTAGCAATTCATACATAATGAAAATTAAACAGTTTTATACGTAGTTATGAAAAGGTGAAGATGAAATCATCAAATATGAAAGAAAAGAGTAGTATCGGGCAGCCCGGGTGGCTCAGCGGTTTAGCACCACCTTCGGCCCAGGGCCTGGTCCCGGGGTCCTGGGATCGAGTTCCACATCGGGCTCCCTGCATGGAGCCTGCTTCTCCCTCTGCCTGTGTCTCTGCTTCTCTCTCTCTGTGTCTTTCATGAATGAATAAATAAATAAAAATCTTTTTTAAAAAAAGTACTATCAATAAAGATATTTTAAATGTTACACAAAAAAATCTATATATTGGTATGTGTTCATGTGTGTGTTTATATAATTTTGCATAAATATAAGCATATATATGTGTATATATGTGCATATATATACTTATTATATAAACATGTAGAATGTTAAGGATTTTAAGAGGAAACTATAAAGAAGAAGAAAGAGATTATTGCTTATCCTCAGACTCAAAAGACTGTTATTTTACATTGGTTCACTAATTTAATCTCTAGCTTGTCTAGGTAAGTATCCAAAATATGCCTTTTACCTTAAGATGTAACCAAAAGTCCCTTTAAAAAACAAAAAAATAAAAACAAGGCTTAGATAATAAAATCCAGGGTCTACCTAACAATATTTCATGTAGTTCTGATGAGTTTTAAGAATGATTGTGTTCATTTAGACATGTACCTTGCTGAAAGTTGAGCATCTTGATTTTTATGACATTTAAATATTAGAATTATCATATATATTTGGCACAGACAGTAAATGCTTATTAAGTGAGTATTGACTTAGGTCTTGGGTACTTTGGTTGAGTTTCTGAGTTATTTGGATACTTTAAAAAGGACAAATATACATATTTGGATACTTTAAAAAGGAGATATATATATGTATATATATATATATATGATGGATTTCTGAAATTTTAATGACCTTTTTACACTATTCAGCTAACATTCTATTTAATTTTTTGACTAATATAAAATCTTTCTTTATTATGGCACATTATTAACATCCTGGTTGCTTTTATTATTCACTAACAAAAAATGCCCAAAGGTAATAGAAAAACAAAATTCAGTTAAGTTAATGTTAAGCGATAAGATTTATAATAACTATGAATAACTACAAAGATCAGCAGCTGGTTTATGCAGATGGCCAATAAAATGTTGGAATGTCCAAAACATAAACATAAGGGGTGGCAGTAGGAGGCAGGTAGTGATTAGATATGGGATGGCTGAGGTTAGCTTTTAGTTTGGGTAGAACATTGGACTTTTTTTTCTTCCAGTAGAAATTTCCTCTATGAAAAAAATAATTATCAAAATGATACATTTCACATGATGGGGGCCCTTGTAGCAAATTTACATCATTTAATTTTGATGTACTGAAATTATTGCTAGGGCTTCTGAAAAGGATCTGATTTAAAGATCAAGGAATCAGTTAGGTAATAGGAAATCTGAGTCCATTACTGGACAGATAAATTGAAGAACTGATATAATTTCATTTTTATAAATTTACTGATGAATCATATAAGCTTTCTTTCAGGATTATATCTGATCATTCAGAACTGTAAACCTTACAAACCTTCATTGACCTATTGATGTTTTTAGTGTCATAGAAACTGGCAGTATTTTAACCTGACTTGAAGGAATACATTCTGATTGATATTTAGAATAAATATTGATATTTAGAATAAAACAAATTGTGCTTTCATGATTCCACTCTATGTGTCTCACTATTCGAAACTTCCTTTTCCAGGTTTTGTATTCCACACAATCCCACTTACTACACCTCATCAGAATTCACTTATATATATACAGTTCACATATATATACCTTAACGTACCTTTTTCTATGAAATGTGACAATGTTATTATCACAATACACATCTACCACTTGAACCTAATCCTTATTTCTGACCTAAGAAATCCTATCCATTAACTTTTTCTTTTTCCTGATATTATACCATTAAGAATAATCAGTAAGAGGGTCAACCCCATGCTCAGCACTGTGAGGTGAATACCTGAATGAAATAGTATCTGTATAACAGCCAATGAACCAACAATGTCAACAAACAACTATTTTTTGACAGCAAGAAGAAATGCATGCTATGATTTATTTATTGACAATGATTTCCAGAATGTACTATATGCACCTCAAGGATGCGGTAGAAAACGAGAGTATTAGAATTATTTTTTTTTTAATTTTTTATCTTACTTTAAACGTTCTATTTTTGGTTTGCTGTAATACCTTTATTAGTCATTAACAGATAATCATAATATATTACAGATATATAGTCATATATTTTTTAATCAGTTGAAGAATATGACACCAAAAAATGTTGAAGACTTTTAGGAAAGCATGTTAGGGAGTTTAACTGAAAAGTAGAATTGAATATAAAGAAAATGATGGGTCAAGTGCTTATTAGAGTGGTTATTAGAGTGGTTTAACTATAAACTGTATCATGTAAGTGGGGTATCCACCACAGTTCTCACTTACTTTTCTAAAAATTTTTATCAGCAGAAAATAGATGTACACTTTAGCAAGTAGCCAAGGAAAGTGTAATACAATAATTATTTACACAGGAGTCAATAGAGATTAGATAAAACAAGGAATGGTTGGTTGTACCAGGGTTTAAGTCATCACTACTCCTAGACCTTGAATGGAAAGGGAGAAGGCAATCATACCTTTTTGCAGAGGGTCACCTGACAGAGACTGTGGCCTTCGGTTTGGGGACAGATGATGTCTATTATCCAAGGAAGAACCAAAGGAGTAGATATCTTGACTTTATTTTTTGCCACCCTCCAAACTCTTACTGGTTACTCCCATTGGCCAGATCCAATCTGAAGCCAGAGAAGGAAGTGCACAGATATAGTCCATACAGGACAGCCTCCTTGGGTATAGTTTGAGAAAGAGAGTGGAGTGTGGATATGCAAGAGAAAATTGAAAATTTCCACATTCCATTCCTCTTTATTCTTGGCATCTTTTCTTTTCCAGATGAAAAAAAAATGTGTCTCTAATACAAGGGATACATGAATCCCATCACCTACCATAACCTTATGGCTTGATGTCAGTTTAGTCGTATCCCCAAATAAAATCGAAAATGTTGGCAAACCTCAGTACTCTTTATGTAAGATAATCTAGGGGGGGAAAGTGAGGGAAGAAATTCTTAATTAACATAAAATATAGCTTCCTTAGTCCTATTACTTACGTAACCTCTCATAGGACCTTAAATGACAGTTGTATATTCTTTTAAGCTACATCCATTCAATGTGTATTCTAAGCTCTGTCAGTGACTGGGCTATAGTATTCTTTATCTGGTGATATGATCTTGGGGTATAAGCCTTTGATTGCTTCTGCCTTGATTGGATTTCTTCATTATTCTGTTACCTGACCTTTTATAGAAGTGAGGCAATCTAGAGAAACCTCTAGGTTCCAGAAATAGTTCTTGCCTCCATTGTGTGGCAGCAATCTGATTTCCTATTGTTAAATAGCATCAATCACCTCAACCTCAATGATTGTAGTCCCTTTCTCTGCTAAGTTGAAGAGCTTGAGGAGTTTATGATGGCCTGAGGGCATACTCACTTTCCAATTTAACTGAGATTGTGTTGTCTGGGGGAAGCATTTCTTCTGTGGAAACTAGGGCACTTCTACCTACTTGCTGAAAGAAGCTGCTCCCACTACCTTCCTTAGTTTCTGGACTTGTGCATTTTGACAGCAGGAGAGATGGCATGTGTTGGATAACGGTGTAACATCTGGTGGGACGCCGTCCCAAATCCACAAGATTTTGTGCTGCTACAGCAGTCTTTAGCAGATTATTCCATTCTATCAGATCTGCTACTTGTAGATGCTGAGACCAGTGGATTTGGGGGTGAGCTCATGGACGCATTTCTTTTGTTGCAAACTACTTCCCTTTGTCTGAAGTAAGATTATGTCAGAATCCAAAGAAAATAGGGATTTTGTAAGCCTACAAGTCATGATGCTGACAGAATTGTGACCAGAGAAGAAAGATGCCAGATATGTCTTTTCCTGCAAGAAAACATATTTTCCCATAGTGATAAAAGGAGTCAAGTAGAACCAATGTCATACCGGTTAGGCAGAAGGTGCCATATGAATGGCTTTGTGTTGTCTTCTGCTATCAGCACACTGGTTGGCCATAACCAGATCAACCATGAAGAGAATTTCATGTTGTCAAACCTGGCCCCTTGTGTTATCCTGGCCTACTAGTATCTTTCCCATTGAGCAAACACTTGGATTAACAAAAATGAAGACTAATAGCTATAGAACAGATAATTTTGTGCGTCCGATTATTGAGGTCCCTCTGCAGTGTCAGCCTTCTCTGGAAGATTAAATGGGACATGAATATCCGTATTTTATGCTCTTTCGAAGGGGACCACTCCTATACTTCATTGGAACTTCTTGTCATCAACTCTCCAATTGGGTTCTTTTAAGTCCCTTACCAGTGGCCCAATTTGTCAGCTACTGCTCGAAGATTAGTGTAGATCACGACCTCAAGCTATCTCTCCCTTTAGGCTGGGCAGGGGGTAAGGGGGTGGGTAAAGTGGGTATATTTTTACAAACTTGATGAATCATATGTGTGATGATATATCAATGCTGGGAGTTTATCATTGTGTATCTTAAGAACAATTTATATTAAATATTAGGGGCTTCTTTAAAATGACCATTGTAAAAAAATAAATAAATAAATAAATAAAAAATAAAATAAAAATAAAATGACCATTGTTATGGTGCCTGGGTGGCTCAGTTGATTACAACATCTGACTTCTGCTCAGGTCATGATCTCAGGGTCCTGGGATAGAGCCCTGTGCCAGGCCACACTCAGTGGGGAACCTCCTTCTCTCTCTCCCCCCTCTCTCTCTCTGCCCCTCCCCCTGCTCCTGCTCTTTCTGTCTCTCAAATAAGTAAAATCCTAAAATAAAATAAATAAAATGACCATTGTTCCACTTGAAATGTGCCTTTACAGAGGGCTTCCCGAAGTAGCTGACAGCCTAAATTGTTGCTTTTGCTTCCAAAGAATTTTTTTTTTTTTTTTTTGGCAGTGTAGGCAGAGGTAGGAAGATGGGATTTCCTACTTAAATCTCAAACTAAGGCTATTACTAGAGCTATTGCAAGATGAGGGCCTTTTAAATACTTTTAATGAGGAAGCTCATTCTTAATGTAGACGGAAATAATTTCATATTTCAGCATTATTTTATTACCTTAGTGAACACTTTAAACGCTGGGCCAATTGTTTCCAGGAAACACTTCTGACTCTAACATGTGCCAAACAACCTCTTACTGTATGTAAGAATAGCTCTAGCTTAATAGATGTGTACAATGTTTTTTAAGGAGGATTATGAAAAACAAAGTAAAACACTTTATACTAATATAGGAATTTGCTTTTTCCTAAAAACAAACCAAGAACTTTGCTACTTGTCTTTGCTCAGCTACTAAATGTTTTCCTTATCTGTAAGTTGTACTGAAGCTCCTGGAAAGTACTTTCCAGCTGGGGAAAAAAAGCATAATTCTTTTTGGGTGATCTACCTGTTTTTCACCTGTTTTTCATCACTCATTTCATACAGTGAGAAGCTCTCCTTCCTTCAGGAACTCCACCCAACACTGATCCCTCCTTTTTCATGTCGCCATTATCTACTGACTTTACTTTGAACCTGTCACTGTCACAGCAAGTTGTGTCTCTCTTCACTGAAGCCAGATTTCTGATTAATATGGGCTGAAATCACCTTACGAGGCAATGGACTGCTTGAGAAAATACAGATAATTCAAAAGAAAGGATGTAAAAGCTCTCCTAATCTAATGAATAGCTACTAATCTTCACTGTTGACAAGGACACATACATCATGGAACTTAATTTTTTATAGAAATGGGCATTTTGTAACATTCGTCCATGATCTCTTTTTCTCATTTGATAATAATATGAACATCTTCCATATCATTAAATACTTTTGTCTAGGAAATTTTTGATTATTGTATGGTTTCATTATATATAATACAGCTTAGAGTATTTACTGCGTGTGCATATGCGTATATACAGGGAGAGAATATACATTTATTTTCACCTGCATGTATAGACACATAATACGACTTTAATCACCTATGTTGGTAAGACATTGGACATATCATATCTATACTTCCTGAGAATATAATTTTTTTAAAAGAATTCTTGAGTTAAAGGTTATAAGCTATGTTTCATTTTCTTGTATAAAGCATTATAGGAAGGTGTGATATGGGCACCCACTATAGTACTTATGTGCATTGACATATTCATTCATTCATTCACTCATTCATTATGTTTCTAAGTTAACTGAGGTATAATTGACAAAAATCTTTTAGATTTATGATGTACAATGTGGTATTTGGGTTTTTTTTTTGTTGTATTTTTTTGTTTTGTTTTTTAAAGATTTATTTATTCATTCATGACAGACACAGAGAGAGAGAGAGAGAGAGAGAGAGGCAGAGATACAGGCAGAGGGAGAATCAGGCTCCTCGCAGAAGCCAGATATGGGACTCGATCCTGGGATCCTGGGGTCATGACCTGAGCCAATGGAAGCTGCCCACCCGGCGTCCCTACAATGTGGTATTTTAATATGTGTGTCTCCCATCCAAGTACTAACCAGGCCTGACCCTGCTTAGCTTCCAAGATCAGATGAGATTCGGAACATTCAGGGTGGTATGGCCTTAGAAGCTAATTAACATATCTGTCACCTCACATAGTTCTGCTTTTGTTTTGTTTTGTTTTTTTGTTTGTTTGTTTGTTTGTTTCCCTTATGGTGAGAACATTGGATCTACTCTTTTAACAAATTTCAAGTATACAAAATAATATTATTTTTAAAGTTTTAATTTAAATTCTAGTTAGTAAACTAGAGGTTTTTCATTGTTTAAATACCACAATCTCTTCTACATATCTCTCAGATGGGAAAAACCTCTATTTTAACTCCTCTGTTCATCAGTCTTTCCATAGAACTAGGTTGTCTGAAAGCTTTCTTCTACCTTTTTCAACTTGTTCACTGATGAATGAATAGTACCAGGCACTGGGACCCAAAGCTCGCAGTGGTCTCTTCAGCCTGTTGCTCCTCTGGTACTTACATTGGCTTCTCTTGGTCTCCCACATTGAATTCTTTCTTGGTTATAAAACCCAGTGTCACGGGATGCCTGGGTGGCTCAGTAATTGAGCGTCGTCTGTCTTTGGCCCATAGCATGATCCTCAGGTCCTAGGATCAAGTCCAGCATCCAGCTCCCAGTGGGGAATCCACCTCTCTATCTTCCTTTTTCTGTGTGTCTCTCATGAATAGATAAATAAAAAATAAAGCCTAATTTAAAAAACAAACAAACAAAAAACAGTACCAGCACTGATTTGAGGTAAAATGCATTGGTGAGTCTTCATAGACTAAAGGGGAAAGAGCAAAGTGCATTAATAAAAATAACACTATTATGTATAATAGGTCCAAAATCCCAACTGTTTAGCAAAATATAGTTGTTTTTCTTTCATGTAAATTATGCAACATATGTACCTTATCAGTCAGTGGCTCTCCTCGAAGTGGTGATTCACACCCCCATGTTGCTGTCTTCTTATTTTGGCTCTACTGTTTTCTTTACATTTCTTTCTTTCTTTTTTGGCAGGGGAGGAGAGAGGGAGATAGAGAATCTTAAGCCGGCTCCATACCCTTCGTGGACCCTGATGCAGGGCTTGATCTTACAACCCTGAGATCTGAGCTGAAATCCACAGTCAGACACTTAACAGACTGAGCCACCCAAGTGCCCCAGCCCTGCTGTTTTCAATGTGGCTTCCAGAATTGTTGTATTGAGGGAAAGAACATGGAGAATCACTAGGCCTGGGTTTGGATCATATCATGTCTATCCTCAGTTACAAGGCACATTTAGCTGCAGAGGAGGCTGGGTAATGCTGTATGGGCTATGTGCACAGGTAGGAGAGAAAATGGACTCAATAGTTAGATGCTCTGCCATAACATGTGAACAGGTAGGGATAATTAACTATTATAATAGGATAATGGAGTAAGGTAAACGAGCTATAAAATCATAGAGGAGAGAATATTTACCTTTCCTTAAAGTTGATATTGGTGAACAGGGACTATTTTGGTCATCAGGAATAGAAGAAATTTCCCAGCCAAAGGAAATATGGAAAGTTAGAGGTGATAAAAAGAATAATTCCTATAAAGCATGGTTAATATGTTTCTTCATTAAATTTCTGCCACTTTTTCAAAACATATTTTCAGAGAAATTTGTAAGGATGGATGCATAAGGAAGTATATTAATTGAATCACAATTTATAATAGAAATTATTGACACAACATAAATGTTCAGTGAGAAAGGATTGGTTAAGTAAACCATGGTATAGCCAAGCTATGGCATATTTTGCAGCCAATAGAAAGTAGGTATGGATTTACATATTTATTTAGAAAGATTCCCACAATTGCTTTTCAAAGGATAAAAATGAGCATTCATAATGATGACCATGCTAAATGAAATGATAAAATTCTGTGTGTTTGAATGATTCTATTTTAAATAGTATGTCTCTGCGGAGATTAATCAGTCAAGCAGGAGTTTCAATGATTGTTCGTTTTCTTTTTCATAATGCCTACCTACCTCCCACTCTCTCTCTCATCTTTATCTCTATCATCTTTCTTCTTTTATTTTAAATGAGCATATATTATTTTTATCATACAAATTATATATTTTTATTTAAAAATAAAAAAATTGGTTGGAAAAAAGTTTAAATTTTTAAAAATAAAAAATTGGTTGGAAAAAATTTGGTTGGAAATCAGTGACCCTTCCTTCGGTTCTGCAGATGATCTCTCACTTAGCTATCTGATGAAACTACTACCTTATTAATGCTTAATGGGAGGCACCCTCCTGGGAAACAGTAGCTAATGTCTGCTGGACTTGATCTAGTCAAGGGCTTGCTATTTACAACTTTCTTGCCACATAAAAATCTAGCTGCTGAAATGTAATGGACAAAAATCAGAACACCATGTAATGGCTAGGATTAAAAAAATGTAAAAAAAATGTTATTGCCAAATGTGTCAGATTCATAAAAGTTGTATATAGTTCTTCTTCAAAGAGATAGTAGGTGAATTGCTATTTATACATTAAACAGAATGAATTTGATTGTTTAATATATATTTAGCATTTGTTATTATATTTAAAGTCTGTTACTGTTTCGAACATAAATACGCCTAAATAAGTAAATATAAAGTTCCTTGTTCCTAAACAAAAATTACCCTTGACAAATTCAGGGTCTTTAGAATTAGCAAACAAGCATGGCCCAGGGAACTGTGGGGAGAAGACAAAATAGTTTGATGGTGGAAGTGTGGTCCCACTGCTGGTTTGATTTCCTCATCTCTAACTCTACCACAAACACATTTAGGATTGATGAGACAAAAAACAATGTCTTAGAGAAATTGATTGATTAGCAATGAAGGATCAGTATTCAAAGATGGGAGAGACAGAAAGTCAGAGTTTTAAATTTATTACATTTGACAAATAGAGAGACGATAAAAGTGAGAGAAGAGCTGTATTGCCACCAAAAAGAACATTTTTAAAGGCAAATATACGGAAATGATCAACTAAGTAAATTTGAAAATGTAAATGTGATTTGAAGTAATTCCCTGGAGAGCATGGCACATGGGATAACATTAGGCTTTGGTTCAATATGATGCTTTTACTAACATACATCATGTATTACTGTGTTCTTTAACCAAATAAAATTATTACTCTAAAATCAACTTAAGGGGGTGCCTGGGCAGCTCAGAGGTTGAGCATCTGCCTTTGGCTCAGGTTGTGATCCCAGGGTCCTGGAATCGAGTCCTGCATTGGGCTCCCAGCAGGGAGCCAGTTTCTGTCCCTGTGTGTCTGCCTCTCTCTCTGTGTGTCTCTCATGAATAAATAAAATCTTATATAAATATAAATATAAATAAATAAATAAATAAATAAATAAATAAATAAGTCAACTTAAAGAGCACGTGGGTGGCTCAGTCTGTTAAATGTCCAGCTCTTGATTTCTGCTTAGATCATGATCTCTGGGTCCTGGGATTGAGCTGCGGAACAAGCTCTGTGCTCAGCAAGATTCCACTTGGGATTCTCTCTCACTCTCCCTCTGTTCACCAACTCCCATGGCTCATGCGCTCTCTCTCTCTGAAATAAACAAATAAATAAATAAAATATATATAAAATAAAATAAACAAATTTTTTCTCACTTAGTTTTTTTTCTAGATACAGATTGTCTTATCTCTCTTTTTGCAAATAAACAATGCTCTTTGTTAAGGGGACATGTCTGCAATTGAAAAAAGCATGTTCATAATACAATGTACATAACCAATAATGAAATTAATATGTAGTATCCCATTGATAGATTGATCAGTTTGTTTGTTTATATTTAGGTAGTTATCCTCCTTAGCAATAGGAATTCTAAGATAAAAGTAAATCTCCTTAAAATCTTTGCAGTGTGAACTATGTTTAAAAAATACACATGCACATATATGTAAAGATTCTGCTTTTATATTTCTACAAGCTTTACAATGTCATTTTGACTGAGCTTAATCATTATTTTTTAATGATTTCACCATATAATTAGGGGAAAAAATGACTTACAGCACAGTATATTACTTTTGCAGTTCAAACCAACTTTGGAATCGGGACATTTCCATTCATATTCAAATTAATAATCATGAAATCCAAATGTAGATTTTGTTGCCTTTTGTGTTACATTTGCCTGTTAGAGCAGAAAAGTTAAATAAATAATGATGCTTCATTTTTTTTAAAGTTTGGCTTTGGGGGACATGATATTGTGTGGATGTCGGTGGTCTTTTTTTCTTTTTTAAGCTACGTAGAGGAGAGAAATGAACAGGTTAGAAAAAAATAGGAATTGCTTTTTAAACAAATTACAGATCAGAGATAAACTACATACCCAATCCCTTAATCTGTCCCATTTCCTGTTTATATTAATTGAAGGAAAAATACTGGCTTGTCTAGCAAGATGCATTCTTCCAAGTAACACTCAGAAAAAGAAAAAGGATAGTTCCACATTGTAATTACTTAGCATTCTTTTTCTTTTTTGCTTGAACAAGGTGAAAAATGTCAGTAGATCTGCTCATGCAAAAGAAAAGAAATATAAAATGTCAAACATGCATTCATTAGAGGTTATTATAGAAAAAAGTATTTAACTTTAGGGAGGAAACACTTAACCTGATACACATTAAGTTGTTATCTATTCTCCTCTAAGAAAATGAGAATAATTAAGGAGAATGATTATAGGTGCTGCTAACTGGTTCTAAGTTTAAGGATACTGTTTATGACAGTTTTGTTTTTATTGATGTTAATTCTATAACATGATCATACTTACTACCACTGACAAAACTATTGTCTTGAGAATGCTAAGCAAAGCAAATGGCTGTACCTTTGAATATATTGCAAAATCCAAGTACTTTTGTGTGCCTTAACTTAATCTTCATGCCATAAGATGCTGAGTGTCACATTTTTCCACTTGAAATAAATGTTAACTCCCGACTGCTTCCTAGGCTTGGTAGCATTTTGTGGACTCTGGTGCATTTTTTCTGCAATGTGATATACACCTGTTGGAGTGTATAGAGGGAATTTATTTATTTATTATTTTTAAAGACTTCATTTATTTATTCATGAGACACACAGAGAAAGGCAGAGACACAGGCAGAGGGAGAAGCAGGCTCCCTGCGGGGAGGCCCATGTCGAACTCGATCCCTGGGGTCACAGGATCACGACCTGAGCCAAAAGCAGATGGTCATCCATGAGCCACTCAGGTGCCCCTATAGAGGGAATCTAAAAGAAATGTAAATGGTGAGTTGATTTCTTAATTTCTAAGAATTCTTGACCTCAAATTCTTTAATCACTTTTTTATTTTCTGAAGGACTTTTAAAATTTAAGAAAATTTTTGAACAGCTCTTTTAATGTTATTTTTCCCTTGAGCTCTTTGCTCTTTTAAAATAACATGTACATATGCATGTATGTATACATGTATTAATTCATATCACGTTAGTTTTCAAAAAGTTTTTCTTCTCTCTTTCCATAACTGCCATCATTTTTATGAGGAAAAAAAGCAACTTTAAATGGTGTGTTCCTAGTCTTCTCTTGTCGGTTACCTTGCCCAAGCCCTGCTCAGTCCCTTATCTGAGGGGTCCCTGGGTGGCTCAGAGGTTGGGCGGCTGCCTTCGGGCCAGGGTGTGATCCTGGGGTCCCGGGATCGAGTCCCGCGTCAGGCACCCTGCTTCTCCCTCTGCCTGTGTCTCTGCCTCTCTCTCTCTCTCTCTCTCTGTGTGTGTCTCTCATGAATTAATAAATAAAAATAAATAAATAAAAATAAATAAAAAAGTAAAAAAAGAAACCTTAACTGATTGTTGAATTGAATAATGGGAACTTGCTGGCAGCATGACAACTGGCTGTGTTTACCCCAGAAAGGAATTCCAAAGGCATTAAGGACAGAAATAAAACAAGGAATTTGGATATATGTGGTGATACAGAAAATGAATAATGTACTACACACACACACACACATAAACACACACACACACACACAAACCAACTTTCTTGAGAATTTTATGCCATTTCTCCAAAACAGAGATGATAGGCATATGAGGTATAATGCAACAGCTGATGACAAGAATGATATTTAAATATATACATTTTATTACTAAAACAGTGAATTATTAAAGAAATGAAAATTGAAACAATACTAAGATATAATTATTTTGCCTATCATTTTGGGGGGGAAGATAATACTATACAATGCTGACAAGAGTATGGAGAAGGTAGTGCTCTGATTTTCTGTAATAAGGAATTGCTAATTGGTAAAAATTTTTGAAGATTAAATTGAAAATACTTCTTAAAGTTCAAACATTGCATAACCTTTGACTCAGCGATACTATGTTTATAAGTGTACCGTGTGTACTAACACAAGTCATACAAAAATGTATGCACAGGAGTATTTGCTGAGTGAGTGTTGAGCTTTAGCTCTAGAATCCGACAGACCTGAGTTGTAATTACCACTTCATTACTTTATTTTTAATATATATATTTTTTATTGGAATTCAATTTGCCAACATATCATAACAACCAGTGCTCATCCCATCAAGTGCCCCCCTCAGTGCCCGTCACCCAGTCACCCCCACACCCCGCCCACCTCCCCTTCCACCACCCCTAGTTCGTTTCCCAGAGTTAGGAGTCTCTCATGTTCTGTCTCCCTCTCTGATATTTCCCACTCGTTTTCTCTCCTTTCCCCTTTAATCCCTTTCACTATTTTTTATATTCCCTGAACGAATGAGACCATATAATGTTTGTCCTTCTCCGATTGACTCACTTCACTCAGCATAATACCCTCCAGCTCCATCCACATCGTAGCACATGGTGGGTATTCGTCGTTTCTAACGGCATGACTTTCTAGATATGTGAGCTTAGGCAAGTTACATAGCATGTCTAGATTTCACTATCCTTTGAGAATTGAATAAAATGATGTCTATCAAGTGTGTAAGAAAGTGTTTGGCACCTCATGAGTACTTGAGAGATGCTTATTAGTCTATTAGTCTATTAATGAAGATAATATTGTTATAAATATTGTGCAGCATCATTTATAATAGTAAAGATCTGAAAACAAGCCCCCTATTCAACTGGGATATCAGTTAAATAAACTTAGGTTTATTGAATAGAATACAACAATGCCACTAAAAAGAATAAGATCAATCTATGTGAAAGTAGAGGCAAGAAATACTTTGAAAAAATAAAGTTTTAGTATTAATAGTATTATTCCATGTGTGTGAAAAGACACTAATATATTTTGACTAGTCTATATCAACAGAAAGAGGGAAAAGAATATGAACCAACATATTGATAGTGGTTATCTCTGGGAAGTGGGCTAATGAGCCATTTTAATTTTTTCTCTGTTATATTTTTTGAGATATTTAATGTTTTTTAAGGTCATTCTTTATTGTCTGCAAAAGTCAAAAAAAATTGTCAGAAAAAGAATTAATCCTGCTTTTCTGGCATTAAGGATACAGACCAGAATATGTCATCTATCTGTATGTATGGAGATATAAAGATATATTCAAATACTTTATCTATCTATAGACCAGTGTATGTCATCTCTCTCTCTATAGATAGATAAGGTATACATATGTATCTATATCTCCATACATACAGATAGATGACATATTCTGGTCTGTAACCTTAATTAAAAAAATAGGACACACATATAAAACATTAATGGTAAGTAGGTATCATGTACCCTGATATGTTTTTATTTGAAAGTTATAGAGAACTATGGAAATTCATTAACAATTTTTGTGGTATCAGTACTTGAAAAAGAAATCCTAGGAATGGAAGGAACCTCAATACTTCTCTGAATCCAGCATCTCACCAAGAGCACAAATTCACTGAAAGCCAACTCCACTAACGTCATCTGATTTGGGGGATAATAAGCTACCAACTCCAAAAGTAAAATATTGCTGTTAGAATTTTATTTCTTAAATTGATTAAAATGTGCTTTCTCATAAAATTCCTGCCATCATTTCTACTTTTGCTTCATAAACTGAATGAGGCTCTTTAGAAACTTTCTTTAGATGATAGCTTCTTAAATAGTTTCAAGTTGGAAACACATAATTTTTTCATTTAAAATTTTCCCCAATTTTTATTATTTTCCTGTGTATCAGAGGATTTCCAGGCTTATTACCTTCTTGGTGCTCATATCTGAAGGTTCTCAGAGACACTTATTCTCCTTTATAGCCTGACTCGTGCCATTCCAAAGTCAGGATAACCTTTCAAAGGGAATAGTCAGCTGGGTGATCCAACTGTTTATTATTAGTCCTAGCAATATCAGGCTTGGTGTTCTCTAACTATAAACATCAAGGAAGACAAAAGTTTGTTTACTATTTTCTAGTTTCAAGCCTATTTTATTTGGAATTTGTATTTTTATGAAGTATAATAATTTACAAATTATTTTGACAAGCTTTATATCCTTTATAAATTTTGGAAATTTTTAAGGTAATCTGGATCCAAATATTTTCCCTCTTAAGTAATGTGGGAAGCTCATTTCAGTACAATTAATGTGTTAGGAACTATGAAATAGCAACACATTGTAAGAGTCAAGACGAGACCACATTCCTTTCATTTTAACTTAACATCATTATGAAGAGTAAATTAAGGGTTGACTAGATTTTTAAAATTATATATTAACATACATACACACATATGCATGCAAACACTCACACACACATTGAAACTTGTACTTTGGAGCAAAAAGGGACATTAGTGTAGTGATAACTTGTAGGGCAATGACCAAAACATTAGCCTTATATGGGATCCTAAGTTCTCTTAATAAATAATCAAGCCTAGAATATTGTTGTGAAGTTCCACTTACTGGGCACATAGTTTCAAATTCAACTTGACATTTGAAATTATATGTCACCACTATGAAAGTCCTTGTATTTTTTGAAAATGCTTTGACAGGGAGTCCAATTGCAATTGAGATGAAGGATTATCAAAGTTGCTTGCTTTTATAAAGATGTAGTGGGAGGAGAGACATGTAAAATATCAAAACATTTAGTTGAATGTGAGAATAAATTTATCTTGGTATATTTTCAAAAGTTCTCTTTTATTTTGTACAACTTTGCCCAGTATCCAAGGTCATCCCCTCTCTAATAATTTTATTTAAAAAAATATGACAGATGGGACGCCTGGGTGGCTCAGCGGTTGAGCCACTGCCTTTGGCTCAGGTCGTGATCCCCAAGTCCCGGGATCGAGTACCACATTGGCTCCCTGTGTGGAGCCTGCTTCTCCCTCTGCTTGTGTCTTCACCTCTCTCAGTGTGTGTCTCTCATGAATAAATAAATAAAATATTTTTAAAAAATGTGACAGAGAAGTTTTAGGATTTGGGGTTTGACTTGCTTAATTATTAAATCTTAATGATTAATCAAGTCATATAATATTTCTTCACTTAAAAGACAACACACAGCATTGAAATAATGGATTAAAATAGGCGTTTCGTTAGTGTAGTGTATGGTTTGTAAGTAAGCAATAAAGACTGGATGATTATATTATTAAGCCAGTGTATAAATAATAGATTGTAGAATCTAATCTAACACATGAGTTTATTCAGTTCATTATCTGTATGTTTGTATGTGTGTGTATACCTGTGTGTGTCTTACAGCTGTTATTTCAAGAAATCAAGAAGGGCCAGGAGAAATGGGAAAGGCTGTGCTGATTCCTAAGGATGACCAGGAGAAAATGAAAGAACTGTTTAAAATCAATCAGTTTAACCTTATGGCCAGTGATTTGATTGCCCTTAACAGAAGTCTACCGGATGTAAGATTAGAAGGGTGAGTTTACATGTGTTGTATAATCTTCTGTATTAGTAATCTCTATATCTCACAATTTCTCAGAACACCTGGATCTCTGGGGTTCTGAATACCTGGGCCATAGCAGGGATGTACTGTGCATGCATATAATGAGAAATATGAACTATTTTCTTTTCTAGGAGAGAAAAATAGTTTACTTGCAAAGACATTGCAGAATATGCAGCCTAACAGGTTTCTTTCCATGAGATCTTTTTGCTTTGGTTTGTTTTATCTTGCCAAATACAGAGTAAACGTGCTTTTTGATAGGTTATTTGCTTGCCTGCTTGGAAAGTTCTTATACTTCATGTTGAAAAACTATGTGCTTTGCTATTCCAGTGTAAAAATGGCCAATTGCCTGTATGATTCTTTGACCCTTAAACATTATTTCTTATGGATTCCAGCAATTTATGGTACTATTTATAATTAGAATGTTCAGTTATCAGCCATGGAAGAAATATTCACTTGGAAATAATGATACTGCTTGCAAAATGATGTTGACAAATTCAGCTTGTTTGGGATTAACTGTAAGCCATGCTCTAGATAGTTGAACATATTTTAAGTGGGTATAATAAAAATCAAAATATTTAGTGGCAGTATTGTCATCCTAGTAATCTAGTATTATAAAGCAAACTCTTGGTGCTTAGAAAAGATATGTCCTGAGACCTTTGAAGATCTCCAACTTTACAAATATGCTGCAGACCCCATTTCTATGTAAATAGAAGTTGTTTCTTTAGATATGTAATGACTTTCTTCATATAGAATAAAATCACAATTAATGCAAATAATGTTTGCCACCTATAATGCGTTATAAGTAGCATAGTGATGTTAACATCATATTAACTAAATCTGATTTTTTTCCTTTCTAAATTACTTCAGGTAAGACCAAAATAGAGTAATCAAATCTTGTTGAGATGGTGGGGCTGGATTGTCAGAGGCTTGATAGCTAAGTAACTGGTTTTGTACACCCTTGTATGCTTTTGAAATGTCTCTCTCAAAAAAAAAAAACAACACAAATAACTATAGACATCTTTGGCTTCTAGCAAATGACTGAAACATTGAATATTACGTTTGTGCATTACAGAGACCTGTATCATTTTACAGGTAGTTATGTCAATATTTGTATGTTTGTACATAGACAAGTTTAAGATATGCAGTAAGCATATTCTTCTAAATAATTTTGAACATTTTAGATGCTGTTTATACTATTATAATAATGCATTTCTTGCTTTGTTTTATATACCATGTTGTGATAAAATGGATAAATGTGATACCTATTCAGGAAAAACATGTAAACACTATTTCAGATTTTTAAGAAATCCTCACTTTTAACTCTAAAAACATAAATTTTATATCAGATATGGGATAATTAAGGTAACAGCTGCTTGTATACAGAACGATCACTTTAAGAAAAGAAGGAAAATCTTCACTGAGCATCATTTAAAATATTTGTGGCCAATGGTATTTCTTCTTTTAAGAGTCACTTAGTAAATTAAGTACTTAAGTAATTAAGCCTTAAAATATGGAACAAATCAGCATTTTTAAAATGGAGAACTCAATGGGTTACCATAAAAGTTACATAAAATGCAATATTTATACTGGTTGTCTTTATTTACTTATTTGGTGTGTCCGTGAGTTAGACACATCTTTATAACAAGAATTTCTGAACACCTCATGCCTTTCTTTTAAGATGAGGTATAACTGATGTATAAGATTATATTCATTTCAACATAGTAATATAATATTTGCATACACTGTGAAATGATCACCACAATAAGTCCAGTTAACATCTATTACCATACAAAGTTACAAAACTTTTTTCTTATGATGAGAACTTTTAACATTTAACTCTTTCAGCACCTATCAAATTTGCAACACAGTATTATTGGCTATAATGATCTTGCGGTAAATTATATTCCTGTGACTTATTTATTTTATAACTTGAAGTCTGTACCTCTTGACCATCCATCCACCCATTTCTCCCAGCCCCTCTTGCAATCACCAATCTCTGTATTAGTTTTGTTTATTCATTTTTTTTTTTAGATTCCTCTGTAGGAGAAATCATACAGTGTTTGTCTTTTTCTGACTGATTTTACTTAGTGTAATTCCATAGAATTCCATCCATGTTGTTGCAAATGGCAAGACTTGATTCTTTTTTATGGCTGAGTATTCCATTGTATATATACCACTTATTTATTCATTAACTATTGATGGAAGCTAAGGATATTCCCATATTTTGGCTATTGTAATAATGTTGCAATGAACATAAGGGTGCATATATAACATCAAAATTTGTATTTCTGTCTTCTTTAGATAAATACCCAGAAGAGGAATTTCTGTATCATATGGTATAGTTCTAGATTTAATATTTTAAGGAACCTCCATACTGTTTCCCATAATGGCTGTTCCAATTTACATTCCTACCAGCAGTGCTTGACAGTCTTTTTTCTCTACATTTTTGCCAACACTTATTTCTTGTCTTTTTGATGGTAGCCATTCTGACAGTTTTGAGGTGATATCTTCACTGAGGTTTTTCTTATTTTTGACTTTGGAATCAGATCCAAAAATTCATCACCAAGATGGATGTCAAATAACTGATAGCATTTGTTTTCTTCTAGGAGTTTTATGGTTTCAGGTCTTAGCATTCTGGTCTTTAGCCCATTTTTAGTTAATTTTACATTGAGTATATAGTGGTCTAATTTCATTTTGTTTCTTGTATCTCTCCAGTTGTTCTAACACCATATATTAAGAGACTATCTTTTCATCACTGTATGTTCCTGCCACCTGTTTCATAAATTAATTGGCCATATATGCATGAATTTATTTAGGGACTCCCTCTTCTGTTCCACTGATCTATGGGTCTGTTTTTATTTCAACACCATGCAGTTTGGTTGCTAAAACTTTGTAATATACATGGAAATCAGTGAGCATGATGCCTCCAGCTTAGTTCTTTCCAGATATTGCTTTGGTTTTGGGGAATCTTCTGTGGTTCCAGATAAATTTTGAGATTGTTTGTTCTATTTCTGTGAAAAAAAAGGCATGTAATTTTGAATAGAGATTGCATTAAATCTATAGATTACTTTGAGTAATATGGACATTTTAATAATACTAATTCTTCCCATCCATGAGCGTGGAATATCATTCTAGTTATTTATGTCTTCAATTTTTTAATCATTACCATAGTTTTCATTGTACAGGTCTTTCATCTCCTTAAATTAAATTTATCAAATTTGTTCCTAAGTATTTTATTCTTTTGGGGACAATTGTAAATGGGATTGTTTTCTTAATTCCTCTTCCTGATAGCTTGTTGTTAGCATATAAAAAAAACAACAGATATTGCATATTGATTTAGTATCCTGCAACTTTACTGAATTAGCTAATTGAATTAGCTTATCACATTTAAGAGTTCTTTAATAGAGTCTTTAAGGGTATTGTGTACAAAATTTTGTCATCTATGATTAGTGAGTTTTACTTTTTCCTGTCCAATTTGAATGCCTTTCATCTCTTCTTCCTTTTCTTCTCCTTCTTCCTATCCCTCTCTACCTTCCTCCTTCTGCTTCTCCTTTTTCCCAAATTGCTCTGGAAAGTATATCCAGTGCTATGCTGAATAAAAGTGGAGAGAGTGGGAATCTTTGTCATTTTCCTAGATATAGAGCAACAGCTTTTCACCAATCAGTATGATATTAGCTGTGGGCTTGTCAAATATGACCTTTAGTATGTTAAGATATACTCCCTCCATACCCATTTTGTTGAGCATTTTTATTTTAAATGGATGTTGAACTTTATCAAAGGCTTTTTCTGCATCTATTGAGATGATCATGTGAATTTTTTATCCCTTATTTTGTTAATGTGGTATGTCACATTGATTGATTTGCAGATGTTGAACCATCCTTGCATCCCAGAAATAAATTCCACTTAATCATTATGCAAAACCATTTTAATATTGAATTGAGTTTGCAAATAATTGTTGAGGATTTTGTATTTATGCACATACTGGGTTTTGGCCTATAATTTTCTTTTTTTTTCTTTTAAAGATTTTATTTATTAATGAGAGACACACAAAGAGAGAGAGGCAGAGACACAGGCAGAGGGAGAAGCAAGCTCTTTAGCCATTGACTTTTTATTTATTTATTTACTTACTTACTAATTTATTTTTTACATTTTTAAAATTTAAATTCAATTTGCCAACATATAGTATAACACTCAGTGCTTATCCCATCCCATCCCTCCTCAGTGCCTATCACGCAGTTACCCCATCCCCCTACCTACCTTCTCTTCCACAACTCTCTTTCCCAGAGTTAGTTTCTCATGGTGTGTCTCCCTCTCTAATTTTTCCCACTCAGTTCCCCTCATTTCCCTCAAAATCCCTTTCACGATTTCTTATATTTCACTGTTGACATTTTATTTTATTTTTTATTTATTTTTAAAGATTTTATTTATTTATTCATGAGAGACACAGAGAGAGAGGCAGAGACATAGGCATAGAGAGAAGCAGGCTCCCTGCAAGGAGCCTGATGTGGGGTTTGATCCCAGACCCCAGGATCACGCCCTGAGCCAAGGCAGATGCTCAATTGCTGAGCCACCCAGGAATCCCAGGTGTTGACATTTTAATTATAATGTGTCCTGGTGTTGATCCATTCCAGTGAACTTTTTAGAGTCATTGGATTTCCGGGATCTGGTTATTTGTTTTCTTCCTCAGGTTAGAGAAGTTTTCAGCTATTCTTTCTCCATATAAGTTTTCTGCTCCTTTGTCTCTTTATTCTCCTTCTGGGACCCCTATAATGCAAATGTTTTTTGTTTGTTTCTTTGATGTTGTCCTATTGGCCCCTTAAGCTATCTTCACTTTTTCAAATTATTTTTTTTTCTTTTTGCTACTTTACTTTGTTGAGTTCTAATGCCCTGTCTTCCAGATCACTAATCCTTTTCCTACTTCATCTAGTCTGTTGTTGAAAACTCTTGTGTACTTTTTAGTTCAGTTATCTTATTCAGCTCTGTGACATCTGATTGGTACTTTCTTATATTTTCCTGTTTTTGTCAAAGTTCCATTCTTCTCCTGAGTCCATGAGCATCCTTAGAGCATTACATTGAACTATTTATCAGGTAAATTACTTATCTTCCTTTCTTTAAGTTTATTCCCAGGGACTTGTTCTTTCATTTGGAACATATTTATCTGTTTCCTCATTTTCCTTGATTCTTTGTGTTTGTACCCATCTATTTAGAGAAACACCTACCTCTCTCAATCTTTCCTTGATTCTTTGTGTTTGTACCCATGTATTAAGAGAAACACCCACTTCTCTCAATCATAAAGGAAAGGCTTTATGTGGAAGATGAACTTTGTCTCCCAACCTTGCCCTAGCTCTAGGGTGTCTCTCAAACCTTTGCAGTTATCTAAACTGTCTGATTTATTCTTGAACTGTCCCTATATTTGAGGTTGTATCAAGACCTTCATTGTTTCAGAGGGGGGGCTCTTAGCCCCTTGTTTCAGGCTGATTGGAAATAAAACCCTCAGGCAACAGCTTTTAAAGTATGCTAATATATACAGTCTTGTGAGACTACAGTTATAAACCCTGCTGGCCTCCAGACCAAGTGATTGGGAAGTATCTCCTTGGCAACAATTGTAAAAATCAAAGCTCCAAATGATTATATAAACTGCTTTCTGGGAGGTACTGCCTGGCTATTTAGCACAGCCATGTGAGAACACAAAGATGGCATCCCCTGGCCTGTGTTCCCCAAGAGCAACTCTGTATCCTCTGAAGACATGTGCTGAACCTATAGCTTACCCCTTAAGCTGAAATTCCAGGACAGGTAAATAGGTGTTTTCACAGAAGTATTCAAGTGTTTCAGTCTTCTGTCTGTGCTGTGCCCTGGGGTTGTTAGCCTGCCAAAAAAATGGTCTCTCCAATTTTTTCAGTACTGTTGGGCCCAGAAATACAAACCCTTCTTGCCACTATAGTTGAGCACTCAAGAGACATCTCCTATATGGACTGCACCCACCAGCTTTAATGGGGCAATGGGGACCATGGGACTAGGGTGTTCCTATTAGTTTTGTGGTATTATGGTGTAGTGCAGGGCCTGGGCATGATTGCCAGCTTCAGTGAGGCAATAGGGAAGCACTGGTGTGGGATGCACCTGCCAGCTTTAGCAAAGCCATTGGAGAGTGTGGGGTTGGGACATGCTCACTGGCACGAAGAAGAGTGTGAAAGGTGTCATCCTCCATCACTGGCTCTACCAAGTAGAATGAGAGCCCCAAAATGGTGTTCCCCAGTATGTCTGTCTCAGAAAACCCCTGCAACTCCAGCAGACACTTTAAGATTAGCAAATGAATCTCTTTCACACTGATACAGTGATTTTCAAACTGTTGCTTTTGTGCTGGGTCTTGGGGTACCTGAGTGTGTATGTGATCCCTTTAGAAGAGATTCTCAGCTTCCTACAAACCTTTGGGTTTCTTACACACAAGTTCTGTTGGTTTTCAAAGCCAGCCATCCTAGGGCCTTGTCTCTTCATTGCAGGTCTCAAGGGTTGGGGTACCTGATGAAGAGCATGAACCTCTTGTTCCTCAGGGAAAGTCTCTGTATTTCTAAGACCTGATTATGATCAGATTGTGGGTTGCTGATTGTGGGTTGCTGTGCCGGGGTGGGGATTTTGGTGAGACCAAGAGTCTGCATTTCTCATCCATCTTAATATAACCCCATTATACTTTGTTATACTTTGTTAGTTAACCTCATTATACTTGAGTTATGATAATAGGATATTTTAAGTGCAGTTAAGGCTGAAGATCTTACTAAATTTCTTACTTTTTTGAGGTCCCTCCAGTTCTAGCATTCTTGTTGTAGTCTGCGTATACATATAAACAAAAATACTAACAGTTGTTACTACCCCTCTCTCTCCTTTGCCCATAAACTCCCTAACTTAAAAAAAAAACAAACAAACTGGAGCTGATCAGCTAGTTTTAAGGTATTTTTTCAGAAGGAATCGTTCTACATGTAGCTGCAGATTTGATGTGGCTGTGGGAGGAAGTAAGATGAGAATTTTTCTACATCTCCATCTTAAACCACCACCTATTTATTGTGATTATTACTGCTTGAATTTTGAGATTTTTCAAATAGTCTGAAATAATATTAATGAAATAAATAATTTTCTACTTTATTTTTATGCATCACCATAGCATATACTATCAGTAAGAAGACATAAAAACCATCCAAACTTTCTAGACAAATCATAAAATGTATGGGAGGTTTACTGGAGATATTTGCAAGTTATGTTGAATGACTCAATTGTGTGACTGGGAGAAACTAATGTTGAAAGACACATGAATCAGATATCCAAACTATTGTATAAAAGAAGTAGAAATCTGTCAATATTTATTTGATGTAGAAAACTTTTTTTTTCAACTTTGGTATTAGTTATATTTCAATTTTTGGATAGTTTTATCTTAAAAATATGAACACATTAATTTAGTCTTAATGAGTTAGTTAACTCAGTAAGTTAGTGATGACTGAAAAATTATATAAAAGTGTACAAAACTGGCATTAAGAGATAGTTTTAAAAAGAACTTTATTTTAGTGGAAAAGTTGAGTTGGTTGTTACTCACAAAGTGTCTGAACCAGTTAATTTGTTCAAATATCTCAGCATATTTTACTAGAATATAGCCTTAAACTGGCTTGACTGAATTAAGAAAATCATGCCAATACTTAAATATTGTGTTTGGCCTTAATATCCATCTGTAAATATTTGAAGATGTGTTCAGATCAGAAAATTTAAGTAAATATCCCATGTTTTTACATAGAAGAGACTAGATAAAAATATTTTTTCCTTGAGATAATTGTGGTGAAACATCAGGACAAGTTAGGATTAAGTTCTGGAATGTTCATTCCTAGTGACGTTTGAATATTTACATTAATTAATTAACTTATTTGCTATACTTATTAATATGTGTAATACATTTATGTATACTATTTATTTGAACAAATAAAATGATAGAATTATAAAGAGTTATGATAATAGGATATTTTAAGTGCAGTTAAGGCTGAAGATCTTACTAAATTTCTTACTTTTTTGAGGTCCCTCCAGTTCTAGCATTCTTGTTGTAGTCTGTGTATACATATAAACAAAAATACTAACAGTTGTTACTACCCCTCTCTCTCCTTTGCCCATAAACTCCCTAACTTAAAAAAAAACAAACAAACTGAAATATCATAAAATTCCAACTGATTCAGAACTTAGAGGAAAATGAATATCAGCTTAATGTGTTAATGGTCAGCATTAGGGATTTGTCACCATGCTCCTCAACAATTAAGGTTCTAAGATTTTGTAAATTTATGTAGTTTAGATTGTAAGTATAGGGCTTAAATATTACTGTTTCCAGGAAGCAAGTAAATAGATGTCATTTTGTTTGGATTTTAACATAAGATTTTTTATGTTAATAGCTATAGAGAGAGATTTAGAGAATTACCAAATAAAAAATTCCATTAAGAAACATTAAATGCATTATTATTTTTGAGCACTTAATATGCTAATATGTGCCAAATACTGTTCTATGTGCTTGAGATATAGCAGTGAACAAAACTAAGTTCCTGCTTCAGAGAATTTAGAATAAATAAAAGACCTAAGAGTGGCAAGGTATGGAGAATAGAGTACTGAGTGAAAGCCTCTTTGAGAAAGTCACATTTGGGTAAGTTGATTGGACTTTAAACACGTAAACGTTATAATTTCTTTTTACTAATACACAGAGATGTTAAATATTTACTGGGTCCCTAGAACAGTCAACACTAGAAATATAATGAAACTATGGATATGTAAAACTCCATAAAGATACAAAAGTGAAGGAATAATATTTAAGCAAATGTGTAGGGTGTGTGTGTGTGTGTGTGTGTGTGTGTGTGTGTTGGTATTATTTTTGAAAATAGTGTTTGAAATACATATCCAATGAATGTCAGCAAAAATCATACTTTGGTTTGCTTGGGCGTCAGTAGTCAATGATATTTCATGCCTCTAGGCTGTCTTAAAAGCAGAGAAAACATGACTGCGACCGTAATCAATGAGGTAGTTACCGGACTCTGTACCATTACATGCAAAGCACATAAAGAAAGAAATGAAAGAAAAGAAAAAAGCCAAAGAAAAAGCCAACTGAGGAGAGAGATTTTTCAAGTAATTAGGAAAAATCTCTAGATAAGAGCCAAAACAGTTAAGTTTAAGATCTGTCTCTGTGGTTCACTGTTAGATCTTGGGCATGACATTCGTTTTCTAGGCCTCAGTTTTTTTCAGTGATTAAACCAGTGAATTAATTAGTCGACCAATCAAACAGCTCATGTCACATACCTACTACAAATTTAGCTCTTTTTCTTTTAAAGATTTTATTTATTCAGGAGATGCACACAGAGAGAGAGAGAGGCAGAAACACAGGCAGAGGGAGAAGCAGGCTCCATGCAGGGAGCCTGATGCAGGACTAGATCCCCAGATCCCTGGATCACATCCTGAGCTGAAGGCAGACGCTCAACCACTGAGCAACCCAGGCATCCCCAAATTTAACTTTTAGAACAAATCAATACATATAACAAACCCTGACTCTGAGGAGGTGAAAGGGAAATATTTACATAAACAACTAATTGACAGTATTGTATGAACACACCTATAATTGCAAAAATCACAATGTAAGAATAGGATTGCCCTGAGTCCCTGGTGAAATTATGTTTATTATTTTTATTATTCTGTGGAATTCTCTTATGTCCTAGGCTCCCTTTTTCAATGAAGTGAGGAAACTTTTTAAGCAGTCGGCTTTTCTCTTTAGTCTGCAATTATTTTTGAATAAGAAATTAGCAGTAATTATTGGATGAATATTTATAAAAAGGCTATGGGCAATTAAAACAAAATGCAAAGGTTCTTTAGCATTTACTTGTATTCAGACATTTAATAGCACTTCAAGTTCTGGTATTGAGTTATTTGAAGGTTATAATGCAGCTGGCATTTAAATATATTTCATCAGGGAAAAAATGGGGAAATAGGAGATTTATTTCAGCTATTTATATCCTAGACCAAATAACTGCTTCTTCTGTATGCACACATGCAAGCTGATAAAGAGAAAAAGACTCGAGCAGTCTTGCATCATTAGTGGAAGAGCTGCAGCATACAAATTCTGAATAAGTTGCTCTCAAAGGACAACAAGTTTATTTACTACGTAAGACAAAAATAAACTAGTATACATTTTTTTTCTGTGCTCAATCTCATAAGTGTACTTGTCAATTTATACAGATTACCTTTCCCATGAATTAAAATATGACAACTATTGCTTTGATGGCACAAAGGAAAAGAGAAAATGAGAATATTAATTGGATTTCTCATCTCTGTTCCACATCTTTTCTTTTTAATTTGAGAATTACTACAACTTTCATATGCTGGCAAAAAAATTGATAATAATAATTTTTACAATACTTGATTTATGTAATGTGCTCATGTGTGGAATTAATTTCACCACCCAAATTAAAAGTGGTGTGTAAAGAATGTATGTCCATGTGTGCTTATGTATGCATTTAACACATATATGCTTGACAAAAATGGTGATGACTGATATTATTATCATTGGGATAATATTATTACACTACAACTTCCCTTTCAAATAAGAAAGTGGAGCAAAGCATTTCTAGGTATGTTCTCAGGGACACATTTGTGTACCGCTGTAAGCAGAAAGCATGCTGCATAACCCAATTTAGACTTGAACTACCCCTCAACAATCTCTATTTAATTTTTGATACTATTACTTTGATTTTTTTAAGATTTTATTTATTTATTTATTCATGAGAGACACAGAAACAAAGAGGCAGAGACACAGGCAGAGGGAGAAGCAGGCAACCTGGGGTGGGACTCGATGCCGGACCTGGGATCACGCCCTGAAGTGGAAGGCAGACGCTCAACCGCTGAGCCACCCAGGAGTCCCTATGACTTTGAAATTTTAAGATTGTGGTAAAATATACATCGTAAAAAATTTATTCATATTAACTTTTTTAAGTGTACATTTTAGTAGTGTTAAGTATGAAGAGGATCAGCATATGCCACCCAAACCATATACCACTCTGATATAAAGATTATTTTAAGTTGAAAGCAATGAGAAACTGCAGACACCGGTAAATCTCTCTTATGCCTCCCATCTGCCTACAAACAAGGCATGCATTTCTCTTTCAAAGGTGTCCCTCTTTCTTGGACCAGGAAGAGACCCACAAGCTTTTTCACTGGAAATAGAGATGTCACTGAGATGATTGTGCATAAACTAAACTAGACTTACTAACTAACCCTTACCTACCATTAGTTTCTCTCATGTTTGCTTTTTCACAAATTGCCACCACTGAAGGGCCCAAAACATAGTTGTTGAGTTTTGTTTTGTTTTGTTTTTGTCTTGTCAGTCCTCTACAATTTATCACCTTTTGTTAAAATGATATATAAGCTCCCAAGTTTAAGCACTTCTTTGGATATTCACTATTTTCCATGAGGGCATCCAGACACATAAAAGCCAAAATTATCAACATCAAATAAAATCTATGTGCCTTCTCTCTTGTTATTCTTTCTTTTGTCAGTTTAATGTACTGGACTTATGTTCTAAAAACAAGAAGGTAGAGAAAAAGGTATTTTTCCTCCTCCTCTGTAAATGCATTCATGTTGTGCAATCTCCAGAAGTGTTTTTTGATCTTGCAAAATTGAAACACTGTATTTATTAGACAACTAATCCATATTCCCTCTTATCCCTGGTCCCAGGCAATCAGCATTCAAATTTCTGTCTGTATGAATTTGACTACTCTTGGTACTTCATATGATTAGAATCCTATATAATTTGTTATTTTGTGATTGGCTTATTTCACCTAGCTGAATGTCCTCAAGTTTCATCCAGGTTACAGTTTGTGTTGAAATTTCTTGAGTTTTTAAAGTTAAATAATATTTCATTATATGTATATACTATTTTTATCCATCCATCTATAGATGAACACTAGAGTTGCTTTCACCTTTTGGCTCCTATGAATAATCCTACAGTGAACATGGGTTACAATATCTCTTTGAGACTGTGTTTTCAATTCTTTAGGATATATACCCAGAAGTGGAATTGCTTAGTCATATGCTAATTCATTTCTTAATTTTGGGGAGGAGCACTCTACTGTTCACCATAGCAGCTGCACAATGCATGGAGTTCCGGTCCCTCCATATCTTTGCCAACACTACTTTTTTTCTTTTCTTTTCTTTCTTTTCTCTTTTCTTTTCTTTTCTCTTTTCTTTTTTCTTTCTTTCTTTCTTTTTTTTTTTTTTTGAGAGTAGCCATTATACTACATATGAGGTAGTATCTTGTAGTTTTGCTTTATTTTGAGAGAGAGAGAGCACAAGCAGGGGGAGGGGCAGAGAGAGAAGGAGGAGCAGACTCCCCACTGAGCAGCAAGCTCGGTATGGGCTCTACCCCAGGGTCCTGGGATCATGACCTGAGCTGAAGGCCGACTCATAACCACTGAGTCACCAGGACACCTTATATCTTATGGTTTTAGTGTCACTGATTAGTGATGTTGAATATCTTTTCATGTGCTTTTTAGTCATTTGTATATTCTCTTTGCAGAATGTCTGTTCAAGTCATTTGCCCAGGTTTTAACTATATTACTTGGGGTTTATTTGCTGTTGAGATGTAGGAGTTCTTTATATATTTTAGACATTAGCTCTTATATATGATTTGTAGAAATTTTTCTCATTTTGTAATGTGCACTTTTACTCTGTTGCTTTTATCCTTTGATCAAAACCAGAAGTTTTAAATTTTGACAGTCTAGTTTATCTTTTTTACCCTTTTTGCCTTTGCTTTTATGTCGTCCAAAAAACGATTGCTAAATCCAGTGTCATAAAGCTTTTTCCCTTTGTTTATTTAAGATTTATTTATTTATTTGAGAGAGAGACAGTGAGAGAAAGGGAGCACATGTGAGCAGGGGTAAGGACAGAGAGAGAGGGAGAGAGAATCCCAACAGCTCCCCACTGAGTGCAGAGCCAGACATGAGACTTGATCCCAGGACCCTGAAATCATGACCTGAACCAAAATCAACAGTTGGATGCTCACCTGACTGAGCCACCCCAGACACCACCCCCCCCCCCATGTTTTTTTTTCTTCTAAGAGTTTCTAACTCTTGTGTATAGGTCTTTAATTTATTTTGTTTTTTTTTTAAATTAATTTTTATTGGTGTTCAATTTACCAACATACAGTAAAACACCCAGTGTAAATCCCGTCAAGTGTCCACCTCAGTGCCCGTCACCCATTCCCCTCCAACACCCGCCCTCCTCCCTTTCCACCACCCCTAGTTCGTTTCCCCGAGTTAGGAGTCTTTATGTTCTGTCTCCCTTCCTGATATTTCCCAACATTTCTTCTCCCTTCCTTTATATTCCCTTTCACTATTATTCATATTCCCCAAATGAATGAGAACATACACTGTTTGTCCTTCTCCGATTGACTTATTTCACTCAGCATAATACCCTCCAGTTCCATCCACGTTGAAGCAAATGGTGGGTATTTGTCATTTCTAATTGCTGAGGAATATCCCATTGTATACATAAACCACATCTTCTTTATCCATCATCTTTCGATGGACACCGAGGCTCCTTCCACAGTTTGGCTATTGTGGCCATTGCTGATAGAAACATCGGGGTGCAGGTGTCCCAACGTTTCATTGCATCTGAATCTTTGGGGCCAATCCCCAGCAGTGCAATTGCTGGGTCGTAGGGCAGGTCTATTTTTAACTCTTTGAGGAACCTCCACACAGTTTTCCAGAGTGGCTGCACCAGTTCACATTCCCACCAACAGTGTAAGAGGGTTCCCTTTTCTCCGCATCCTCTCCAACATTTGTTGTTTCCTGCCTTGTTAATTTTCCCCATTCTCACTGGTGTGAGGTGGTATCTCATTGTGGTTTTGATTTGTATTTCCCTGATGGCAAGTGATGCAGAGCATTTTCTCATGTGCATGTTGGCCATGTCCATGTCTTCCTCTGTGAGATTTCTCTTCATGTCTTTTGCCCATTTCATGATTGGATTGTTTGTTTCTTTGGTGTTGAGTTTAATAAGTTCTTTATAGATCTTGGAAACTAGCCCTTTATCTGATACGTCATTTGCAAATATCTTCTCCCATTCTGTAGGTTGTCTTTTAGTTTTGTTGACTGTATCCTTTGCTGTGCAAAAGCTTCTTATCTTGATGAAGTCCCAATAGTTCATTTTTGCTTTTGTTTCTTTTGCCTTTGTGGATGTATCTTGCAAGAAGTTACTGTGGCCGAGTTCAAAGAGGGTGTTGCCTGTGTTCTCTTCTATAATTTTGATGGACTCTTGTCTCACATTTAGATCTCTCATCCATTTTGAGTTTATCTTTGTGTCTGGTGCAAGAGAGTGGTCCAGTTTCATTCTTCTGCATGTGGATGTCCAATTTTCCCAGCACCATTTATTGAAGAGACTGTCTTTCTTCCAATGGATAGTCTTTCCTCCTTTATCGAATATTAGATGACCATACATTTCAGGGTCCACTTCTGGGTTCTCTATTGTGTTCCATTGATCTATGTGTCTGTTTTTGTGCCAGTACCACACTGTCTTGATGACCACAGCTTTGTAGTACAACCTGAAATCTGGCATTGTGATGCCCCCAGCTATGGTTTTCTTTTTTAAAATTCCCCTGGCTATTCGGGGTCTTTTCTGATTCCACACAAATCTTAAAATAATTTGTTCTAACTCTCTGAAGAAAGTCCATGGTACTTGGATAGGGATTGCATTAAACGTGTAAATTGCCCTGGGTAACATTGACATTTTTACAATATTAATTCTGCCAATCCATGAGCATGGAATATTTTTCCACCACTTTGTGTCTTCCTCAATTTCTTTCAGAAGTGTTCTATAGTTTTTAGGGTATAGATCTTTTACCTCTTTGGTTAGGTTTATTCCTAGGTATCTTATGCTTATGGGTGCAATTGTAAATGGGATTGACTCCTTAATTTCTCTTTCTTCAGTCTCATTGTTAGTGTATAGAAATGCCATTGATTTCTGGGCATTGATTTTGTATCCTGCCATGCTACCAAATTGCTGCATGAGTTCTAGCAATCTTGGGGTGGAGGCTTTTGGGTTTTCTATGTAGAGTATCATGTCATCGGTGAAGAGGGAGAGTTTTACTTCTTCTTTGCCAATTTGAATGCCTTTAATGGCCTTTTGTTGTCTGATTGCTGAGGCGAGGACTTCCAGAACTCTGTTGAACAGCAGTGGTGAGAGTGGACATCCCTGTCTTGTTCCTGATCTTAGGGGAAAGGCTCCCAGTGCTTCCCCATTGAGAATGATATTTGCTGTGGGCTTTTCGTAGATGGCTTTTAGGATGTCGAGGAAAGTTCCCTCTATCCCAACACTCTGAAGGGTTTTGATCAGGAATGGATGCTGTATTTTGTCAAATGCTTTCTCTGCATCTAATGAGAGTATCATATGGTTCTTGGTTTTTCTCTTGCTGATATGATGAATCACATTGATTGTTTTACGAGTGTGGAACCAGCCTTGTGTCCCAGGGATAAAACCTACTTGGTCATGGTGAATAATTTTCTTAATGTGTTGTTGGATCCTATTGGCTAGTATCTTGTTGAGAATTTTTGCATCCATGTTCATCAGGGATATTGGTCTGTAATTCTCCTTTTTGGTGGGGTCTTTGTCTGGTTTCGGAATTAAGGTGATGCTGGCCTCATAGAACGAATTTGGAAGTACTCCATCTCTTTCTATCTTTCCAAACAGCTTTAGTAGAATAGGTATGATTTCTTCTTTAAACGTTTGATAGAATTCCCCTGGGAAGCCATCTGGCCCTGGACTCTTGTGTCTTGGGAGGTTTTTGATGACTGCTTCAATTTCCTCCCTGGTTATTGGCCTGTTCAGGTTTTCTATTTCTTCCTGCTCCAGTTTTGGTAGTTTGTGGCTTTCCAGGAATGCGTCCATTTCTTCTAGATTTCCTAATTTATTGGCGTACAGCTGTTCATAATATGTTTTTAAAATCGTTTGTATTTCCTTGGTGTTGGTAGTGATCTCTCCTTTCTCATTCATGATTTTATTAATTTGAGTCTTCTCTCTCTTCTTTTTAATAAGGTTGGCTAATGGTTTATCTATCTTATTAATTCTTTCAAAGAACCAACTCCTGGTTCTGTTGATCTGTTCCACAGTTCTTTTGGTCTCGATATCATTGAGTTCTGCTCGAATTTTAATTAACTGTCTTCTTCTGCTGGGGGTGGGGTCTATTTGTTGCTTTTTCTCTAGTTCCTTTATGTGTAAGGTGAGCTTTTGAATTTGAGTTCTTTCCAGTTTTTGAATGGATGCTTGTATTGCGATGTATTTCCCCCTCAGGACTGCTTTTGCTGCATCCCAAAGATTTTGAACGGTTGTATCTTCATTCTCATTAGTTTCCATGAATCTTTTTAATTCTTCCTTAATTTCCTGGTTGACCTTTTCATCTTTTAGCAGGATGGTCCTTAACCTCCACGTGTTTGTGGTCCTTCCAAACTTCTTGTTGTGATTAAGTTCTAATTTCAAGGCATTATGGTCTGAGAATATACAGGGGACTATCCCGATCTTTTGGTATCGGTTCAGACCCGATTTGTGACCCAGTATGTGGTCTATTCTGGAGAAAGTTCCATGTGTACTTGAGAAGAATGTGTATTCAGTTGAGTTTGGATGTAAAGTTCTGTAGATATCTGTGAAATCCATCTGGTCCAGTGTATCATTTAAAGCTCTCGTTTCTTTGGAGATGTTGTGCTTAGATGACCTATCTAGTATAGAGAGAGCTAGATTGAAGTCACCAAGTATAAGTGTATTATTATCAAAGTATTTCTTCAGTTTGGTTATTAATTGGTTTAAATATTTGGCAGCTCCCACATTCGTGGCATATACATTGAGGATTGTTAAGTCCTCTTGTTGGATAGATCCTTTGAGTATGAGATAGTGTCCCTCTTCATCTCTCACTATAGTCTTTGGGGTAAATTTTAATTTATCTGATATAAGGATGGCAACCCCTGCTTTCTTTTGAGGACCATTTGAATGGTAAATGGTTCTCCAACCTTTTATTTTCAGGTTGTAGGTGTCCTTCTGTCTAAAATGAGTCTCTTGTAGACAGCAAATAGATGGGTCCTGCTTTTTTATCCAGTCTGAAACCCTGCGCCTTTTGATGGGGTCATTAAGCCCGTTCACGTTCAGAGTTACTATTGACAGATATGAGTTTAGTGTCATCATATCTATTCAGTCCTTGTTTTTGTGGATTGTTCCACTGAACTTCTTCTTAAAGGGGAATTTTAAGAGTCCCCCTGAAAATTTCTTGCAGAGCTGGTTTGGAGGTTACATATTCTTTCAGTTGCTGCCTGTCTTGGAAGCTCTTTATCTCTCCTTCCATTTTGAATGAAAGCCTTGCTGGATAAAGTATTCTTGGTTGCATGTTCTTTTCATTTAGGACCCTGAATATATCCTGCCAGCCCTTTCTGGCCTGCCAGGTCTCTGTGGAGAGGTCTACTGTTACCCTAATATTCCTCCCCATAAAAGTCAGGGACTTTTTTTCTCTTGCTGCTTTAAGGATGTTCTCCTTATCTTTGGAATTTGCAAGCTTCACTATTAAATGTCGAGGTGTTGAACGGTTTTTGTTGATTTTAGGGGGGGATCTCTCTATTTCCTGGATCTGAATGCCTGTTTCCCTTCCCAGATTAGGAAAGTTTTCAGCTAGGATTTGTTCAAATACATATTCTGGCCCTCTGTCCCTTTTGGCGCCCTCAGGAACCCCAATTAAACGTAGGTTTTTCTTCCTCAGGCTGTCATTTATTTCCCTTAATCTATCCTCATGATCTTTTAATTGCTTGTGTCTTTTTTCCTCAGTTTCCCTCTTTGCCATCAACTTGTCTTCTATGTCACTCACTCGTTCTTCCACCTCGTTAAGCCTCCTCGTTAGGACTTCTAGCTTGGATTGCATCTCATTTAATTGATTTTTAATTTCTGCCTGATTGGATCTAAATTCTGCAGTCATGAAGTCTCTTGAGTCCTTTATGGTTTTCTCTAGAGCCACCAGTAGCTGTAAAATAGTGCTTCTGAATTGGCTTTCTGACATTGAATTGTAATCCATATTTTGTAACTCTGTGGGAGAGTGGGCTGTTTCTGATTCTTTTTTTTTGAGGTGAGGTTTTCCTTCTAGTCATTTTGCTCAGTGCAGAGTGGCCAAAAACAAGTTGTGTTGGGAAAAGGAGAAAAAGAGAGAGAAGGAAAGAAAAGAGAAAAAGAAAAAAGAGAAAAGAAAAAAAGGGGAAAAGAGAAGAAAAAGAAAGAAAAAGAAAGAAAGGAGAAAAAAAAAGGGGTGGGGTGGGGTGGGGGAAGCAATCAGAAATCAAGAAAGAAAGAAAAAAAAGCACAAAACAAAACAAAAACAAAACAATAACAAAAACAAAACAAAAACAAAAAAGCACGGGGGAGTATCTTCCGATTCTGTGTACTTTAAGTCCCTTGACTTCCCTTGGAACTGGTCCGTCTCGCTGGTCTTCTGGGGGAGGGGCCTGCTGTGCTGATTCTCAGGTGTCAGCACTTGGGGGAGCTGCTCTGCCCCTGCCTGGTGCAGGGCTCAGTGGGGGGTGTTCACCCCGTGAGGCCCCGGGAGGAAGCCCCAGTGGCGGGGGCAGCTCTGGGACCCTGGAGTCAGCCCCCGCAGTAGCTCCGGGGCTCTCCGGCTGCAGGGCCTGGGGGCTCCCGGGCGGGGCCGCTGATCTGCTCAGTTCCAGGCAGGAGCGTCCTCGCTGTCCTGGGCCCTCCCGGCCTCTGCCTGTCCCGGGGGAGGCCGGATCCTGGGCTGTGTCCCGGCGCCCTGTGCTCCGGGGCCTGCGCTGTTGGATTCGGGCTCCCGCCCCGCAGCCCCCTCCGCGGAGCCGCCGCCCGAGCCCCTCCGAGCTGTTCCCGGAGCCGCGCCGCCCCCTCCGCGGAGCTTCTTCCTCCGCCCGAGCCGCCGCCGCCGCGCTGTTCCCGGAGCCGCGCAGCCCCCTCCGCGGAGCCGCCGCCCGAGCCCCTCCGAGCTGCTCCGGGTCCCGCCGAGCGCTGCAGCCCTTAGGGAGCTCGGGGCGCTCTCCCGGGGCGCAGGTGCCTGTTACTGTCCCAGGGAGCCCGAGGGCATCCCCGCCTTCCTGGGGATCCTGCTCCAATTCCCCGGGAGGCCTTTCCCCCGGGAAGGTCGGTGCAGCTCCTGCTCCTCCGGGACGGGGCTCTCCTGTCCTGGGGACACTCGCCCCGGCCTCAGCCCGGCTCCTCGTGGGCCCCTCCCCCTCGGAGGCCTTTTGTGTCTTTATTTCTTTTTCCCCGTCTTCCTACCTTGATAGAAGCGCGAACTCTTCTCACTGTAGCGTTCCAGGTGGTCTCTCTTTAAATCTCAGGCCGAATTCATAGATTTTCAGGATGATTGGATGGTTTTCTAGGTAATTTGTTGAGGACAGGTGACTTGGGGACCCTGCTCTGCCGCCGTCTTGCCCCTCCCCCTCCTTTAATTTATTTTGAATTAACTGTGGATATACAGTTCTACCAACATAATTTCTCGAAAAGCCTATTCTGTCCCCATTGTGTTATCTTGGCACCCTTGTTGAAAAACATTAGACTGCATGTGTAAGGGGTCATTTCTGAGCCTTCTATTCTATTTGATTGAGTTGTATTTCTGCTCTTTGTAGCTCTGTAGTAAGTTTTGAAATAAGGAAGTGTGAGACTTCCAACTTTGTTTTTTGAACATTCTTTTGATGATAGATACTTTCTTCCCAGAGTTTCAAATATAGTTTTCAGTTTTCATTCACAACCTCATCTTTATATAACACAATTTTAAAATTATTTTTCATATTCATCATTTGTTAAGATCTAATTGTGTACTTATGAAAACCAGCAGATACTGTTCTTCATTGCAGAAAAATATGCATGCAAAATTGAAAATACCCCCAAAATTATAGTACACTTGACCCTTGAACAACATGGGGTTAGTGGCACCAAACCCTGCTCATATAGTCAAAAATATGTATAGATTTCCCAAAAATCTTAACTAGTACTAGCCTACTATTGACCAGAAGCCTTAATGATAACATTGTCTATTAACACATATTTTGTATGTTATATTATTACATACTGTATTCTTACAATAACAAAAGGTAGAGAAAAGATAATGTTATTAAGAAAATCATAAGGAAGAGAAAGTACATTTATAGTATCTGTGTAAGTAGACCCACATAGTTCAATCCTGTGTTGTTCTGGGGTCAACTGGACCTGGAAGTGTGAATTTAAAGTACCACTGTGTGGACTTGAGATGAAGGAAAGTTTTATGAGTGGGTGTATTTGAAGCCTGGCTAAATAGAATGGATGTGTATGGAATCAGGCTTAGACAGAAAGAAGATAACTTTCTGGGTAGGAATAAAAGCGCACTGAGAAGCAAGCCATTTCTTTTAAGATCAGAGCCAATGAAAGTACTTGCTAAGAATATGGATTATAGGTTAATTTGGGTATGTTCCCTGACTATTTGTTCATTTATCTTTTTAAGAGTTTATATATTTAAATTGATCAAATCTTTTTCTTTATTTTGCAAATTCTTATTTTATTTTAGTTATTTATTTGAGAGAGAGAGAGTGAGCCTGATCAGGGGGAGGGGCAGAGGGAGAGAGAGAAGCTGACTCCCCACTGAGAAGAAAGCCCCCATATGGGGCCTGATCCCAGGACCCCAGGACCTGAGCCAAAGGCAGACACTTAACTGACTGAGCCACCCAGGTCCCCCTTATTTGGCAAATTCTAATAGAATAATCAGATAATTCAATTTTAGTTTTAAAATCTACCATGGAAATTATATTTTTATTTATCTTTTTCCTGCTTGAGTTATTTAGGACTATAAGTGTTTTTATATGTACCTACTTTTATATTTCTAATTTTTTATAACCTGCATTTTTATTCTATGTGACTTGTGGCATAAGTGTTTATTTTCATAATCTTTATTAAATATCAGAGCTCATATGAATAAAATGTGATGGATTGCATGCTAAGAAAAGAAAAAAATTTAAAATGCAGATATTGGATAATTGAGGAATGGAAAAAGATGATAGAGTTTAGACAGTAAGTATATGAGGCCTTGTGAGGAAACAACCCAATGAGAATGGAAGGCTATAATATATATATGTATTATATTATATATAATATATATAGTCATTATATATAATATATAATATATATATAGCCATTCCAGATTATTGGCCTAGGGAGGATGATGAAGAATCCTACAAACAATGCTTCTGCCTTTGTTAAGACATGTCATGGAAGGAAATTAGGAGGTACTGGAGGAGAAACATGACATGAAGGAAATGATATTTAGGAAGAAACATTTCTATCATTTTATTTATATGGAGGATACTATAGAGAGGAAAAGCTTGAATTTAATAGGATTCCTTTTGGCTATTATATTCATGTAGATATGATTAGATAAAGACCTTGTCTAGAATAATTGTCTTAGAAACATGAAGCAATATGCAATGATAAATTAAAATGAAGGGGAAAGATAAACACCAAATTCAGGTGGGCTTCAGGAGGGATAGGCATATAATTGAATTTTCAATTTTATCTGTGTGTGTGTGTGTGTGTGTATTTTAAACCTGAAACAAATTAAAAGCAGGGAAAAGAGATGATTCCAAGTATATTTTGAATGATATCCTGTGACTGACTAGATATAAAAGAGAAAACAGAGGAATCAAAAGATGACTGTACTGTTTCACATTTGAGTAACTAGGAGATTGGTGGTATTGCTGATTCTACACACGTGATCACACACACACAGATGCACACACAGAGTCGTACTCAAATACTAATTCTAGCCTGCATAGTGAAATTAATTCCACACATGAGCACATGAGATAAACCAAAGTATCGTGGAAACTATTGTTATCTATATAGGCAGTTTTTGCCAGCACATGAAAGTTCTAGTGTTTCTCAATTTAAAAAGAAAAGATGTGGAACAGAGATCAGAAATCCAATTAATATTCTCATTTTCTATTTCTCCTTTGTGAAACTGATGCTACCATTTATCTGCATAGTGTTAACATAAATGGGCAGAATATAATTTAAAAATTTTTGAGATTCTACTATTTCTAAAATTGGCCCTTGAAAGGTAGACTTTGGGTTTAAAAATGTGTAGTTTTTAAGTTACCGTATGAAAAAAATCTAATTTAAAAAATAAAGATTTTTTTTTTAACAAACATTTGAAGATTAATTCAAATTAAAAAAAAACAATAGTTCTGCTATTATTGAGAAATCCTATGTGGAAGGAATGTTTGACTTCTGTATGAAATTCTTCCTCAGTTTTTTTTCCTATCCCTCAGGTGTTGTCTGTACACATATCAGTGCTTTAAAGGAAGCCTAGATTGTTTCTAATGCCAACTTTCAGTGTTATTTTTCTGAGGAATATGTGGTTTCATAGTCAATATAGTTCAATATAGTTGTGACAGTAGTCATTTTATTGACATGGGAGATGTTGGCACACACCTAAAAAGTTCTCATTGTATATCATAATTAATATTTTCATGACCTTGCAAAGAGTCCTTACTGAAGCCAATATACTTTCTTAATGATAATTGCTATGCAAATGAGAAAATTTGTATTCAGCCTTCTAATTTAATACCTTAATATTCCTATATAATTTGTTGCATTAAAACAGTTTCAAAAAATAAAACATATTAAGGAAGTGTTAAAAATACATAAATTTCATTTTGTACACTTTATGTCCAACTTGAAATATATGGAATATATTGGAATGGAATAATAGTTATGATTTTAGGATTGAAAATGTATGTATAAAAATATATTGTCCACCATTTGCTGTATTTATCAGTCTTGATTTATTTTTTTCCCTGAGTAAAGGCATTCTTTCTATTTTTTTTTTACGTTTTTTAATGTCTTTTTCTTAAGTAATGAGGTGGCAGAGATACAGAGACATTTTTACTAAAATACAGGAGGCCAGTTGGTTATATTTAATGAATTAGATAATTATCTAAGAAATTCAAATAGAAAGATCTATTATAAAGTAACTATTTTTAAAGACTTTATTTATTATTTTGAGAGAGAGAAAGACAGAGAAAGAAAGAACTAGGAGACAGGCAGATCCCTAGATCACATGACCCTGAGATCAGGACCTGGGCCAAATCAAGATTTGGACACTTAACCAACTGAGTCACTTAGGCACTCCATAAAGTATTGTATCATAGTATGTAAGATAAAGTTAAAATTTACAATGCAAGTTAATAAATAAAATTCAGTTTTGTAAATACTCATCCAATGCTTCCTTTCTGACCACCATTTTGTGAGAAATTTAAAAGCAAATATAACACATGGTTCCTATCCTTAATGGACTTACATAGCATAGTGATTAAAGAGAGATTTTTTGGGCAGCCCTGGTGGCCCAGTGGTTTAGCGCAGTCTTCAGCCTGGGGCGTGACCCTGGAGAGCCAGGATCGAGTCCCACATGGGGTCCCTGCATGGAGCCTGCTTCTCCCTGTGTCTCTGTCACTCTCTGTGTCTGTCATGAATAAATGGGTAAAATCTTAAAAAAAAAAAAAAAGATTCTTCCACATAAATCAATTAATTATACATAATAATTTTTTAAATAATAGTAAATGTAGTTAATTGTCAATATTCATTGAACTTTTGTTGCCTAGCGGGCATTATATTAAGTAGTTTACCTAAATTATGCCGTGGAATTCTCAACAGAAGCCTCTCGAAGTGTCTCTTGTATTTTGTTGTGTCTGCTTTATGGATTGGACAACATTCTAAGAGTTTAAGAAAATTCTCCCAAGTCCTACAGCTACATCTGAATCCAGGCAGTGCAACTCCCCATGTGTGCTCCCCGTTACTGGAGAACACCAGCGAACATAACCAGGGGAAAAGAAGACAAAGAGTCATGTTATGAAAAACTTCCTAGAGCCCTTGGACCCTGGGGTAGCCCTGGGGGTACCCAGTGGGCAGAACTCACATGGGTATGCGGGGGAGGGACCAGGGCGGTAGGCGCGGTGCCCAGCGGCTCCTCCGCTGCCGGGACGGCCACGTGCTCGTGCTGGCGGGACGCGACTCCGGATCGCCCCCAGCGGGCCGCCAGCCGTCGTCCGACCTGTCCCTTGTCTAGTCTCTCTTCCACGTCGCTACTTATTATTACAAACTTTCAGCGCTGCCTCTCGCCTCCAGTACATCCTTTCTCTTAGTTTATAATCTTACTTTTTATTTTACTGACCAAACCAGAAGCAAATAGGAGAAGGCCCCACGGGCCTCCCATCACAGGGACCTTGCCCCGCACCCCGCCTTCCCCCTCCTGCCCCCCCCCGCCTCCCATCACAGGGACCTTGCCCCGCACCCGCCTTCCCCCTCCTGCCACGCCCCCGCCGCCTCCCATCACAGGGACCTTGCCCCGCACCCCGCCTTCCCCCTCCTGCCACGCCCCCGCCGCCTCCCATCACAGGGACCTTGCCCCGCACCCGCCTTCCCCCTCCTGCCCCCCCCCCGCCTCCCATCACAGGGACCTTGCCCCGCACCCGCCTTCCCCCTCCTGCCCCCCCCCGCCTCCCATCACAGGGACCTTGCCCCGCACCCGCCTTCCCCCTCCTGCCACGCCCCCGCCGCCTCCCATCACAGGGACCTTGCCCCGCACCCGCCTTCCCCCTCCTGCCCCCCCCCCGCCTCCCATCACAGGGACCTTGCCCCGCACCCGCCTTCCCCCTCCTGCCCCCCCCCGCCTCCCATCACAGGGACCTTGCCCCGCACCCCGCCATCCCCCTCCTGCCACGCCCCCCCCCGCCTCCCATCACAGGGACCTTGCCCCGCACCCGCCTTCCCCCTCCTGCCACGCCCCCGCCGCCTCCCATCACAGGGACCTTGCCCCGCACCCGCCTTCCCCCTCCTGCCACGCCCCCCCCCCCGCCTCCCATCACAGGGACCTTGCCCCGCACCCCGCCTTCCCCCTCCTGCCCCCCCCCGCCTCCCATCACAGGGACCTTGCCCCGCACCCCGCCTTCCCCCTCCTGCCACGCCCCCGCCTCCCATCACAGGGACCTTGCCCCGCACCCCGCCTTCCCCCTCCTGCCACGCCCCCGCCGCCTCCCATCACAGGGACCTTGCCCCGCACCCCGCCTTCCCCCTCCTGCCCCCCCCCCCGCCTCCCATCACAGGGACCTTGCCCCGCACCCGCCTTCCCCCTCCTGCCACGCCCCCGCCGCCTCCCATCACAGGGACCTTGCCCCGCACCCGCCTTCCCCCTCCTGCCACGCCCCCCCCCCGCCTCCCATCACAGGGACCTTGCCCCGCACCCCGCCTTCCCCCTCCTGCCCCCCCCCGCCTCCCATCACAGGGACCTTGCCCCGCACCCGCCTTCCCCCTCCTGCCACGCCCCCGCCTCCCATCACAGGGACCTTGCCCCGCACCCGCCTTCCCCCTCCTGCCACGCCCCCCCCCCGCCTCCCATCACAGGGACCTTGCCCCGCACCCCGCCTTCCCCCTCCTGCCCCCCCCCGCCTCCCATCACAGGGACCTTGCCCCGCACCCGCCTTCCCCCTCCTGCCACGCCCCCCCCCCGCCTCCCATCACAGGGACCTTGCCCCGCACCCGCCTTCCCCCTCCTGCCACGCCCCCGCCTCCCATCACAGGGACCTTGCCCCGCACCCCGCCTTCCCCCTCCTGCCACGCCCCCGCCGCCTCCCATCACAGGGACCTTGCCCCGCACCCCGCCTTCCCCCTCCTGCCCCCCCCCCGCCTCCCATCACAGGGACCTTGCCCCGCACCCGCCTTCCCCCTCCTGCCCCCCCCCGCCTCCCATCACAGGGACCTTGCCCCGCACCCCGCCTTCCCCCTCCTGCCACGCCCCCCCCCGCCTCCCATCACAGGGACCTTGCCCCGCACCCGCCTTCCCCCTCCTGCCACGCCCCCGCCGCCTCCCATCACAGGGACCTTGCCCCGCACCCGCCTTCCCCCTCCTGCCACGCCCCCCCCCCCGCCTCCCATCACAGGGACCTTGCCCCGCACCCCGCCTTCCCCCTCCTGCCCCCCCCCGCCTCCCATCACAGGGACCTTGCCCCGCACCCGCCTTCCCCCTCCTGCCACGCCCCCCCCCCGCCTCCCATCACAGGGACCTTGCCCCGCACCCCGCCTTCCCCCTCCTGCCACGCCCCCGCCTCCCATCACAGGGACCTTGCCCCGCACCCCGCCTTCCCCCTCCTGCCACGCCCCCGCCGCCTCCCATCACAGGGACCTTGCCCCGCACCCCGCCTTCCCCCTCCTGCCCCCCCCCCCGCCTCCCATCACAGGGACCTTGCCCCGCACCCGCCTTCCCCCTCCTGCCACGCCCCCGCCGCCTCCCATCACAGGGACCTTGCCCCGCACCCGCCTTCCCCCTCCTGCCACGCCCCCCCCCGCCTCCCATCACAGGGACCTTGCCCCGCACCCCGCCTTCCCCCTCCTGCCACGCCCCCGCCTCCCATCACAGGGACCTTGCCCCGCACCCCGCCTTCCCCCTCCTGCCACGCCCCCCCCGCCTCCCATCACAGGGACCTTGCCCCGCACCCGCCTTCCCCCTCCTGCCACGCCCCCCACGCCTCCCATCACAGGGACCTTGCCCCGCACCCGCCTTCCCCCTCCTGCCACGCCCCCCCCCCCCCGCCTCCCATCACAGGGACCTTGCCCCGCACCCCGCCTTCCCCCTCCTGCCACGCCCCCCCCCGCCTCCCATCACAGGGACCTTGCCCCGCACCCGCCTTCCCCCTCCGGCCACGCCCCCCCCCCGCCTCCCATCACAGGGACCTTGCCCCGCACCCCGCCTTCCCCCTCCTGCCCCCCCCCGCCTCCCATCACAGGGACCTTGCCCCGCACCCGCCTTCCCCCTCCTGCCACGCCCCCGCCGCCTCCCATCACAGGGACCTTGCCCCGCACCCGCCTTCCCCCTCCTGCCACGCCCCCCCCCCCGCCTCCCATCACAGGGACCTTGCCCCGCACCCCGCCTTCCCCCTCCTGCCCCCCCCCGCCTCCCATCACAGGGACCTTGCCCCGCACCCGCCTTCCCCCTCCTGCCACGCCCCCCCCCGCCTCCCATCACAGGGACCTTGCCCCGCACCCCGCCTTCCCCCTCCTGCCACGCCCCCGCCTTCCATCACAGGGACCTTGCCCCGCACCCCGCCTTCCCCCTCCTGCCACGCCCCCGCCGCCTCCCATCACAGGGACCTTGCCCCGCACCCCGCCTTCCCCCTCCTGCCCCCCCCCCGCCTCCCATCACAGGGACCTTGCCCCGCACCCGCCTTCCCCCTCCTGCCACGCCCCCGCCGCCTCCCATCACAGGGACCTTGCCCCGCACCCGCCTTCCCCCTCCTGCCACGCCCCCGCCTCCCATCACAGGGACCTTGCCCCGCACCCGCCTTCCCCCTCCTGCCACGCCCCCGCCTCCCATCACAGGGACCTTGCCCCGCACCCCGCCTTCCCCCTCCTGCCACGCCGCCCCCGCCTCCCATCACAGGGACCTTGCCCCGCACCCGCCTTCCCCCTCCTGCCACGCCCCCCACGCCTCCCATCACAGGGACCTTGCCCCGCACCCGCCTTCCCCCTCCTGCCACGCCCCCCCCCCCCCCCGCCTCCCATCACAGGGACCTTGCCCCGCACCCCGCCTTCCCCCTCCTGCCACGCCCCCCCCCGCCTCCCATCACAGGGACCTTGCCCCGCACCCGCCTTCCCCCTCCGGCCACGCCCCCCCCGCCTCCCATCACAGGGACCTTGCCCCGCACCCACCTTCCGCCTCCTGCCACGCCCCCCCCGCCTCCCATCACAGGGACCTTGCCCCGCACCCGCCTTCCCCCTCCTGCCACGCCCCCCCCCGCCTCCCATCACAGGGACCTTGCCCCGCACCCCGCCTTCCCCCTCCTGCCACGCCCCCGCCTTCCATCACAGGGACCTTGCCCCGCACCCCGCCTTCCCCCTCCTGCCACGCCCCCGCCGCCTCCCATCACAGGGACCTTGCCCCGCACCCCGCCTTCCCCCTCCTGCCCCCCCCCCGCCTCCCATCACAGGGACCTTGCCCCGCACCCGCCTTCCCCCTCCTGCCACGCCCCCGCCGCCTCCCATCACAGGGACCTTGCCCCGCACCCGCCTTCCCCCTCCTGCCACGCCCCCGCCTCCCATCACAGGGACCTTGCCCCGCACCCGCCTTCCCCCTCCTGCCACGCCCCCGCCTCCCATCACAGGGACCTTGCCCCGCACCCCGCCTTCCCCCTCCTGCCACGCCGCCCCCGCCTCCCATCACAGGGACCTTGCCCCGCACCCGCCTTCCCCCTCCTGCCACGCCCCCCACGCCTCCCATCACAGGGACCTTGCCCCGCACCCGCCTTCCCCCTCCTGCCACGCCCCCCCCCCCCCCGCCTCCCATCACAGGGACCTTGCCCCGCACCCCGCCTTCCCCCTCCTGCCACGCCCCCCCCCGCCTCCCATCACAGGGACCTTGCCCCGCACCCGCCTTCCCCCTCCGGCCACGCCCCCCCCGCCTCCCATCACAGGGACCTTGCCCCGCACCCACCTTCCGCCTCCTGCCACGCCCCCCCCGCCTCCCATCACAGGGACCTTGCCCCGCACCCCGTCTTCCCCCTCCTGGCCCCCCCCAGCCTCCCATCACAGGGACCTTGCCCCGCACGCCCCCGCCTCCCATCACAGGGACCTTGCCCCCCACCCGCCTTCATCCTCCTGCCACGCCCCCGCCGCCTCCCATCACAGGGACCTTGCCCCCACCCGCCTTCCCCCTCCGGCCACGCCCCCCCCCGCCTCCCATCACAGGGACCTTGCCCCGCACCCACCTTCCGCCTCCTGCCACGCCTCCCCCGCCTCCCATCACAGGGACCTTGCCCCGCACCCACCTTCCGCCTCCTGCCACGCCTCCCCCGCCTCCCATCACAGGGACCTTGCCCCGCACCCGCCTTCCCCCTCCTGGCCCCCCCCAGCCTCCCATCACAGGGACCTTGCCCCGCACCCGCCTTCCCCCTCCTGCCACGCCCCCCCCACCTCCCATCACAGGGACATTGCCCCGCACCCCGCCTTCCCCCCCCCCCCCCCCCCGCCTCCCATCACAGGGACCTTGCCCCGCACCCGCCTTCCCCCTCCTGCCACGCCCCCGCCGCCTCCCATCACAGGGACCTTGCCCCGCACCCACCTTCCGCCTCCTGCCACGCCTCCCCCGCCTCCCATCACAGGGACCTTGCCCCGCACCCGCCTTCCCCCTCCTGGCCCCCCCCAGCCTCCCATCACAGGGACCTTGCCCCGCACCCGCCTTCCCCCTCCTGCCACGCCCCCCCCACCTCCCATCACAGGGACATTGCCCCGCACCCCGCCTTCCCCCCCCCCCCCCCCCCCGCCTCCCATCACAGGGACCTTGCCCCGCACCCGCCTTCCCCCTCCTGCCACGCCCCCGCCGCCTCCCATCACAGGGACCTTGCCCCGCACCCACCTTCCGCCTCCTGCCACGCCTCCCCCGCCTCCCATCACAGGGACCTTGCCCCGCACCCGCCTTCCCCCTCCTGGCCCCCCCCGCCTCCCATCACAGGGACCTTGCCCCGCACCCGCCTTCCCCCCCCCCCCCCCCCCGCCTCCCATCACAGGGACCTTGCCCCGCACCCGCCTTCCCCCTCCTGCCACGCCCCCGCCGCCTCCCATCACAGGGACCTTGCCCCGCACCCGCCTTCCCTCCTCCTGCCCCCCCCCCGCCTCCCATCACAGGGACCTTGCCCCGCACCCGCCTTCCCTCCTCCTGCCCCCCACCCCGGCCAGGGGCGGAGCTGTCCCCTCTCTCGCAAGCGCAGACTCCAGCAGTTCCGCCCACCTCTTCCATCCCCGATTCCTTTTTCTCTCCTGAGTTATCTTCAGCACGAGGCCAACATGCTGTTGATTCTTCCTAGAAAACAAGCATACAAACAGAGCATCTCTTCAGTCAACACTTCTCACATGTACGTCTGTTCTTCCTTTTCAAAACCTCCTTGAAAGAATAGGCTGCGGCCCCTGTCTTCAACCCCTCCCCACCTCCGTTTTGTCTTAAACTCATCTAGCTAACTTGAATTCTGGCAATACCAGCAAAACTGCGCCTGCCAAAGTCACTGACCATTTCTTCATTGTTCCATTTAATTGTAAGTCCTCAGTCCTCATTATCGTCGGGTTATCAGCATAGAGATACAGTTGATTCCTCTCTTCTTTTGGAAACAAATTTTCACTTGGCTGTCGAGTCTCTGTGCTGCCCTATTTTTCTTGTACCTCTCTGACCATTCCTTCCCTTTGTTATTTCTTGGTGCCTCTTCTTCTCCCCAACCTCTAAATACAGGTATGTCCCGAGCAGGACTCCTCGAAGGTGGCCGTTTTCTGCGGGCACTCGCTCCCTGTAGCTTCAAATAGTCTCTGCATTTTATTTTATTTTATTTTATTTTTTAATTTTTATTTATTTATGATAGTCACAGAGAGATAGAGAGAGGCAGAGACACAGGCAGAGGGAGAAGCAGGCTCCATGCACCGGGGAGCCCGACGTGGGATTCGATCCTGGATCTCCAGGATCGCGCCCTGGGCCAAAGGCAGGCGCCAAACCGCTGCGCCACCCAGGGATCCCTGTCTCTGCATTTTAAATATCATCTCACTCTCTAGTCTAAACCTCACATCCAGAATTGGGCAGCAGCATATTCTTGATTTGTTCTTTTGAATGTCGAACTCTAACCTGAAACAACAGGCTCAAAACTCAGTACCGGATGAGGCCCTAATAAAACCTCCACTTTTCTTGGAATTCATCATCTTGGGAAATGGAAAATCCATTCTTCTAGTTGCTCATGCCAAATACTACAGTCTCGTTTAAGCAATCTCTTTCTCATGTACTCCACATCTGATGCATCAACAAATTCAAAATATTAGCTCTTCCCATTACCTCCACTGCTGTCGTCTTAGCCCAAGCTACCAATATGTTTATCTGAATTATTGTAGTAACCACCTAAGTGTTTATATTTTGTTGTTTGCTTTTTGTTCTGTCTCAGAACAACAGAGTGATCCTACCACTACTTTAATTTGTACTACTGCTTGGCTTACATCTTCAGTGTTTTGTGTCTCTTTCGGTGTAAAACCCACCCTTTTCAATGCCTACAAAACTCTGGACGATTTGACTTTCCACGCTTCCTGCACATTCTCTGTTAGTTTTCATCTGATTTCCCTCTCAGTTCCAAATATAAATGAACACTGGAACACACCAAGAACATTACCACTTTAAGACTTTTGCACTTTCTATTCCCTCTGTCTGGGATGTTTATTCCCTGAACATTTACATGGTTTGTTGTCTTCAAAGTTTTTACTCAAACGTTGTCTCCTCTCTGAGGTCTTCACTGACATATTACATAAAATTACACCCATCTATGACACTCTATCTCCTTTCTCTGCTTTATTTTTCACCCTTTATACTACTGGCTACCTAATGTTGAGCATGTTTAACTTATTTATCTTCCTTATTATCTGCTTCTTTCATTAGAACATAAGTTCATTGAAGAGATTTGTTTTATTCACTGCCATATCCCTTGCTCTTAGAAGAATCTCTGTTTTATGATGAACACTCAATAAATATTTGTTGATTGAGTTTATAAATTGATGAATAATATACTGATAGTATTTTGAAGATGAGACAGGCAGAAAAGTTTGACTTTGATTTCATTTTTTTTTAAGATTTTGTTTATTTATTCATGGGAGACACAGAGAGAGGCCGAGACACAGGCAGAGGGAGAAGCAGGCTCCATGCAGGGACCCGATGTGGGACTCGATGCCTGGACCCCCGGATCACATCCTGAGCGGAAGGCAGATGCTCAACCACTGAGCCACCCAGGCATCCTTGACTTTGATTTCATAATAATAAAGCTGTTATCAGTTTTCAGAGGGATACTGACATGATGATAGAAGTGTAGATCTGGGGCAGCTCCGGTGGCTCAGCGGTTTAGCGTCGCCTTCAGCTCAGGATGTGATCCCGGGGTCCTGGCATCGAGTCCCGCGTTGGGCTCCGTGCATGGAGCCTGCTTCTCCCTCTGCCTGTGTCTCTGTCTCTCTCTCTCTCTCTCATTCGCTGTGTCTCCAATAAATAAATAAAATCTTAAAAAAAAAAAAAAAGAAGTGTAGATCTGTATTGGGCTAAGTTAGTTCTTTTTCCAGCATGACAGTTTAGCCTGAAGCAGAAAAAGGAAAAATGGACATTGCAAATTGTCCATTGTTGGGAATTACTACAATATGCTAAGTAGATCAGAGCAAAACTGAACCAGTTGGAATTTAACGATAGCTAAGAGAGGACTAACAAAATGTTAAATATCAAACTGGGGGTCCTTTCTTAGCATCCATTTATTGAGAAACTAGTAGCTGCAAATCACTATGCTAGGTGCTCAAAAATTCTCAACTTTTAGTCTTCATCTCCAATGTTCAAATTAGTCTTAAAAAGTAAATGGCGTTATTCTCATTTACAATTTAGAAAACTGAGGTAAGAAGAGGCATTTTTGTTTGAGCTGAATTATTGGAAATGCTTTCTCCCACAATTTCTTCTAAATATGATGCCAGATCTCCCTTCCCAGGCTTTGGTTGCCTTATCTTCACTTTTCTGGCCATTTTAAGCTAGTAGAAAAGTCTCATTTTCAAATAGTAAATGATGCAGCCCAGCGTGGGCTACTAGCCGGTCGCCCTCAGTGTGACAGGTATCTGTGTTTTAATTTTTAGTGAGGGGCATTTTGGAGACTTCTTCACTCTATAATTGCCAAAGGCTCCCAGCAAACTTCTTTCAGTCCACCCACTCAGTTCCTGCTTTGGGTAATGCGCCACCCCAGCACTTGCTTCTGGGGCTCCCTAGCTTCAGCAGGCAGCTCTATGGAGTAGAACCCATTGAGAGGCTGTGAGTCCAGCTACTTCCCACCATGTCTACTTGCCCTTTGAGACTTATGGCTCCATGCCACATATAACATGGAAATGCGCTTCTGTGCCCACTTTTTATTTTACCCCACCCTTGCAGACTCCTCTAGGATGCTTCTTCCTGCTTTGCCTGTCTCCAACACCAAGTAAATCAGATCACAGTTCTTCAAGTCCTTTCTCATTGCATTCTGTTTGGCCCAAAAACATCATTTCAGTTTAAAATTAAAAAGCCAATAAACATCTGTTCAAAAACGGAGATACTGGGCAGCCCAGGTGGCTCAGCAGTTTAGCGCCCAGGGTGTGATCCTGGAGACCCAGGATCGGGTCCCACGTTGGGCTTCCTGCATGGAGCCTGCTTCTCCACCTGCCTGGGTCTCTCCCCCCTGCCCCCTCCTCGCTCCGTCTCTCATGAATAAATAAAATCTTAAAAAAAAAAAAGGGGGAGATGCTGATCTCTTAAAGATAGTCACAACCTCTGAGAATGAATATTTTTAGATCTCTGTCATTTGGCTTAAGTATGAAGTACTTTTTCTCCCTTGCATTAGATGTAGGGAAAAAACATCATACACTCAATAGCTTTGAATCTCCTCCCTTCATTGAATTTTTCTCCAAATTCCTAATCTCCTGTCATTGAAGTTAGAGGTGGATGATAGAGATACAGTCACAGTATCGGTTCTGCTGTCTTCCCAGCTTTAGTTGGCTTCAGTCTTGAGTTGCTGAAATTCCAAGAACAAGTTATTTTTTTTAAATCCCATTATACCTATCCACATTTATCTGTTCTCAGACTGTCTACAAGTTGCATAGCCAGAATTTGCACGAGGCTCTCTGACTCCACAATTGTACTCTTTCTGAGAGTCTTGAGTTCTGCGAGAAGGCAGGGGACACTGAGAGGGAAACAGCAGTGAGGGGGTAACAATAAGAAGATTGAGATCATAAAGGCGAGCATACCTAGCTATGAAATGCTGCAGGGTGCTTTGTTCGATGAGTGTATATCCGAGGTCCAGGGATCATGTACTATACTATCAATGAGCATTCAACTAAAATGAAAATGTCTACATTTAAAGTATCTAGAAGTCGCTGCCAAATGCATTTTCAAACTAGATGATTGGAGTGGACTGGAGTAGCAATATAAATGTGAATCCTACCATGGTATCATTTTAGGGAGTCCAGAATTGATATGCATTGTGGTGGGAGTGGGGACAAGAGAGAACAACAGGGATGATTAAGTGGGTGGCTGAGACAGATGGTGTGGATTTCAAATAAAGAAACCCAGAGGGTGGTGGATAAATAACGATGTGAGTAGCATTGGGAGTAAGGGAGAAAAGGATAATCCCATCCAAAGAATTCAGAGACTATAGGATGAGATGAGACCTTTAAATGTTTACCTTGGAGAGTGAAAATTACGCAACATTTTTCAGTGTTTTTGTTAAAACGTCTTGTTATAGCCAAGAGGATCAGTTTATAAGAAAAGATAAGGGTGAGCAACATAACAGAATCAAGTTTTTCTTTTGAAAAATTTTGTTGCAGCTTTCCATCCTAATATAAATACTGTGTATCAGAAACAAACAAAAAACCAATAAAGGGAAAAATGTGGTCATATTCCAGAATTTAAGTAACAAAGACATTTTTACTGGTAGAAGGGTCGCGAGGAAGTGTCCATTTAACTGTAAAATTTTTGTGTCCTGTACAACTCCTAAATAGCATAAGAACTTTTAAAAAGATATTTAGTGACTTTATAAACAGTTTCGGTTGTGTGAGAGGCAGTTCATCTGTGAGTGATTTTAACAGAAGTGAATTGCTTCCACTGTGTGCTTAATAGACTGTGTCACAAAACTGCAGCCCCGAGAACAGGAGGGCTGAAAGGCATGAGGTGTACGTGAGATGAGTATGTTTTGATCATGGCAGATGCTTTCTGGGAGAACTTGGCTGAGGCCACACAATTATCACATTTTCATATTTATTCTTGATGATATAGGGGGTGGACAGTGATCAGGTCTTCCTAATAAAGAATATTCATTCATTTGTATATGTACATCAAATATCTGTGTCTTGCAAAGAACATGTTAAAGAAAGAAACAGAATTAAGTAACACAACTTTCCCATCCCCACTATGCTTAAAAATGGCTACCAAAAAGTATTTGTTGGCACATTATTAGTTTCATCTTCACGAAGTTATGATCAGGATACAGTTAGTTTGTTACCACCTTTAAATATGGAATAGGGGCAGCCCTGGTGGTTCAGTGGTTTAGCACTGCCTTTAGCCCAGGGCGGGATCCTGCAGACCCAGGATCGAGTCCCACGTCAGGCTTCCTGCATGGAACCTGCTTCTCCTTCTGCCTGTCTCTCTCTCTCTCTCTCTCTCTATCTCCCATGAATAAATAAATAAAATCTTTAAAAATCAATCAATAAATAAATAAATATGTGAATAGATTTCACACTGTCTTTATTGTGTTTGTAGGGACCCATATACAATTATTATGGCCATTATTACAAATTATATTTCCCACTCAAATATTGTATTACAATGGATACACCAAACATCAGATGAGTTAGTGTCATTGTCATCACGTCAGTGGTTAGTTGAGGTTCCAAAATCATTTATGAGAAGAGACGAAAACTGTGTTTCAACCCGTGTTCTTTGAACACATGAGTGTTTCACTGTTCATCTCACTGCCATTGTTTGCTTGATGCCAGACTGTGGTGGCTGTGTGATAACTGGGGCAGATTTCCATTTAACATATAGTGGCTAGGGTGGCTGTGTGTTCTTGGAGGCAGTTGTGTATTTTATACTTAATACGAGGGGTCATTGTTAGTTTCTTTAATTTTTTTTTTTTGTTTTGCTGTAAGTTTTTCTTTTTGTTAAATGTATAGAGTGCCAGTGTTGTACAACAAAATCAAGAGTAAGGTACAGAGGTTTCCCATATACTCCTACCTCCATTATCAACATCTGCCATTAATGTTTGTTTCAACTGATGACTGTATTTTAATACATTATAATCCCCAAAGTCCATGGTTTAAATTAGGGTTCACTCTTGGTGTTGTACATCCTATAGGATTGGACAAGCATGTATTGACCTGTAGCCATGATTACAATATTGTACAGGGTAGTGTCACCTTCCTTCCTCTGTGCTCTGCTGGTTCAGCCCCCCTTCTCCAACTTTCAGCTCTTGGCAACCATTGATCCTGTTGCTGTTTTCACAGTTTTGCTCTTCCAGAATGCCATATACTTGGAACTGTACAGTGTACAGCCTTTTCAGATTGCCTTCTGTCACTTAGCAATATACATTTTTCTTCATGTCTTATCATGGCTTGATAGCTCATTTCTTTTTAGCACTGAATAATACTCTGTTGTCTGGATATGCCACAGTCTATTTGTCTGTATACCCACTGAAGGTCATATTGGTTGTCCCCAAGATTGGGAATTATGAATAAAGCTGCCATAAACATCCATGTGCAGGCTTTTGTGTGGATATATTCTTTAGTTTAGAATGGTATCTACACAGAAGTAACACTGAAGGTATTATAGGAAAAGGAATTATAAATACAAATGAATATCCTGAAGAACAAGATCATAACAGTGGGAAGTTAGTAAAAGTGTTGGAAGTTAAGTAGTGGCATTAGAAAAACCTATTTTAAACTGGGGGTCTAAAAAATACCATTGTATAAGAGTTCATAAATAATTTTTAAAAATCATCTTCTGTCATAAGCTAACTTGTTATGTCACATCACTTACATTCTTAGGTCTGGTTTCTCATTTATAAAATAAGAGGTTTTATCTTCAAGCTTTCTTTTGGTTCTAAGATTCTTTCTTAAAATGAAGATTTTCTTAAGATGTATCTTCTGTCTAATAAAGATCACTAGATCACTTAGCATGTGAAATAGTGCAAGGCCTTTTCATCACACTGAATTACAGATGCTGGGGTATGTATTTATATAATGTATACAGCAATTACACAACCATGCAGACATAGTGTAGGCAATGTATTAATTATTCTAATGTCCTAATACAGAAGGCAGAAAAAAAAAGTTTAGAACTGATAATGGAAAAGAAGTTATGAATCCAGAAATTCAACAATATTTTAGGGCCAATCTGGTAATAATCATAAATCATTTAAGAAATAGTCCAAAAACTAGTTCAACAAATTAATAAATGCACTCTAGAAAAATGAAATCCAAGTGAAAATCCCATACCAAATGAAAGTTGTGCCAATTATTTCAAAAAGAGTTCCAAAAGAGAACTCAAAGAAAGAAAGCAAATACAAATAGTAGAATTCTACTTTAAAAAAAAAAAACGGTAATGTGAAAGAAAGATCAATAAAAATAGTACTAAGTAGTAGAAGAAGTTTGATATTTTGTTTGAATATTTTTGCCTCTTCTCTGTCTATGAAAACAAAAAGCATCAATAAATTTGGAAGGAATCATCCTATATCCATTTGAGGAAAGGTCTTTTTCAATTTTCAGAAATTGGGAATTAATAGGATTATATATATATTATAATATATGTTATAATATATATATAATATATATATTACTTACACTATATATATACTTACACTATATTACTGTATATTACTTACTATATTACATTACTATATATTATTATACATATATTATATTATATTAATATATATTAATTATATTAATTATATTAATTATATTATTTATTAATTATTTAATAATTATATTATAAATAATAATTGTATTATTTAATAATTTATTATATATTATTATAATTAATTATATTATTATATTGATATACATTGATTATATTATTATATTATATATTAATATATATTAATATATTATATTATATTATATTATATTATATTATATTATTATATAATATATATATTACTTACTATATATTACATTACTATATATATTATATATTATAATATATATTATTATATATATATTACTTACACTATATATATACTTACACTATATTACTATATATTACTATATATTACATTACTATATATATACTTACACTAAGTGGCATTATATCACTAAACTGCAAATAAAATCAGCTTTAGAAAGGATAAAACCTTGATTTGGGTATTTAATCATTTCAAGATATGACTAAATTGATATGAATGCTTATTTACACTTTATTTGAGGGTTTTTGTTAAATTCAGTTTTCATGAGTATCAGAATTCTTGGAATGTAATTTTCTGGCATAAGATATAACATAAGGTTCTAATTCCTTATGGTGAGAAAATCTAAAGGATATTCTGATTGTTTCTGTCAGATGAAGGAGCCTGAAAGAACCATTACCAAGGGACACTGATTGTAGTTTTTAGGAGAGAAGGTGAAATTAAAGCAGGATCTGGATTCCAAGCTGAGAAGAAAATTACACAAAGAGAAAAGCTAATAGAAGAACTCACTCAAAGGGGTATCGTTGGGTCATGCTCCACAGGTGGCAGAGACCTTCAGCTGATGATGAACTCAACAGAGTAGTGTGCAGAGGCTTGTTTTGCTTGAGATCTTTGGGCCCAAGATGGTTATTATCTTAGGCTCCGTGTGAGATGTTTGGATGTCATAGCCTGGGTCTGGTATGCCAGGCCGTTTTTCCGAAAGTCTCATGACCCTAACAAAGTAGCTTTCTATTTGTTCTGGAAGACTAGTTTAAAGGAACTCAACTAACTCGTTCACTAAGCCTATTGCTCGGGTCTACTAGGTTCCAGGAACTGTGCCAGATCCTAAGATCGCAAATAGGAGTTAAACATGTTCTCCATGGGAGATTTGCATTGAGATTTTATTGTGGGATTTGCATTCCAGCTGAGGAAAAGTGAAAAGTACTACATAGGACATAACTTGTATGCCAGAAAACTTAGCAACATCAATCGATATGTTTCTCCAACACATACAGCACTTTAAAAAATTATATTCTTATAGGCCTAACAAAGGAATATTAGTACTAATTGAGCCTTTGATGTTTAAGCAGTTTTTAGGAATTAGTTTAAATGTCTGAAAGGTTAAAAAGAAAAGGAGCCTCTTTTTGAATGAGCTGTTGGGAACGATCACAAAAGTGAAGTTCTTCACATTCAAAATAAAACACAAGGCTTCCCCCTCCTCCTTCCCACTTCCCTTTTCTTCCTAAACATTTCAGTCCAAAAGCCATTAGATGGGGCTAGTCATGGTGGGAGAACCATAGTCAGCTGATCAGAAAGCCAGAGCCCATGTCGGGTAAAGAAGGCATCAGTGCATTCACGTGGGATGAAGGTGTCAGAGCCTGCAGAGTTCAGTGAGGGCAACCAGATAGCATGAGAGCCCAGGCTGGGGGAGGGCAGAGTCCTCACAGGATGGCAGATTTGAGCCAAGTATCAGAACTTTTGCAAATCTAGCAACCTACTGGGAAGTGGTCTGGCATGGAATGTCAGAACCTGAACAGCATGGGGAAGACATCTTCATAGGAGGGCTTCCCAGAACAGGGTGTTAGAGCCTGGATGAGATACAGAGTGCTTTCGTGTGGGGGCCAGCCAGTTTGTGGTCCCAAAGCCAAGTCAGGTATACAGGGTATCATCGTGTGAAAAGAGGCATTTGGCATAAGCAACTGGACTCCAAGTGGTATGAATAGACTGTCCATGTAGGAACTGGCACAGGGAAGGATGTTGGAGCCTGGGTTCTGGAAGGAGGGCTACTGGGTGGCAGAGTGATCCAGAGCTACATGTCAGGGCATGGGGCGGGTAACGTAACTGACCACGTAGGACTCAGGTGGCACCCCCTGCTGAGGTTCAGAGCTCATTTGTGTGGGGAAGATGATTGTGGGAGATTTGTTGCATACAGAGGTTGATCAAATAAGTCAGGCTTCTTACTATCAGAAAATGGAGCTAAAAACATGGAAATGGAAAAAAATAGAATGAACCCTGTATTTTTGGGATGGAATTGAGGATAGCAATGTCAACATCTGGGTTTTAATATATAGAGAAAGAAAGAGATAAAAATAAACTTGAAAAGGTAAGTGTGCAAGTGCATTCTGAGTTTGGGTGTGTGTGTAGACACACGTACATCTACTGCTGAAAGGCTTGGGAGCAATGTCATCCCAATAACAGTGAGCACTCATACCTTGGATTTCTTAAAAGAAAGAAACCAAAGTTCCTAATTGCTGCCCTGGAGCAAAGAAAGTATGAGATGATCTTGGAACATCTTGTTATACAGGAAAGTCAGGCGGAGTTCATAAAGAATGAGGGAGGACATAGAAGCCAGTCGAAGGGGCTCCAACCACCCATACTTGGGACAAATTTAGCATTGAAATAAATAATGCTATCATGGACAATAACCTATTGAATAAAATAAGATTTCATGACCCTATAATGTTACGAATAAATGACTATATAGAGAGGCATTATCAAAATGAGCAATGGGGAGTTTAAATAGTTTCAAAGGTCCTCCATACAAAAATACTTATTAATTATAAGAAGAAAATGCAGTGGACTGCCTTAATCAAATAATGAAAGTGAACGCCGTTAGCAATGGAATGAATCAAAATCCTGCTTCACCTGATAGTGTGTGGCAGCTCTTGTGCGATATCCCTGTCAGAGATGCATAATTTGAATGTAATCATGAGGAACATTAAACAAATCCAAACATTCAACATGAATGACAACAAAGAAATTGACCTATAAACTTCAAAATGTCAAGGTCGTAGACGTCAAGGATAACCTGAGTTTGAAGGAAACTGATGAGATATGACAATCATATGCGACTCACAATTTAGAATTCGAGTCCTTTGCTATAAAGACATTATTATAACAATTGGTGAAATTTGAATAGTATCTGTGGGTTAAATAATAGTAATGGATCAATTCTTATTTCTTTATTTTAATTGTTATATTTTAGTTACATAAAATAATATCCTTACTTGTGAAAAATTCTAACATATTAGATAAAGCTGATGGCCCATCATGTTAGCGACTTAGTCTCATATTGTTCAAATAAAATTCTTTGTATAATTGTGAGGCCCTGAAAATATAATTTTTGAATTCTTGATTTAAAATTGGCTCAAAATTATTTCACAAGCTGATTGAAATAAATATGTAGCATCTTAAGTGTTACAGATTAGTTTGTGTGTGTGTGTGTGTGTGTGTGTGTGTGAGTGTGTGATGCAGGTTGAAAAATTATCTTGCAGTAGGTTTCCTGGGGAATGCTCTTGGGTTCAATATTTTTGGGAAAAAAGAATCAAAGATTGGGCAGTGGGAGAATTCCAGTGGTTTCCTGATAAATGTTTAATATCTGGCTTTCTGAAATAAAAGCAACTTTGTTAAAGTCCTGATTCACATGGTTTGTCCTTTTCCATGGTATAAATTCTCTCACTATGTCTGATTTTAAGTTACCCACTTAATGTCACTGTATATGAAGTAGAAAAGAGTTGGTTGCACAGATCAGCTCTGTGAGATGGTCCTGGCTGATTGCAGCACATCACTGAGTCGGGTGATGCAGTCTGCATGGGAGCTGCAGCTATCCTTATGGAGCGAGCGCTTTGAGGATGGGGGGGCCCCAGATTGACACGAGTGAGCCAGATCATTACCCCCCTGGGTGATCAATCATTAGATTCTGACACCTTAGGAAGGTTAGGAAGGGGTCATGGTTAGGAATGGGTCACGGCTTTGAGGAGGCAGCCCACTTCAGTCCATGCAGTCCTCCAAAACCAGGCCAATAATTGAAGCTATTTGCCCACAGCCCTCCTAAAGCTTGGATAAGTCCTTTTTTCCTGGGTGAGGAACTGGGCAACACATTACAGCACTCATCATGTTCAATGATGAATCCCAGTATTCAGGTCTCACCAAAGTCATAAGGAGAACTTGGGGACAAGATATACAAATGGAGAGACTCTAACATTTTTCAATGTTCATACTGTTCATATGCACTGTTCATACCATGTTCATACCATGTCAGGAGCTCCAATCAGTCTTGTTTGAAATTTTTGACTCTGGTGCACTAAATGACATTTAAAACAAAACATATATAAAAACTATTAATTTTTTTTTAATTATCAAGAATCTTTATAAATAGAATGATGATTTGGGATATTAAAAAAACAATTTTTCCTTCTTTGAAGATGTCTTTTTCCTGTGATATACTATCATTTCCATAGCATTTCATTAAGTATTAATTTAAGAAGCCAGCTTTGGTAGGCTGAATGATGGATGCCATTTCCTCTACCCCTAAAGGTACATGTCTGCATCCTAATCCCCAGAATGTGTGAATATCATCTTACGTGTATATTAAGATGGTGAGATTAACCTAAATTAATTGAGTGGTAATCATGTGAGTGTAATCAGTGTAATCATGAAGGTGCTTTAAAAGGGTGCAGAAGGAGCCAGAGAGAGGGCCATATGACAATAAAAGCAGAGATTAGAGGGATGAACTTTGAAGATGAAGGAAGAGGCCACAAATCAAGAACTACAAAAGCCTCTCCAAGCTAGAAATGGGAAGGAAATGAAATCCCTCCCCCTCAGAGCCTGGAGAAGGAATGCCCCTACTGACACTTGGACTTTAGCTTAGTGAACTATTTTTAGACTTCTGGCCTCCAGACTATAAAATAATAAATTTGTGCTGTTTGAAGCCACCATGTTTGTGGTAATTTGTTATAGCAGCCGTAAAAAACCAATACACTAACCCCACGGAGAACCCTTGAGTTCTTGCTGTTTTATGTCATATAAAAAATTCTATTTCAGATTTACAAGGACTTTGAGATGCTAACTGTAAATGATAAGCAGTTTTTATGTACACCGTCCTCTAGGTTGATCTACGTACCAATTATGTTTCTTTGGTTTCAATAAGGATAATCCTTTTCTAACTGGCTTAACCAAAAAGTAATAAATTTATAGTAGATAAGGTAACACACAAAATCCAAGGGGAAGAGGAAGATATGAATGTCTGAATGCATAAGAATGAAGTATGTCCAGAGACCCAGGAAGCAGGAGCATGGCTTCCATAATGAAAAAAATTCAACTGGGTTTTAGGCAGACCAAGATTTAAATTGCAAACAAAACAAAACAAAAAACTACACACACACACACAAAAAAAAACCAAAAGCAGCCTTTTTATTGGCTTGCTTGGACCATGGAACTCATCCTTAACCACAGGAAGAGCATACCTTTAAGTGATAGGCTCACCATGACTATAGCCGATGTGGGGGAGGTATGAGATATGATCCTGGACTTCTCTTCATTAGGCTTATGGTAACCATATACCGTATGTCATTTACTCAGGTCTATACCTGGTTAACTCTTAATAAATAGCCTAGTATGGACAATAAATCACATAGTTCCTAATTTTATTGCTTCTACCAGAGAGGCAGCGTAGCATCATGGCTAGTGTCACAGACTTCTTCTCTCATCTCTAATGTGGAAATAATGATACTAAGACCTATCTTTTAAGATTGTGGTGAAAATCAGGTGAGATTGTATACTACATTATTGGAATAGCACCTGAGTATTGTCACTTTTTCCTTGTGATGTCATTTTATATTTCCCTCAAATGAATAACTAATAAAATGAACCTACAATAAAATTCCAACATGAACATTTCCAGGATGGATGATAAAAAGACTTAACAAATGAATCTTCTGGAACAACTTGTGTAGTTTGCTAGAGAAGATTTAGATTCAAAAGGCTTCAATCAACTCTACAATCTAGCAAGCTATAGCAGGGCCTTGAGCAATTTGCTTAAACTTTCCCAGCCTGGCCTTTTTCAGATGTGTTTGTTAATATCAAAAAAAAAAAAAAAAAAAAAAGATATCTTTAAAGCCTGTAGTCTGGCTTTATTAAACACTCATCAATGTCAATGTCCTTTTTCCTGGCTGAAAAAAGTGACTGAGTTTAGAAATATTTTTAAGACTGAACAACTATATATTGGGCACGGAAGAAGTTTTCTCAACAAATTTCCCAGACAGAGAATCTTCCGTCCCCAGCCACTCCCTATCAAGCCATAAATTTCTCATTCACAGGTGAAATGGGAAGGGGATCAACACTACCTGGTACTTTAGGAACTTGTCTTCAATTCCTACCAAAAAAAATTCTTTTTTTTTGTTATAAGTATTTATTATTGTTGCTATATGATTACATTTGGCACATCTATGTTTTTTTTTTTAATTTCCAAAATGCATCACTAATCTGTAACATATTATTCCTTACAGCTTCCTTACTGAAAAGACTTTTCTATGGCAAGGTACAAAAAGGCATTCTAGGAAAAACATTCTAAATTACATTATTTACCTAAAAGACTATCTTTATATATTACTGGTCTACTGAAAATTTTCTTTTCAATCAAATTCCATTCATTTTTACATAATGCATGTCAGTAACAGCTACCATGGGAAAATAACCATAAGCAAAAACTGTTTTGCTGCCTGTCTTCTTTTTTTGCTACCCCCTCAATTTTCTTTCTATTTCTGCTTGTGGAAGTTTGAGTTCCACCTTCTTGATGCCCTCAAGTCCATAATTACTCCTTATGACAATTCTTTCATGATGCCCACATCATAAATTATTCATCATTTCAAATAATACCCTAACTTCTTCAAATGTACCCTTGTTATTCTTTCTACTTTTTCTTCTGTATTATTTTCTTCTGTACTATTTCTATATCTTTTGTAATCTTGCATTAGGACTTCTAGTCTCTGATTTTTTTTTCCCCTGATAGTTGTCCCTAGAATGGCTTCGCTATAGAGAATTAAAGAATCGAGCCAGCTCACCCCAGCACAGCACCCAGCTCGCCCCAGCAGCCAGCTTGCATCAGTGCCTCCCTTCTCGAGCCTCATGTGAGACCAGTCCAGTCTTGCCTAACTCAGTCTGTTAGCAGAACTCACCTGGAAAATGGATGCAGAAAGGCCTTCGTACACTGTAGAGGGCTGCCTCCCCATGAGGAGAAGGCAAAGACCACACAGCCCTAGAATCAGGAAGATGGGAGGCGGGTGAAGAAGTCCAGGGCCTGGCAGCCTCACCCAGCAGATGTGCCTTTGGGGCAGGCCCTGGAGTCAGCCCTACACCGTGCCTGAGACCCCACCTGTGCCTCCCTTCTGTTGCCTCTCACCCTTAAAGTTGCACTTCTAAGCCGCTGCTGTGAAAGGCATCCCAGACCCCTCTTCTCTGGCTGCCGGGGGTCCTGGGGACTGTGATGTCCCCCAGCTACACAGAGCCAATCCCTCACTCAGCCTGGGAGTGAGCCTTTGCAGCAGAACAGACCTGGCTCCCTCTGGTTGCCAGGTCTAGCCTGTACCCCATGGTGGGCCACACTAGCTGGCACCAGCCACCTCCTTTGTAAGAGGGTTTGGGCAGCTTTTAACAAAGGTGGTGTGGGAGGTGCCTGAATGGCTCCGTCCGTTGAGCGGCTGACTCTTGCTTTCAGCTTAGGTCATGATCTCAGGGTCTTGGGATAGAGCCCTCCTCCTCACTGCCCCATCCAGCTCCTTGCTCAGTGGGCGAGTTTGGTTGAGCTTCTCTCTCTCCCTCTGCTCCTCCCCCACTCACACGTGTGTGCACATTTGCACGCTCTCTCTTAAATAAATAAATCTTAAAGAAAAAAAAGAATTTTTTGAAGCATAGTAGGCATAAGAACTATACTATAAGTGTATATACTTTCAATATATAAAATGACTTCACCTACCTACTATATTTCTGTTGAATTTCAAGACAGAACATAGATTGGCAAATCTGGTAATAATCCCATTTCACAGATGGGAGATACGGAATTTCAAGAGATTTGTAGACTTGCTCTGGACAATACAGTTAATAATCAGGAAAGACAAGCAAAATGCTAGCCTCGGGTCTGTCTCCTCAGGACACTCTGAGGTTCTTGACTTTGAAACAGAAGCTCTGGATGCCTGATTAAGGCAAGCATCAGCGAAGTACGAACACGTAAGTGCTAAACTGTTTCTCAGCTTCACAGCTTGTTTTATCAGCTATTTCAAGATGATTCCACTTGAGAGTTCTGTACTTCTGGCCTGCTGTGAGTCACTAATGATATAATCCATTTGTGAAAGTGGTAGTAAATTGTGGGTTATAATAACTCTGTTATGAGTTTCTTATTAATTCTTGTTCTCACTTTCCGTCTGATACTTGTTTGTTCAGTAGACATGACATTTGTGTTCAATATAAGAATGAAATATATGTACAGATATATACACTCAGTGTTAAGCTAAGCAAGTGAGTTTTACCTTCACTTTGCCTTGAATTTGAATATCAAATATGAACCTGGATCCCTAAAAAACTGATGCTTTTAGCTAAATTTGCCAAATAGGGAAAACCCAAAGAGGGTAGGGTGTTTGAAGGTCAATTTCAAATGACCTTCCAATAAATTCCCAATAAAAATGTTCTTCGAACTTAAATTAGATAGGCATAATTTCATTGCAATATGTTTCCACTGCCTACCTAGCTTGTTAAGTTTTCTTAACCTAGCTCATTTAGGATTTGCCTAGTTTATTATCTTTGGAAGAAAATTTAAGATACATTGCAATTGTGCAGTCTCAGTCTGTTCATTGATACATTAGATGGTCTAAGAGAGCTCCAGCTAGATGGTACCTCAGAGTGTTCTGCAAACCCGTCATCAAATACCAGTATTCACGTGAAGGAGGTGCGGTGTGGTGCATTTGCAACCACAGTTAGAGCCTGATGTAAGCACTGGTCTGCAGAGTCAAAATAGGCTGAGTAACAGGGAAGGAATGGGGTGTAGGATGGCATTATTAAATAAGAATTTCAGGAAATTTTCAGGAAAATCTGAGGATTTTCTAAGGATACATACGGTCCTGGGGAATGTTGGAAGGCATTTAATGGAGTAGACACAGATAAAATTTGAAAAACAAACATTTACTTGTCTAAAATAATCTTTTCTAGTGAAGGGAAGTTTTTAAGAAAGACTAGTAGAAGTATTGGACTTTTGTTGGATTTACTTAAAGATACAGCTTCTATTATCTTTTCCCCTATGGAAGGATTTATAGGGCACTCAACTTTTGGGTTATTAACTTTTTTAGATTTGGCATTGAGAAATAAAGCTGAAGCTTTTTGAAATTTGAAGCAATTGTGGAAGTAGGACTTTTTGTTTTTGTCATCATTTGTTACTGTTGACTATAATAGATCATCACCACATTTTTCTTGCTGCATATCTATTATCATAAGGAAATATTTTTAGTCTTGGGGAAATAAGGAAATTCTTCTTGTCAACAAAACTATATTGCTTCCCATATGCTTGATTAAAAAGTCTCTGCATATTAAAAAGAGATTTATCATAAATTCTTTTGAAAACTTGAGCTGGTATTATTTCATTTCAGTGCAGTTATAATAAGCATTATCTTTTTCCTGAGCAAATCATGTATAATATTCCCTATTATTTTGTTAGTTTGATTAGAGAGGTTGTAAATTCAGATCTTGGAATCTTTGAAAAGAACAAGTAATCTGCATATTCTTACCAAATAAATACTATTAGGAATTTAACTAATAATTTGAACAGTTTTACTTTTAGTTTTTTTTTTCTTTTTATCTTCTGGACTAAGTCCAGCAGATATATCAGTATGTGGCATACTGTGGCTAATCTGTTCATATCAGCTGTTTTCCTGATCGATACTGTGGTCAGTTCAACCTATGGAGATCCACACTGATCACATAACATGTCACTTTCAACCTCCTGAGGTTCATTCAGAAAGAGCTGAGTCTTTTTCTTGTCTCAATAGCCACATCTCTAATATCGATCCTGCATATGAGAGACAGTAGTCAAATGGCAGAGCTGAGAACCATTCTGGATGGAATAATTCGAGACAGTGGGATCCTTAGTGCTAATCTGGAAGAGGAAAGATGGTTTTTTTTTACCAACTTCGATAGGTTTTCTTAAACTTTCAGTGTCATGGGCTCCTTGAGAAATATGCTTAAATCTATGGACCCCTTTTCAGAATGTACAAAATGTGAAAAAAAAAAGAAGCCACTTACAATTGATCCTTGAACGGCACATATTTGAATTGTGTGTGTCCACTTATATGTGGATTTTTTAAATAAATACAGTAAAATATTATAAATGTACTTTTTGTTCCTTACAATTTCCTCATCAATAATTTCTTTGCTCTAACTTGCTATATTGTAAGAATAGTGAATATAATACATATAACATATAAAATATGTATTAATCCACTGTTTCTGTCATTGGTAGGGCTTCCAGTCAACAATAGGCTCTTAGAAGTCAAGTTTCGAGGAGTCAAATGATATGTGTGGATTTTAGTCTGTGTTAGGAGGTCAGCACCCATAAACCTTGCCTTGTTCAAGGGTTAGCTGTATATTGAAATATAGTCACCAAAATTTTTTAAAACAAATTTGTAGCAGAGTAGTATTTCCTACCTCTAGCTTGAGGTACTTCCAATAACTGCCATAATTTCAAAATAGTGTTAAACATAGGGGGTAATCCCAGATTCCCAGATGCCTGCAACTGTGATGTGCTTATGAAAATATTTATGATTGCTATTAGTGTCAAAGTAACAGGTACTCCAATATGTCTGTGGTTTGCTTACATATGTAACTAAAGTAAGTGCTGTCTCCCATTTAGAAATTACTGAAATATATATTTTTCCCATTTAATCTCACATACTCCTGATTCCTACCCAGGAACCCCCACTGGGAAAATAGAAACCATGATAAGAAACCCTATGTCAATGATTCCTCTGAGAAGTAGAAATGATAATCATAGCCTTGGACTGTGCTACTTAGGTTATATATATACACATACACACACACTTGGGAACAAAAGGAACATTTCCTATTTTGTATTAAATCTATGTCTCTTTGGTTATGGGAATATGTGCCTCTTGGAAGTCAGAATAATCCAGGTTTTTGTTGTTATTCAAGTTCTAGTAGAGGAACATAAAATTTAATGAAAAACTCATTTTATGAACTCCTGGTATCAAAAGACTGAAAAAGCAGTAACTTTGGTTTGAGATACAAGTGTATTATGAATAATAGTATGAATGCTGCCACATAAAAAAGGAAAAAGGGAAACAATCCTAATGGAGAGGTTCCTTTGATTAGCCAATGTTCAAACACTTAAAGATCTTGTGTTAAAATGATCTAGAATTCTAGTCTCATGAAAAAAAAGAGAAAGGAAAAAAAGGCAATTATTTTGTGGTACATCCAGACAATAGAGGGCTATTCAACAATAAAAAGATGGTGGCTCAGTTAAGTGTCTGACTCTTGGTTTTGGCTCAGGTTATGATCTCAGGGTCCTGAGATCCAAGCCCACACTGGGCTCTACACTTAGTGCAGAGTCTGCTTGAGATTCTTTCCTTCTCCCTCCCCCTCTGCCCTCCCCCTGCTCTCTCTCTCTCTCAATCTCTCTCAAATAAATTAATTAAATATTGAAAAAAAAAACAATAAAAAGAATGAGCTTTCAAGCCTCCAAAAAGACACAGAGGAATCTTAAATGCCTACTGGCAAGTGAAAGAAGGCAGTCCAAGAAGGCTACAGACTATATGATTCCAACCATGTGATTTTCTGGAAAAGGCAAAACTATAGAAACAATAAAAAAATCAGTGGTTGTCAGGGATTAAGGGTTAGGGAAGGAGAAGAAGCCCAGGGTATTTTTAGGTCAGTGAAACCATTCTGCATGATACTGTAATGGTAGATACATGTCATAATACATTTGTTAAAACCCATAGAATGCATGCTGGACACAAAGAGTGAACCAATGTAAACTATGGACTTTAGTTGATAATTATGTACCTTTATTGGTTCAGCAATTATTGCAAATATAGCACACTCATGCAAGATATTCGTAATAGGAGAAACTGTGGTGATAGGAGAGGATGTAGTGGGAAAGGAGGTATAAGGGAACTGTATATTTCCTGCTTGTTTTTTCTCTAAAACTAAAACTGCTATAAGAAATAAAATCTGTTTTGTATATATGTAGAGATGCCAGACGAAAAAGCATCTGGCCATACTGGGCTAGGTTTTTAGCATAATAATGCTCCACAGCTGAGTGGTAGTCCCTCTCTTTTGAAAGGCCAAGACCTATCAGTTTGCCCCAATGCCCAACTTGCCATTTTAGGAACCTGATTTATATACACTAAGCCCTCACACCTTAATCACTCAAATCATCCAAAAGTAAGTTTAAAGAGCAGAATTGTCATTTGATTCATCAATATTTAACATCCTTTGCTCTTGAGAACATTTGGTGAAGGGCCACTACTACTGTATCTTCGGCTAGTCCTGTGCCTAGCTGTGGTCATTGTTCTGATGGGCCAGGTACAGTGCCAGGTGCCTTACGTATCACAGCTCATTGACTCCTCAGTTCACATCCATGAGGTAGATGCTTAGAAGGGGAAGCAACTTGCCTGAGGTTGCACAAGCACTAAATGGAGAAGTAGCACTTGTCTACTGGCCTACCAGCCTGTAAAGCCAATACTCAGAATCACCAGCTTATATCAAAACATTTCTGAATTTTTACATTTGACAGATTTGACAGGGAGTTTTCGAATGGGAAATAGAATATAGAGTGAAGAAACAATATTTAAAACATGGGAGCAGAACATGAGAGACACCTAACTCTGGGAAACTAACAAGGGGTTGTAGAAAGGGAGGTGGGCAGGGGGATGGGGTGACTGAGTGACGGGCACTGAGGGGGACACCTGACGGGATGAGCACTGGGTGTGACGCTATATGTTGGCAAATCGAACTCCAATAAAAAAATATATACAAAAAAAAATGGGAGCTACTAAATGAGAAAATAACTCAGAATTTTGCATGTCTTCCCTCTTCCTTACCCTGCATATCCAGATAGCCACGATGTCTTTAATCCTGTCAATAGGTTCCCCAAGTCTCATTCCATTCTTCCAGTTGCGCTGTCCTCATCTTTGGCTGGCTGAGGGTGTGCAATAGCATCCTGATTTATCTCCTTGTCACTAGCTCTGCGGTCAACTGCCTTGCCTATTCAGCAGCTCCAATTTCTTTCACAAGTCTGCTAGAATTATCTTCTAAATGCAAATATGATCATATGGCTCTCTTCCTAACACCCTTCACTGACATCCTAACTCTAAATGCCTTGGCATCATTTAAAACTCCTTCAGACAGCCTTTCTAAGTTCATCTGCAGCCACTGGCCCAGAGGTGTCTTATGATCTAGACGTGCAGAACTAACTTGGAGTTCTAGAGCATTCTCTTTGCTCTTACTGACATTCCCTCTTACCATGCTGTTCCCTTTTCTAGAATTCCCTTCCTCCCATCAAATCCACCTGATAACCTCATGACCCAACAAAAGGGTCCACCCAACCCATCTCCCTCCTCTGAAACCTATTCTAACCCCTTACAGCCCTAACTCTATCCCAAGTATGGTAAGCAGTACCCCTTACCAGAGCACTCTGTATAGACCTTTATGAGCTTAGTATAGAGTTCCTTATTATTTTTTACACATCTATTTTCCTCTTGTAGAGTACAAATTAGAGACCAGATTTCCTTTCTCTTCTTTTGCTAACATGTAGTAAATATTCAGTAACTGACCAGTGAATAAAAGGCTACATGCATAAATGGGTGAAGGAAACTACATGTGAAATATATAGTTATTTTTCAGGATGATTTCATTATATTAAATTACAAAATGGGAAATTTGGTGGTAAATTGCACATATGATTTCACTTCTTCTGTGGATTTTCTCATAGTCATTTAGAAATGATCTGTACATAAAGTTTTCCAAAATGAGATGGTGGGAGAAATTATGTATAATGTGGAAAGTAATCCCTTAAAACAGTGATTTTTTTCAGGATTGTAGGATTGAGTGTCAAAGAACTTTACTAATATTCACTGTAAAATAAAATGACTTGAATTTGTTCTTTTTATTCTGAAATAGGCTATGGAGACATATGAAATGCTAACTTTAAGGGCTGTTCCTTCATCTGACATTTATAACTTAAAGAGGCTTCAGCTACAATTTCATACCAGGCAAAGCAGTTTTTCAAGAAAGGACATTTGAGTGTCAGTGTTTTGGGTTTTGGGGCACTCTTTCATGATGAAAATCTTAGGGAATGTTTGCAGCTAACTTTGACATAATTCTGTTTGTTACTTGACTGCATATCCAATTAGATACTTTGGAAGGCAGATGTTTTTGGACACACATTTCTCTCTAGCTGACTTAGAGTGCGTTTTATTATGTGCTTGATTTGAAAACAAATTTCACAGCAAAATTTACAGAAATATGCTGCTTATTTTGTACTGCAATTCACATACTCAGCATGAATACCAATTTATGAAGGTGTCATCAAGTTGTTTAAACCAACCCAAACACACATAATACAGATGGCATTGAAGGCATTAGTGCCTGAAAAATAATTTGTGACATCTGTAGCCTTCTCATAATCATTTCAGGGTTTTGTGCTTTTTGTTCAGTAACTATTTTAAGCTATTTCAAAATATATGCAGACTCATAGCGACATGGAAATTGTTTTCCTGAGCATTAAAAATAAAAGCTGATTATATATAATTATTATTCTTTTATCTTCCATTACTTTCACATAACTAGAATGTTAAATATGTTTGGTAGTTCATTTGTGTGTGTGTGTCTGTGTGTGTGTGAGTGAGTGTGTTGTTTTTCCTCGGTTACAAACCACTTATTTTAAAAATTAGTGTAAATGTTGCTTTTACATATCTATATTTATAATTCCTTAATGAAAAGTACACATTTCTATAGTTTACAAGTGTTTGTTGAAGTGAATAGATCTTTTCTTTCTGATTTTAAATGTAATAAATCCATTTGGAAAAATTTCCCCAAAAATTGTATCTGTGTAATAAAGAATCTAAGAATCACCTCCCCAAATAAGCATAGTTAAACATTTGCTATTCATATTCCCAAACTTCTTCTAAACCAATATCCTTACATAGATATCTCGATCTGCATATAGAGCTGTCCAATTCATCTGTGTGTTACATAGGCGGATTTCATTGATACCTTTTTTTAATCTACTCTGTGTATTTAATTTTATGGCTGTCTTTCAATGTCAGTAACTGTGCATCTTCCTAAGCATGTTAATGATAAAACAAGTGTTCATGGATATACTCATTTGTATTTAATAAATTTTTCATTGTTATATGTTGACCTATTTTAGTTTTTTTGTAGACTATATTGATAATAAAGAATTTAATGGGAGAATAAGTTTTAGAACTAAGATCAGAATCCAGATGCAGATAAACAAAATAAGAATGTATTCCTTCAAAGAAAACTATTTTATCCTTGAAGATAGAATATTCTTAGGCTTTCCTATCACTAATGCATTTATTTAGTGCTCATATTTATAACATTTTTCCTATTTACATAAACATTTTTCTCTCTGCTAAGTACTTGAGTAAAATAATGATTTTAGGTTTTATTGCTTGATTTAAAATGAATATGTGCTTTCCCCCAAAGGGATAATTAAAACTTCAAGATGAAGCAGTACCATATTGCATTTTACAGTATTGGGTTTGTCAACTTCCACAACATGAGATATATAGCCTTTTAAGTTTTAACTATAAAACATACCTTTTTCAGTTCACTGTTAAATAGTTACTTGATTTCATAAATAAAAATAGAAATGATTTAGTTTTTATTTGATCCAGCTAACAGCAAGATGCATTTATATCCTTCTTGAAGATTGTAAACAATGATTTTTCTTAAGGAAAAAAAAAAGAATTACAGATAAATACTTAATATTAACAATATTTTGCCATTTTAGTCATGTCCTTTCTGTCTAAGCTAAGTGTATTCTTTAAGAACATTTCAGACTCTCTCTTTTTTTTTCCATCTATTATTGGTAATTATTTATCTCTCTTCTCTAAGAAAGTCTCTTAATCTGGTAATCTAATAAGAGTAATAGTAATTGTGATAACATAATTTGAAATACTGACTGATATGTAGAAAATTCTTACTAAATTCCAGATACTGTGCTAAATAACTTTTATGCATTGTTTATTTAATCTTCTTGCAACCTATTGAGGTTAGTATTACCATAGCTCTCTTCCCTGATAAAGAAACAGATGCTTATTATAGGGGTCAAATAAATGGTCGGGCTGACAGAGCCAGGAAATTGAGAAATAGAGTTTCAAACTCAGGCTGCCTGACTTCCAAAATTATGCCAGCCATTAACTACTAAACTCATTCAATGTTTTGTTTCTCCCAGGCAACTCTAGTTGCACAACTGGCAAAAGCACGAATTATTACCTTTTTTTTTGTGAATATGGTAGAAGTATTTCTAGATGTTTGAAAGTTGTCAGCCTGCTGAACACACCATGATCAGAACCAGTCACAGCCTCAAATAGCTGCTTTTTGTTTACAATGATGATGATTATATTCTGAGATCATTAAAGATTCTTCTTTCTCACTATCAATATGGAAAATAAATCAACAGTTCTCAAAATTTAATCTTAGAAATTATTGAAGAACCCAAAGTTTGTTTATATAGAGATTATAAATGATACTTATCATATTTGAAGTTAAAACAATTTTACATATATATGTATGTATATGTATATATATATATATTCATTAAAAATAACAATAGACCCTATTATGTGTTAAATAAAATATTTTTATGAAAAGTAACTGTATTTTACAAGTTTAAAAACTAACAAGAGTAATATTAATCTCATGTCAATCTTAGAAAACTGCTGAATTCTCATATGTGCTGTGCATTCAATCTTGGAAATGTTGCTTTGATTTAGGTGTATAAAGAATATTAGACTTCACAGAGATGTATAATTAGAAAAGGAGGATGTATTTTAATAATCATTTAAGATAACTATGAATATATTTTATACTATACCAGAACCTTGTAATGGTAGCTTCTTAAAGATCACCTACAATGTAGAATCTGAAATCCTATCAGTGTTCTTTCTACTCTAGTATTTTATTTTTTTTAAGATTTTATTTATTTATTTATGAGACACACACAGAGAGAGAGAGAGAGAGAGAGAGAGAGAGAGAGGCAGAGACACAGGCACAGGGAAAAGCAGGCTCCCTGCAGGGAGCCTGATGTGGACTGGATCCAGGATCATGACCTGAAGGCAGATGCTCAACTGCTGAGCCACCCAGGTGTTCCTCTACTCTAGTATTTTAAAATCTTTCACTCATGAAACTTGATAACATCATTCATTATTTGTTGGAAAATCTTTGTTTACTAAATTTTGCTCATCTTCAAGATTTTATGCATTTCCTATCATACAATTTAACAGATTTATATTTTTAAAAATCACATTGGTTGAAATCACACTAGTCTCCTCAGGGAACTTTTACATATCTGCAAGGCTGAAAACAAAGCTCTCAAGCTCAAAGTGAAGGATTTGAGTTTTCCAAAATTGTAATTTTTGCTTTAAGTCTTGAATTTATACCATTGATATAAAATCTGCTACTGTCTTCCTTCAAAACAACAGAAATACTTATGTTAATTTTCAAGAAAATATCAAGCAAATTTCTAATTGTTAAGTGATAGTTTGTGAGTTAGTTGTGCCACTGGGTGATAATGGCATTCCACAGAACAGGTAGCTGGTTTAGCACGTGACTCAATCTCTTGGGTGCTTTACCTTAGACAACCATCATCTTTGTCTATATAGCTCAAGTGCTTTAGGCATTGTATTGGTCAGGTTTCTCCAGAGAAATAAAACCAGTAGGATGTATATATATGTTTGTGTGTGTGTGTGTGTGTGTGTGTGTGTATTCACTCCTGTGTACAAAATAGAGCACCAGGAATGCCAGTCGTGTAATTCAGTCCAAATCTAAAGGCCTGAGAAGGTGGGGTGGAGTGGAGGATGATGATATAAATTTCTATTTGAGTCCAAAAGCCCAAGAACTAGGAGTCCTAATGTTCAAGGCCAGGAGAAGTTGGATGTCTCAGCTCTAGCAGAGACAGAGAGCAAATTTTCCCTTCCTTGGGCTTTTTTGTTCTCTTTAGTCCCCCAAGGGATTAGGTAATGCTCACCCACACTGGGGAGGCCATCTGCTTTACTCACCAATTCAAATGTTAATATCTCCTGGAAACATTTTCACAGACACACCCAGAAATAATGTTTTGCCAGCTATCTGGGTACCCTCAGCCCAGTCAAATTACTACATAAAATAAATCATCACAAGCATCCTCCCATTTCATCACACAAAATATTTAAAAGGTATTTGTTATTGTGTTGCTTTCTTTGCTGGGAGATGTATTTCTATTACTTCTTACTGGGAGGTGTATTGGTGAAGAATTTAATGATCTCTAGTACAATTTGGTGCTGAAGGGGCCAGCACTTTCCCCACCGTTGATTTTACACCATCTGTGCAAATGTGAACTCTGAAATAAAGGCAAATATCATCCTAGTTTTGTTTTGAAACTATTTAGGAAATACTGCAGTAATGTATTAACATTTCTTTACCTGATTCTTCCTCTTTCAAATATACGAGTTTGGGCTAGTAAGTCCAATTGTACATTTATAAACATATGGTTAGGTAATCCATCCTTGATCACGACTACAGTGCATGACTCATTAATCATACTAAAGGGTCTAGGTACTCTAGAAGAGTAGAGAGACATATGGGTTCAAACTTACCAATGACCTGAGGTCACATTTAGAAATTAAAAACTGAGGGTGGAGGAAAGAAGTACAAGTAATTTGCAGTATAATTTGAAGATATTAAAGATGGAATTTTATTTATATTACAATTAAAAACAAAACAAAAATCTTCTTTGTTCCTATGGCATTTTTAATAGGGCTCTGTAGACTATAAGTAATAGAAACACAGCTCATACTAGTTCGCCAAAAAGAGATAAATAATCTGCATTTTTGTTTTCTAATGTTGGTGAGAAGAATTTCTTTATTTTACAGAATAATTAAGCCAGGGACAGAGTAGTAATGCAGCCAGGAATCAGACCACTTTCTCCCTCTCTCTCATTTCTGCTTTTCTCTCTGTCTTAGCTTCATTTCTTCACCCTGTTGTACAACTTCTCCCAAATATTGAAAAACAAGGCCTCCCAAATTTTCATCTTATAGTAACTTGAGTCGCCTAAACAGACATCCAAAAATTACAAGGTAGAGACTCACTGGCCCAACTTTGATCAGATGAACACTCTGATCAACGCCACACGAAATCATGACCTGGAACTAAAGAGTCATGGCAGTCCCCACGTGGCCTATATAAAGTTTGAGATGATGACGGTCCCCATATCTAGAGAGGTACCCCCCCCTGAAGGAAGGGAGTGGCTACTGAGCAGACAAAGCAACGGTGTTTTTTAATAGATTCATTTTTATGGGTTTTAAAAGTAGGTCTATTAAAAGTCACTACAATTCACAGTTGCAAAATGTATCCATGTTGAATATAAATAAAATCCGTTATTAGGCTGACTGCCAGCTGGGGAAACGAAACACAAAAAATGCTATGATTATAAGCCCAGCTGAAGTCTTGCATGCAAGTTAATTAGTATTTATTAATGTTAGAGCAGGAAGGATAAGCATATTAATCTCCTAACAGCAAAGAAGATTTGATAAACAGCAGACTATTTCTAAATTAGATTGGTGAATATTTTATTAGTACTTGTTTATAACAAATGGAGCAAGATAAGACTTTTCTTAAATTTGTTTACTTTAATATTATGCTAGAAACAACAATCGTGACAGAAAAAAAGTACATTTTATTTCATTCTTAAAACACAAACATTATCTTACAAATACTGCCTTTCATTTTTTCACACCTTGCCCTAGATTGAAAATATTTTTAAGTCCCTGCTTCTCCCACTCACTGTCATAGTCTTGAATCAGGGTTTAAACTGATGTGCCTCAGTTTCCCAATATGAAAAGCAGATTGAACAATCCTGTCTCATAAGATTAAAAGCTGTGAATGAGGTGGCGGAAGAGACACACTTGGAACTGGAATAGCTGCGGTCTTTCTCGTATTTGTATCCTTGGACTTTCTGATGTTTTCAACACTCGCGGTGGAGAGAAGGAAGCTGTTCTCGATCGTACTAGGACTGCGGGGTGACATGGGTGACCTGGAGCCGGGGTTAGTCCAGCACCAGCCGACTGGGTCGCCACCCCGCAGTGGAGGCCGCCGTGTGACCCGCGGCCCACGAACCCGACCCGTGTCACCCGCGGCCTCAGCCCGACCCCGTGTGACCCGCCGCCCTCGGGCCCGACCCGTGTGACCCGCGGCCTCAGCCCGACCCCGTGTCACCCACCGCCCTCGGGCCCGACCCGTGTGACCCGCCGCCCTCGAGCCCGACCCGTGTGACCCGCCGCCCTCAGCACGACCCCGTGTGACCCAGGGCCCTGCGGGGGAGGCGGGCCCTGGTGACAGGGAGGCCGCCGCCGTCTGAGAACCGCCGGCCTGAGGACAAGCCCCGGGGAAGAGCCGCTTTCCTGTACCTGCAGCGGGCTGCTCGGCTGCTCACGCAGGTGTGTCCCGAGCTTGGACGCGTGGACTCAGGTCATCAAAGCCGCAGGGCCAGGGAGCAGAAGCGATGCTCAGCCCGGGGCGTGGGGCGTGGGGCGTGGGGTGCAGGACTCGGTCCTCGGCCTCCAGGGTCCCCGCGGGCGGCCTTGCTGGGCGCCCCCTGCCCAGTATCACCTACAGCCTCGCCCACGGGCGCCGGGCTGCGGGGCCTGGGACAGCTCGCGGGCCGCCCGGGGCCGCACCTCGGAGGCAGCCCCGCGTCGGGGCTCACAGCGGCCGCGCGCCGGTTCTCGCTGCGCAGGTGTCCTGTGCCCGCTGCGGGCGGGCAGGAGGGTGCGGGGCGCGTGGGCGGGGGCTGCGGCCGGGCGGGGCACCGGGGCTGCTCCTGGGGTCCGGGCACCGGGGGGCTCCTCCTGGGAGGAGGTGACATTGGCTTCAATAGCATATATTTTATTTTATGCAACATATCAGATATGTGATTTTTTCAATACTTAATAAAAAAACACGCTCGCTGCTCGACATTGCATCTTGTCCTCCCTCCTCAGCCTTCCCAGGCTGGGACCTGGGCCCACGGCGTCCCTCCGCCGGAGCCGCCGCACCTCCCGCCCCGGCCCCGCCCCGCCCCGGCCCCGCCCCGGCCCCGCCCCGGCCCCGCCCCGGCCCGGCCCCGCCCCGGCCCCGGCCCCGCCCCGCCCCGGCCCCGCCCCGGCCCCGCCCCGGCCCCGCCCCGGCCCCGCCCCGGCCCCGCCCCGGCCCCGCCGGCGTGCAGGGCGAGCGCTGGAGATGGGAGATGATTGACGGGAGCGGACAAAAATATTCGCTGATCGCGGCTTTTCCAACGTGCTGAGACTGAGGGATAAGTCGCCTCCTCGCATTTCCAACGGGGTCGAGAGCGAGTATCCGCGCTCACGCTCGGCTTGTTGAGTGTCCTCGTCTTGAGCAGATACACATCAAGAAGTTCGGGTTTATTTAGAATTTAAAGGATGGAAAACTACAGTTCGTAAAGCAGACACACGGCTGGGAAGGCCGCAGTGGGGAGCGAGGAAGTGTGACTGCGGGGGGGATCCGGGGAGACCCAGGGACGCGGACACCGGGCGCCGCGGGGAGCGGCCGCACCTGCCGGGAGACCTTGGCCCCAGGCCCCGCGCCCGGCGCTGCCCAAAGGCCTGTCACCTTTCCGTTTGCCGAGAGGGTGAATTGAGGCTTTTTTTTTTTTTTTAATTTTTTATTTATTTATGATAGTCACAGAGAGAGAGAGAGAGGCAGAGACACAGGCAGAGGGAGAAGCAGGCTCCATGCACCGGGAGCCCGATGTGGGATTCGATCCCGGGTCTCCAGGATCGCGCCCTGGGCCAAAGGCAGGCGCCAAACCGCTGCGCCACCCAGGGATCCCTTTGAGTTCTTTAAATTGGCTGTAAGTTCCATGTGTTGAGAAAAAGACCTATTGATAAATACTAATTAAAATATCTAAAGAATAAACACCAGTCACACATGCATTGAAACATTTTAATTAAAAAAAAACATTTTAATAAAATACCATGTTATTACTGTGTGTAGTGTGGGTATGCATATGTTTCTGAACAACAACAACAACAAAAAAAAATATATATATATATATATATAAGCACACATGTGTTTTGCTTCAGATCAGAATAAGAATAAAAATATCTGGCTATTTCTGAACAATAACAGCAAATAATTTTGTTTAAAAATACCTGTAAATACGGGATCCCTGGGTGGCGCAGCGGTTTGGCACCTGCCTTTGGCCCAGGGCGCGATCCTGGAGACCCGGGATCGAATCCCACATCGGGCTCCCGGTGCATGGAGCCTGCTTCTCCCTCTGCCTGTGTCTCTGCCTCTCTCTCTCTGTATGACTATCATAAATAAATAATAAGAAAAAAATAAAAATTAAAAAAAAATAAAAAATAAAAATACCTGTAAATAATTTACAGTTGCTGTGCACAAGGCAGCTGAGAGTAGACATTATGTGTATACATCCATATGATTCACTGCTTCTTCTCTCCTACAAACTTATACGGCACTGATATCTCTTTCTGTTTTTTTTTTTTCCATTATTATTAAATAGAACCCATAAACTCAGGTTAGAGGACATGCGAGGTTGTGCCCCTCTAGTGCGTTTCCAGAACCGGGACAGCTGTCTCTGGGGGCACATAGGCGGCCTTCCTCGGAGCTGACCAGCTTGCTATAAGCAAGTAGTTCCTGGAGAACCATGACCATGACTTCGTGTCACTTGAAGTTAGGAGTTTTTCTCCTTCTACAGCTCTCCCCTGAGAGGCTGATTCCCTATAGACACCTGGTGTGTGGTTAATCATAGTCCTGACCTTGACAGAAGCTCACTGCCTTGTCCCAGGAAGCTCTTGTAGTGCTGCACAGAAGTCCCCTTTGCCATAGAGGTAACAACTAGTAAAAATTCCCCTCGCCTAATTTTCCTTCACGGATTCCTTGAGAGCAAATGTCAAAAGTTTGCTTTGCTTTCTAGTATTGACAGGCAATAGGTGGCTTCTGGAACCTGGATTCCTGGATTTCAATCCTCCCCCTACTTCTTACTAGCTATGCTGTAAGTAACTTTAGGCAAGTTACTTAACCTCCCTGTGCCTCAGTTTCCTCATCTGTGAAATGGAATGCTAATAGCAGTCTGCCTTGTAGGGTAACTGTGAGGATTAGGGGAGTTGAGAGTCAAGTGTGTTAACTCATGTAAACCACACTGAGTCACGCCGGGCACTTGGTAAGAACAGACACGTGTGAGCTGTGATTAGCAGTGCGGGGTGGTGTCTTCTCACTGCAGTGCTCCTGGAGCGCTCATCAGAACCACTCTGAGCTCATCAGAACGACAAAACAATTTTTTTAAAAAATCATGATGCTTAAACATCAACCTAGGCTTACTGAGCTAGCATTTGTGTCTCATCATGGGTCCTTCTTTAAAAAAATATATATATATATATTACCGGGGTTTCTGTTATGCAGCCAAATTTGAAAGTAACTGCTATCAGACGACAGTATCAATCAGTTTGATGACACAGTTTTGAATAGTCCTGAACTAGTTCTACACTAACCGTGGCCATGACTCTCGACGACTGTGCGGTGTGAACATTTACCGGAATCTCAGGTGAGAGGCAGAGACCATTTCCATGCAATAAAAAAGTGAACTGGAAAGAGGAGCAAAGTGTCAAAGTTTATCTATGAAAGTAAAATATAAACAAAGAGAGAAATCACAGTTTCTGTTAAGCACCTTAGAAAGAACGCTCGTTTTTGTGCGACTGGGTGTTTGCATGTGACGCAGACGGTGCGTCTGAACGTCCTTGTACCTTAGCTTTCCCCAAGATTTCCACTGCTCCTTCCAGAGCAAAACTGTAGTTTTCTCAGGATAAACTTTCCAGGTGACCTTCGCACTATTACTGTTATCAAACATTTAGTAAAGGCCCCTTGGGAGTGGGACACTATTCCAGGGGGCTTGCATGGTGTTATCACAAAAGTGGAATGAACTAGGAGCTGTTAACATCATCATTCCACCTAAAAGGGACCTGTGGCCAAAGAGATTAAGCAGCTTGCCCAAAGCCACAAATCCATAAGTGACACAGCCAGGATTTTACGAGTGACACAGCCTCTTTACGAGTCAGCTCCAGAGCCACATTCTTAGCAACTGCTCTGTTGCCGCCTCCTGCAACTGCAGTCTTCCGGCCGGATCCTTTTGAGAATAAATTCATCCCTTGGTACAGACTACTTTTTCTGGGGACCAGAAATATTCTTCCTGGGAATTTCTTTCTCTCTCCTGACTTTTGTCTTCAGGCACCGGAATTGGCCACTACCACACTTTCTTGGTTGAAATTGCTGTCCTTAGCATTTCAAGTTTGGATGCAATTAAGAACTGTTTTCCATTTTTTTCTAAAAATTACCATGGGAAAAATGCAACCATTTCTCTTTCAGGATTCTTTTCTTTAGACGTGATCAAATAATACATATCACTAAGAGTACTCAACCAACCAGCAAAACACAGAATTCCTAAGAAATCATAATTCTTGTAAGTTTTAAAGGCCGCTGCTCACTTCAGATTATTCAGATAAAATAGTTCACCATTAATTAAACTTTAGTCATACCATCCTGATCCTCCTCTGCCTCTAGCATGTCTCAGATTTTCAACCCTTTGGCCTGACAAAGAGGTCTTCTAAATCTATCCTTTAGCTATAAATAGCACTCCAGGCTTTGCACACATACAGGGAATTGGGCTCATAGCTTCTTAGTGGTAATTAAATACGAACCTCTTCAAGTTTTGAAAAAGTTGCAGACATGGGGCTTTAATGAATTACTGTGTCTCAGCTTTTAGAGCATTAGAGAATTATATGCAAACCTGCCTTAAGAAAAAGCTGCACAACTAACTTTTATAGTGAAATACATGATTTTGCCATCGGCAGGCATCCTTCCTGCTGCCCCACACCCCCTTCATGGTGACCCCAGCTTCACCCGGAGGAACTATAGGACTCTTATCCATAGGTCTGGTAATAGTGTTTGGGTAATAGTGAGGAGCCAGGCTAGACGCTGAGTCTGTGGCATCCTTGCTCCTGCCCACATGAATTTCATGTGGCCTGGGTTTGTAAGTCACTTTGAACCAATGCTACACTGCAAATATTTGCTGGTGTCTCCTTAGTAAGAATTCCTCTTTCTTCCACGAGCTGTGGGGAAATACAGTTTTTCTTTTGGACATTGGAATATAAATCTGTAGAGCCTGGAACTGTTGCAGCTACTTCTGTTACAGTAAAGCCAGTCTTTGAAAGGATATGATACTCAGAAGAAAAATTTTTTTAAAAAGACTCTAATGACATTGTGAGAAGTCAGATTGAACCATATATGAAGTCAGAGAATTCTGAACTTTTCAGATCCCTTTCATGCTTAAGGCTGTGTTGTCTGGGATTTTGAAAGCATACAACATAAAAAATCTTAATGGTACTTCAAGAGAGAAAGAGAAAAGTTTACTCTTAAATTTTATAATCCTTTAATTATTTTATTTCCATTTATTTTTTTTTAATTCACTTGTGTTAGTCACACCAAAGACACAGGAAATGAATTTCTTAGCTAATCATACACTCAGAGATAACATAATGACAGAAATAAAAAAGCAAGGTATAATAAAACTCAATGTAAAGGCTTTGATTCGATCAATATGAGGATTAATGTGTATTTCAAAACAATGATGACAGTAACAGGAAGCTACCTCTGGTCATTGTTGGTAAGTTGTAATATTATATAAACTTTCTGATAATTACGAATCAAACTGTGTTTGAATAGTCACATTTGAATCATAGATGTGGACTTTCAAAATGAAAGTTATTGTTCTTTTGATGCCCTTTGTATTGCAGTTCCAAAGAATTAGGTTCTTTTAAAATGATCATTTCATGAACTTTCGCTTGAATGCCTTTTGCAATGTATTTGCTAAGTGGTCATTCAGCCTGCATTTGAGTTCTAATTTTGATTGGTTCCATTGTTTCCTGCTTCCTACATCAAAACATGAATCATTCTGTTACTATCTTATTCCCTTGGTGCCATATAGAAATTCTATTTACACATGAAAGCCTTTTAGAAATTTAAACATATCTTTCATGAATCTCCCCCGCCCCCACTTCCAACATCTTCTCTAGGATATATTCCCTCAACATCCTCAAGTTATTTTACTGATTTTTAAATTGTTATAAATATAACACTATTTTTCTCTTAAGCATATGACTGCTGTCTTGGAACAGGAAATTGGGGTAGAGAAGATCCTGAAAAAGATTGTTAACTTCCAACACTTTTATGGAGTGAGATTATGGGTTCTGAGGGATACTTCTGAGCGTATAGCCTTTTCAGCTGAGATTACAGAATAGAAAATAAATGTTATTAACCTTGACAAAATAAAAAGTGAAATGTCAGCAACAAATAAGAAGATCAAGTGGGAAGATGTGAAGAGTTGAGGAGTTAATATGCTTATCTGAAAAACTGAGAAATCAAGACATGCTGTCTATGGTTATTATAGCAAGAGATATAGGTATGGTATTTACAATTATACAAATGCAACTAATAAACAATAGTATTGCAACCATACTGGGGAAGAGAAGCATGAAATAAATGAACGTAGCATAGCAGAATTTTGATAATTGATAAATAATCCAATAAATCCAATAAATATGTATTCAGATTTAAAAAAAATAGTTTTATTGCTTGTAGCTATGGAGAAATAGCAAAAAGCTTCCAAGTGCTTGCATCTAAAAAACTGGATTCAGAGTGCAGAGGTTAATGGGTGATTGTGGCTTTTAATTCTATGTTTCTCTGTATTTTTTTAGCCCTCTGCATGTATTGCTTTTACTGAAAAATAATTGTTCTGTTAGGTCCAGCAAACTGATACTGTTCCTCCATTAATGTCTCTTAAATTTGTCTTATATCTAAATTTTAATATTTCACTGTTAATGGAATATACCTGTTATATGGTTACTCTAAAAAATTGAAAGCAAGAGGAAAGGAGAAGTGTTTTTACACTAAGAAGTAAACTAAAGTGCATTGCAAATTATTTTTTAAGTCTAGTAGACTTGAAATAAAATTCAACCTTGATTTTACGGAAGATTTTAAACTGCATATGCTTCCTTCATAATCAAACACGAGCACAGAGTGGGTACGTTAAACTTCGGGAAGCATGAGAGTTAGTCACTTTTCTTACTTAACGCATTACCCATTATCACAGTGGTTTTATTAACTGGATTTTTTTTTAATCTTTTGTGCAATTTACTTGTAAGACAGGGTAGTAAGTGAGAGGGGGTTTTAGAGTTAACAGGAGAAGCTAAACAAAATATGTCTAAGTGGAATAATTTTTGCCTATGTATATGTTAGAAGCTTTTATTAGTACAAAAATAATCAGTCTCATAATTTTGTCATAAAATTTGATTAGGGACATAAAACTGGAGATTGTAATACTATTAGCATACAGAGAGTCTGCGATTTTTTTTAAATCTAATTTTGGAACATGTCTCTTTCAGACACCAAAGATGGGGCTTTTTGACCCTAGGGTAAGAAATCTTTTATCTGAACTCTGTCTTGAAATTTCTAAGACTTGTAATAATCAAGGCTTAGATTAAAAGCATAATACATTATTCAGATATGCATTATGTCCTTGATCTATAATTGCAGAGCAGGAATCTCAGGAGGTACGCACAGTTGCCATATTCTGCGGACTCCTCAGAAATCATACCTTCAGCAGTTGTAAAATCATTTCCACTAGCAAGACATTTTTTTGTTTTTTGCTCGGGGGGAGGATTAACTCAAAGAAACCTAACTATTAAGGCATTAATGTTGTCTATAAGTTGTTATCTCTGAAAGCTTTCACTTGAGGGATCATAATGATACATTGAACCATGAACAGAGAATTAGATGTTGTCCTTGCATGGAAGTCAATCATCTAGATATTATTATTATTTGACTTATACATAAAGCATACTTTTCCCTATCTCCTGTACATCCAATTAAAAGCCCTCGCTACTTTAACTATGGGGGTGAAGGTGGTGAATAAGGAGGATCCCACCAAAGATGTGAATGTATGATCTCAAGGGCATATGGCAAGAGGGATGGAGAGAAAGCCACTGCACTACTTTTAAATGCATTTTCCTGTGGAAATGCTACTATAAAATTTAGCTAACACAGATGATGATCCTTTTCAACTTTTTAGCTATATTGTGAGCTAAAGAGGCCTTAGGGCTAGCCTAGAAAATTGAACATCTTGTATGATTTTTTTTCTAAGAAAATGCAATCCAATTTCACAACAACTAAATGAACTTTAAAAGAGCTATTTTGGAATATTATCAGTTTTTACATTTAAGGCCACTTGTGTGTGTGTGTGTGTGTGTGTGTCAGTAGTCACAGTATTATGTTGTATTAGTCTGTGAGAGCTGTGATTATCAAGTTCAGTTGGCTAACTGAAGGAATCTTGGGCAGCCTCTAGAGTTGTATTAATAGGTATTAATAATGTAATCTGAATGACTTCACAGTGATGAAATTATAATGTTGGTGGTTAATAAAGGCAATGGAAAGTCGTGCATGAATGTATGTGGATGAGAGTGTGGGAAAATAATTCTCTCTAGGTGCACTTTGAAATCCTGGCCTGTCATAGAAGCTTTGTCTGATTTGTTGCTGTTGCTTTCTTGACAGAAATTCAATTTAGGAAGGAAGCCCTGAGCCCAACGCATCTGTTACCTGCTTTGTGAAGCATGGCATTGGAAAGTGTCTCACACCTATTAGCAGTCATGATGAGAGATGTTAGTGATGATGGCACATGTGTATATCATCACCTGTAACTTTATTTAGGGTGACATGGGTTTTTACCCCTCAAATAACGACTCCAAACAGGCTTAGATACACTTAAACGTACGGAGACGATCGAAATCATGGACCATCTAATGTCATCCCTTAGACCACATCTTTTAAAGCATTTTTTGTTATCTGCTTCTTTCACAGGCTTCCTTTATCTTCATTTGTGTTCTGATAATGTAAGAGTCAATTCTAAATGTTTTTTGCCATAAGCATGTGTATTCGAGAATTCTCGACTTCTCACTTACAGAATTGGCATCTAGTTGAACAGATATGTCCAAAAAAGATTGATTTGTCTGGCATTGCTTCCCGTTTACCGAAATTGGTGTTCCGTGGGAGTGACTTGTACGGATGAATACTGGCGCATCCGGTGACTTGTCCTTGACATCTCAAAGACTGAGAGGCTCACCTAACTTTATTATTGCTGTTTGCAGTTTGTCTTTTGATAGTCACATTTTCACAACTAAGCTACATTGGTGAAAGTCACCCTCTGGTACTTATACTTCTTAGCCTGCTTGCACGAAGATTTAATCAGTCCAGAATTGCTTTATGAAAAACTTGCTGAATGCCTGGCTGCAGGAGAAGTTGCTCTATGTCTTGCAGGGAAAACAGATGTAAATAACTATATGAAAGAATAAAGCAGTTACGTGTAAAGTCTTAATGGAGTATCTATAGTGGAGAAAATAAAAACTTGGCCTTTCTTATGAATGAACTGGATCAGAGTAGTCAGGGAAAATGCCAGTAAGGTAATATTTGAGCTAGAATTTGAAGGGAAAATTATATTTTTGTTGCATAGAGTAAGCACTGTGTGTTCCCTGATTAAAGTTTTTTTTTTTTTTTTAAGAGAAAACTACTCTCAAAGTCCTTGAGAACAGTTCTGCTTCTGTATTCATATAAATGTGACAGGAAGTAGTGAGGCTTTGTTGTTGTTTTGGTTTTTCTAATACAGATCCTTCAGGCGGATTCTTCATGAATTAGGATTATGACAAACGGTATTCTCTTTCTTCGCCGTAGTCCAGGAATCCAGACTCACTTAAAGCCACAGAGTAAAGTAATAGGTTGCTGGCCTGAGAAAATTCAGGGATTTTATTGGCTATTTGGTGGCCAATACTAAGGTCTAAACTTCTGTCATGATACAGACTTTATAAATTGAATATTCACTAATTTTCTTATAATTTTACCCGCATTTCACCCAATGATATTCTATCAAAAATAGATTAACAAGATTTGTTTTTATTTAAAGACTACTGTCTTTTGATAATCCACATTGGCTAAGGCCATATTCCTCTGCACATCAAGATATATATATCTCGATAATCCCAATTGACCCCCGTCAGTGGTGTCAGCCTAACTGGGCATGAGCTCCACCCAGGGAAATTAATAAAAATGAAGAGTTTTAATCTAACATTGGATATTTTGCTGTACTAATTCTGAGTCACAAAAGTAAAATACTTTTAATATGTAATTTAGGTGATTATGATTCAGTCTGTCCATGAAATGGGGCCTGGAAACCATTGATCTGGATTTTTCTACATCAGCTGGTGAAATATATATTTCTTACATTTTCCAGTCTACTCTTTTGTTCTAAGGGACTGTAACTGATCCCCAAGCAAAAGTATCTCAGAACTTAAAACCTATTGCAACCCAACTGGGGTAGGGAGAAACATCATAATGCAGTTCATTGTGAGTACTCAGAACCACTCAGCCATTTTTGCCTTGAGGAATCCTGGCTGAAGATGATGGGGAATAAAAGTCTGTTTCATATTCCTCCTTGTTAACTTCCAATTCTATTTTCATGTGAAACATCTGGATGATTAATACCTTATTAATATTCTGCAATAGGAGGCTCTCAATTTATCAAGGTTGAAAGGCTTACTGTCAAGGTGTCAGGATTGGCATCCCCAGCTATAACTGAATTGCCTTTTCTATGATATGTCTCATGTCACATTGTGTATTTTATTTATAATATATATATACTTTTTTCAGTATGTATTTTTATTGTTATTTCCCTTTTGCTACAAAACCTCCTCTTAGGGCACAGGATGAGCACTGGGTGTTATAAGCAATTGATGAATGACTGAACTCTATCTGAAACTAATGCTGCACTGTGTTGGCTAATTCAGTTTAAGTTAAAACAAAAACAAAAGCCTTCTCCTAGTCCTGTAATTCCTTTCAAAGTCATTCACACTAGACACTTGGAGGCTCCCCCTAACTCCTGATTCCCAGGGGAACCCCTTCATCTCTTCCTCCTCTAGTCTTCCTTGCTTGAATGCCTGACAACACATTCTACCCGGTGACTTGGAGAAAACTCCAAGAGTCTGTGTGGATATATTTCTTTTTCACTGGTATCCTGCTTTCAGTTTCAACTATTTGAAACACTTATTCATTTAACTCCATAATGTATCTTGAATCAATTCACTTCTCTCTGACTCCTGGGCTGCCACCATATGCCACTGCCATTGCTTGCAGTTCCATTGTTGCCTACCTCCAGTCCATTATCCACAGAACAGCAACAGGAGACCTCATAAAAACTAAGTATGATATTGTCATTGTCACTGCCTTAGTAACGACTTTGCAATAAATAAAAAACAAAGTCCTTTACCTGCTAGGCCTTCAATAATATGACCTCTGCCCATCTCTGACCACAGTTGTACTGACACATTCTCACAAGTCCATTTTGATCCAGACACACAGGCCATAATTCTATTCTTTGGACATTGAAGCTCATACCCTCTAGACCACTGCTCTTTGCTATCTTCTGAGGCACTTTACTCCTGGTTGATGTTCAATCATCAACCACCTCAGAGACCCTTCTCTAATCAGCCTAACTCTAATTCCATCACTCCTTTCTCTCTCTCACTACTTTACCCCATTTGTTTTATGGGACTTAAAATATATTTTTTAAAATTGTATACTGATTTAATCAAAATTTGCTCCCAGTAAAATATAAGACTTTTTTGTTTTATTATTATCATATTCCTCACCCTGGAACAGTATCCTCAGTTGTAGATATGCAATACATATTTATTGAAAAAATAAATACATTTCAATGCATGATGACTTGAATTCTTGCCTTGACTTTCTTTTTTTCCATTGTAAAACCTCCTGAATTATGAAACGACTTTAGTATAGTTTCTTTTTTTTAAGCTTTCAATTATCACATTCTAATAATTCCTTCCCCGGTTTTGATCTCACTACAATTCATCTTCCACAGTCTTTACCAAAGTTAAATTTCTTTCTTTTTTTAAAAAAAATATTTTATTTATTTATTTGACAGAGAGAGAGAAAGAGAAAGAGAAAGTACAATCAGGCTGAGGGAGGGGCAGGCAGAGGGAAAGAGAGAAGCAGACTCCTGCTGAGCAGAGAGCCTGATGTGGGTCTTGTTCCCAGGACCTGAGGATCATGACCTGAGCCAAAAGCAGATGCTTAAACGAATGAGCCACCCAGGCACCTACAAAGTTAAATTTCTAAGCCAATAACATGATGGACTTTTACAGTTTCCCAAACCCATAATATACAGTCAGAAGTCCTGAGTAAGGCCTAGAGGTATTTTATAGTTTTGTCTCCATCTTTATTTCTACCTTTATTTTCTGTTCTTCCGGGATCCCTGGGTGGCGCAGCAGTTTGGCGCCTGCCTTTGGCCCAGGGCGCGATCCTGGAGACCCGGGATCGAATCCCACGTCGGGCTCCCTGCAGGGAGCCTGCTTCTCCCTCTGCCTGTGTCTCTGCCTCTCTCTCTCTCTCTCTCTGTGACCATCATAAATAAATAAAAATTTAAAAAAAAATTATTTTCTGTCCTTCCCCCATAAGAACCCTCTTAGCCAATCACATAAAACTATGACTAGTCTCAAGCGTACCATCTTATTTTGTGATCTGTGTCTTTGCTCATGGTTAGTACATTGTTCCTTTACAGGTTTTCCTCGTGTCAGTTCTTCCCTCTTTGGGGGCAGCTAGGGATTTGTCTCTACTTAGCACGTCTCACCCCATACCGTAATTATTTCTTTATAAGTCATTCTAGTCCTGCAGACTAATATAGTGAATCGCTTATGTTCTATTTTTGCAAACTGAATGAGTGATAGATGATGGTTGGAAGGATGAGTGGATGGCTGGCTGGCTGGCTGGATGGATGGATGGCTGGATGGATGGATGGAAAGTATTTTCTTTCTAATCTGTAATTACCACGTGGGCAGAATCTTTTCTAAATCATCTGGGTGTCCCCTTAACACAGGTCCTTAAACATGTTAAGGGCTTAGCACTATTTATTACATGAATGGATAAAATAACTAAGTACTTAATAAATAAGTGGCTAAATAATAGTATTTTCATACTTTTCTCTAAAAGAGATTTAACCTCCTCTTTAAAAAAAAAAGTGTAGTATCCTGTGCTCTACACCTGTGTCCCCTAGTACAGTAGCCACTAGTCACTTGACTCTACAGACGCTTGGAACCTACGTAGTCCAAACTGAGATATGCTGTCAGGATGAAGTACATATGCGGACTTGGTGGAAAAAAAGTGTAAATTATCTAAGTAATATTTAAGTGGATTACACATTTAAATGTTAATGATGGGTATATGTTAATTTATTTAATCAAAATTAATTCACCTGCTTCTTTTTACCTTTTTTAAGGTGGCAAATAAAATTTAGAATTACATATATGACTTGCATTTTATTTGTTTTATTATAGCTATTGTTGTCTTTTTTCCAACATGTCTTGTTTGTTAATAGTAGCTGTTTCTAATTCTCACACTGTTTATGCCAATGATGATATTTGGTTCCTAGGAGTGCCTCTTTCTATCACATTTTTATTATTTATTTATTTTTATTTTTTTGCAGGATGAAAAAGTTAAGTCAGTAAGTGTCAGTAAGTGTCAACACACATTGTTGTGTATCTAATTTATCAGTAACCCTCCCAAGGCATAATTATCAAATGGCCTCTTTTCCATTTTACTCCCAGTGACTGAAAAATGTAGGGATTATTTTTTTTATTTTTATATTTTTTAAAGATTTTATTTATTTATTCATGAGAGACACACAGAGAGAGAGCGAGGCAGAGACACAGGCAGAGGGAGAAGCAGGCTCCATGCAGAAGCCTGATGTGGGACTCGATCCTGGGACTCCAGTATCATGCCTTGGACCAAAGGCAGGTGCTAAACCACTGAGCCACCCAGGGATCCCCTCTAGGGATTATTTATTACAAAGTTTTGAAATATGCCCAATGTTAGTGTCAGAAAAAAAAACATTGCTTTAGTTTTCTTTATTTAAATTTCATTAAGTCTTCTTTTGCATTGCATTTTATTTATAAGCTCCATTTTACATGGTTTGGCACATTTATGAGTTTTATGTTTACTGTTTGTTTATGGTAAGGAAAGTTCAATTCTTGAAAACTTTTATTTTTTTTCTTTAGTTGAGTGAAAGTTGTGGTTCTAAATAAGTCTACTATTCAAACACAGGTATTTACCTTCTCAATATCTTAAGTTTAGAACCAGGTTTGTCTAGGGGTATAAGAGGAAGAGGATTTGGGAGTTAAGGGGTAAGTCCAAGGTCAAGAATAAAGAGGCTATTACACTATGCAGAATCAGCAGTTGGGGTATATTTATGAAATCTGTTTGTCCCCATCACCACACATCAAGTCTTTTGCTAGGGCTTTGTGATCTCTTACCTGGATGACTTCAATAATGTTCTAAGTGCTCTCTTTCCCGCCAGTATTGTCTCCATCAAATCCATTTTCCATGTGGCTACCAGAGAGATAATTAAATATGTATCATCTAAAAATACCACTTTCCTAAGCAAGAACCTCTGTTGATCATTAACTATGAGCTCATTAAGTACAGAGATGAAGTCTAAACCCCTTGAAAGGGCATCCATGCCCCTGTGTAATTGAGCTTTTGGCTGCCTCTCCAACATTGGGTCTTGCTTACTACTTTCTATTTCGTGTCATATTTTCTAGCAACACCAATTATGTCTTCCTCTTTCCCCTCTCCATACTGTTCTTCTTTCTGCCTTTGCTGAATACTTTATTGCCCTCCCTTTAATAGCCTGTGGATTTTGCTATCATTGCTATGCTGCATTTTATTATGGATCTGTTCATTATCAACCTCCTCACTAGACTTTGTTCTATAAGGCTGAGATCTTGTCTTATTTTGTGTGGTTTATTTTCTTCATCAGAAAAATGAGAATGACACACTACTGTGTAGGGGGAGTAACTGAGTTAATACACCTCATGAAGTGCTTGGGAAGTGTCAGTTATATTGTGATTATTGTTGTCTTATTATAATTATCAGTACTAGCAGGAGTTTGTTGTTATCATATGTAACAGTGATACATAGTAGGCACTTGGTGAATGTGTGTAGACTGAATAAAGACTAGGTGATCAACTACATCGAGGAATCCAGGCATAAGGGGTAGGAAAAGAACTAAGCTGAATTAAAAAAGCAAAACACTGAAAAATAAAGCATGTGACCAGAAACTTCCAACTGAAACTAGCAACACCTCCATGCTGACCTGAACCTTAATTGGTCAATTTGTCCCCTGTGCAGTCATATTTCACATAGTCATTATAAGTCCCCTTAGAGACCATAGTATTAGGTGATGTTAGGACTAAGGGAGCATATGCAGTTCTGACATGGGAGTTCTCAGTGTATTTCTACAGCAATATTCTGATTTACTTTCCATAATTCTGCTACTAATTTAGCTCATTCCTACTTACACAAAAGTTAGGGTATTTTTTTTTTAGCAATAGTTAAGGATGATAGCAATTTTTACTAAGTTTCCAATTGGATGAAAGAGGAGATATATCAAATAGCTTCTAAAAACTGAATTAATAAAATATTATTCCAGAAAAAGCTATAAAAAGAGTGGGAATAATACCATATTGATTAATAGATGATCCTTTCTATGTGTCTGGCACTTATGATATTATTCAGTAAATGTAATATATGTACCTAAAAAATGAACTGAGTTCCTGGGTTCTTGACTGTTTTTTATGAGAAAAACAGGACTTAGAGTCAGAAAATTAATCTGTATATTGCATTGATATAAAACTAAATATAAAATTATTTAATACAGTGTTATGAATGTAATGTTAACAATGTATAAAATCTAATGATATTAGCTAATGCTTACTGAGCATTTATGTTTTCATATTTAATCCTCACAATATAGGACTAAGGTTAAGTATGTTTCCCAGAGACATGAAATCGCAGAACTGCAAAATTCAAACGAGATCTGCTTGACCCTGGAATCTTATATCTGAAGCACTACATTATCTGTTTTAGTCACTTATGTGTGTATGTGTATATTGCTTATTGAATATTTATGCCTATAATGCACTAGTCATACTTTAGACGAGTGTGATATATTATTATTACTTCAAATGCCCTCTAGTGTCATAGTTTTTATAATCACTTATCACAGTTTGACTTCCTAATTTCTTTGGATCTGTATGTATTTTAATTGCATGTGAATACTTTTTATAATGAGATCTATAAGTGTGTTAGATAATTGAATACTAATAAGCAGAAATTCTTTTTACTTTAACTAACTTTGTCTCTGTTGTACTAGAAGGGGCACCCATAATAATAGTAAATAAGATTTGATAAATAAGTCCATATATTCTCTTTACAATTTCTGTATAACTTTATGAACACTGATCAAGTCCCTTCTAGACTGTCCCGATCTAGTTCCCGATCAGAGTCAGAATTTTCAGTGTGTTTTGAGTATAACACAAAAACAGGAAAGCATGATGGTTTTAAAAAGGGAAATAAGGAAAGAAAAAGGGGTTGTTTTTTTTTTTTTTAAGAAAGGGTTTGTGAAAATTCAGAATTTAAAAAAGAATATCAATAAGTGGCAGTAAATGATATTTTCAACTGATAAAAATGAAAATACCCCAGTCCTTCATAAAAGCCAATTTAATTACATTTCAGGATATAGGGGGTTTGTTGTTATGGTTGTTGGCCTATTTTTAGGTCACAAATCTTGAGGGAGCATTTAATGAAAGCTAGGATTCTTTTTCTCCCAAGCAAAACGCAAGTATGCAAATAAATACAAACTCTTTTCATATAATCTCAGAGAATAGGACCCAAAGGACGGATCTTAGGTTAATAACTTCTGACCAAATCTATAAATTAGGATTCTCTTTTACTGAATTGCACTTGCTTTCCACTATCTCCTGCTAAAGATTTTTTTTCTTCTAAGCTATAACATTTTTTACTGCTTCAGCATTGATATTTTCTCCCATCACTTATATAATGCTGATGCTGAGCTCTCCAATGCTGCTAGAAAGTTTCTTTCCAGTAACAAAATTCAGAAAAGATCTAGCCTTTCAAAAATTGCCCTACATGCCAGTACATCATTTGGGTATTGTGTCAGAGTGATCATTGCATATTTCTTGCAGTTCCAATAGTGAGTCTGTGTATCTATACTGACAAAATCAGCAAATGTAAGCTTCTTGAAGGATGATATTGTATCAACATTCTACCCTAGTTTTTTTTTAAATATATTTTATTTATTTATTCATGAGAGACAGAGAGAGAGGCAGAGACACAGGCAGAGGGAGAAGCAGGCTCCATGCAGGGAGCCCGACGTGGGACTTGATCCTGGGACTCCAGGATCATGACCTGGGCCAAAGGTAGGCACTAAACCGCTGAGCCACCCAGGAATCCCTCTATCCTAGTTTTTAAACTAGAATGAAAAAAAAATAAAAAAATAAACTAGAATGACACACAATCTTTCTTTATTTTAACTTTCTGACATATTCATGTAAAAAAAATGTTATTGAAACTCCTTGAAGACTTGGATGATATATCCTAACAGAAGTGTGTATATTGTTTTTCCTGTATGTTTTTGGGTTTTCTCCATTTTTTATGAATTTCTAGTTATTAGAAAATGCCACCAACATTTTTATATTTTACATAAGAAGTAAAATATATCTTAAATCATAACATTTTATTCTTTTTTTAATCGAATATATGTGCTTTGGAATTTGTTAGATGTTTGGAGTACAATGTGATTTATCCATTGGAGGAATATGTTTATTTATACATTTGGGGGAATATGTATATTTAACCTGAGGACAGTAGAATGAGTAGGATCTGGCCAGATGAAAGTAGAGAATAAAATTCCCATCAAAGAGAAAAACCTGACCTAACACTGGGAGGATGTTGACACCTTTAAGGAACTAAAAGAAAGTCAATGTACCTACGTATATGAGTCACCAGGAGAATGTCAAACAATGAGACTTGAGAGGTAGGCATGGTCCATATCATGCAGGGTCTTGAGGGCCATGTTAAGGAGTTTGTATTTCATTTAAATGTGATGATGGCCATTTAATCATTTAAATGTGATGATGGCCATTTAATGATTTCACATTGGGGAATTATATGATCATAATTCCAGTTTTAAAATATCATTTGAGGAGCATCTGGGTGGTTCACCCAGTTAAGCATCTTACTCTTGATTTCAGCTCACATCATGATCTCAGAGTTGGGAGATTGAGCCCTGCATTGGCTCTGCACTGGGCATGGAGCCTGCTTAAGATTCTCTCTCTCCTTCTCTCTCTTCCCTTCCCCACAAGCATGCTTGTGCTCTCTCTCTCTCTCAAAAAAAAATTAAATAAATAAAATAAAATATCATTTGAATGGTTATGAAAAATTAGAATTGGATAAATATGGTGGCAGGGAAACCATTTAAGAGGCTATTTTTCTATTACTGGTAAGGGAATTATGGTTATTTAAACTATAAAGGTATAATGATGGGACAAGGTGGGTTCATGATATATTTAGAGAGTATAATTGACAGACTGAAGGTGGGGATAGTGTTAGAAATGATTCCTAGGCTTCTAGTTTAAATAAATTAATGGATGTGGGCATCCTTTATGAAGATACTAAAAAGTAAAAGAGAGGCAGGTTTGATAGTTCAATTTTGGATATGCTAATTTTGATGTATCTTTGAAACATTCAAATGGATATATCACATTGATAGCCCAGAGGAGAGATTAGGGCTAGATACAGAAATGTGTAAGTGATATTTAAAGCAATGGTCCCACAGGAGATTTTCTAAGGTGAAAGTATGAAAGGAGAAGTGAACTTAGAGGGGTCCTTGAAGACTTTGTAAGCATAGGTCAAGGAAGACAATCCAGAAAAATAAATTGAGGAGAAATAATTAGATAGTTAACAGGATAACCCAGGGGACAGTAGGGCAAGAAAGTCAGGAGAAAAGCGTAGTACCTGTGAGTGATCTACCACGATGAGAACTGCAAAACGTCTACTGAATTTGGAAAAGTGCATCATTGGTAATACTCTCCAAAGCAATTCTGCTAAAATGCTAGGTTCAGAAGTTAGGCTGAATTGGGATTAAAACTGAATGAGAAGCAGAGTGGAGACAGCAAGTGCAGATAAGCTTTTCTTCTAAGCTATAACATTTTTTTACTGCTTCAGCATTGATATTTTCTCCCATCACTTATATAATGCTGATGCTGAGCTCAAGAACCTTCAAGAACCTTTGGCTCTGAAAAAGTATAGAGTATTTGGGGAAAAGATACCATTTTGGAGATATTCAAACAAGAAAACATTTTAAACATACATTCCCTTCTTCCCCCACTTCTTTTTTAAGTCAGTAGATACTACTAGAGCAAGTTTAAATGCCTAGAGAAATAATCCAGTGGAGTACATGCAAGGAGGTTGAAGATACAGGTAGTATAATCCCTTCAATAAAATACAATAATTATTAAGAATTGTGCATGTTCTTTTCCAGATTTTTTTCTACTTTGATATCTACTTTTTTTATCACAAAAGTAGAAATAAATAGTATAAACTTCAAAATATTCTATAGTCTTCTAATATATAAGAAGTGTAATGTTCATTTTGGATATTAAAATCAAAGGACTGATCCAGTAATTGAATATTGATCTTTGGATTGGTAATAGTTGCTATAAAGATGAAATAGTGTGGATTTAGTTGCAGAAATAATTAGTTTTCTTTATCTTGAGGCTGAAGTTGCCAAGTGACTTTTAGTTTGAAAGTAAATGTTGCAGACAGATGAGCAGAAAACAGGTTGCAGATATAAATGCATAAACTTTCTTCATGAAGTCTGATTCAAATTAATAAAATAAAAACATAGCAGATACCAGACTAGAAAATAGAAAAGAACATTTAGGCAAGTATAGGGAATTGAGGAGGAGAGGAAGATAATCTTTCTTAGTAGGGAGAAAAGAAGAGGAGTAGGCACAAGGTAGATGGCAAGAATTTGGATGTTGATACACCTGGGAGAAATGGTGACTGGAAATAAACCTGGGAAGCTGAGAGAAAGAAGTAGAAAATCATGCATGTTTGTTTGTTTTAAGATTTACTTATTTATTTGAGATAGAGAGTGTGAGAGGGAGAGATAGAGGAAGAGAAGGAGAGAGAATTTCAAGCAGACTTCATGCTGAGCTCAGAGTCCAACTTGGAATCAGATCCCATGATCCTGAGATCATGACCTGAGCCAAAATCAAGAGTTGGGCACCCAACCAACTGAGCTACCCAGGCATTGTGAAAATCACATTTTTAAAACCAGATAGCTCACCTTTAAATAATAAGATAGATGAGACCAAAAAACTACTCATTAGCATTTATTTTATGTTTACCTAAAATTATTCACATGTTCCAATTTGTTCATAATTATTTGAAAAGAATTAGTCATAGTCATTCTCATGTGCCTCCCTCTCTCTCTCTTTGTTCTATTCCTGTATTTTCTCTCTTTTCACTTCTCCAATTTTTCTTTATTTTCTCATTCAATTAAACAATTTTAACTTTCACTTGTCCAGATCTCTTTTGAGGTCCACCCGCGTGCTAGAATATCCTACTGACATCCTTACATAATTTATCAATCCTAATTATGATTCCACAATAGGATTCTTTCTCTAACTCTACAATTCCAACTATTTACTAAGATGGGGTACTAGGAAATCTCCCTTCTCTTTCATCTCTCCTATAACGGATAACCAATCCTTCTTCAAATAATGTCAATCTTGCTTTTGTCCTAAGCTTGTCTTGAATCCAACCCTGATTTCTCATCTCCTTAACTTAAACCCTCACCATGTATTACACGGTGCACTGAAACATCCTCCTAGTGGACCCTGCTTGTTGTGCTATTGTTTTTGCTTCTCATCCTCAGTCCCATCCAATTAAATAACATTATTCCGTTGTTTCCCTACTATCAGGCTGTGTGGAGTGGAAATGCTGCCAGCTTCCTACCCTGGGGGATGGTCTTGTGATGGGTGTGCCATTAAGAGCAGCCTGCTACCCTAGCGACAGTATTAGATTCAAGAATGACACACAACTAAAGATGATCTGTGAGACACTCACTCAACTTTAATTTCAGTTGTTTGGGGTAATGTCAAATTTTTCGGAAGTATTGCTGAGCTGCATAGAATATTTAAGCCAAAAATTTCTAGTGGCAAATTCTCCAACCACGTGTAGAAAGAGAAGTTAACATAGAGGAAAATGGCACCTAGACTGAGGAGAGGGTTGCAACTTTCAGGCCCATCCCCTGATCTCCATGGAGAAAAGAGGGACTGGAGACTGAGTTCAATCACCAATGGCTGATGATTTAATCAACCAGGCCTATGTAAGGAGGACCCAATAAAAATCCAAAAGGACAGGTTCAGAAATCTTCCCTGTTGGTGATTACACGGAGATGCAGAAAGAGTGACGTACCTGGAAAGAGTATGGAAGCTCCAAAGCCTTCCCCCCACACCTTGCTCAAAACATTTCTTCCATCAGCCTCTTCCTAAATTATATTCTTTAATAATAAAAGGGAAGTCAGTAAGTAAACTGTTTTTCTTGAGTTCTGTGAGCTTCTCTAGCAAATTAATAAAACCTGAGGAGGGGGTTGTGGAAACCTCTGATTTATAGTGAATCAGTCAGAAGCACAGGTAATAGGCTCTCCTTGTGATTAGTATCTGAGGTGGAGAGTAGGCAGTCTTGTGGAACTGAGCCCTTAATCTGTGGGATCTGATTCCAACTCCAGGTACATACTGTCAGAAGTGAGTTAAATTTTAGGACACCCAGCTGTGTCCCAGAATTGCTCAATTTGTAAAACACTATTGCACATTTGTTGATCAGAACTAACAAGTGAAGTGGAGGATCCCTAAATCTATTCTTGTGTTCCATAATTGTTCTTTCTCTCTTTTGTTCCGCTTCATTATTTTCCTATTTTGTCTGCTACATCTCTAATTCATTCCTCCACTTCTTCCAGCTGTTCATTGCATCAAGGTCTCACTGCATTCTTCATCTCTGATGGATTCTTATTAAATTCTTTTACCTCTGTGGTAGGGTCTCCTTGATGGTTTCCATTCTTTTCCCAAGCCCCACGAGTATCCTTATGATTGGGCTTTAAATTTTCCATCAGGCATGTTACTTCTGTTTCATTTAGATCTCTGGTCATGACCTCATCTTGTTCTTTCATTTGGGATGAATTCCTCTGTTCTTTTCTTTTGTCTAAGTTCCTACCTTCTTCTATGTGTTAGAAAAGCCAGTTATGTTTCCTGCTCCTGAGAGTAATGGCTTTATGAAGGAGAGATTACGTAGTGTCCAGGGCCTGGTGCTGCTGGGAGTATGTCTGGTGTGTGCCCTGTGTCCTCTGCTGTTGGGTTTTGACTGCTATTGTCCTTCAAGCCAGTGGTCTGCAGAGGCTCTCCAAACGCTGCAGTGGGCAGCTTTGGTCCTTGGCCAGAAATGTGGCAAGTTTTAACTAGCTGTGTTCTGGTCTGGCTGTGAAAGACACACTGGGGGAGTGTTTTCCCTTTCCAATTTGTTATTCAAGATAGATTTAGCATATGTCATCATTATGAACTGGCAGCTGATGTGACTGAGGGGGTCTTTGTTCTTATAGACTAAAAACCTATTATATTGCATATATATATTATATATAATATAAATATATTATATTGCATGATGTAACATTAGAGAGCTGTTTCTCATATATATTTCACATATTTATCTCTATATCCATCATTTTCTAGGTATAAAATTTATTGGTTTTTGATTATTTTCATTCAGTAAAATCCAAGAAGCTAGTGAAATAGAGGAGCAAGTTTTCACATGAGACTATCAAGCGCTTGAAATAAAACTGATATAACTGATACTAATTGTGACATTTTATAAATGTAAAAATAGACACTGATTTTGAAAACAATACAAAAAAGGAAAGCAGACAACCTCAATAATTTTTATATTGAATATATGTTGAAACATGATATTTTGGACATACCAGGTTAAGTAAAATATATTAAGAGTAAAAACCAAGAAGTTAGTGAAGATGTAGTTTTTTGTGGAGCCTATGTCCCTTATATGAAGAATTTTTGTTAATTATTTTTCTTATTGATTAAAATGACATATTATGAATTTGAAATGTGACTGGTTTAAAAGCTCCAAATAGTAGCCCCGGTGGCCCAGCGATTTAGTGCCGCCTTCAGCCCAGGTTGTGATCCTGGAGACCCAGGATAGAGTCCCACATCGGGCTCCCCACAGGGAGCCTGCTTCTCCCTCTGTCGCTCTCTCCCTTTCTCTCTCTGTATCTCTCATGAATAAATAAATAAAATCTTTAAAAAAAATAAAAAATAAATAAAAATCTCCAAATATTACCCTTTAATTTATTAAAATGAGGCTCAACAAGGATATCCAAAATATAATAAGGTTTCCTTTTTCTTTGTTTTTAATGCATTACAGTCTGGTATATGTAGAACTTCCAGGGTAATCACTTTTTATAGATTTTTATCAATGTTTTTGCATATACATGTTAAGAAGAAAATACAGAAATAATTTGTTTCCTTTTCTTTAAAATTCTTTATATATGGCAACTATATTAAACACTTTACATTTATTTTTATTTCCTTTTATTTAAAGTTATTCAAGTTGTTTCTGTCTTCCTAAAAGACTTTTATACTTTATATTATTAAGGGGTAAAAAGAATTACTTATTTGCTTTACCTCTTATAAAACTGTCTCTGAAGAACATAATAAATAAAATTTAAACTTCAATTTCCAGTATTGAAATTCTTACTATTTAGTGCATAACTCACATGTAACTTCTTATTTGGAAACATAAAACTGAGCAAAGTACTATTTCTGGAGGGGATTACATCTGGCTGTACATTTGGAAACCAGCTCAATGTGTTTGAAGGGAAGATATAATTGTGTAAATTAGTGGGAAGAAAGGTTATCAACATTTTTGCATTTATATTTTAATTTTATGTATTATATGTTCTATTCTAATTTATATACCTATTGATTTCAGTGACATCAAATGATATTATACACATATTCTGGCAGTTGTTAGCCTCATGAATTTTATAGACCATGCTGACTCTGATGATTCCTTCATGTATACCAAGCTTTAGAAGTATCTATCAAAAACAAAACAAAACAAAATAAAGCCCAAAAACCCTGGCTGCAGAATCTGCATTCCAGTAATATAAGAATTCTGCAATGTTAAGATTAAAACAATTTTCATTTTACTTGATTCTAAAAGAAATATGGCTAACAACAGAAACCAAAACAATATAATAACAATAAATTAAAACTGCATAGAAGTATTTAAAATAGAAAGTGAAAAAAAATATTTCTCAGACAAGCATTTTAAGACTTATTTTCAAGAGTCTATGTGAACAGAATTTGTGTGTACTTAATCACCTCTAGAATTCATTAAGGATATACAAAATCGTCCAGAATAAGATTCTTGCTAAGCAATTGTAATCTGGAAGCTATGTATTGCAAGGAAAGACTAGGAATATCTCTGAAACAGGAAGCACCCACAAGGACATGGTATGCTGCCAGGAGGACATTTCAGTTTCCAGGACACCAGAATATCACATCTGATGTGCATCAGATATTAGATTCCAGGAAATAAAAATAATAAAAAAAAATTGGCAAAAGAGCTAGTCAAGGCCAAATACACAGAGCAGTGAACAAAACAGAGAATGATGCTACTTTCATTAGCATTAGTTTTGGTAGTCACGTGGGGTGTTGGCTTCAGCCAGGACTGTGTTTACTCACGTTAATCAAAACCTCTGAAAGGTAAGATTCTCTAAATATGCCATCATCAGCCATAGACAGAAATGTGGCAGTAACCACATTATTTCCTCAATCTTCAAACCTTCCTTCCCTACTAACTCTTTTCTCAGCCTATAAGAAATTTCATATCACATCTACCATACAAACAACTAGGTAAACAAACCTACATCCAAGAAATATGCCCTCCTTTGACCCCCAAATCCTCCAATTGTTGCGCTATTTCTTACTTTTTTGTAACCAACAAAATTCTAGAGAAATTTTCAGTTGACTGTCTCTACTTACTTACTTTCAATTTATTACTCCAACTAGTGTAATCTTCTGTCCCCCAAGACTGTCTATTGGAATTCCTTTCAGTTAGGGTTCCCAAGGGATGAACTCCTTGTTGGGGCATCCAAGAGATTTTGTCAGTCTTTCTCTTTCTATGCACTATTGGCTATACAATCACTTTATCTTGAATTTTATTCAGTACTCATGAGTTCCTTCCAAGGCTCCTCCATGGTTCTTTTGCCACTCACGTCTTGAACATCAGTATCCATTCTTGACGCATATTTTTTCATTCATTATTATTAATTTTGTGAATAATCATCTGTTGATGATTTCTCATTATGTATCTGAACCTCGACTAACTTCAGAGCTTCAAAGTCAAACATTTTATCTTTTGCTTTCCATATCTTCTTGATCTATCAGTCAACATATAACCTAAAGTGATGCATAATCTCTCCCTTTACATCTCCCATACCAGTTCCTCTTAGAGGGTCGCTTATCTCTTCTTAGTCTCTTCTTGTGAAGAGTCATCTCAGACTTTTCCATATCTTTCCCCACACTCAAAATCAGTCAGCCAGATGCAGATATCTCCTAAGTATATCTTTAATTTTTATCTGTTTCCTAGCCTACTTTAATAATGGTTATAACTAGTAACTAATAAATGATAGCTAACATTTATTGAATGCTCGCTATGATGCATAGCACTATGATGCATAGGCACTGTGCCAAGTGCTTTTTTATTGATCCAATACCCTTATAAGATAAAGGCTGTAACTAATTTCATTTTAAAAATGAGGACATTAAGGTGTAAGATGATAAGTCATTTTTCCAAGGTCCCATCCAAAGTGAATGATGAAGTCAGGGTTTGAGTCTAGGCATTCTGGTACCAAAGCCTGCCTCCTAAGCATGACTCAACTTGAATTTCATCATTTCAAAAGTCTCATAGAAATAAGCCATTTCAGCTTATGTTTATGATGAACCCACCATGTCTCACCAGCCCAATCCTGCTTTCATTTGAGCTGTTTTCAGATGGACTTGGCCTTGGGTATTTTGGGGGGAACTAGAGCTATCAAAGTGCCAGCATAGTTTTGTGGTCACTGGCCCTGAGTTGTGCCATTCAGGTCCTGTTTCCTGCTGAAGTAGAAGAATGCCACTCTCCACCTGGGAAGTGACAGTGTTTAGCAGTTTGTGGTTTGGTGAAACCTTCAGTCTGTGGGTACATATGACCTCTACATGCATAATGCACAGAGACGAGATGGTCCTCAGCAAGAAGAAAGCTAATTTCTGGTAAATGAGCAACTGTCTCATACACATCATACCCAACTTCCAGGGCAGATATGTGATTGTGGGACTTGGAATCTAAACTCATTTGGGATCCTCTCTGAGAAAAATAACATTTGTGGGGGCACCTGGGTGGCTCAGTCGGTTAAGTGTCCACTCTTGACGTTGGCTCAAGTTGTTATCTCAGGATCCTGAGATCAAGTCCCACACGAAGCTCCAGACTGGGCATGGAGCCTGCCTAAGAGTCTCTCTCTGCCCCTCCCCCTCCCTTTCAAATAATAATAATAGCAATAACATTTATGATCATGAAATTATGATCAGTTTGAATGTGCTGAATGGGCTGTGCAGTGGTCTGATGCTTGGTCTTCTTTAGTTTTATGGTACATCTGCTTCTATATACTTCACTAAATACCAGAATCTTGTGGATTCAACGTTTCCCTCCATGAATGATTTTCCCATATGTTCCAAGTAAATTTTATCCATGAGTCATAAGTGAAAAGTTTGAATGTATAGTACACAGGAAAACTTGAAGTGATCGAGATTACAAAGTGGAATGAAGAAACTGACATAAATCTTATAATTAGTAAAAGTCTTGAAGGTCAAAAAAACTGAAGAGAAACTAATTACTCAATGAAGTACCAAAGAAAGGAATCACCCAATTTCTCGTTTTTACATCTCTCAGCAATTTTAAAGTCAGTTTCTTCTGCATTACATGATCTTAAATTAATTTTTTCATTCATTTCTTCACTTCAAATCTTAAAAATATATGTGCAAATATGCATATATGTATGTGTGCATAAATATGCTCATGTATATCTTTGAGGAGTCAAATGTTATTTTAACTTGGATATTTTATATTATGACTTCGTGATAGAAGCTCTTAAAATTTTGATCTCATTCAAAGTTCAACACTTGAATATCTTATTATGAATTCTACTGTTCTGGTGTTACACTAATAAAGCAAGTTGTAACATCAGTAATCAAGAGTGAATCATCCTCATCACTGTGTTTAAAGCCGCGTCTATTGTAATTAGGATTCTTTTGAGAAAAACTTGTTGACTTTGTACTTCACCTAATTGAACTGTTTTGTTGGTCAGGTACGTATTTCCTTTGACTTTTGGCTTGAGGTTGATTTGGTTCCCTGAAATTGGCATCCATAATATACCACTTGACATCCAAGAGAGAAGTGACCTTGAGTATATAATAATAATTTGACAATCACAGCTGCAGTAATTTCTCCTTGGAGAATAAAAAGAAACATTACTTGAGGCTTCTTATAATGAATTCTAGTGATAACTCATTCTTTCCTGCAGCGTATAGAAAAAGAACTAGATTCCAGATAGTAGCTCTGTTCACTCACTACTCTTAAAGCTTTTCTTATGATGTGAAAGCATTTTCTTTGAGAACACAAAGACTCATATTAAAATGAAGTTTGTTCTTGCCCTGGCTGAAAACATCTCTTCTTTCTCTTATTGTAGAAAGTCAGTATTTTTACTTTTTATTAGTATTTGAGGTAAAGCGGCCTCAAAGCGGCCTTTGCTCTTTCCCAAGGGGCCACACCACTGTAGTCCTCCAAGAGATGGAATAACTACAACATTTCTTTATAATAGTTAGTGGTTCCTCCATAACCATCTCAATTCAAGCTTTGTTTGCTGTATTGGGAAAAAATTTAAATGCTATGCAAGAGTGCCTTTTCCTAGCATTTCGGGAATACCCACAATTCTTATGTTTTCTTTCCAATGTCTATTCTTTACATACCTTTATTCTATTCCTACCTTCTCTCTTTGTACAATTTACAGGTTAATCCCACTCCCTCTAAAGAAGAAAGTGTTGGCTATTTTGTCTATATATCCTATGTAGAACATTTTAATAAAAATAAATATTTAATCTAGATAAAATTTAAATTCTAAAAGAATGCTATAATAAATTCTATAATGAATTACATAAATTATTAGTCAATGAGAAAAGACTTTTGAAACATGTCACCATTTTTCCTCATCAGTACTGTGTTGTTTCAATGAAAATGTGTGTGTTGGAACACCTGGGTGGCTCAGTGGTTGAGCATCTGCCTTTGGCTCAGGGTATGATACTGGGGTCCCAGGATCGAATCCTGAATTGGGCTTCCTGCATGGAGCCTGCTTCTCCCTCTGCCTATGTTTCTGCCTCTCTCTCTCTCTCTCTCTCTGTGTGTGTCTCTCGTGGATAAATAAATAAAAACTCTTTAAAAAAAAAAAGAAAAAGAAAATGTGTGTGTTAAACACCCCATGAAAGATAAAGAAGGCTTAAGAATAAGAAAACCAGACAAAGATAGACTATACAAAAATGGGAAGGGGGGAGTCCCTTATATTTTATTAATCCTTAAAATGATTTTCAGTAAACCACTGAATGAACTTTGACCTGGCCTATTTCTTTTGTTTTTTAATCTGTTATATGCTTCATAAAAGGTGAAATATGTAAAGCATGTGTATTTTATGGGGAAATTTCCCCCCAATAGCCCCCAAACGCACTGAAGAGGCAAAGTCACATTGTTCAGTGAGTTCAAAAATCTAGATTCTGATGACAGCACAGCTACCATGTATTTGGGAGCCTTGCCAGGTTTTTTCTTCATCTGTGATGCAGTATCCCCATCCATAAAACTGAAAGTATTAGATGGTTTGTAAGGTGCTTCCTCATCAATGATTCTGTGGATACTAAATAAAATGTAAAAACCAGGAAATAAGAAAAATGCACATAACATTGCTCCAGATGGTGAGAATCGTGGTCTCTTACAGGTGCCCCAGACATTGTTATCAGTCACTTCCCCCCTCCTCTTTTGACAACTTCCACCTCTCTCCTCCCTATGTCTTGGTGCTGGATGTCTCTATAGGTATAATTCTCCAGAAGGAAATTGGGTTAAGTGTCCCATGGAGTAAATTCTGATTGCTGGTTCCAGGAGTCTAAACCATCTAGAAACTAATGAAAAAGAAGTTGCGATGAGGAAATAGAAGCTAAATCTACCCAACATAGTTATCTGTCCAGAAGAGAAATGAGGAAAAAGAACTGATGCACATTATGATGGCTCTTCAAGCAGGGACTTGTTTCGCAAATGTGAGTCCATGAAATGGGTTGAATCAGCAAAGCTGTATCACTGAAGCAGTAGGAGCTATGGAGCTGTGTAAACAAAAGAGGGGCAATTTTGTCTCTATTGCAACAGGATTTACAGACAAAGGAAAAAGCATATTGATTAAATGAATCATAAATAACACTATATTAAGAGGTTGTTTTAGGCCTAGTCCAGACATGACATTTAGCAAAGGAGAAATACTTGGTTTAAGTAGTTGATTTCTACTATTTTAAATCAAAAGTTTTAGCTCTTGGTTAATTTATTTGAAGATAATATTTAGAATTTCTTTAGGATATAAAACAATCACCTTTAAGCATTTAATCAGATAGTTTTAAATATTTAAAAGATGAAACTATTATACTGATATACATTTTTTCTTTTTTTAAGTCCTTTTTTAATCAAACACAGATCTGGGATTTTTTAATACTGAAATTAGGTAAATACATACTATTTTTTAATATAGCTCAATGGAATAGATACCAGCAACATGCAAAGGCTGCTGGACCGATACCAAATCTATTTGGTAGTCACTATGTTCACTGTTTCTCTTCACTATCTAATTGTAGATGAATAGCTGGTGTACTTTGCTATAATTCATTACTTCATTTTTAATAAATCATTTGGAAATTATCTTATTACAGGTAAAAGTATTTATCACCCAGGAATCTCATTCTTCAATAGTAATGGCTGCTCTTAACTAACATTACATTGAAATTAAGAATAGATATATTTGACATTTCAATATTGCTTGCAGTCACTGAAGCATGGCATTTTATGTTACATTTAGCAATAACAGTTGAGGCTCAGGGCATTTATGAGGTATAAATGATGGGAAGGGAGGAGTTGATATACGAAGATTACTTTGACTTCAGTTATTCATTATACTTCAGAAAATACTTGGTAATAAGGTTGTTCTTCGATTTTGGGGGAGTAAAAAGAGGAGTTTACATTGTTTATTTAATTGTGAGTGTGTGTGTGTGTGTGTGTGTGTGTGTGTGTGTGTGGAGAGAGAGAGAGAGGGAGAGAGAATAGAATGTCTTATATAGAAGAGCATTCACTATATAATACCAGGGCAAAGTAATTATATGGTTTTTAAAAAGTAGATAAGGGTTGATTTGGGGGTAAAAACTTGCTTGTGAAATTTTTCTGCAGTTATAATAATGTTTCATAACTTGAAATGAGTTTAGGTTATACGAGTGCATGTATTTTTCAAAGCTTGGGAAATTTACACTTAACATTTCATTGTATTTAAATTTTACATAAAAAGAAAAGATTGATTAAAATTCAAACTCTAGTTAATAAGCATGCTGCAAAGTTTAGGGAGGGAGAGTGTGTTGATACTTTGAAATGCATTAAAATATGATGGATAATGGGCCTCACATGGGGAATAAACATGCCAGAATAACTAGGTAAGCAAAGGAAAAATGCTACAAAAGAGAACTAGTCTTACCAGATATTGAAACATAGTATAAAGCTCTATGAGTCAAATAATGTGGGGGTGTCTGGGTGGCTCAGTTAGTTAAGCATCTGACTCTTGGTTTCAGTTCAGGTCATGATCTCATAGGTTTTGAGATCAAATCTCACCTTGGGCTCCATGCTCACTGGGGAGTCTGCTTGAAGCTTCTCTCCATCTGCCCCCCCTCCCCACTCAATCTCTCTGTCTCTCTGTCTCTCTGTCTCTCTCTCCCCTTTTCTCCCTCTCTCTCAAATAAATAAATCTTTAAAAAAAGTAAAATAGTGTGATAGTGGGCCATGGGAACACAGAAAAGTGAAATGAATAGAAAATATAGGAGATAAATATAAGAATAAATTGAAGTTTAATATATGACAAAAGTGATGTCTGAAATCACTGTCCTAGTGCTAATAAGTGAGGCTGAAACAACTGATTAGTTATTTGGAAAAAGATATAATTAGATCCATGCTGCACACCATACAAAAGAATAAGTATCATATAAACCGGCAACCTAAATTCAAAACAAAACAAAACAATTTCTTTGTAACGTGAGTGAAGGGAATACTCTCTATCTGTAACTATAATGCACATACAATAAAAGAAAATTTTGAAACATTTGAATACATAAAATAAAATTTGCATGGCAAAATATAAGTAAAATGGAAGGACAAATATCAAACAATAGAAAATAGTGATAAAAGGTTAATATCACTGTAGAATGAAGGTCCGAAAAATTGAGGGATGCAAAGCAAAACAGGCAAAGAAACAAACAAAACCTTCAATAGAAAAATGGACAAAGAATTAGAACAGACATTTATACAGACACACACTCACACTCACACAAACACACACATAGATACAAAGTTGACTATTAAACATACTGAAAAATATTTGACTTCATTCCCAATTGGAAAAATGCAAATTAAAACTACTTTGAGATATCTTTTCTAATTTATCAGACTGGTGAAAATTTAAGTTTGATAATACATTCTGTTTGCAAACCAATGGGAAAACAAAAATTATGAAACATTGATGAAGGGAAAGCAAATTGGTACAACCTTTATACTGAGAGATTTGTTAATATCTATAAAAATTACATATTCATATACCTTTGCATCAACAATTCTTTTATTTTTATTTATTTATATATTTTTTTTGCATCAACAATTCTTTTAGAAATTTACCACAGGATACAGTTTAAAATGTATGGAAAAAATGCATGCACAAGATATATATTAAAGACAATAATCATCAATGGATAGTATAACAGGTGAAATGTTGATAAAAACAAAAAATATACAAAATCTCAAGTTATCTTCTCACAAGTTATTTATTATAATGAGGAAAGTACTGTACATTAAAGAAGCCTGACAGGTACCACCTACTCAAGTGATCCTTGTTAACACTGGTAATGGTACATGTCAGCATCATGGACCTCATGCTGGGATGCACTAAGAATGATGCAACCTTATCCAAAATGGTTCCCTGAACCTGAATCTAATGATGTGGAAACATCAGACAGATCTGCCTTCCCCCTAAATGATGGTCCTCTTGCTGCCATTAGTAACAATGGCTGTGTTCAATGAAAAATCTTGTGAAGGAAAAATACTTATTTCTTATTTAAAACTAGGTGTGGAGAAATATACAAGAAGAGAAATTCATGATGCATATAGTCTTTTAATTGATACTTAATTTAGCAGAAATTAAGCCCTGCAATTATTATTTAGTATTTTTTAATATTCCATTTTAGTAGGTAATGCAATTTGGTTTCTATGCTTTAATTTCTGCATTTACTTCACACATGGGACTTTGATTTTAATTTTGTTCTTTTCATGGATTTAAAATAGTTTTGTGAATATATATAACAGAGTACTTAAATTCTATGCCAGGGAACAAAATATAGTTCCCTGCATCATTTCTTCAGTATTAGAAATCCATCCATGATATTCAATTTCATTGAATATTATTAAATATAACTTATGTTGATTTGTATGTATATATATGTATAGATACAGGTGTAGATGAATATATATACACAGTCCTTTATAGTAAGCGAACCTAGAAATAAATGAAAACATTTTCTGAGCCAAAGCAAAAAATTATCACATATTTGACTTCATACATGTAGACACTTCAATTTGACCCTATTCAAATAAAATGCACAGTTACCTCTGTAATTTCTCCCCACTATTCATTCTATCCCAAATTCATAATCTAGAGATGCAGTTGTGCCTCTGGAAACAGAACTAATTGTCTTCATAGTCAAGATAATTAAAGGATTTCTAGGCTTAGGGCATCCTTACAGAATTGTCAACTATGTGCACTGCAGCTAAAAAGTGACTGTATACACTCTATTTATAATTCTGTGTGCCTTATCAGGGGCTGGAAGAAGGAGGGCCTTTTTCTGGGCACAGAGGCCTATTTGCTTTTATGTATTTGGTAGCTGGACTCCACTGTCCAGAAGGAGCATATTTTTCTAATGACACAATGGTTAGGATAGGTTGGTTGTGGCCCTGATTCTAGTGGAACATGTCCATTTTACATCTTTCCTAATCCTGTGTGTCTCTTTCAGTTACCATTTTGATCTTAAAATCTAATTTCCATGTAATAAATACCCTGGTCCATGAACGGAGTGTATTTTTTTTTTTTTTTGAACTTGTGTATCAATACCCTTGATCTAATAAAAGCAGAACCCCAGTTTTTTCATAAGTGAATTCTTTTCTTTCTCTGATATTTCAGGGACTGCAATATTCTATTTCTGAATTCATCCCTAGATTTGGTCCCTGTTATCGGATACTAAGTCCTGCAAATATCACCAATTTCTCTATTGGTATGTCTTCATTTTGCTTGTTGCTAGGCACCCCATGGTGATGCTTTCATCCCTTGCCAGCACCTGGCTGTTCTTGACACAGATTTTTACTCTGAAACATCATCTATCACAGTTTACTCCGGATATAGAGCTTTGCTTGATCAATTGAAAATTTCTTTTTTAAATAAATATTTCTGGAAAAAAAAAAGAAAATTTCTTTTATTCTCAGTAATTCCATCTTTCAAGAATGTATGATTTATAACCAATATATAGTTTAGTATATATATATAAATTCTCAAGTATTTGATAAGTAATTTTTTTTTAATTTTCAAATAATTCTATAACTAGAAATTCTCATTAGAAAAATACTAAGACAGGGGCAGCAGGGTGGCTCAGCGGTTTACGCTGCCTTCAGCCCAGGGCGTGATCCTGGAGACCTGGGATCGAGTCCCAGGTCGGGCTCCCTGCATGGAGCCTGCTTCTCCCTCTGCCTGTGTCTCTGCCTCTCTCTCTCTCTCTCTCTCTCTCTCTCTCTCTCGCTTCCTGTCTCTCTCATGAATAAATAAATAAAATCTTAAAAAAAAAAAAAAAAAACTAAGACAAAAGGGATCCTTTCAGGGAATCTTTTGTCTTTTCTTGAAAACTGTAGCTACAACATTGTAGGGAATTTCCCACACATTCACAGTGACTCCGTTTCCTCAATGTGTTGAATAACCTAACTTATTTATATGAGAAGGAAAAGAGAATAAATATATAAAATGTACCAGTATTTTAGGACAGTGAACAATTGAATATCCCTGGGGAAAATATGAAGCATGACTTGAGCCATACCCTGAACACTATGTGTCATTTCTTCAGTAAGTACAAGGAATTCTAGAGATAAAGGCATGAGAAATATTTGTCTCCTAAAGGAGCTTTGAGATGTTCAATATTGCTAAGAATTAAATGCTATAGTGAGAGGAGAAAGTAACATTAAGTGGCCTGAGCCAGATCTAGAAGAGCCTTTAGATTTTAGCATTGGGCAATGAAGAGCTATCACAAACATTTGAAGAAAAGAGTAGATTTTTGGATCTGTATTTTGGTCTGCATTGAGAAAGATATATTTTGGGGATCAAGAATGTTCCATAAATGCACTGTATTGACCCCATGTGTTAACTGAAAGAAGAGGTGATTGTCTATGGAAAGGGTGCAATAGCAGGAAGCATAAGAAAGATACTGAGGGGGGAATCTTCAGGATTTGGGGACTCCTAATGTCACCATCACTGTCACGTCAACATCAAAGTGTCTGGCTTTGAACCTGGGTGGGTGGTGGTTTCATTTTCTCAGAGAAGTGAAAGCATGAGTTTTGATTATATATAACACAGGGTATTTAAGTTCATAGGTTAAGTTGACTTGACATAAATGATGGCCCAAGCAAAGCTCAATTCAGTCAGAATCCAAGCCAACTGATATAAAAATTAGTGTTGTTTTCACTAATAAATATAAGGACTTAAACCTATAAATGGCAATATTAGTAATTTTGTTGGAAAGCCACTTTAATTATATTTATCATTCTCAATAACATTGAATTATTTTCATTGTTAAAATACTTTCAATAGCATGAAAGAGTTATATTGAGAGGTCACAGAAAAGGCTGATCCTGGAGACCCGGGATCATAAATTCATGTTCCAAAACCACAAGGCTACACACAGCATTTATTCAAATATATTATTTTTACGTTTAGCTATGGAGTTGGATTATAGTTGATTTCCAAAATTTCGGAGAATTCATCACTCTAATAGAAAGGATACAAAACTTCCTTGTACAATAATCACATTTATGTCTTAAAAATAAATAACTATTGGCATCATGTGAGTAACTCCAACAGGAGTGTATAATTGCCATTTATTTGGTAAAAATTAGATCTACTATAAAGTTTTGTGTTTTTGTTTTTAATATAAACCGGATTCAACTGAGTGTACCTAATCTGTTAAAGTCAAGGTCAGGTCAGTTTAAACCCCAAAAGAATAATCTGTGGAAGTCCAGAGCCCTTTCTGATATTTACTCAGTTCCTTGGTGGTCATCACTCTTTTGTGATTATTTTTATGAGGACGTCTCTATTCCTCACAGCACAATCCAGATACTAAACAGGGCTTCTTTCTCGACATAGAGACGTGCTCACATAACCACAGTACATTCATGAGTAGGGTGCATATAATGGACAACAGGAGAGGAGGATGGGTTACATTACAACACTGTAGTCAAATATGGGCTTTAGATATAATTCACCTTTAAAATGTCTTCCAGGGGCACCTGGGTGGCTCAGTCAGTTGAGCATCCTGCTCTTGGTTTCACAGTGGTCCTGAGATTGAGCAATGCGTCGGGCTGCCGGCTCAGCGGAGTCTACTTGAGATTCTCTCTCTTCCTCTCTCTCCCTCTCTCTCTTTCTCTCTTTCTAAAATAAACAAACAAATCTTTTTAAAAAATAAAAGTAAATAAAATTGTGGAGGCCGAGAAAAATTAAGGCCATCCCACCTAAAGTTTAGCATTAGCATAAGTACAGCCATCTTAGGCCCCTGTGAATAAGAGCTGAACTTTATGGGAAAAACTGCAGAATGTCCTCAATGTCCTTGGCAGGGAATCCCATATCAGAAAGACAACAGAGCTCACACCCCTGATAGAAAGCCCCATATTAGAACGAGAACAGAGCTCAATGCCCTTAACCCCCATATCAGAATGTAAACAGAACTTGTGAAATTCCTCCACCCCTCCTGGAGGTCCCCTAGACCAGCCCATAAAACCCTGCTGTAACCCCCCTGGGGGTCCAAGCCCCTGCTCCGCTGGGTTGGGTGCACCTGGGCCCAAGCTCCTGCTTGCTAATAAACCCTCGTGCGCTTGTTTCGATGTCAGCTCCTCGGTGGTTCCTTGGATTCCTGATCTTGGGCACAACAAAAATGTCCTCAGGATATCACGTCATGGGACACCTGAGTGGCTCAGTGGTTGAGCATCTGCCTTCAGCCCAGGGCATGATCCCGGGGGGGGGGGGGGGGGGGGGGGGGGGGGGATGGAATCCTACATTGGACTCCCTGCAGGGGGCTGCGACTTCCTGAGTCTCTGCCTCTCTCTGTGTCTCTCATGAATAAATATATAAATAAAACCTTAAAAAAAAAAAGGTATACATCACTTTAAAGGCTACTGGACTCTTTAGCTTCTTATTAATTTACTTGCTATCTCCTCTTCCTAGCCTCTTTTCACTCCTTTCCTTACTGTTTTCTGCCTCAATCTCCAGTCTCCTGGAGGGAAGCAAAGGCTTCTCCAATCTAGTTTAGCTCCAGTAGTTTTGATTTCCTTTGTATCCTGGGAATGCATACCTTCAGGCTCATACCTGCTTGGTGCCTTATCACAGAATTCTGCTTAACAAAGGTAGTTTCCTCCCTAAGGGGGAAAGACCTTATTTTATTGTGAAAACATAGAATAGTCAGAGTTCCAGAGTTTGAATCCCAGTTCTATGACTTAGAAACAAATGATAGTCTTCTATATCCATAGTTTAGCTTTGTGCACCTGAGGCTGAGTTTAAATTACCAAAGCAAATAATCCTCCCTCTGACCTATCATCAGAAGGTCAATAGCAGGCTAACACTAGGTCATGGTACCGGTGTCATTCCCATCAGTTCACCTCATCCTGTAGGTATTTTATTATCTCACATCATCACAAGAAAGGTGAATATAGTACAATACCATATTTTGAGAGAAAGAGCCCACATTCATATAACTTTTATTACAATATATAGTTACAATTTTTCAATTTTATTATTGGTTATTGCTGTCAATTTCTTACTGTGCCCATTTTATAAACTTTATCATGAGTATACATGTATAGGAAAAACATAGCATATATGGGGTGCGGTTTTATCATGGCTTCGGTCATCCACTGGAAAGGTCATGAAAGGTGTCTTCCAATGATAAGAAGAGACTATTGTACTGAACTCATCTGAACACTAGATTCTTGACTTACTATCAAATGGGAGTAACAATATAACTAATTCATAAGGAATGTTATAAGGATTATCAATTGCTGACTCTATAAAAGGCCACCACAATAACTACCACATTGGCATAGAGTCCTAGGAGTCTTGCATGGAGGAGGCTAAGGTAGATATTTATAGAGATTGGGAGGTCTGGACTTAAGTGGTTTAAGACTGATCTTTCAATGCAGGAATCTTTCTGAGACTGGTCAAGTATGTGATATAATACTTTAGGATCGGACATAATGAGGAAAACAAAGTCAATTGATAAGCAGTTTGCCTAGTTAAGTTCTATGTCATCTTGAGAAGACAGTTGAGCAACCTATTCTCAACCTATCCCTAGAAGGGGATCGTTTGAGCAATTTATTGTTTGAACCCATTTATTTTCTGGAAGTTCTTGTAGCATGCAGTAAAGCTATTTATGAGTTTATAGCCTTGTCATAATTCTGATAGTTAACCTATGTGGTTGCAGGAGGTTTCTGTTCTCAGGGTCAAATGAGAATGAAGCAATATACTCAGATGTCTTCTGTGTGATTAAGAGTTTAAAAAATGTTTATCACACAGTATTGGTTATCTTATTCTGATGTTTCTTACATCAGGGCTTGACTGCTGGAGGAGATGGCCTACCCCTGGCTGAGGAATGCAATGTTTGATAATTGGACTAACCCACAGGGTAAAGCTAGTCCTGGGCTAGTAGGGGGGAGCCTGGTGCTAGATAGTGAGCTCACGGATATTCGAGAGCAAGCAGGAAGCAGAGGTCTCAGCAGGCAGACAAAACAAGGCCCTGGGAGTTTTTTCCAGCAGAAAATAATAAGCAGAGATGAAGGGAAGTAAGCAGGAAGGTTTACTGGCAGGCAGCCACAGGCAGCCAGAGAAATGTAAGATTAGGGCAATAAATGATTTAGAAGGACTGGAAGAGAAAGAGGCGGGACCTGCTTTCCACACATGCTAGACAAACTAGTAAAGCAGCTCTCCTGCCATGACGTCCAGACACCAGACCCTGGAGTGAGGTAGAAATGGCACAAGAACTGAGGACAAAAGACAAATTACTAGAACACGGCAATGTGCAGAGGCCTGTCAGCAGCAAAGCTGACCCAAATAATCATAGGCTTTATCTGCAATGTTCTGTACAGTGCTTCGTAATGTAAGAAATAGCATAACAATAAATTACATTCACATAATCCCTGTGTAGTTTCATTTGTTTTCTGTAAAAGTTCTGCAATATAGAAATAACAGCAGTCTTCCTTCTATTTAGTTGATGACAAAACCAAAATTTAATGAGTTTGCTCACGGATCCTATATGGCAGGACAGGGAGGCCAACATAGGTTTCCAGGGACAGAGCTTGCTCTAAATGCCAAATAGGAATGATGTTACCTATGTTAGAGGGGGCTGCGTTATAATACACAGACTCGCAGACCTTATACTCTTTCACCTCCCTATCCTGAGCTCATTTATTTGCCCGACTCTAGAAGCTGGAAAGACAAAACCAACTGAAGGTACAAAAAAAAAAAAAAAAAAAGAAGGATAAAAAGGAAAGCTGGTATTTCTACACCTCTAGTTCAGACAATAACAATACAGAGCTATGATCAAGAAGTTGATCTGATAATTCATACGTAGCCTGCCTCATTGTGAAGATTCCATGCATCAACCCCTTATTAAATGTATTTTGTGATATGCAGAATACTAAATTCTGAAAAGGCAGAGATAAATAATATTAACCTTCCTTCTTTTGAAGAATCCCCTCGCCTATTGACTTAGGTAGCTATATTGTGAAAAAGCATATGTCAGAAAGATTGAGGCATACCTGAGGTACAAGGCTGAAGAATGGGGCTGTGCAGTCTCTGAGATTAGTGGGGGATGTAGAAAGAAATTCCCTGGCTTTCTGTTCCTGTTTCCTACAGTATGGCACTCTCCTACTTGAGATCCTTATGATGCATTTATTTTTTTAAGATGTTATTTATTTATTCATGAGAGACACACACAGAGAGAGACAGAGACACAGGCAGAGAGAAAAGCAGGCTCCATGCAGGGAGCCCGACGTGGGACTCTATCCGGGGTCTCCAGGATCACATCCTGGACTGAAGGCAGACGCTTAACCCCTGAGCCACCCAGGTGTCTCCTTATGATGTATTTCAAGCAGAAGGCAACAAGCAAGGGACTTTTGGAAGTGCTTCTAGCCCAGTCACCCTCCCATTTCACCCTTCCAAATACTTAAAAGGGAACAGAAGGTACAAGAAGTAGAACTGATAGCAAATAGACTAAGAATCAGTACAGGGTCCAACTGGGTTTTAAAATAAAGGTGCTTGGGACATATAAATTTTAAAAACAATTAGTCAATATTGTTGAAGGCAACATAATATATAAATCAACTTATAGAAACCCATGCAAAATTAAGTGCTTCATTTTACTTGAGGCCCCAAGCTGTTCAGTTATTATGAAAGAATCACTTTGCTGTTGCCCGAGTTTTCTTTGCATGGATGCATTGGCAAAAGATGAAATTTCCCTCTGTGAATATGAATTTTAATGGTTGTGAAACAAAGAAACCACACATAATTCTGCAAGGTTCAAGACAATTCCCATAGCTATTAAAAATAAGAAGTATATAGAGGACTTGCATTGTAAGTCTTTATTTTTAATTACTATTATTAATCTTCTTGATTGAGGCAGTAAAAGGTAACCACTGACTCACTGAGCAGCAATTCAACAAGTCATGCAAACTACGATGTTGACAGTCTTTGTAGTCCTAAATGGATTGTGTCTAACTAAACCACTGTGTAATTATGGATCCTTTGTGATTTCACATTCTCATCTTATAGTCAATTTTTCTTTCTTTGATGTGGCATATTGTGTTCAGTAACTTATCTGAAAACATCAATATGGTTTTGAAAAGGATAAAATCAAATTGTAACAGTCTATGTTCCTATAATGTGTGCACAGCCGAGGGGAAAGATGGTAAATAGGTATGCTATCTCAGTGTATTTCCATGTTCCAGACATTGGAAATTCTACCCCCATATTCTCTCTAAATAAGAGCAGCTGGGTTTATTTCTCATATATTTATAAATCAACAGCAGATACAGAGAAGACTGGATGACATTAATGTACTTTCAGATGACAGAAAATATTGTAAAGGAATTGAAGACTTTCTGACTCCAGTGCTTACAATTATAGGAAAATGCACTTTATTAATTTCACCTGATAAAACTGCAAAAAGAGATGTATTAACCTTAAGCATCTTATTTTAAAATGTTGATGCAAGCAAAAAGGTTTTATACACACACACGTGTGCACTGATAGATGTATATATATGCATACACACACATATATGTATATTAAAGCCAATGTTTCTGTTAAAGAACTTTAAACAACCTTTTCCAGCTTTGGCCGCACATTCAAATTCCCAGCAGAGATCTTTTTTTAAATCCCATTGCACTTGGCCACACCCTAGACACCTTAAGTCAGAAACTCTGTGGTTGAAATCCACACATCAGTATTTTTTTCCAGCTCATGGGATTATCCCAATGTGCAGCCAAGATGAAGAGTCATAGATATATTATTACAGAATTAAAAAGAAATAAACTTTCAGTTCAAGTATTATAGATTTGGCATGTCATAATATAGTATAAATATGAAATGCTATTATAATAAAGCTTATGATTTTACTAGAATACCAGATTTCAGGACCTTAGTTTGAGTAGTGGGCATCAAATATTCCCTTCAAATTGATGAAAATTGCTATTGCAGTCTGCCATTTTTACTCTCCAAGTTAATTACATATGCATTGTGTTCCCACAATAATGTCAACTTTTGCCAATCGCATTTAGATGTTTACATAAAAGAATAATAATATCTTCATAGGACAGATTGCTAAAAGCTTATTTGGTCTATATGTACATAATTTCAATGAAAGCTGTTTTCTGTACTTTGTTTTAATCAAATGATTCCAGGGGAATAGCTATTTCTCTAATTGTTTTAAAGATATATATTTGAATGGAAGATTAAGGTGTATTTTTAAATTCAAATTTTTTTCTAATATTCCAGAAAGCAATAATATCATTTAAAACATTTGATGTAGCATATAGTGTGGGAAATAAATCACCACTGTTGCTAATATGATTAAGGAATAAAATATATTAATATTATTTATTACTTTATTATGCAGAATACTGAACCAGTTCTGTGACTTGAGACTTGCACTCTGTAAAACGAACATTTGTATTAGTTAAGTTTGAAAGCTGTTTCCAAATCTACCATTGGGGATTTTGAGCTTCCTTCTGCAGACCAAGCAATGTCTACTACACATTTCAGATTACCTACCTTATTCTTACTATGTAAAAGATAAAAAAGCTGAGGTGGGCAGTGTGAAATAATTCTTGCAATATCACAAAGAAGTTGTTTGCCATGTGTCAGAAGAAAAGGTTTTTAGAGAGGTTCAATCTAAGTACTTATCCCACTTCCATCACATAGCCCTCTTGTTTTTGTTTTGTTTTTAATTATTTTTTTAAAAAACAGTGAGTTGCAAGCTCTGACAACTTAGATACCTAAAGGTCTTTAAAACACACACACACACACACACACAGAGAAAACTAAAACTTGGGCAGCCCTGGTGGCACAGGGGTTTGGCGCAGCTTGCAGCCTGGGGTGTGATCCTGGATACGCGGGTTCGAGTCCCGCATGGGGCTCCCTGCAAGGAGCCTGCTTCTCCCTCTGCCTGTGTCTCTGCCTCTCTCTCTGTGTCTATGAATAAATAAATAAAATCTTTAAAAAAGAAAACTAAAACTAAATAACACATTTAGTACTCTTTCTTGGCTAAACAAGAAATTATTCTGTTCACCTGTTATTGTAATTATTGTAATAATTATTACAATTATTCTATTCTATTCACCTGTTCTAAGATGCACCCTTTTAGTTTTACGCGTCTGAAATCAGGATGAGTTTTACAGTCGATGGTTAGTTAGAATCGTTGTCAACCAGCAGGCAGTTGTTATAGAAGCCGTATTTCCTAAGCTTGTATGAATGTGGTCATGACTGTTCACATAGTCCTGCTTCACCTAAGTTATTAACTACACTGTTTATACTACAGGTGCAGAGTTAATTGTCATTCAACATTCCCTCAGAGAAGTTACAGTCTGATTCAATATTGGAACAAAAAGTTATTGCATGAAAAGAAAGGCAAGGAAACAGTGACAAGTGTTAAATTTCCTAAGAGGAAGCAAATGTTCATTGTTGGAGCAGTGACCACAACTCTATATTTTCTTGCTAGTCAACAGCTGACTGATTTAGATAGCCTTATTTCTTATCATGTCAACCAGGCAACAATATCACCAGAGATCTCATTAGAAATGCAGAATCTTGGGCAGCCCCGGTGGCGCAGCGGTTTAGCGCCGCCTTCAGCCCAGGGCCTGATCCTGGAGTCCCTGGATCGAGTCCCACGTCAGGCTCTCTGCATGGAGCCTGCTTCTCCCTCTGCCTGTGTCTCTCTCTCTTTCTGCGTCTCTATGAATAATTAAATTATAAAATCTTAAAATAATAATAAACTAGAAGTGATGACTTAAAAAAAAAAAAGAAAGAAAAAAAAAAAAAGAAATGCAGAATCTTGAGGCACCTGCACTAGTTGTTTAATCATACAACTCTTGATTTCCGCTCAGGTCAAGATCTCAGGGTTGTGAGGTCAATCCTAAGTCCAGCTCCGCTCTGGGCATGGAGCCTGCTTAAGATTCTCTCTCTTCTTCTGTGCCCCCTAAAAAAAAAAAAAAAAAAAAGAATGCAGTATCTTGGGCCCATCCCAAATCTACCGAATCAGAATCTGCATTTTATCAAGATGCCCATATAATTTTTTGCCCCTTAAAATTTGAAAAGCATAACTTTATAGTATGAAGGAAAATACCCACAAGAAGATGAAGCCATTTTATATTTTGTTACTGAGATGTGTGCTTAGTGTATGCCTCTCAGATGTTAAGCAATGCAACCTAAAGCTAGAAAAAGCCTCTTAGAATAGATGAAAGAAACTTCAAAGCAACATAAAGCTGATGTGACTGATTTATAAACAAGCATGACAATATTGATAGAAATCTATGTCCAAGTAAATTTAAAGGCTTGTTCCATAAGCTCTATCTAGGTATTAAATAGACTCTAGTGATAAGAAAGTATATGGTGTGATTTATTTGACACTTTTTCCTTTCGTAGTAATACATAAGATGATGGTGTATCTTACTACAGGTGAAACAGCAGATGTGATGAAATACAGAAAATGGTAAAAGTACAATGTATCACAATCCCATTAGAAACCATGGAAATAACTCCTGTTCATAAGCCTCTATGAACTGCAGATAGGAGGATAAACTGACATTGAAAATAATTGATATTATTCTAGAAATTATTTTATGATCATACAAAGTTTTCTGTGCTAAATAATTGTTTACATAGGAAGAAAAGGAAGAATTAATAAACATATTAGCCACATTTTATTTTTATGCTACATTAAATAATGACAGAGTGGAAATTTTCTCTAAACATAATAGTTGCATTAATAGTAAATTAGTTCATTATATATTGTCATATATATTGAATATAAAATTAACATTTGTGAGTAGATTTTTTAACAAAAACAAAGCATGATAGATGTATTTTAAGAAGCTGGATTTGAATATTGCTTTTAGTTTGGTATTTTAAAAGGTTTATCTACCCATATGATCCTCTGTTTTGTTTCTTAAATTCCACGTATGAATGAGATCATATAATAATTATCTTTCTTTGATTGACTTATTTTGCTCATAGGGGAAGAGAAGAAAAAATAAAATGAGACAAAATCAGAGAGGGAGACAAACCATTGAGGCCCCTAATCATAGGGAACGAACTGAGTGTCCTTGGAGAGGAAGGGGGCGTGGAGGTGTGGTAACTGGGTGATGGACATTAAGGAGGGTACGTGATGTGATGAGCACTGGGTGTAATCACTGACTTCTACCTCTGAAACCAATAATACATTATATGTTGATTAATTACATTCAAATAAAAATTTAAAAAGTATCCTTGAAGGAAAGAAAAAAAAAACATAAGGGATGGACCCATGGAATTCCAAGGTCCCCCCATATTCAACTCCTGAGACCAAGACCCCTCTGGTTTCCATCAAAGCCATCCACATTGCTTCAAATCACCCTCTGTGTTTACTGCCTTCCAGTTAACTTGTTTTGCCTTAAACATCAGCTTTTAAATAAATGAAAGACTTAAAAAAATCTATCTAAATATCTCATTCATTTTTTTCTTTATTGGCATTTAGAATACAAAACATAAACATACATGCATACATAACATACAAAAAAAAAACCACAAATCACTTTTTTTCCAGCGATACTGGTAAGCCCTTATATCCTTGGGTCAAGCCAGTAATTGTTGACTGTTGGACACTTTCAGCCTGATTTTCCAGTTTTATTTCTTTATTGATAATAATCATGATGGTCTTTATCATACTTTTTGCTCAGTATGCTGTTTTGTTGAGGCAGAAGAATGAAGGTTTGAGGAAAATCATGGTGAGAACATGTCTGATTCACGGAGGTGGCCGAGTCCATTTGGTAATAAACTGTTTGGATGCCTAAGTCACATGCTGATGAGGCATATAAGAACCTGTTTGAATCTTGCCACTAGAATGGGAGAAGATGGCTATGGATCAAAGAACTTTTTCTCAGTAAATTTTGATTTTCCTATATACACAATATGTTTTTTAATGTGCATAATTAATGAATGCTTTTCAAATAAATATATACAGAAAAAATGTCGTAGTTCAGGTACAGTACCTTTTTGCCTGACTATATTGTAGATTTCACTAAGTAGATGATATTTTAGACTGTTTTAAAAGATGATTAATGTTTCAATAGGCATACAATCAGTATTTAATTTTATACCCTTATGCCCCACATTTTATTGAATTTTTTCACTCACCTATGAAGAAGACTAATTTTAATACTTATTTTGTGTCATGCATTAGATCATTCATGAGTGGTAGCAAGTATCTAGTTCATTTTATTTTATGGAATTAATTCTCTAGCCCTTTAGAACATTTTATATGAAACAATAACCTAAGGTGAATAAACTTCTATTCCTGTTCCAGATACCCAATTACATTTTTTTTCTCTAAAATTTTATAATTAATGAGAATTATTGTGGGCTCTGTGCAACTGGTACCATCTGTTTCACCTAAAAGTTTTTTCTTGAAAATGCAGCTCTCAGGGTTCACTTCAGACTCACTAAACCTGAATCTGCATTTTAACAAATCTCTAGGTGATTCCTATGCACATCAGAGTTTGGGAAGTGCTGGTAGCCTTCACCCTTTCTTGACCTCCAATCTGCAAAGTAAATCCTAGCCCCTAAACTCTTCCTTCAAAGTAGACATGGTTTATAGCATATTCAAAGAGAATGGAAAACACACGACTAGATTTTAGAATAGAAAAATAATCTCAGTTTTACATGTTTCAAAACCTTGTGAACACAACTTTTCATGTTCTTAAGACTTTTTGAGTTATACTATTTTTTTTTCTAAACAAGGAATTAAATTATATACACTAAATGAATTCTTATGTCCCTGTTGTACCCTGGTCTTCTACTGATAGTCTTGGAATGTTATTTTGGCTTTCTTACACTTGTGGAGATCATGCTGCTTTGTTCCCTACAGGAATTTAAAATAAGGGACACCTGGGTGGCTCAGCGGTTGAGTGTCTGCCTCTGGCTCAGGATGTGACCCTGGAGTCCTGGGATCGAATCCCACATCGGGCTCCCTGTAAGGAGTCTGCTCTTCCCTCTGCCTGTATCTCTGCCTCTCTCTGTGTCTCTCATGAATAAATAAATAAAATCTTTAAAAAAGGGAATTAAAATATTAGTAATTATGCCTATTTAATTTTCAAAATGCCACATAATTACAACATTTATTAAAAGGAAAATTATTTTACATAATCATAAAATGTTTCCTTAGTAAGGGGCATTCAAGTATAAAGTTGTGTTACCAGGGATATTTTTTATTACAATGATCAGAATGAAAAATGAATTTATTAGCATGTCTCTCTTCTTTCTTTTCCAGATGCAAGACAAAGGTCTACGCTGATGAACTTCCAAACACAAGCGTAGTCATTGTGTTTCACAATGAAGCTTGGAGCACTCTCCTTAGAACTGTTTATAGTGTTATAAATCGTTCCCCACGTTATCTGCTCTCTGAAGTCATCTTGGTAGATGATGCTAGTGAAAGAGGTATAAATATTTTTCCCACTATATATATTTTTTAATCAGAACACTTTATTATGGTCAAAAAGATAGCCAGCCAATGATCTGTATTTTCCTTATAATTATACTAGCCCTGAAATCACCTATCAGATTTTCATCAATATACCTGGTTAATGTCAATTCCAGGAATATGAAACTAATTCTTTCAGTTTCTTTCATGATTCCATTTGATCTGTACTAACCTAAGAAATCAGCCGAAGTGATTTTTAAAAGTGTTTATTTTTTTCCAACCTAAATGATTATATGATTGAGCATTAATACGACTTCGGGGACATTTATCTGTGTGTGTGTGTGTGTGTGTGTGTGCCGGTAAAAGCAACATAACTTATAAATAAGTCTTTATTTGTGCTCTTGTAGCCCAATTTCTAAGTTAGAGTCTGGTATATTAACTTCCTATTATATCCTTATCTTTGCCAGTCAAGTTGATAGAGTTATCGTGAAATATATATTAAACTACTGATAAAATCCCTATATATTTATTTCACCTAATCCCAAATAATGTTGATAGGAGCTGGCTACCATTTCTATGTGTTGAATTCCATCTGGGCAGGAGTATCTCTATGTCTTAAAATAGTTTCAAAACTTTATAAATTCTTATTGCACATTACAGATTTTCTCAAGTTGACATTAGAGAATTATGTGAAAAATTTAGAGGTGCCGGTAAAAATTATTAGAATGGAAGAGCGTTCTGGGTTAATACGTGCCCGCCTTCGAGGAGCAGCTGCTTCAAAAGGGCAGGTCATAACTTTTCTCGATGCACACTGTGAATGCACCTTAGGATGGCTGGAGCCTTTGCTGGCAAGAATAAAAGAAGACAGGTAAGAATACATGCATTATGTCTCCCTGGGTTTGAACTTGTTAGGACAGTTCTAGGTAGCGGTCAAAACTTCTTCATAAATTGCTATTTTTAGGAAGTTTATTTTCTAGCTTTTAAAAAGCACCCCTCCCCCATTTAATAAAGCCTTATTCGTGCTGGATATTAATATTTGATTAAGAAATAATCAAACAATTTAAACAGGAAAAATGTGTTGAATATTCATTTTGTAAGTGATAGAAATGAGTCCAGTTTGACTTAGTGTCATGTTTTATAAAATACATTTCAAAGCACCTCATTGTGTTCCCACAACCACCCTGTGAGATACATAATATAGATGTTCTTATCTGTACCTAATTGAGAGGAATAAAGAAGTTAAGTAGCTTGTCCCAGTTACTAGAAATATTGGGAGCAACAGTATATTTCTTTCCGTTCCCAGACCAGTGTTCACTGCCCTTATTCAAAGTCTGGTTCAAAACCACCTAGAAGATCTTAAAAATGAAGACACACACTCATACATCCCACTGTATGAAATCACAATAAAACAGACAAAACAAAACGAAAACAGAAAACAGAGCACAACTATTAGAATTTTAATTATTTAAACAATGTTGCCAATTTGTACATACAGATTGTGAAATCTGAAAAATTGAATGGCACTTTATAGAAATTAAGAAACCTGATACTTACCTGCAATTCTTTCTGCTAATGATGCTATCAAATACAAGCTTTTCTTACAGATATTCCTAAACATTGATGATAAATGATTATAATCCCTAAGTACCTAATGAAGACAACTGTGTTGAATGCTCTGATACAATAACAAAGCATTGCATAACACCTCGTTTGCATAGTCATTTCACTTACCATAGAAAGTCTTCTTAAAATTGCAGTTTTTAATTAAGCTTCCAAGACAAGGGCTGCTTAGTGTGAGCTCCTCCAGCTACATCATGTAATCGGCAGGATTTGGTACTTGCCAGGAAGATAGATGGAGGTTGTCAGTAAAATGAAGCATAGCAGTTGAAGAAAGCAGTGGGAACCTTTTAGTCAACTGAGTGTAGGACACAGCTAATAACATGCCATGCATTGTACAGTATGCACAGGAGGGTAAGACTGGCAAAGTAAAATGAACTTAGAACATCTTAAATGCATTTCCTGGCAACTTTTCATACATTATGCTGCTTTTTTAAACATGTGTTTCATATTCAACTTATTGAATTTTTAATATAATGTTGTTCAATATCATCATGCATAGATCATTTATTTTTTAATATGTGTTTAGATTGTATTTGCATATAATGAATTCTAATGTCTTGTCCTGCTTATACATTCTAAAGTTGCCATAACTAGATAATAAAGTGCTATTCAAGATTATTAGATCTGATTTTGCTTCCCTACAAATTGTCATTAAATTTAATGAAGAAAGATAGAAAGACATTGATTTTGTAGGGGCCAGAATTACCAAGAAACTTTTCCAAGGCTAGATGAATTCTATTGATTTCTGAGAACTCTAGGTTTTGGCCAATTGTGTGGAATAGAAAACCTAATTGAAAATGAGCATTTGTGATACTGGTGTTACAAAACCAGAATAAAATAATGGACAACATCTATTTGCTTTCCACATTTCTGGGTGATTCAAAAGCATATTTGTATATTTACCTCCCATCAGATATGAAAAATAAGCTCTGCTCTTTGGAATTAGCTACAAGCAATGCAAACTTGAGTAGACCTGAACATTTGCTATAGAGATGACAGATATCTCAAAATAAAACATATAAGCCAGGAGTAGAGGAAGACTGGAGAAAGCATAACACGGATTAAAAGAATATCCAGTTTTCTCCTATTGTGGAAGTTACTAATCCTAAAAAAGCCATCATGAAGAACACCCACTCTCCTGGCTCTCCCTCTTAACTTTAAGAAGAAATAGATCTTTAGATACAACACAGAAACTTAAATTGCTTATTTTTCCCTATTTTAAAATATGCAGATTGTTATAGTTAATTCTAAGGTCTAGGTCAACACACTTAGAAATTGTTATGTCCCTAATATCTTTCAGAGGAAACATTTACTTACACCGATAATGATGATTTTTATTGTTGCTTCTGTTTCTCGATTTTTACTTGTTTACTTTTTCTAGTAGATATTGGCCCCAGGAAAATTTTTTCAGAACTCTTTAAACTAACCTATACCCTTTGAGATTCAAAATACCAGGTCTAATTCGTCATCATCCATTCACTATTTCTGCATGCTATTGCTTTTCAGTGGACTCTAGCTAAAATTATGCATAATATCGAAGTAGCTCTACTAATCATGCTGTGGGTGGAGGTTTTATGAAAAAATAGACCATGTCCATCCTGCTGAGTTAGTATTTAGAATACATTTGGATATCAGCTTGAAGACCAATTAGTGTATTTGATTAGATTGTAAATGATAGAATGGAGTAGAGACTGTAAGGAAATGTGGTAAAAGGAAATGATTCCATAAAGAAAAAGGATAAAACAAAAATAAAGTTATATTAAAGTAACAAAATGATTAAATTTCAATTTAACATCTATACTGGATCTGAAGAAGCTAATGTAGTATTTAAATTATTATTTATATGTAAACTGGTTTCGATTTTTCTGCAGGAAAACAGTGGTATGCCCTATCATTGATGTAATTAGTGATGATACCTTTGAATATATGGCTGGGTCAGACATGACTTATGGGGGTTTTAACTGGAAACTGAATTTCCGTTGGTATCCTGTTCCCCAAAGAGAAATGGATAGAAGGAAAGGAGATAGAACATTACCTGTAAGGTATGTAGTTCATATCTTCCAAAGGCTAGCATGTTTATTTCTATAATAATTAAAGAGTATTATGAATTTGTGCTCTCATTTTTAAGTCTTATAAAGGCATATACTTTTTATTCATATACACATTTACATTATCATTGCTTACATGATTATCTAAGAATCAATGACAATATTAAATTTAGTTTAAATTAGCACAGGCAAATTTAATTATTGGCAGAAGTGCCAAATTTCTTTTGAAACTTTGTGTATTCTTATATTCAAAATATATTTATGGTGAATTTTCTGTGTGACAGCCTTGATGCTTCCAATAAATATGTATCTTACCTAAATGAATATGCTTTATAATAGAGATATTCTCAAAATTGAAATAAGTAAAAATGTTTTGGTAGATATTCTAAATTTACTAACTTCAAAGAGCTGTCTTCCTTATAGTTATATAAGAAAGATCCATTTGGAAAATTTTAATATATTAACAATTATGACAGATTTATTGTTTGATCTAAATTAGCTAAAATACCTATTTAATTTGAAGTATTGATTCATAAAATATGTTTGTTCTTAATACAAAATAAGAAATACCATTTGTATCTTTAGTTGTCTAGATCAGCATTACTCACTTTATTTACATAAAATGGCCACCTTCTTATTTTAACATATTATTATGTATCACTTGCTTGCAACCAAAACTTGATTTCCTAGCAACATATTGGAGAGGGAAAAAAAAAAAAAAACATATTGGAAAGGGGGATCACTAGTTTTGCTTTTTAAAGATAAATTTGGCAAATCATGATTTAGTTTGAACAATAGAGAAATGCCCTAACATCCTAAAACAGTATCTGTGACCCATTATCTAAACAAGGATGTCTCCTAACCTATTGAAGTAATGACTTATCCGTTGGCAAGACTAATTACCTAATGAATGAATTAAAACTAAAAATTGGCTCATGGAAGAGAACAACTTGTTATAGAACAGTTAATATTGAGACAGTTAATCCTCTTAAGGAGATATTGCTACATCAAAGAGGAAAAATAAAATGTGGCTCCAAATAATTGCATAAAAACATGAAGTTATTATTTCAGCATTTAAAGTATAACTTAATAGTCTTTAAATCTTGCTGTAATCTTCAAATTCACTAAGCTTATTGACTGCTGATCTTGACCAGCTGAGGAAAGACAGTCACTCTTAATACCATTGTTTATTAGAAATCCTGTTTTCACAGATCATGGCTTCATTTAATGTTACCTGATTTTTCAGCTTCGGAACCCACGTGAAAATTATCAGAATACTTGAATACTACACTCAAATATAATGTGTTTATTCATCTGAGAATGAAGTTTGAAAGATGATGTAGTTATTTTTAAACACATTGGCAAAAGACATATTTTTTAAGATGCACTGGTTTTTTAAATACATTCGCAAAAGGATTTTCTTGATTTTCTCATAGTGAAAAGGTAGATAATTAAGAGTTAGCCAACATTCATAGTTAGGAATTTCTGACCTCAAAAAAAAAAAAAAAGAAATTTCTGATCTCATTCACAAAAGTAAATATCTACATAGCAATCAGCCATTATTTCTCATCATTCATTAATTAAAACAAAAAAGGAAACATTCAACTTGTTACGTTTTGACCGCAACTTGTGTTTTTACTGTAGTGACATGGAGACCCAATAAAATCTCAGTATCTTTTATCTATTTCCCTCAGTAATGGCACAGTATTTTGCTTTCTAAAATGCTGAGGGAGCTGGAACAAGAGAAACAGAGAAACCTCAGTCTTTGCTGAAGTTTCCAGATTTTTATGGCAAAAGGTTAATTAATTCACGGGCTGTGTTGTAGCAGCCTGCATGTAATTTTCATCAGCATAGCTGTAATGTGAACTTTCTTTGTACTTGTAATCTATTACTCGAAGACGTGATCATTTTTCTCACATTCGTACAAACAGATAAATCATTCTAGGTGTTGAAGACAAATTTTTTTTCTCCTACTTGATTAACGGAATTCTGAATAGCTAAGGTGATTAAAATGAGGTTAAATTTTAGTTTTCTTAGTGAAATGCTTCATCTAAAATGTCAGTTATGACAGAACTTTCTAGCGACTATAATTGGCTAGTTAGTCATCATTTAGAAATACAATCATGCATAGAGAACCAACTTGAACTTGTGACTTAAACTTAGTTATACCACATTTAAAGTAAAATTTATAATGGCTATGGATATTATTCTATTGTCAACGTCTGGCTTTTTCATTCTGATACTAAATGAAGTTTGTAAAATACTTGGTATTTTGAAGTGATGAATATGGAATAATAGCACACATAATCTTGAATGTTTGGTTTTCTTTAATTGGTAAACTCTCCTTGACATTTTAGCAGTCATAGTATACGACTTTTCAATAGTGTCTCAATTATATGTGCAACAGTAGAATAATCAAGGTGTTAAACCAGAGGTCATAAACCAGGAGCTTGTGTGTCAGACATGCTCTGTAGTTGTGGGGGTTTTGGCATATACAGTGTTTTACATTTTTAAAAATTACAAACATTTTAAAAATGAGATGTACTAAGTAAAAATATGAATTTTTATTTATTCTTGAAAATTCAGATCTTACTACAATGGTCATGTATTCATACTTGGCACCATCAGGTGGAGTTGAGTAGAAGCTACCATTTAGAAATGGCCTGAAAGTTTAGCTCAGTACTCCAATCCCTTTTTTTGTGTGTTCCTGATTCTGAGGCTGAAAATCAGTATCCATTTGTCATCATTCTTGCTTTAAGCAATGTTTCTTGGTACCTGTGTCCCAGACGAAGGTGAGAGAAATAGCTTATTGCAACTAATCAACCTCACATGTTGATTTTATTTGCCTCACTATAATCTTTTAACTTTGTGACTTAGAGGCTACTGCCTGGGAAATGACTGAGTTTGAAACTCATCAAACATGTTAGCTCTGCATGAATATGCATCTGCATTACCTCATGGAACAGGCAACCAATAACATAAGTTACCTCTTAGTGCAGATAATCTCCCAAATAATATCATTAGTTTGGGGTATATTATACATTTTTCTGGTATATATAACTTTTGAGGTGATATGGCTCAGGCTATTGAAATGACTTAGATTACAAATCCAAATGTACTTGCTTACCCGTTGTTGAGTATGTGCTGGGTTCTGCACATACAAAGATGAATCTGGCTCTCTCTGCTCTGAAGCAGCTCACTGGTGCTGGCTATATATATCCTAGACAAGGGAATGAGGGAGCCCATGTGGCCAGAGTGTTGATGCACAGGAGTTAGACTACATCAATTGCTAGAGTGGTATGTGCTTCTGGAACAATCTGACTTTAACCTTATTAATACTTTTAGTTCCCTAATTATGCCCTCTAGTAACCCTCAGTAAATAATTATCAAGATATTAGTTTCTACTTTAATTTCTCATTAGTTAAAATAGATTACTTCGTTTAAAAACCTACTAGTTATTTCTCAAGTCTTTATAACTTTCTTTACCCTTATGGGCTCTTTTATATTTAGTCATTATTCAAATTCTTGACATGACTTTCTTCATTCTTACTTGGAATACCATGTTCAGTATCTTCCTAAGGTAAAACAAAAGAGTCTTATATTCTCTTCTAATATTTGCTATCGTAATAAATCAAACATAGGTGTAATGATGGGTTTTATTCTTTAAACATTTCACTTACTTAGATATCCCTTTTTATTAACATTTTTCTGATATTATACATTTATTTTACTCTCAACTGGAATTAGAAATTTATAAAGAAGATCAAATAAATTAAGCATTATTAATAATATCTCAGATTATAATTACTATTCCTCTATTGTGAAAAACAGTATGTTCACATATATTATTTCCTGTAAACTTCTAGTATGATATCATAGAAGAAGCATTGAAGCTCTCTTTGGAGGATCTGGATTTTATTTCAAACTCCTTCAATTGAGAAATAACACATTCTTCTCATCTATGGGAAGGAAAATTATTCCGTTTTGCTTAACTCATGAAGTGCTAACATATTAAATGAGAAATATATTTGGAAGGAGTGACTTTAAATTTATTTCTGAAAATGTAAGGTAACAAATATATGCATCACTAAATAAATGTGACAAGTATCTAAAAGTATAAAGAAGCAGAACACCAATGAGCCACCTCTTTTAATATCTTATTATATATCCTTCCAGAACATTTCTTTTTGGACAGATTTCTCCACAGTTTAAAGATGGATATATTTTTACCTATGCCATTAATCTTTTTTCAAAAATAAAAATTGTAATGGCTACTAGCATCTTATTTACTTAGCTCTTTTACTTTTTTTTTTTAAGATGTATTTATTTATTTTAGAGAGAGAGAGAGAGAGATTGAGAAAGACTGGGGGATGGAGCAAAGGCAGAGAGAGAATCCTCAAGCAGACTCCCACTGAGCGTGGCGCCCAACATGAGGTTCAATCCTAGGACCTTAGGATCGTGACCTGAGCCAAAATCAAGAGATTGATACTCACTCAACAGACTGAGCCACCTAGGTGCTCTTTTATTGTTTATAAAAACAACTGGAAGTTTTTTTACACTTTATTTTTTGCCAATTTTGTCTTCTGATTTTTGTATATAATGTGATCTTTTTAGAATTATGCAATTAAGAAATACAAAATTTGTTTTAATATTTTTGATACTGTTTACCAGTTTGATTCCCCCTCAAAATTATCAGAATCTAATTTATAGTTCCTCTAGTAAGTATAATAAAAAAAACACTTATTTATTATTTTATTCTGTAAAATGTTTTACAAATGAAACACAATATTTCCTATTATTTAATAGGAAATTAAAAATATATTTCTTAATTTTTGTCTGTCAGATTTTCTCTATTTGATTTTTCTCAATCCAATGAAAATATATTTTTACATTGGAGAAAAGAAGCAGAGACAGATACTCTCAAATCCTGTGATTTTTATAATAGGAGATACTAACACAAAGCACAGGAAAGGGTCAAATTATGTGAAGAACAAAGACTTTGAAGGAAAAAGTTGAACTTAGGAATATACCAACTGTTCAGCATTCCTACATATTCATGTTAAGAATTAATACATGTTGTTTTTGAAAGAAAAAAGAAATCCCACCTTAGGTGGAGTATGCTTATCTATATTCTTTAAAGAAAACACCACATTTATATTATATTATTTCCTAATAGTTTAGAAGATAATTTACAAGACTTTCCTAGCAGTCTGTTGAGATGAGATGAAAACAGGGTATTAACCAAAGCATTTAAAAACATCTGGCCCCATTGTTTATTTTGACTCTTCCTACGCACAAAATGAAAGTAAAAGGAAAGATAAAAAATTTGCACCAATTACTGTACATCCTCTTGGACGCTTAGTTTGTTGTGAGGATTATGAAAAAGGATTAAGGAAAATGGGAGAGAAAAAAAAAACTATTCCTTTCCTGGCATATAGGTATTTAAGTACAAGTTAAGGTATTTGATTCCAATTCTTGTTGGTAAATGGGATCTTTGGCAGCAAAACAAGCCATTTGCCCATACTAAGCAGAACTTTCTTTTTTTTTTTTCTTCTCCTTTAAAAATAGCTTTGAAACTGTGTTCCATAGACTGAAAGATTGAGCTCTCTTCCTTCTTCAGAGCCTAAACCAGCATGGGTTCTTAAAGTGATAGTTTCTTCTCTAGCAAAAGCATCATCTTCTTACAAAAGTATATGTTCAAATGATACCTTGGTGTACAATATTTCACTAAACCCCATTTATTTTCTCTGTAAAAACCTTTAAATACATTCAACATTTGATTATTCACCACTCTAATAAAACAAGTTCTGCTTTTGCTTCCTTCCTGTCTCTTCCACTTTCTATATTGGGGATAGTAGACAGAGAAAGGAGGAAAGGAGAGAAACTCACAGCATCTAATTTTCCTTTGGTTTCTAAACATGCAAAATGGTTAACCAAATTATATTTAATGATTTTGAAAAATAAGATTATGTGAATATTTCAGCTATTTATGCCTCATATTTATGTAAAAAATATGTTTATCATTTCTCTTTATTTTGGCTTATAATAGATGAAAAATGTTCTTAACACAAAGCTAAGTACTTACAGTGTAGATATTGTGTTTATTTGATCATTGCAAAATACAGCCTGAAGCTGTCCTATAGTCTCTCAAATATTTAGATTTTTTTTCCCAGAGACCTTACTTATTTACTGAGTAAGATTAATAGAATCCTATTATAAAGGGAAAGACTAGTGAGAAGAAATGATGTTTCAAAAACTTTGAAAGAAATTGCTTTGAAGAGTAGTGGTAAAATTCAAAGGAAAACACAGTGCATAAATTTGGGGCTAGAAACCAGGCAAAGTGTATTTCTAATTAGCTACCCCAAATTCTTTGGTGTATATGGATACACTGAGAGAGGATTAATTGGTAGAGAGGAAGAGAGGTACTTAGGAAGAGGGAGAGAAAAAAGAAGGAAGTGAAATAAAGAAAAGGGAAGGGAAATAAAAGAAAGATTGTTTCCTTAATTGGGCCACTAACTACCTGGGGGCTCTTGAACAAGTCATTTAAACACATTGCAACTAAGTTTGGTTGGCCAGATCTATAGGGCTTTTAGAGTTCTAAAATACTACAATTATATAAAAAATTAATTAGACTCTGAAAATAATTTTTAAAAAGCTGATTATAATCTTGCCAAACACAGATGTTTTCCTTATTAAAATTAATTTTTAAAATGTGTAGTTCTTGTTTTGTGCTGATACTATTCTAATAGTATTATATACATTAACACATGTATCCTCCTTTTATAGATGATTAAATTGGAACACAGAGTTTAAGTAGCTCATTGAAGGTCACACTATGGGGTTGAGTTTTAAACCCAGTCAATCTAGATACAAAGTCCATGCTCCTAAAAACTAAACTTATTCCCCTCTTGAATCTCCTATAGTCTACCTGCTTTTCACATACATGGTGGTTATCCTGGTGTAAAATACCTGATATATCATCTTATTGTTGAAAATTTAGACATCACAGTTTAGCATTACTGAATCATCAAATGTGTTCTATCATATATTTTTTTAAATTTGCCAACTTCTGGTGAAATACTTCAGTATTTTTGCATGTCAAATGCTTTTTTTTTTTTTTTTTTTGGAGTCCTTTCCTATATTCTACATTGTTACAAAGCTTTGTATCTTTAATTCTAAAATACTATCAAACTCAATTCCCAAAACCTCTACTAGATGATAAAATCCTGGAATTAGCAAAGGCATTTTTGTTACTCATCAGTTTAGCAGTTGTGAAGAAAGTATTATTCTTGTAATTTCAGAAATAAAATTGCAGGTGATTTTTAACTTAAAGATAGATTGTTTTGTGGCCATGGGGATACATGCTTATTTGTTTATTTCACTTATTTAACAACTGTCTATTAATAGTCTAATAATATTAAATTGACATATTAGCTATATGTATATATAGGTGGTAAAATATATGCAGAAATAAGCGTTATACTCAACAAGAAGTAACAAAGTGCCTTGAGAGAGAAAGAGACTGAGGGCTACTGAAGGAAGCAGAAGGGGATGATTATATCCAGATTGCAGGGAGGGGGCAGGGAGGGGGAGGATGTGGACACGTATACCAGGCTGGTAAAGTTATTATTAACAGTTACACACTGAATACAGGGAAAGCGTTAAAAGGAATGGAAGTGCTCTTTGGGTGGCACCACATTACTGATGCCACAATAAGGAGCTGGAATTTCCTTTTTTCTTTCTTTCCTTCCTTCTTTCCTTTTAAGAGAGAGAGAGTATGCATTTGGGGGGGTGGTGAGGGGAGGATGGAGGCAGAGAGAGAAAGAGAGAATCTTAAGTAGGCTCCATGCTCAGGATGGAACCAGGCACAGGGCTTAATCTCACAACCTTGAGAGATCATAACCTGAGCCAGTGGTCAGACAGAGCTTTACCAACAGAGCTATCCGAAAGTTGCTAAATGGGGTTTTATCATTTCATATTGAGATTCTGGAAGGAAATAGAGGATGGACATTGAAGAAGAAGCATATGTGGAAGCGGGTAGCACATTCTCAGTGCTATGTTGTACTCCCCTAGCAGGGTCAAAGGGATTGTTTTAAAAAAACATATAGAAAGCAATTAGATAAACACAAACAATGTAGAAAAAAACAATGAAAAAAGAAATCACAGACTAGGACTCTGTCTCACAGAGAGGACAATTACAGGCATATAAAGAAGGAGGCTATACAGGTAAGGAGTATAGGGAAAGTTCCCCTGACATATTGGGACAAAGAAAAATTATTATTAAGTGCTCACAGGTGCAAGACAATATTGCAATTGTATATTATACTCATGTTACAAATATGCAGTTAGGAACTTGAGACTGCCAGCAAGGGAAAGAGGAGGAAGGGAGATCAAGAAGAATCATAAGAGGGATGCCTGGGTGGCTCAGCGGTTAAGTGCCTGCCTTTGGCCCAGGGTGTGATCCTGGAGACCCAGGATGGAGTCCCACATCAGGCTCCCAGCATGGAGCCTGCCTCTCTCTGCCTACGTCTCTGCCGCTCTCTGTCTCTCTGTTTCTCATGAATAAATAAATTAAAATCTTAAAAAAAAAAAAAAAAGGAGAAGAAGAAAAAAAATCATAAGATGAACAGGAAGTCTCTTGGGAAAAATGCAATTGGAATCAGAGGTGAAAAGTGTTTTAAGCAGAGAGACTGAATTGTTTTCAAATGCTTCCAAAGGAAGATATTTTAAGGAAAACCTATTGGAGTTCAGAATCAACAGGGCCCTTTCAGCAAGAAGTTATTCTAGAGGTGGGAGCAGGATCCAGATTCCAGCTAGAAGGTCAAGAGGAGTTGAGGGAGTTTATAGAAAGCATCTTTTCAATAAGGTTACCAGTGAAGAGAATAGAAAGTATATATCCCTCGTTTCAGTGAGTAGTAGGATGGAGTGAAGAACTATTTGGATTTAGGACAGAACTTGATTGAGCAGTACCATAAACTCAAGAGGATCCTCTAGAAATCAAAGGTATAAAACATAAATGTAATAGTCAATGAGCAAGTGGCTGAAAGAGTAGTCAGAAAAGAGCTGGCTGAGGGCAAAAGAGTGAATGTTGGGTCACAATGAAGAAAGGAGCTATTCTTTCCTTTGAGGCTGGAGGAAGAAGAGGTCAGAAGGGACATACACGTACTGAGGTAGAGACGGGGAGTTTTGATTTCATGACTGAGGAAACTGTGATTTTATGCATTGCCTTAATCTCCAGTGTTTTTGAGAAGAGCCCAAAACTTTTAGATAAGGGTTAGTCAAAAAAATGAGACAGGTGAACAAATTAACACAGATAAAAGGATTGGTAGCTGTTTGTAGGCTAAGCAGAGAGTACTCGGACCTGAAGTATTACTAGTTGACCTCATCTTGTTACTATTTCAATGACTCTCTGGCTCCTGGGAGCACAGTGGATAATGCAAGGGTAGGCTTACCCAGACACTGATAGCTACAAAAAGAATCAGATAAGGAAAGGACAGAGAACTTAGAATGCTAAATTGTTTTTTTGTTTTTTGTTTTCACTGACATGGCGGAACCTTGGAGAGAGTAAGAGGAAGGAAAGGAACAATTTCTGAAAGAGGTTGTTATGTGAGAATAAGGAATAGCTAAGGAACCCTTAAACACCAAGGTAGGATAAAAAAGTGACCATCGTAGGACTGAAACAGGAGGGGGTAAAAAAAGAGAAAATTGTGTTCAGAAAGGCACATTTCAGATTCAACTTCTTGGACCTGAAGGAGATTCAAGTGATTTTAATAATCCAAACAGGATGTGTATGGGAAGTCAAAAAAAGAATTTTTTTTAAGATTTTATTTATTTATTCATGAGAATACACAGAGAGGAGAGAGAGAGGCAGAGACACAGGCAGAGGGAGAAGCAGGCTCCATCCGGGGAGCCCGAGGCGGGACTCGATCCCGGGTCTCCAGGGTCATGCCCTGGGCCGGAGGCGGCGCTAACCGTTGAGCCACCCCGGCTGCCCTGGGAAGTCAAAATTAAGCGAAGGACACTCAAGACCTATGAATGATTATTGGCAACGACAATGACAAAGAAAGATACACCACGTGACCTTATTAACTCTTTGTTATGTTCTGGGAGCCCTGCTAAGGGCTTTACTTCTGCTAACTCAGTTCACCTTCACCTACTGCATGGGTGGTAGGTAATATGCACAGCCACTGGGCTGATTATTCTCCCCTCCCCCACAAAAGGTATTGAATTGGTTAATAATTTCAGGCCATATATAGGTTTTTAATTTTCTAAGCACCCTGAGCGCTCAAGGTCCACACAGGCCTATGCAGATAATTCATTAGGGACAGTACAGAACAGTTAACTTAGAATAGAACATGTTGCATAACCTTGGCTATGGCTGTAGCTATTACATAAGGCACAGGCTCGGACTGTTTGAGAGAGCTGACAGTGCAAATACAAAAAAAAAAAAAAAAACCTCTCTAGGAGCATCTGTCTTCAGAAAATACAAGATTTTTTTTGAGGAATTGTGATTTTATGTTCTTATTTTTGTTACTTTTTAAGCATAACTGAAACTTTTGAGTCATTCTTATGTTTAAATATATAAATTATTTTAGTCATTTATTATACATTTCTCACAAATTCATACAAATTATGACCAACTGTAAGATGAACTTCAATGCATATATTTAAGCTAAGTGCATCAGTGCTTTATTAGTAAATAGGTAAGTGGTAAGCACTCTGAACTGATCATTAAAAATGCATCACTTAACATTCTGAAGCACTTGCTTGCATTATGATAAGATAATTGCAGCAATTTTTGTTCCTAGTTTCATTAAATAGACTACCCAGCACTATTACACCTTGTATAGTTATTGCCACAGAGTTCCAAAACCCCAATCAGGTGAGGGTCGGGGCTACTCCATAATTACCATCTGTTTAGCTCTGTTAGTGTTTCTCATTATAACTCAGAAGGTCAATGATACTGTTCCTGATAGCAATGCAGCAAGGCCAGAAGCAATAAAATAGTTCTGAGACTAAGGAGGCTCTGCTCCTCCAGCTGATGGACAGCTCATTGCTTGTGTATAAACCAGTGAGAGCACTTGGGAGAAACAGAGAACTTTGCAATATGGTCGATATCCAAGTACAATAATATTTGGTGGTTTTTCAATAAACTACATTGTTCAATTAGAGGACATGAGCGTATCCCGTGGCAGAGGAGCATATAATCTCGAGAAAAGCAACATTTGTTTTTGGTTTTGTTTTCACAACCTCAGACTCTTTGGATGAGCATTTCAAATTCCCTAGACAGGTTTTTCTTCTTTAGTAGCACATTAGAATCACCAGGGGACTTTACACACTACCAAAGGTCTGGCCCCACCCCACGCCAATTAAATATGAATTTGTGGAGAGTGATACCCAAGCATGGAAATGTGTTTTTTAAAAGTGCTCCAAGTGTCTCTAATGTGCTAGGAAGGTTTAAAACCGCTACTCAACAATTAACATTAAACGATAATTGTCAGTATACATAGATCCATTTGTGAAAAACCGGAATTTTTCTTTTTAGTTTCAACTCCTACTACTTGTATAAGAAGACATGCATAGTTCATACATTAACCACTGACTTCAATTAATCTTTTAAAATGAGTTAATAAGTAATCTTTCGAAAACTTAACATCTAACTTCGTGTTCTTATGGAGAAATTTCAAATCAATGTGAGATTTGATTGTGAGAATCAAACGGCATTTATTCCTGGGAAGAACTTTTAGAATCTGTGCGAAATAGATACGGGATTTATGTTTATCCATAGGGTCGTATAATTAACTCTATCGTTTTAGTTTACTTTATGTAAAGCTCTTACCTCAAAAAAATACTTAATGTAACTATCATTATATACTTATTGCCTATAAACATTTTACAGTGTTTAATAGTTTTCATATTTAAATAGACTATAGATCTTTACAAAGAGAAACCACTTCCACAGGTTTCTAGAATTCACATTAAAATGATTTATAATTAGGTGACAAAAGATCACAACTGCTAGCTTCCTGACCAGTTAGTTAATCTCTTTAAGGGTAGAGCTAAGAGCACTCACTTCTCTTCACTCTGCCTTTCAGAAGAATAGAAATGCCCCCCTCTTAGGGGGCCAGTGTTCCTTATCTCTTTGATCACCTATAAGAAAGATATAGACTAATCTAAATTTAGTTTTACAGCAAATGTGAAATAAAATGCTACTTATAATTTTTAAACCTCTGACACCTTGGCTTTATGTTGCTAGTTTGAGATTTTTGAGTACTATTTTTTTTTTTAATTTAAAATGTCTCAAAACTATTTGCTACAGTCTCATTAAACTCCACACATTGTTTTCAAAAGATATTCTTTTCTTTTTGTTTTTTTTCAACTAGGACCCCTACTATGGCTGGTGGCCTATTTTCTATTGACAGAAACTACTTTGAAGAGATAGGAACTTACGATGCAGGAATGGATATCTGGGGTGGAGAGAATCTTGAAATGTCTTTTAGGGTAATTGCATTTTACTTTATTTTTTTTTACTCTGAACACACTATGCTGTAGCATGCACATATAGAGCCAATAATTTACTGTCAAATCTTTTTTTTTTTTTGCGAAGTGATGCAAATTATTGATCAGTTGGTCATTTTAATACTTATTCAGAAGCTTTGCTAGTCTTTTTGCATGCAATATTTACTGTTAAATGGGAAATTATAGCTATCTTTAAAGTTTTCAAAAATAATTCTTTTATTCATCGTACAAAGACTTTAGGGCTTTCAGTTTTTGAAATAAAGAAGGGCTTTATTTTTTAAATAAAGCATTACCCTGTAAAATCACTTTGTGTTTTCAAACTGAAACTTGGAAATAATTATGTTACCTGAATTTGCAAGTGCTGTCTGGGTTATTCTCAAATACCTTTAAGAATAACCTGTGGTCAAAGGAATTCTGGATAATTCTGCAAGTAGCATGACTGGTTTCACAACTATAGACATTATTGTTTGATGAATCAGTTTGAATAATGCAAATTCACTTATTAAATGGCCTTCCAAGCAAGTGAAAATTAAGGATGAATCCTTCATGCATATGATATTGGAGAGCATATGAATAATTTTTATATTTTGTTGTATATGGAAATTTAAAAAACAGACACATAAATGTGCCTTCATGCTAACAAATGATAAGAGCTAGAATAGTGGTTTTTTCTTCAAACCACATGTATTATTATTTTTAAATGAATTAAGTTAATAATACTGTTTTCTTTCTTCCTTCCCAGAATTTAACATAAAATATTCAAAATACTATATTAATTTTGCCAAAATTATGCAATGAAATTATTAAAGTTTAGATATATTTATCCATGAAGTTCAAGAGTTAAGACTTTTAATTTCTCATTTAGAAAGTCATTTGTTTTTCACTAATTAAATATAAATATATGATGTGTAAGAAAAGTCAAAATTTGAGAATAAGAATTACTTTGAATTTATATAATGTGGGATATAGTGGATCTCAGATAATCTGAATTATTTTGGAACCACTAGAATGGTCTTATTATGCCATTTTTTGCCTATAAAGCTTCCTACAGACAAATGTTTCAGAACATCATTAGCTAATGGAATTTTATTCTTTCCATATTGGCTTATGTACTTATAGTCAGTTTAGAACTTGCCCCATAAGATTAAGTACCATACTCAGAAATGTATTCTTGACACCACGCACATCATATATCTGCACAAATTTAAGTATATTTGGGGACCCAAACTTTTCATTGGGTGTAGTAGTTCTCATAGTGCAGAAAATAAGAGATGACAGTTAAAAAAAAAATAAAAACAAAGAAGTGAAAGGAAGCAAAGAAGGAAGGGAGGGAGGAAAGAGGAAAGGAAGGGAGAAGGGCTGAAGGAAGGTAGTCCATTGAAAAGCTAAAAAGAAAATTTGCAGTTACCCTAAGATGTAGCAATGAGAGTATTTACCCATTCGCTAACCAATGTTCCTTGGATTACATAAGAAAAAAATATCAATATAACAATATTGCTATTATCTGTGATCCTATTGCTCACCTTTTCTTCTTAAGATTTCTATTCACCTCTTTTTTCTCACCTATTAAGCTTGATTCTCTGCCAATGGATTCCCTTAACTTTCATCACATAGTTCCCATGTTGGATGGAGGCTCTTTAATTGAAAGGTATGTTAGGGAGTGGCTTAGTGGAATAATATGAAAAACCAGGAGAACATGAGAAATGCAGCAGATACATAAATGCACCAAAAAAGAAGATTTGGGAATATGGTAGGTGAAGCAGATACTAGATGGACAGAGTGAAATGCAACTGGTGGCCATAAGAATGACCAGACCCCTAGAAAATGGCACAGGAGGTTAGTTGTGATTGGTTATTTGACATTATGAAGAAATAAAGCACAGTAACACCCCCTTATCTGTGGTTTCACTTTCCATGGTTTCAGTTACCTATGGCCAACTGTAGTTCAGGAGCAGACGATCTTCCTTCTGATGTATTTTCAGAAGGTCAACAGTAGTAGCCTAATGCTGTGTCACAGTGCCTGCATCATTCACCTCACTTCATCTCATTATGTAGACACTTTACCATCTCATATCATCACAAGAAGAAGGGTGAGTACAGTGCAATAAGGTATTTCCCGAGAAACAGACAACATTCACATAAATTTTATTATAGTAAATTCTTATAATTGTTCTATTTTATTATTAGTGATCATTGGTAATCCCTCACTGTGCTTAATTTACAAATTAAACTATTATAGGGTATGTATCTATAGAAAAAAAAAACATAGTAATGTAGGATTTGATACCATCTTTGGTTTCAGGCATCCACGAGGGGCTTGGAACATATCACCCATGGATAAGGGGAGACTACTGTAAAAAGTGACTGTTTTGAATATTTTAAAATGTATCACTGTCTTTAGTTTCCATATGCTTTCAGAAAAAACAAAATATATATTTTGCTTTCTATTATACTCTTGATTCATGTTTTACTTTTCTTTTTATGATGTGGATGTAAATGTGTTAATAGTACTCTAGCTAAGGAAGATATTGAATAAGAGAAAATGCTAGAACAGTATATTAGGAAAAGAATGAGACTCTCTCTGTAGAATAATTTCATGAAAAGGTATGCGACTTAATGAAATGATAATATGTTGAGGGTTTAAAATCAGAAAACCCTAGACTAATATCCAGGTCAATCATTATATAACGGACATATATTGAGCATGTAGTATGTGCTTTATACTTTTCAGATATTGAGACTACAAAAATGAATAAGGCATGATACTTTTGCTACCAAAGAACCACATTTCTATAAGAGAGATACATAGGTAATATTGACAGTAAAAATGTGATAATTTATTTTATAAAAATATGTATGAGATTTTCTTGTCTCTGTCTCTGTCATGTTAATATAGGCAAATCACTTAACCTCCACTGTGAAAAGCTGAATATAATAATAACGAAGTTAGTGTTTTGTAGCTCTAGCTTAGGGTAAGTAAAAAACAGAAATATTAAGGGCTTGCAAAACATGAGGATTTTGGCTGGCCTTAAGGAGTTCAAGCCAAATCAAAGGAATGAATTTGTGTGGATTTATTTACATAACAGTATCACTTGATTTTTGATGCCCTGACTACTGTAAGTACTGAGAGATGTTGAAAATGGAATGAAAACTATAGACCTCCCAAGAAAGATACATCCTATCACTTATACACAATAAGTCTGAATATAGTTTCAAAGGGTTGAAGAAACCCTGGACTTCTCAGGATAAACATCTTTGGTATAAAACAATAGTGACTTCTAATACTTATAAATCTTATAAGTAGAGCAGTTGAGAATTGAACTGTAGCATTCTGAGGCCAGTGGCTATATTATTATTGTACCACTACTTCCCCCACTAAGATTTATATCTTCATAACATGATAGTCCTAACAGCTGATAGTATTATCAGGAGAGAAGGGAGGAGCTAACAAGCAAATGTGATTTTCCTCCAGGGTTCTGAGATGGTTGCCTCATCTAGTGATCTTATCTTCCTCTTACAGGCTTTAGCCTCTTATGCTAAATGATAACACATTTAACAATGGTGTGAATGTGTACAGATAGATCCTAATGCTTCTGAAAACTTGGTCTCATATATTGCTCTCCACTCCATGACATCACAATAAAAATAACATAAATCCTAAGAATACTGTTTTATTTATTTAACCGATATTTGTTGAGCTCTTATTCATTAGTTGTAGGGGATACATTAGTGAACAAAACAGACAAAACTGTGTGTCCTTATGGTACTTATATTTTAGTGGAGGCAAACAATAAACAAAAGAAGTAAAATATATTAAAATATTAGTGATAATTGTTAAAGAGAAAAAATAAGGAAGGAAAGAGGAATATGATGATAGATGTTGGAGATGGGTAGGGATTGAAATTTTAGGTAGGACAGACTAGAAATGAATATCCATATAGTTGATGACAAGATGAACCTAGTATGGTATGAATTTACCTCTATCAAAAGAGTCATCTATCTTTAAATGATATTCCTGATGCCAACGTAAGTACCACCCAAACAGCATTATCACCCAAAGTCCTTGCCTTTCATGAGCAATAGCACAGGAGTAGTATTCCCAAGAATGCACAATGTTTTGTTCCTTTTAAAATGAGATAATCTGCCATTGTTGAACCAGTTGAGGTCATGGAAAAAGAGAACAAGAAGGCAGTCACAAGAGTATCCCACTTCTTTGAAAGGTAGACTAGTGGTTACAAAAATGGGAGCCAGGTGATTGAGTTCAAAACCTGGCTGGAGCACTTCCTGGCTGTATAAACTTGGATAAGGCAGCATGTCTTTTAAGCTTTTGTTTGCTTATACCTGGATAAAGGAAGGTTGTAGTACTTTCCTGATATGTTTTTGAGGTAGATTAAATGAGGTTGTATAAATAGTGCTAAGTACCGTACTTACCACACATAAAGTGTGTCATAAATGGGAGCTGTTATTGTTGTATTGGTTGTAAGCTGTGCAACTTTGAGCAAGTCACAACATTCTTAAGCATCAGATAGTAACAACTTTGACCTTGATAATCTGTCCTTGACTACAAATAATCAAATGAGAGAATACACAAGAAAATCCCTTTAAAACAAGAATCTGCAATACTTAGATAAGATGTTCCTACTCTAAGTTTTAGTCGAGGTGTGGTTTTAAAACATCTCTGCTCAGAAAAGAAATTAAATGTAAAAAAAAAGGAACCTTTCATTTTTGATAGCTGCAACATCCTTTGAGATAACTACAGACATCCTATGAACCTAGACTTTAAATATTTACCCATACTCATATTGTTGAAATAAAACACTCAAGTGTCATCTAGACTTGATGTAACAGGTACAAGAGTAACACACACACAGACCTGAATCAATTAAAAAATGGACAAAATATATGAGGTAAGAGTTTTAAAGCATTAGATAGCAGGTCATGCCGGACAATGGTCTGAGAGATGGGAAACAAAAAAAGAGAGCCCTTAAGCTTGCCTCAGTTTACTGCCTTGAGAAATTGTCTAGATGTCAGCAACAGAAGGAGACCTTGGCAGATTTTGGTGGACTCCTGAGTTGAGAAGATGAAGCCAAATGTCTGGGAAGACCCTAGGCAGCTAGAATTTGCTGGACAGAATATGTGAGAAGAGAGAGTTGCACAGAGAGAACTCAGGAAATACTGAGTACTAATCAGTGCATATGTGTGAGAAAACAACTAAAAATGAGGGTAAAAAAATCAGCAAGATTGCAAGCTTGTTGCCCAATGCTCACTTAGGACCAGCAATAGTGCCTGTACTCTCCACCCAGGGTGATTCATGGGGTATGGAGAAAGATCAACATTGGGAACTATATAATACATTTCTAAATAGCCTGTGGATCAAAGAAACAGTCAAAAGTGAAATTAATCATATTTTTTAACTGAATGAAAATGAGAACACAGCATATTAAAGTTTGTGGTACCCCTAAGCAATACTTAGGAGGAATTTAGAGCACTAAACATCTATATTAGAAAGAAGAAAATAATATCTAAGATTAATGAAAAACTGTTCTGACTTCTGAACAGGCAATCCAAAAAGAACAAAATGACAAATTAGAATTCACCAAAATGAAAAACTTTTGCTCTTCAAAGCTTCTGTCAAGAGACTGAAAGGACAAGCTCCTGACAGGAAGAAACTGGCAACAAATAATATACCTGATAATGGACTTGTGTCCAGAAAAACAAAACAAAACAAGCTCTCAAAACTCAATACTAAGAATAAAAATCAACCCATTAAAAATGGCTCAAAGATTTGAACAGATACTTCACAAAGGCAGGCATAAAGATAGCAAGTAAGCACATGAGAAAATCGTTAATATCATTTGTTATTAGAGAAATGAAATGAAACCCATAATGAAATCACACTAACCCATCTATTAGAATGGCTACAATTAAAAAGGACCATATTGGTAAAGAATTTTGAAGAACGTGCAAAGGAGGTGGGAATGTAAATGGTAACAATAACTCTGGAAAAGTTTTACTCTTTTTTTAATTTTCTTTTTTTCGTTTTTTTTTTCTTTTTTTCGTTTTTAAGATTTTTATTTATTCATGAGAGACACAGAGAGAGAGAGAGTGAGAGAGAGACAGAGACACAGGTAGAGGGAGAAGCAGGCTCCATGCAGGGAGCCCGACGTGGGACTCGATCCTGGGACTCCAGGATTAGGCCCTGGGCTGAAGGCGGTGCTAAACCGCTGCGCCACTCGAGCTGCCCTTTTATTTTATTTTATTTTTTAAAGATTTAATTTATTTATTTGACAGAGAGAGAAAACACAAGCAGGTGGAAGGAAAGAGGGGGAAGCAAGCTCCCCACTAAGCAGGAATACTCGTGAGGAGCTTTATCCCAGGACCCGGAGATCATGACCCGAGCCAAAGGCAGACACTCAACTCTCTGAGCCACCCAGGAGCCCCCTTTTTTTTAAAATTTATTTCTTATCGGTGTTCAATTTGCCAACATATAGAATAACACCCAGTGCTCATCCCGTCAAGTGCCCCCCTCAGTGCCCATCACCCAGTCACCCCCACCCACCACCCAACTCCCCTTCCACCACCCCTAGTTCGTTTCCCAGAGTCAGGAGTCTCTCATGTTCTGTTCCCTTTCTGATATTTCCCACTCATTTTTTCTCCTTTCCCCTTTATTCCCTTTCAGTATTTTTTATATTCCCCAAATGAATGAGACCATATAATGTTTGTCCTTCTCTGATTGACTTATTTCACTCAGCATAATACCCTCCAGTTCCATCCACGTCGAAGCAAATGGTGGGTATTTGTCGTGTCTAATGGCTGAGGAATATTCCATTGCATACAGAGACTACAGCCTCTTTATCCATCATCTGTCGATGGACACCGAGGCCAGAAGCCCAGTTTTGCTCAAGATTACTTAAGCAACTCCTAGGTATTTACTCAAAGGAAAGGAAAGCAAATGTCCATACGAAGAGAAGAGACATACACTAATGTTCATAGCAGTTTTATTTGCAGCAGTCAAAAGGCAGAAACAATCCAAATGTTCATTAAAAGGTGAATGGATAAACTATGGTTTGTCCATACATGGAATACTACTCAGAAAAATTAAAGAACTCTTGATACACCTGACAAGATTTTGAATTTTGAGATAATTTCTTTGAATCAAATAAGCCAGACAAAATAGATTACATATTGTAAGAGTCAATTCATATAGAATTTTTGTAAATGAAAGCTAGTCCATAAGAGACAAGAAGCAAATAAGTCATCTAGGATCAAGGTATTGGGAGGGGAGAGGAAAGGTAGAAGGAGGGGAGACATGAAAACTTTGAGGGGTAAGGGGTATACTCATATGATGTATGTCATCTTATGCAACTTGCATATGTTGCAATATGTGCATATGCAATATGATGATGATGTCACATATGCAACTTAAATTATGCAGGCCTATATATGTTAATTATACTTCAGTAAAGCTGTCACATACACATTCTCTCTCTCTCTCTCTCTCTCTCTCTCTTTCTCTTTGCAAGTACCCACCAACAAGAGAGAAATATAGAGAAAATGTAATGGATGGTATCTAGTCAACTGTAGACCTCTGTACTTTACATTCTCACTGTATGTTAGCCCAGTTATTTTAAATATCCTGTTAATGGGAGTCTAACAATCTACCTCTCAAGACAGTTGTGTGGAATAAATGTGACTTAAAGGAGTTTTTAATAAGCTATATCAGACTATGGAAATATTAATTTTATTATTATCATTGCCCTTAAAATATAAACTATTTTATCTATAACCAGTATTTTAATCAGCAGGTTGGAATAAGAAAATTAAGTGCCTCAATTTTCTTTTCCTTCCAAATCACAATGAAAACAGTGGTATATTTATCTGAAGGATATAACCAAGTGAAATGTCTTATGATGTGAAATCCATTTATTTCTAAATTGCACAAGCAATGAAGTGGAAAAGAAATGAGAGCTGACATAATAAATAATGGAAAAATGAAAGGCAAAGGTTCTTAGTGAGCAGAAGAGTATGGTAAATGAGGCAAAGAAGTTTGTAGACTTTTGGAGGACTGTAGTATGCAGGTTCTTGAAAGCAAAGAAAGTAAAGAACTTGCTAGAAATGCCCACATAGTTAAAATATTGATGAGTAAAAATGTCAGTTACAGTAATTTGTTAGAAATAATTTTAGACAAAAGTCTATTTCTGTTAGAATTCCATCTCTTTTAAAATTTAATTCATGCAAATTTGAGCAGAGTTGATTGTATGTCAGTGTATAAAACTTGACTGTTTATCTGGCTAGTCATAGAAACTGAACTGTAATAGAAATAGTTCAGTTAAGTGAACTTAATCTCACCATGTTCGTGTGTTATTCACAATTTTGGTGGCTATGGTTTTGTAGAACCCTTTTCTTTAAATATGATAAAGCACTCTCTTAACGTTAATATAGAGAGGTCTTTGCCTCTTTTTCCGCCCAGCTTTCTTGAGATATAATTGACAAAAATTGTATATATTTGGAGTTTACAACATGATGATTTGATAAATATATATATTGTCAAATGATTATACCACCATCAAGCTAATCAACATATCCATCATCTCACATAGTCGCCTTTTGTGTGTGTGATGAGAACACTTAAGACCAATTCATATCAAAATTCAAGTATATAATACAATGTTATTAACTATGGTCACCATACTATACATTAAATCTCAGAACTTACTTCTCTTATAAATGAAAGTTTGTACCCTCATAGCCTCTTTTTTATAAAAGGCTGGGCAGAGGGTTGGAGGATGTGGGGCACCTGCCTGGCTCAGTCAGTGGAGCATGAGACTCTTGATCTGGGAGCTATGAGTTTGAGCTCCACACTGGGTGTAGAAATCATATGAAAATAAAAGCTTTATAAAAATAAATAATAATTTTTTAAAAGGCTAAGAGGTCATAAATTGAGATCATGTTCATGTATAGCCTTAATAAAGAATATAAACCAATGTTAATGATTATTCAGTCCAGCAAATTTCCCTCTGGTTACCTATTTGGTGCAAGGTAAACCTTAAACACATTGCAAATAGCTTGAATTTTTAGTTTCTGTGCTTATGATTAAATCTTCTGGCATTTGGGCCACCACCGTATCCTCAACCATTGTTTAAACATATCTCTTTATTTAATCGCTAAACAGAATAAAATATTTCTAGGTAAGAGGTAGCTAAGACATTGTTTCTAAAGACTGTGTTACATCTATTATATATGTTTAAGGATTGGGTCAATAGGAGCCATATAATGATATTCAACTAAGGTTTCTATAAAGGAGTCTATTTTTTCCAAAATAAAGGTATTAGAATTTTATTTTGAATGTTTGATTACAAAATACCTGATTTCACATGGTCACTTAGAAAAATCAAGTGAACAACAGGAAATTAGATATTAATCAAACTTTAGGACAATGTTCTCAAACTTTGACAGAACTTATTTGGCTTTTAAAGTTCTAATAGTCTAAGGCTTGGTTATCTTGATGTAATAACTATACCTCTTCATTTAAACTTTCTGGTTCATAAAACCAGATATGAGAATAAACTTGTATTGGATAGTCATCAGTGTGATTCTTTGCCTTGCAAACTTACTACATGGAGACATAGTTTTAGAAATACAAGGCATTGTAGAAGGCTTAGGTATGTCAGAAGTTGTTATTAATCTCTGGCTCTTTTTTATAGTCATGTATTTATCTCTTAAAGTGATTTTTTTGGAAAAATAATTTTTGAGTTGTACTCAGTACTACAATCTAATGTCTTCTTGAAATAATAATATTTAGTGCTTTTTTTCCCACAATCTTTCACAGTCTTATCACATGTTTCTGAAGAAAATGTAATCATATACTATATTTATCAATACTCATCTAGTCTATCCCCTTCTGTCTCCACTGTTTATTCTATCCATTTATATATCTATCCTTCTAATTTATGTGTATGTCAGTCTATGTGAGTATAAATAATTAAATATTTATAAAGACCTAGAATGTGAGTCTTTAGTAGTTATTATTGTAAAGGATATAATGTTATAATAAATACATGAATTTTTAAAGTTTGTAGCATAAAAGGTCTGTATTGCAAATGAGTGCTGAGTGTGGTACCAGCAGACATCCTGAAGGAGTTGGGACTCAAATAATTGAGAGAATTAGGGAATTATGAAGCCCTGGAAGATGGATAGGAATTAAAAGTATAGAAGGAGGAAGAAATGAATAAACATGATATAAATAATACATTTCCATAAATGTACAAGGCAGAGATAAATCATATTTTTATAAGATTTATCCAGAAATACACTTTGGAAATATATTTTATTCAAAGATAACTCTAAATTTTGTTCTATCTTCTTGGATTAAACTACTTAATAGAATTAAAGGCATACCAAAAAATAAAAATAAAAAATAAAGGTATACCAAGGAGAAATTATTGATTTCTCAACTATGATAAAAAAAACATCTTTAACAATGTTATTCTTTAACAATTACAGGCTTATTTCAAACATTCTCAGCAGAATTTCCATGTATATATTCAATAGGCCAGGTATACCTGGCTTTTTTCATGAGTTTTAGTACATTAAGAAACTAACACTCTGTATTAGAGACAAATATCTGAAATGTTGGGAAACACACTCCAACTCTGTGACTGTTTTCTCATCCTTCTCTGCTAATACACACAAATATCTCACACACACCCACATTTACTATAAAAATATTTATGATCCTTCTGATCCTAAATATGAAAGAACTTAACTGTTTAAATTTAGGGCAATAAAAACAGCTATATGAAGAATGTTAATGTGCTCAGATTATTGCACAGAAAAGTTTGACACCTTCTGTTATGGCCAGATTTTACTAACACCTCCCGTTAAGTGTACTTGATCATAGAAAATGGTGCTGAGAAACAAGCACTTATCCTACTGATTTATATTTGAAGGGCATCTAAAATATTCTGATGATGAAATATTTAGCTTTCTTTTTGTGTCTAAATATGTGCTGCTGTGAATTAACTTTGAAATATTTATTTTCCAAATTAAGGCTCTATTTTTTTCTTTATGGAAAGGGCAAGTTGAAGTAACTTCTAAAAAACATTTTTAGTATTGAAATTTTAAATTTTTTAAGGATCATTGATATATATTGGCTTGATTAAATGGAATAAATCTGACATTAAATTCAAATAAACTTTGTAAACTTAGTTCAGAAAATGTACTAATAGTAATTTAATTTTATAATCTTATGCTAGAGGTATATGGTAGACAATAAATGAGTAAAGCAAATTAGCCCACTAATTTCAGATAAAGACAAGCACATTGAATAAAATAAAATGAGGAGCAGAGCCCTGCATTACCTTAGAGTGTTCAGGGAAGACCTCTAAGGAAGTATTTTAGTTAAGACCAATTGATAAGGAGAATCCAGCTGCCCAAGGATTTATTTAAGTAGGGAACATTCAGGGTAGAGCATAATGCAGGATAAGGTAAATACAAAAAACCTGAAGCACCTGGATGGCTCAGGGGGTTAAGCATCTTTACTCCTGATTTCAGCTTAGGTCATGATCTCAGGGTCCTGAGATCTGAGTCAGTGCTGGGCATAAGCCTGCTTAAGATTCTCTCTTAATCATAGAAAACAAGGAAGGCTGATGAAGGGGAGGGGAGTGGGAGGATGGGGTAACTGGGTGATGGACAGTAAGGAGGGAATGTGACGTGATGAGCACTGGGTGTTATATAAGACTGATGAATCACTGACCTCTACCTCTGAAACTAATAATACACTATATGTTAATTAATTGAATTTAAACATAAGTAAATAGGTTAAAAAAAAAAAGATTCTTTCTCCCTCTCCCTGTGTCCTACCCCCTCATCCCCCTACCCCCACTTATGCACTCTCTATTTCTCGGGGGGGGGGGGGGGGGGGGGAATATGCCTTAGGCAACTATGAAATGGTGAGCTGCATTCTTGCATTCCAAGTCTACAGGATCACAAATATCCCAAGCTCTCAGATCTATAGTCCCGTGGGTCTCCCTTGTGCTTTGAGCCATACATAAGTTTAGGCTAGAATGTCTGGTCTCCCCACCTTGTATTTTCCCACTTGAAAATTACATGAATAACATATAACTAAATTATAAAATATGTATTTTTCAGAACTAGGGTTCAAGTGACAGAATTAATGAAGTATTCACTAAAAACTCATGAAATTGAAGCAATTATTTTTATATGCCAGTATTTGATCCCTTAAAGATTTCTAGGACATAATTCCAAAACTGCTGTTTCTATATATATGCATTCAGTTGGGAAACCTCGTGCACCTTACTAGCCATAATTAATGCATTCAAACTTGAATTCATGCAATTTTTATTAAAGAGCTAAATTTAAATCTCTATGGTAACTATTGCAATAAATGTGCAACATCTTAAGCTATGATTATACTGTCACACTTAGTGATGTCTGTCTTAAGTACATGACTACCAATCGTTTTACTGTTGTTCTAGTCAACCAGAAATGTAGTTAAAAAAGGAAAGCAATTATGACACTTATTTAAATAAGGCTGACTGATTTCAGCAATAACATTCTAGATACTAGGAATGATTCTTTTGAAGGTGTGAAATAATGTGGAGGGAATACTTAGATCCAACTGTTCAGAATTTGGGTATTAAGTATCAATAAAATGGGCTTTTAAGTATCGTTTAAAAGGTAATTGTAGATCTTTTTAAATTTTATTAAGTTTTTATTTTATTTTATTTTGTACTTGTAGATTTTTTAAATTATCCTTAAAACTAAATCCAAATTAACAGTCTTACTACATCTGCAAAAATTCAAACCTGATGAATTAAAAATCCTTAGCCTTTATAATCTGGTTTACACTGTGAACAGGGTAAAATTGAAATCAAAATTTTGGTGTAGAATTCTTAGCTCTTCTCTACACCATCATGCTGTGTGTAAATACTAAAATATATTTCTTCATGAACATTCCATTATCAAATGTTTGACTACATTTTTCTATTCATTTAATTACTTCATAGTCCAGCAATATGCAATTCCAATTTTTTATTTTTTCTCTATCTAATTGGCCAGCCAAATTCTTCGTGTTTATATTTAAATTCTGGGTTTTAACTGGCCAGCTAATTTTATATTCTATACTTTAAACCAGTCAAACAAAGCTACTGGGGTTTGACCAATTATCATACCTTCTACAATTCTTTAATTGAGATAAGGAAATATAAATAAATTGTTCAAGGGCAAAGTGTCCCACACAATTTCTACAATGATGTATCTGGATAGCGATTAGGACTGATGTAAAGCTCATGCTCCTTGATCATTTCCCTGACCCTGCTAGAGAAGACATTAGGAACTATAAGATTTCTTTTCATAGTTGGAGAACAGAGAAGAAATTCCTGGTTCTTTAAGGTCATAGGAAGTTAAAGACATACCTGAAGAAGTTGGAAATGTGTTGCAATGTTGAGGCAAAGTATAGAGAAGGTGACAGATTTGAGAGTTAGCTTTACAGAATTTATAATTAAATGAGCATGTGAGAATCAATGAGTTTGCCAAGAAAGAAAATAGGGAGAGCAGAATAGGAAGGCATGTCCTTAGGTAGCACCTACATTTAGGGGTGGGAGAAAAAAAGGGAAACTGAATGCTAAGTCAAGACTGTCAGAGAAGAGCAAATATATATCACGAAAACTTAGAAAGTTATGGTGATTGTCAACAGTGTCAAATGCTACAGAGAAGAAAGAATAATGAAAGCTCATAAAAAGCTTCATGAGCAGTTGCAGATGATAGAATCAAGATACTAGAATATAAGATGTGAAGAAAATTGGATTGTGAAGATATGTAGAGGAAAAAAAAAAAAAAACTCTTTTAAGAAGTTGCCCAGCAAGTAGAAAACACATAGTAACTTAAAGCGTAAATATGATCACATTGATTGTCTTATATTTGCTATTCCTTTATTTTGTCATGTGGGGGTAAGATAAAATGTAAGCTGATAGGAAGGATTCGAAAAAGTAGGTGATATTTAAAAATAAAGAGGAAGGCACAATTAAGAAAAATACTTACAGGTATTGAAAGAATCTTAAAGATACTAAGGGATTTCTGTGCAACACTTTCTAGTTTGTACCAGTTTTATGTTCATCATTTTCCTGTGTCCTCACCAGAACACTGTAGTGAGTGGTCATCACTGTCTTATTCTCTAAATAATGGTTTTGAGGTTCAAAGAAACTAAGTCATGTGGTCATGTGGCTAGAAATCGGCAGGGCTGAACATCAACCCCACATCCTCTGCTCCAAGACTAGTCCTCCTCTATTCTGAGTTCAAGATCCCAAGGGCAGGGGTTAACTTTGGAGAGACGAGCTGACTTGTTTTCCTAAAGCAACTAAGGCAACACGAGATGTTTTCAAGGTAGAAATGCATAGAAAGTCAGTCAGCTGTTCCTAAAGGCAAAGAAGTAGAAGGCCGGAAATTCTCCACAGAGAGGGTGGTCCTGATATCCAGGTTTGATAAGAAGAGCAAATTTTGGATGAAGCACACCTTTAGCAGGCATTTGAACCAGGATTGGTGTTCTCTGTTAAACGACCTCTAAATGTCACGAGAATGACATCTTACAGTTCTAACAAAACAGAGACCAGAACTTCTCTTCGCTGTGCTTGCGCATCGTATCTGGACAAATAAACTTTACACTGCACTCTCCTTGTTTGTGACTAAGTGAGCAAAGTAACATGCTAAATGTAGCTATTTTCATGGTTATTTCTTCACTTTTTTTAAAAGTATGTTATAGCGTATATTGACTACTACCAATTTATTTTAAAAGATCAAAAACTGTCAAAGTAGAGTATTATTTTCCTTCACAGTGGGTCTTATGGGTATTTGTAATGAGTGCTGGAGGTGACATCAATATGGATGTTGTTATGTTTCACATTTATCTCACTAAGCATTTTATAGCAAAAAAACAAAAAAAAAAAAACATGCCTGTCAGATGGTTTTTTGGAAAGGAATCATAGTTTTCCATTGATAGCGTTAGAGCTTTATATGGGCTCCCTAGGGAAGGTATTTATCTGAAGCAAAACTTATAGCTTCCGATAAAAATGTCTCAGGTTCTTGACAAGAACCTCTTTAGTCTCTAGCTGACTAAAAACTAGGAAAAGAAAATTCTGCCCATGAAGGGATTAGTGTTAGGATAAGTACCTCTGAAACCAGTCCTTGAAGGCTGCTCTTCAACTGTCAAATGCAAGGTGATGAGTGCAGGGTACCGTGCCCAGTACCAACGGTGCCCCCTGGACTGGGCTGTGAGCTCCTCGAGGCCGGAGGCCCGCACGGTGCTGGACACACACTTGGTGGCCAGGATGTCCTCGGGCCTGAGAAAAATGCTGGAGAGGGGAGAGGTCATTTCTTCCTCTCAACTTTATTCCGGGGCCTTACATTTGAAACGCATTTGACCACTTTACAATTTGCAAAGGAAATTTCATTTAACCATAAAATGCCTCGGGCCCAGTCCCAAGGTAGACCCTTGACAGACGGAGAGCGGGAGCGGGTGACTGCAGGGCCTCCTTCTGAGGTACCAGGTTTTCTTCCCTTACCCCATCCGCCTGCTCTTTACGGATCTCTGGCATCTGTAAGAGGCAGGGGACGCCGTGACCCAGGGCAGCTGGGCCCCCAGGTGGTCTGTCTGCTCCCACTCAGAACTGTTCTGGCTCGAATTCAGGGCCGCACCCGCAGCTGTGGGAGCTGCTCTGCGGCTTGAAGCAGCAGATGCTCCTGGGATGGGACAGGCGGTCGGATCATCAGACCCGGGAGCGCACCAGTGTAGGAGGCAAAATACCTGGCCCAGACATCATTTAGTAAGTCACAGACCTTTTCCATCTAGTTCTCAAAAATCACATCTACATACAGTTTTTTTCACATCCAAGATTTATTGATAGGGTTAACTGTACAATGAGGAAAGCACAGATTCCACTAATTCTACTGTTGTCTTAGTCAATTTCCCCCTAAAATTCTCTGAAAATACTTCCAAAACCTCTAGTTTTTATCACGCTTTAAAATCATTGATCATTGAAAGCTGAAAAAGTATGACCGCTTCTCATATTACTTCCGCTCTTTTTTATGAATTATCTGCTTGCACCAATCTATACTAATATAAAAAGCAGTACTTTTTTTTGTAAATATGAAAAGCTAGACACTACTTTTCTTAACCAGAACCACCTTATATTACGTAGGATTTGCAATATCCGGTAGGCTGCTTTATGTTTTTCATTTCTTGCCTGCTATACCCATACATGTCATTTAGGCAGAAGATGGAAGGTTTGCCTTAACACAATCAGGATCTAAAGGAGAATTGGGAATTTCCTCAATATCAGCAGTCCTGATAAGATGTGGAATAATGACAAGTAACAAGTCTCCTGACACCAAGAAATACAGTAGCTATAATGTGTGGTAATTCTGAAGGTCAGAAAGCTCCAAGACAAAGAAAGTCATTGAGAGGCCAAAAGTGATAGGTAGTAGAATGTACACTGTAAAGTGTTGGTGCCTCTGAACTGGCGGTGTCTCCACTACGCGTGTTGACTGCTGGGGACAGGTGCTTGGATCTGAGGACAGTGGGAGAGGAGGTAAAAAGACCGTGTCTGTGACCCTACTGCCTCACATATGCCGGCTCCTATGCACACTCCCTTAGCTCCATTTCAAAACAGACCCCCCACTTCAAACCACACCCAGTGTGGCACCCCTATCTATTCTTCTGCTCTATCTTCTTTTCCTCTGCCTTCCTTGTACCCATGTCCCCTTCCCTGCCACCAGTAATTCCCAAGTCATTTGGTAGGTCTTCGGCAAAGCAAAAGGATAAAGATGGGTTGGGACACTTTCCTTAAAGACATTTATTTCAGAATTAATGTGTTAGGTCTTGTAGAAAGTGAGTGGGTATGAAAGGGTCCATTTTGAACTTAGGGCTTTCAGGAAATTCATTTCTAAGTTGAAAAGAGATCATGGGGCACCTGGGTGGCTCAGTGGTTGAGCATCTGCCTTTGGCTCAGGTCGTGATCCTGGGGTCCTGGGATCCAGGCCCATATCAGGCTTGCCACGGGGAGCCTGCTTCTCCCTCCACCCCTCCCGCTGCTTTCTCTCTGTCTCTCAAATACATAAAACCTTGAAAAACAAAAAGATCACAGATTCAAGATGCCCAAGGATAATAAGTACTTTGAAAGGGAAAGTACCTGATAACTGGAAAATTCAGTAGCAAATTGGTGGGATATGACATAGTGTAAGTTTGACTCAGATTTGTCTGTATTTCATGCCAATATGAAAAGAAGATCCTTAGATTACTTGAATATATGTTGATTTCCTGAAAAATCCTCATTCACTGAGAGAACAAGAGTAGTTTTGTTATTTCCCTGATTTTTTTTTTAAAGATTTTATTTATTCATGAGAAACACAGAGAGTCAGAGACACAGTCAGAGGGAGAAGCAGACAGCCTGAGTGGGACTCAATCCCAGGACCCCCGAACATGACCTGAGCCAAAGGCAGATGCTCAACCATTGAGCCACCCAGGTGTGCCCCTCCCTGATTTTTATAGTATTTGCTAACTTTCTAAAATAGGAAACTCCCAAATCTGAGGGGGAATAACCCCACATTGATTGCCTCATAAGTTTTACAGTGTTATCTCTTTCATACTTTCTCATGATCAGAGAATAATATCTACACAACATGTCCTAATACAGCTAAAGCCAAGTCAGCTTGCCTAATGTTGATTAAAATTTGGAGAGAGGTGTATCATTCCTATCTAAAAAACTGATTCTTAAAAGTGGTTCTATGTCCCATATAAAGAGATCAATCTGAATCCTAGAAATCTGGAAGAAAATTTAGCTATTATCAACCTCAATTTCTCTTCTTTTACATATGAATTTTATGAGGACTCTCAAGATTAAGTGACTTATTGGACACCTGGGTGGCTCAATCAGTTAAGCATCTGCCTTCAGCTCAGATCACGATCCTAGAGTCCTGGGATTGAGCCCCACATCCAGTGCCCTGCCCAGCAGGACATCTGTTTCTCCCTCTGCCCTTCACCTTCTTGTGCTCTCTCTCAAATAAATAAAATCTTGTAAAAAAAAAAAAAAAAAAAAAAGACTAAGTGACTTACTCCAAATTTTACTTTCAGTTTGTGTTTATTTCAAGAATAGTTTTCCGATATTAAATCTAGTGCTTTTTCTTTTCCATTAAATAATGATTTTTGTTTTAAGAATTAAATTACCAAGTACTGGATGCATTGTTTGGGCAGGCTCTCTGTGATTTCTTGCAACCCAGGCACACACTTACAGGCCACAGCAGCTTGCTGTATGAGAGTCTTTATCTTGAGATGTTACGATATCAGGATGTGACCCCAGCTCTAGATTCCCCTTCCAGATCACATGAATCTCCCCAGTTACACTGTGAAGTGAAAATGAGGTCAAGTCAAGCCAACTAATTAAAGAAGACTTTCCCTCAATCAAAACGACTGTGAGGAATAATTGGCAAATTTCATAACAAGAATAAATAGAAAATGCCTACTGAACCCCTTATACCTGTTCCCTTTAGTGACTTCGTCCCTTGTGATTGTGCCAGCCTATCAAGAATCACAGTGCCTGCACCATCTCAATGAAGTCTCTTTTAGACTTTGTTTCAGTTGTAAGAATTAAAGGATTTGTCATCAGTCTACTTGAATGTGTATAAACAAAGTGGAGAATTAAAGTGCTGAGATGGGTTATTTGACACAAACAATAAACAGAATGAAATACTGTGAAAACTGAGTAATCATTTTCTTGTTTCAGTTTTCCCTTTTGTTTCTAATTCCATCTTATGGTAGATACATTTTCTGTATGCTGTGTAATTTTCCAGATTTCCCTGTATCAATAATAATAAATCAGTAAGTCAGCCAATATGTACTGAGCACCAAGATCAGCTATACATTTTTTAAACCTTGCAAACCCTGATTAAATGGTGTATTTAAGTTCTGATTTTTTTTTTTTTTTGCTATATGCGAATTAGGCCAATTTTGTAAAGTAAAACATATGATGATGAAATTCAATTTTACAAAGTAAATTTTAATTTCATGTGATGATGATATTCAATTTCACAAAGTGAAACATGTGATGCTCTTCTCAGAGATAATAATGTGGTTGGGGAAATGATTGATATATGTAAATAGGATATATACATATACCTAAATATACATGCACATAGATATATATACAAACATGGGCACGCACGCACACAAGAACTTTTTACAAGATGACACTCTATAGAGAATTGAGAGCTGCGTAGAGTGAGGTTGTAAGTGGTGGCTGCTGTGAGTCAGTAGAAACTGAGATCCATGAAAGCTGGCACAGTTAAGAACTGTCCACCCCAGAAGAAAATGTATGTTGGGCTTGATAGGGAAAACATGAATAAGGGAAAGCACATACATTAATTTTTAGTCTTCATTCCCCAAATCATATCAAGTTAATACATTTCTCTATTTCCAATCCCATCACTCTGATCCAAGTCCTTTTCTTCACTTTCCTAGATTATTGGGGCAGCCTCTTCAATAAATCTTTCCCATTTACTCCATCTTGATTCATTTTTCACATAAAGGCAAAGTATCTTTATGAGCACTGCTCTCACCACAACCTCACAACAACCCTCTGAGGTCTACTCTGTCGGTCTCATGTTATTACCCAAAACATGAAGCCCAGAAAGACAAAGTCACCAAGTTCACCCTGCTGGTAAGTGGCGGAGCTAGGATATGACCTCAGGAGCTCGCGTCTACACTCTCCCAGCCGTGGTGCCGCACGGCCTCTATGGTACGTTGTTGTTGCTGTTACTAAGGCCATATTAAACAGTGACTTTGTGCCAGAGATAGCCTGTGTGTGGGCTGGCAGTGGGGGGATAAAGATTAGTATAAAAACAAGCAGCTGCATGAATTTGGCACAACAGCTGTAAAATTAGAAATAGTAGCACTAGAACTGAGATTGCAGAGTTGGAGCTCATGAAGTTTATGAACCTTAATTAAAATGTCACTGATGTAGGTGCCAAAAAATATGAAAAGGATAATGGATGTTCGTTAATTGTCTTCTAGCTGGGGGAAGAAAATCAAGCAGATAGTCAAATGAGCAATGGGCATTTTGCATTTTGATTAATAACCTTTTCTATCACCAAAAGACTCTCATAAAAATATCTGGGAAAGCAAACAAGTGACTGGCTAGCTTCAATCCTCTGTGGATAAAAGGACAGTTTGTATTTCGTCCATGGTCAAATTTACTTGAGAGAGATACAACGTGCAAATACTAATCCATAGGAAGCCTGGAAAGTAACCATCAGATATGCTCCGAGATTCAAAGTAATCCGGACATCACATGCTCATGTGGATGAAACCTCATGTTTTATTCAGTTTCTGCTGTTTTTTCAGACACTGTAAAATAATTTCAGAGAACAAAATGTAGTGTTCTAATTGGAAACTAATTGGTTATTCTTTTAAACTCTGCACTGTACCTAAACCCCTGGATGTTAATATTGCAATTCCAATAAGAGGCAAAACTTACCAAGGTTTAAACAAAGTATTTTTTAAGAGGCAACAATAGGTCCATTCACTACAGGTGTTGGTTTCCCTCAAAAACAACGATAAAAGTTAAGTAATATGCAGATAACCTTTTGCTTCGTCCCATATGAGGTGTCAGGCACAAAGCTTGATATACACTATCTTTTTAGGGTCTTAGGAAGTAGGTGTTATATCTCTATTTTTCAGAGGAAAAGTTAAAGTCTTGAAGACCTGAATAAGCTTCACGAGTATGCGCAGACAGTAAGCGACAGAACCGCTGGAGGAACTATACTCCCTTATTTCCAAGCCCAGCTTTTTAATGACTGTCATATTCTTCCTTCTTTTTTTCTTTGCTTCCTTTCTTCCATTTTTCTGAAATATTTATTGAGAATATGCTACAGAAAATTATCGTGGTAATTATTGGGGTCCCTACTCAGTTTGAGTTATTCCCGCTTTAGTACTTAACCATATAGTTTTCTGTAAACTCTTTATGTCTGAATTATTTCACATTACTGGGGTGTCTACTGAGTACAGGGTAACCATTTGGTCAACATCTAATCAACTAAATGTTTTGTTTTTGTATTAACTAACTGGGTCTTATTACGACCAGATATCAGCCTAATTAACGAGTGATGTTATGCATCCCTATCTCAATCTTTTCATTTTCGTGCAAATGTTGAGGAGAGGCCTTACCTGGGAAGCGCAATAAGACTGTTAATCCACACGTTCTATGAGCACTGAAGGCGATGGGAGAGGTACTTACTTTATTCCATTCTATTCAATAGTCTGTGGCTCACAAGCAAAGCCTCAACCAAGAGATACTGAGTCACGGAACAGTCACCTCTACCTGTGTCACCTCTCCCAAATACACGTAAGAATTGCCTCCCTCTGTGGGGAGCAAAGTCAGGGCCAAGTCTGCTTTCTGTCTTGTAAGTCAACAGCCATTACTGCATTAGGCCTGTCCTCGTGCACACTAAGTCCTATTGCAGGTTAGCATGGTAATCAAAAATCAGCACTTGCATATCCCCTTACCTTTGCCTGGTAGGTGGGAAAGGAGACAGACCACTGGAACTTAATTTTTGAATATTTTCAAAGTAGATTTCCTTCTTCTTTCTGTGAACATATTTGGGACAAAGAACCCAGAAGCCTACAAACCAGGGTAATGCCAAGAAGTGACAGAGTGGAAGTAAAGTGACTTCACTTACCTAACCACAGTGGTAATCCGTATTTGCAAAAAGGCAGATTGTGAACTCAGAAGCCAGCTGTCAGTCACTGGTTGGTATGTGACAGGGTTTATTGTGCAGGCTAAATTTAAAGAAGCACAATTAAAATGATTTTTTCCCTCTAATCATTGTATAATGCTGTGAGGAATATTCCCTTCCAATCCTGATGTCACTGAGGATATACTCAATAGCTTTCTAGCCACTTTCAGTTATTAAAAATACTAGTAACATTCAGTTTAAAGCTTTGGCTTCATAAGCAGTATATGCCTCAAATTCTCTCCTCTCCCCAGGCGCATGCTGACAGAAGCACTTGGAAGGGGGAAGGCAGGGTCTTCTGGGGTCCCACTCGCTCAGGGTATGTCAAATAGGAGGGCTACAGAAATGTCAGGCCCTGCCTGATTGAATGTTCTCCGATGGCCGCCTGCTGCTGGCTCCCTTGGTCGCCCTTGGTTCTATTGGCCTTCATCCACGAGTCTTCTATGCAGTTTCATTGTTTCCTCATATGTGTTCTCAGCTTCACCTTCTATCGCCTGTGTTATCCAAGAGCTTTTCGGCAGAGAGTTTAAATCTTAGTCTCTCCCTCACTCTGTATGGCCTGCAACTGCCTTCTCAATGTTAACATCTTGCTTATCCACCATCTTGCTGTCTCACAGCTCATTTTCCCTCTTCTGTATTCCATGGTCTGGAGAGTTGGGGGAACACAAAAGTCTTGGCCAGTTGTCTCCAAAGACTGTCCCTTACCAGGATTACTACGTCACTGGACCTCTACCAATTGTGCTGCGATGTGCTGGGCAATACCCCCACCCCACCCCCCCAGCCCACCTTCAGGATTCTCCAGGAGAGGAGTGTTTCCTGGTTTACTAGAATCAGGGTTTTCCTTACAGTTGTGGCTTTTCCATGATCTCACTCATTACATTCGGCTGTGTACTGGTGGCAACACCAGCACAGCCTGATGATTTTACCGCTTGGCAATTATCCAACAGGGAGTGAAATGCCAGCATCTCCTTCACTTCTGTGGCTCCCCCACCTGAGCTGGGTGAAGCAGGAGAGCAGCTCTTCCTTCGTGCCTCATCTGCAGAGGAGGAGGAACCCTGCTGTGGACGCTGCACAATTTAGAGAATATCTGAAATTCCCTCCCCAGTGAAACACACCATGTGCTATTTCTTCTGAATTTGGGGCTCCTTGCTGAACGGCGGTCACAGCACAAATACCTGAGTCTTTACTAAATCATGTTTTTAAGAGAGTGATAATGTGAATTGGCCTAAATGGTTACTTTAGTAACATTAAAAATTGAGATTGTATTATTTAGCAACTTGTTTGTCACAAGTCACCAACCATTTCTAATGTGTATTTTGTTGTGTTGTGACCTCCAAAGAGCTTCCTCAATTCCCAGAGCATGTGGAATAAGACTACTCTGCTTAATCTGATACCAAAAATATCTCCTTCATAATGCTGTTTAAAACACCTTCAAAATATGTCTGTTTAAATCTCATCATTCTGCCACGGATGCTTTTTTAAATATTAATCTTGGTAGTTAATTTTGAGTTACTCATGTTTCCATTCAACCAACATGCAGTGACATCTCCTGTGTAAGCAGCACCGGGCTTGGCTGCAGGTGGGGGGTAGGGGTAAACAATGACCAGATTGCTCCGTTGCCCTTTTAAAGTCTGTGTTCTAGTGCGGGGAGTGCACAGCCAAACAAATAAATAGACTACACATTGTGATAAGCAAAGAGGGAAATAAATAAGGTGCTAATTCAGAAAACAATTGGAGACGGGCCCTTTAAATATGGAAATTAGGGAAGAGCTCTGTGATGCAGGGATGCTTTGGCCAAGATGAGAAGTATGGGACAGAGGCAGTCCGATAGTCGATAGTCTATTCCAGGTGTAGGAAAGCACGTGTGGAGGCTTCGTTGTGTGAGAGTATGTGATCTGTTATTCCAGGCAATGGCAGAGGGCCAATATCCCCAGTGCTGACGGGGAGAGCATCGCATAGGGCCTGCGAGGCCCTGCTGAAGGATTTGGTTTATATTCCCAGTTCAGTAAGAAACCATGGAAGTATTTAAACATGGAAGTAAAATGAAATGATTACTTTTTTTAAAGACCACTGTGCTTTCTCAGTTCAAAACAAATTATAGGAGAGCAACAGTGAGAGCAGCAAGAAATTAAGAGTCTACTGCAATTAAAGCACAAGAGATGTTGGTGGACAGACAAGGATGGTGGTGGACAGACGGAGACAGACGGATATATAGAGAATTATTAATTTTATAGATAGCAAAGGCAGGATTTGTTAACAGATTGAATATAAGTTATGAAAAAAAAAGTTAATAATGACCTCTAGGGTTTACCAAGACCAAGGGGGAGGAGCTTCTGTTTACTTTTTCATTTTTCCTTCTTTTTGTTGTTGTTGTTGTTTTATGGTTTTGAGGTTTTGGGTTTTCTTGTTGTTTTCATTTGTTTGTATGTTTGTTTGACCACCTGAGTTAGTGGTGGCACCAATTATTGATGATTAAAAGGACTAAAAAGGTAAAACCTGGCTGATAGGGCAGGGATGAACTAACAGTTCCACTTCAGACTTGTTTATTCAGGTGCGTCTGAGACATGTGAGAGCAGATACCAAGTTGATGTTTGAATACACAGTCTGGATCCCAGAGGAGAGGCTTGGGTTGAGATGTCACTGTTGAGGTTGAGTATTCAGATCCTATGTAAAATGACAGGAGTGAATAAGACCATCAGGAGAATGAATAAAGGAAGGTAGAAGCTAACATTTAAATATAAATTTAGAGTGAAAAACATATAAACAGTGAGTACTGGGAGGGAGGAAAAGCAGGACAATCCAAGAAAGGAAGTCCACTAGATATTCATTAAAGGAAAAATTTGTGTTTTTCAACATGGCAATTTTGGAGGAGCTACCAAAATAAACAGCATTTCACTATGAGTAGGAATGTGGATGAAAATTTGGAAGGCAAACAACATGTATCCATTAAAATTTTATGTTAATTTACATTGAAGGGAAACAGAGAATGAGATACTTTGAACCAAGAGAATGTGGACCAAGGGAAGGACTTTTGTTGTGTGTGTAACCTTTTCACTGTTTATTTTTTAAATCTGTTTTAAAGATAGGAGATTAATGAGATGTTATGTGAAGGTAAACATAATCTAGTAATGAGCAAAATTATTGATGTTTCTGGAGGAAATCCAGGGGTGAACTAGACCAGTGACGTTCTAAGACAGACTTAAGCATATGGTCTAGCTGACATACAAGTATTGATTTATCTTTGATAGGAGAAGGATCAACTTCCTCCCTCATAATGGGACGGAAGAATGCAAAGATTGCTTAATTCCAAGACACTTTATAGATTTAATGCTACAAAGATGACAGAATTACCAGTTAAAAACTTTAATTATTTAAGAATGCTCTATCCTGTCTTTTGAGGGCATAGCGAATTATATTATTTTATATTTCATTTATATTTTATACTTACATTTTAGTGTTAGGTTGAAATTTCTTTACTCTTAGTATTATGCTGCTTAAACAACTGGAAAATGAGAAAGAAAGGATAGCAGAGGTAATGCACAAGCCAGTGTTGATGAAAACAATTTGTTATTTGGCATCTCCCACCTTCTGGAATAAATGAACGTGTCTTACTGCTACCCAAGCCCAAGGACAACCATCTTCTAAGATGAGTATTGCTTAAGAGGCCAGTTGGGGAAAACTTTATCTTTCAAAATAAGCAACTCTCCTTAAAATAAGAACAATATTAGGTACAGTATAAAATCCAATTACATATACTGATAACTATGGCTCTTGTTTATTGGGATAAATAACATGTGGCACAAAAGCAATGTGTTACATGTATGTAATAAACATATGCAGGCATGTGTCATATATCTGGATATCTATATATACCATGCACATACACATTATGCTATTAGTATACCTAAGGCTAAACAATGTGATTTTATAGAAATAAATGTGTTAGGGATACTAAATAACTAGCCTCAACTGCACAGCAAGTCCAGGACAGTGTATGACATATGTTTCCTAGGAGTTTATAGTTTTAAGGGAGAGATAGTGAAGTAAAAATTGCTTATAAGACTGTAATCATTCTTCATGAAAGGATGTTCAAAGAGCACCTGGGTGGCTCGGTTGGACGAGTGCTAGACTATTGGCTTCAGCTCAAGTCATGAGCTTATGGGCTATTGGATCCAGCCCCAAACTGCACTCTGTGCTCAGTGGGGAGTCTGCTTGAGGATTCTCTCCCTCTTCCCCTACCCCCGCTTGTGCATGTGCTCTCTCTTTCTCTAAAATAAATCTTTTTTAAAAGGATGTTTAAAGTACAAAAGTCACAAAATACTAAACCTTTCCACATAGCTTCCTAGAAGAAATGACCAGGAGACAGATTTTGAAGGATACATACATGTTGTACAGACGTAAAGGAGTCCTAACACATTTTAATAAGAATGACATATCCAAAGTTATAAGGCACAGGGGACATGGGACAGCTTAGAATTAATGGTCATTAAAAAGTGCAGATGAATGGAATATAGTTGGTTTTTCTCCAAATCAAATTTAGTTCTTTACCATGGCATCTAACGTGTGCAAATTCATTAAATCATGGCAGATCTTAGATACTAAATATCTATTAAGTAGTGAAGAGGTTAACTACTAGAAACTGAAAATTTGGTAGATAAAGGCACATGAAAAATGCACCTTAGTTTCACAAATCCAATGCTGTAGTATTTACACCTATCAAACTATTCTAAATTAGAAAGTTTTGCCGAGCTAGTATACCAGCTCTAAATTCTGTATCTATCTAATGTTTGCTTGAACCATGTACAATTAAAGATTTGGCCTTAGTTAGCTTCAGTTACTTGTTAGAAAATATCACTGCATTGTTGACAATGATTGTGATATGACGATTGTTCCTTTTCCCAGATTTGGCAATGCGGAGGTTCTCTGGAGATTGTGACTTGCTCCCACGTTGGTCACGTTTTTCGGAAGGCAACTCCATACACTTTCCCTGGTGGCACTGGTCATGTCATCAACAAAAACAACAGGAGACTAGCAGAAGTTTGGATGGATGAATTTAAAGATTTCTTCTATATCATATCCCCAGGTAAATAAATCTGACGCCTTTTTCCTCTGCAAGGGAAAATAAAATTTTAAACATGCTGAAGGTTTGTTTCTACAAATATTGCTACTTTTCGACTAGTTTAAATAAGATGTTGTTTATCACCATAGTAATGCCCAAAATTGTGTTTGAGAAAGTTGCACTATTAAGCCATTTTTCATCTAAAGTGAGAAAGACTACATTTCTCTCAAATGCCTAAATACTCTTTTTTCTTTGTTTCTTTCGTGGCACAAGTTTTATGCTAGAAAAGTGGAGTAAGCAGTACACAGAGAGATTCACATGTATTAGCTCAATTTAAGGAAAAAAATTTTAAGGAGAAGTAATCTTATATTTCCTTGTTTCACAAATAAACCTGGCTGAGTTGGTAAGAAATGTTGTTAATGTTTAAACAGAGATGCTTTCTACTGACTAAATGATTTCCTGAAGATATAGGGTGGTAAATTATGCAGATATTAAAATTTATGTTTTTAAAAAATATTAAATCACAGTCAATTAATTACTCATTGATATGTGGAAAATCATAACATAGGATAATAAAATATCCTACTTTAGTCACAGAGAGTAGATATGAAAATAAAAGTAAGGGTCGACTATCTCTGAATGGTGGCGCTAGGAGTAATTTCATTATTTTCCTTATACTTTTCTAAATTTTTAAAAATAAAAATTATTTATTTTTAAAAATTCATTTAAAAGGAATTTAAAAGGAAAATACATTTTAATAAAGAATTTTAATTTTTTTTTAAAGAATTTAAAAAGAAAAAAAATGAGTGAGACAATTCCATACCCAGGTGCTATGATTATGATCTCTGATTATGATCTATGATCTTTATAATTTCCTAGAATTTTTCCAACATACTACTTATAAAAATCACCTCTGATAACATTACATTGTGTTTTAAGGAAATGAGGCATTATGAGAAGACACAAACAAAGAGAAGACACAGGGGCCATCAAGATCTCAAAGTTTAGACAGAGACCAAAACATAAATTCATATGATGGGATCCAACCATATTGATAAAGTAATTTTTAAAGTTCTATTTCAATAGTTTATGTTTAGCCATGTGTTCATCAATGCCATTATTATATAGCCCAGAAGAACAAGAACAAAAATTCATGCTCACCTCCTCTTTTTTTATGTTAAAATGTATTACATGGTTTGGAAAAACCAGTTTGGTTTTTAACTGGCATGCTCTAGTTTTTGAAAGTATAGATGAGGCTGTAAAAACTCTTCTTTTGTAGATAAAGAGGCAATAAGCAGTATAAGCCTTCTTATTAAGATCCAGTATTACTATGCAAAAGAAAAATGAGGGCAATGCATGTGTAAATGTGTGATTAAGAAGGATTTTTGTCACACTTTTCAAGCTTCTTCTATGTCAAGGAGCTATTGTCAGGAACTATGTCACGCATAGAAGTATTTCTCTTTATAGTAGAAAGCCAGTCCAGATACTCAGAGTTGAGTTCCGCAAGAACCTGTAAAATTCATAGCAAGGCGTTGACATTTATATAACCTTTTCATTTTCTTTTGGTGATACTTTCTGAATTCAAATCATTACTTGTAGAAATATATAAACTCAAATATGAAGAAAGAAATGTGTTATGTGTGATTATATAAATTCATATTCAGGAATATAAGTAATTGAGAATTATTTCAACCAAGTGTATTATATCCACTCACAATGAATACTATTTGTAAAAAGTGCTGTGTTAGTCTTTTGTATAATTTTTCCATTGAATGAAAAAGGCAGATAAATGGTAGAACCATTTCTCGAACAGTAATGAAGTGACAAGTGTTAGAGTTTAAAGGGTAAAAAGGAAAGCATGCTAACTGTTTAACTATTGACTTTATGTTGCTCAACAGGGACTGTGTATATTCTGGAAAGTGTAATTTTTACATTACAATAAATATCATTCGGAAGCTTATTGCTCTTAAGAGATGGGCTCATTTAAATCTGGAAAGGTATTTTGGAAACTAGGAAGAGGACATTTGGGGAATATGTTTGAAAACATCTAGGAATTTCCTAATGGGCATTTATGTTTCTAAATGTCTCCGAGACTGTCAGCATTGCTGAACATGGGACCTGCCTGCTGTAGTATGGGCAAACAGGAAAAACCAAAAACACAAAACAATAAATTGCTTCTGTGGAAAAGGAAGGGAAATAAGTAGAAACTAGAGTTGGATGCCAAAAACAATTCTAGCCCTAGGCAGCTTTCACAGCATCCAAAAATAGATAAAATAGGTTGTATTGGAAAGTCAGGAATCTGTGACTTGTATGATGTTGAGCATTTTTTGAGTGCATAACAATTTTAGTCATTAGTGATGGTTTCTGATACTCTTAAAATCATGGATTCTTTGCTATCATCTAGAATTGTTGGGATTCTATTTTTCATCTTCTTGAGTAACAGGAAAGAGAATGGTTGGTGCGTGGGGATAAGAGGGGACTACATGCCTGCACATCTGCACTTAGACTTACATCCATTGCTCTAATATACGTAGACACACACAAACACACCTAAACTCTAAACACACAAACACACCTAAACTCTAAACACACTCTAAACAACACACTTTAGAGTTTTATGAAAAACTCTAAAGAGCTTATATCGAGTTCTGTGTAATTCTCTAGAACTTCCTTAATCTGGCTAAGAAAATTGTTATAATTCTTTCTAGGGAATAATATATATATTTTTTCCATGTATCTCTTAAATCTCTTAATATCTATCTGTATCTATTGACTGAATGATCTATCAATCTGTTTTCTATTAATTTGCCCAAGTGGTTGGGCATCTTTTGTGAGGGAACTCTCACTTTTTACACCAGAGCTTCTATCACGGAATCTTATTCTCCTCTAACGCAGTTGCTCAGAATGTGATCTTTAAGTACTGAGCCTTTATAAAATGAATTCTGACAACTTTGCTTCCTTTCAATATACCCCATAAGATACTCCATACCTACTTTATTATTTGGTTTCTGCTAGAGCTCTGTGCTGAAAAAACCGGGTATTCTTTCTCTCTCAAAAGTGTATGCTCTGCAGTTTTGATATCATGGCCAATCCATTATTACCATGCACCATAGTGTTTTATGTTTATTACTTGTCTCTGTATCCAACGACTTGTAGTTACTGTGTTTAGCAACTTTCCTGTCACTTTGCAGTCCTTGAAACACTATGTGTTAAATAATTAGAAGAAACAGTCAATGACTAAATGAATGCACGTATTTTAAAAGGAAGCCACTTATGTTTCCTCTTTTCTACTGAATTCTCTATGGATGTCTGTTCTATACCAGGGAAACTCACAAGAATTGCAGCAAATTGGGAGCCTTTGCCCCATTTCTCTGATCTAACCCCTGATTAAGGACACAGTGATATGAGAGAGATGAAAGGTGCCCTTCATATATCTGCGATGTCATGCCACTGTGTTTGCCATCCCAGAAGAAGGTCCCCTTGGCTTACCTGTGTTCTCAGGGTATGATGATTACATCATAATTATGGGGGCACACAGTAACACAATCTTCCCTTCCAGGACTAATATAAAATCAAACAGACACAATTTAGGTAGATAATAACATTCTGTAATAGAGCAACCTAATACAGGAGCCCAAAAACTTGAAACAAGATTACTTTTACACATGTTGATTTTTATTTTTCTCATGACCCCCCATTAGCTTAAAGTTACAATGGGATGTATAAGTAACTATGTATGTGAATTACCCTTCTCTGATTTTTTTTTCAAAATATTTGCTCTATGTCCTAATTGTCTTTGCCCGTGCTCATTAGCCATTGGCAATATCGATAGAACTGGCAGTGTCTAATTATGTCTCCCAAACAGATGAATAAAGAGTAGAAATACTTTGAAATAGTGTTGAAGAACACGTTTCCAACATTTTAGTTTGCTTTTTGGCTGCCTTTTTTAGGATGCAAATACTATAGCATCATTGATTCTTAAAGCCCTGCAGGCTCTTAAAGTCTGAGGCAGTTTTTACTAGTAATGGGGCTGCTGTTTCAGCTTGAGGCAATCCAATTGTCCAAGCGAATTCTTTGAAATGAAGTGATGTAAGCAGAAACCACTTTTCACGAGCAACCCACTGTAAATGGCAACATGTTTTCCTAGTGGTCACAGGTAAAAAGCTTAAGAACTTTAAAGCCGAGTGTAGTCATAACACTAACCATATATTTGAAATGCTGGCTCTTCTATAAATATTGATTTTCTTTTGGGGGCAGTAGATTTCTAACTGTTTATCAGTTGACATGGTGAGTAGAAGCAGCTGTCCTTATATAACCTCCAGTTGTTCTTCCTTTTCTTAATGGACAGCTTGTGCTCTTGTTTTGAACAGAAAAAGCAAATAGAAAACAGAATTTAAAGATCCCCAAAGCAGACTTTAAAGATATTTGTAATGTAACTGGGGAAACAGCTTATTTTCCTTTGGCAATACCGCAGCGTTTTGATCTGTATTCCAGATAAACAGAAACCACACATTTAGAAACACAATCCTTGAACTTATTTTGAAGGTTAACTCTGTTTGCTAACCTTTTAAAAATACTTTAGAAAAATCAGTTCATCAAAGGCAGCCTTTGTTAGCAGCATCTTTGGATCATTATTAAAGTTTAAGAACTATATTCATTTCTATCTCCTGCAATTTTTATCTATGAAATACAAATGTCTTTCAACATGCTGATTTTTTTTAAAGATACAATATTTAATAACCAACACTTTGAATGTAGGGCCTAATTTCTTTTTCAAGTCATAAAAATGTGGTTCCAGGCTGATTCCATAAGCACAGGTTTTAACGTTTCCCACAAAATGTGCAACATGCAGGGTTTTGGTTTTTTTTAATAATCCAGGGATATCAGTTTTTGGTTGGGTAAACATGAGTTAATCTGAAATGAGTATAGCAATTCTGAACATAAAGTACATTGAACCTATGAATTTTGTATTTTTATTATTTAATAAACACTTTTTCAGCAGAATCAACCATGGTATCACTGAGTAAGTATGAAATAATGAGAAAATTTTAAATCACTTTAATATGCTATATTGTAATAACATGTAATTCACTTATCTGCTTGATACCATGAAATGCTAAATGTGGAAGTAAGGGAGGACAGCTATACTCAATGTTGTTGGTAAGTGGACAGGCAACCATTTTTCCTTGCTATGGTTCATTAAACACATTAAGTCCCATGATCTTTACTATGTGCCAGGTAGGGGGGATACAAACACAGAAAAGATGCTGCCTTTGTCTTGAAAAAACTGTCTACATCACATTTAATTAGTTTAAATGAAAAACAAAATTAAGCGCTTAGTACATGGGGGACACACCGTCAAGATTCAAAAGACTTACTGATGTGAACCACCTACATTTTACTTAATTTCTCTTTCTCACTCACAAGCATCAAAATCAAATTAATCTCTAAGTCCTTTCTAGTGTACCTGCTAAGTTTTCTCAAATCCTTTCAGTTACCCTCATTCTTCCAGTCATCTGCATCCAGAGAAACTCCTGATTATCCCGATGGGCCTCCAGCCTCAAAGCTTGCCCACTTTTTCACTTACTTTTACCATATTGCTGGAGGACACTCCTAAAACTAAATTTCATTTGATCCCTCACTTACCTAACAGCCTTTTAATGATTTACCAGAAAGTCAAAAACCCGAAACGTGGCCAACACAGCCCTGTGTGACGTGACACTCACCCAGCCTTGTGGCCTTTCTTCCAAATGTTTTCAGTCCTAGTTTTCCACGTGCCATGCCACCGGGTGGGACTACAAGTCAGGATGCTCCCTCCAGCTTTTAGGTTTCTGCATATGTTTAAAATAGTATTTGATGAGTTAATAGTATTTGATGAGTTAATGCATGAGTTTACCTCTGCATAAAGTGCTATCATCATCCACGTGCATTCATCATTCACGGATCAGATTTATGTTCCTTTCCCTGAGAACTCCAATGGTTTTCGCGTGTTGGAGCATTTATGCATTTTTAGAGTATTTATTCCCTCCATCAAGCTATGTGAATAGAGAAACTATATCTGGGGAGTTTTTTTGTGTATTTGGTTGATTGGTTTTTAGTTCATTGAGCTCAACTTTTTCTTACTGTATTTGTCAGAGGCAAATAAAATACATGTTTCAATCACCACTGTTGTCCCCCCTTCCCTAAAATAAATCTCTGTTAAGCATTTGATGTCCGTACTTCAAATCCTTTTCCTATGCATTTGCATACATATACAGACATATATACATATATTAAGTAAGTAAAATCATATAATATGTACTATTTTAATTTCCTTTAACTATGTAGTATGTCCTGTAATATTTTACATATAATTCACATAGGATTATATCATTCCACTTTGCAGCTAAATATTATTATATTGCATTGATATATTAAAACTTATTTAATCATACCAATAATGACAAGCATTTGTCAGGTTTTAGTTGTCTGTTATTATAAAAAGTTACAAAAGTATTCTTGAAACAATATCTTTGTGAACCTGAAGGATATTTCTGAAGAACATAGCAATTTAAGAGAGAGAGAGTTGGTGGAAAACTGCCTGGATTAACTCAGAGATCCTCATTCCAAGTTACCCCTCTGTATTTACTTAACCTATCTATACTTAGTTTTCTTACCCTAAAATGGGAGTTATAAAAATAGGGCCTTCCCCTAAAGTTTTTGAGACTTAAATGAAAAATGATATATAAAACACTTAATACAATGCTTAGCAAATATTAAACACTCAATTAGTGTTAGATATTTGTTATTTTTAGATATAGTCATAGAAGTTGGCTTATTAGGTCTAAGAATATGTGCATTTATATTTTGGTAAATGTTTTCAAAATTTCCATTCAAAAAGACTATAACCATTATCTCACCAGAACTCTTGAGTCCTTACAATGTGCTATCGCGACTATAGATTTTCAAGATTTTTTATTTTTGCATATGTATGTGCATGTGCACATATATGTGCATATTTATTTATATTTGCATATAGATTTACATATATATCTAGTTTCTTTTTTCATATTGCTACTAGGAATGAACATCTTCTTTCATTACTTGGATTTCTTCTTTTTATTCATATCCTCTGTTCATTTTACTTTGGGATATCTTTTGCCCTTTTATATATTCATAGATCTTTATGGATTCTGATAACTAATCTTCTGTATGTTATATACACTGCACATGTTTTCTTCCAGACTATTACACATATTTTAACAATTGATATACAAAAAGATATCTTAAAAAAGAATAATTGTTGAAGGGAAATCTGACTGGTTTAGCCTTTATGGCTTTAAGGATTATTTTTCGTTAAAACACGCCCCCACAACCCTATCCCAAGCTTGACAAATTTAGAATGTGCCAGAAGTGTTTGTTAAGTGAATTAAGTTTAGTAAAATGCATGGGATTTGTTTTAAGAATGTAGTGATCTTTCTGGGAAATAATATAAGCAGAATGCCATCAGATGACTCTCTTTATGGGAAGTATTATCATCTTTATCCATGGAACATAAATAAAAATATTAGCTTCAACAGTTACATCAGCTTTAGCTAATCAGCTTTAACAGTTATAATTTTAAATAAATCTATTAAATAATTATATCAGTTCCCATTACAGAAATTCTTTCCAAGTATGTTGAATTATATTCATGGTTCATAAAGTTAATAAATAGATGGTATAAATTATGTTTATTGAATGTTATGAAAATACTGAATTTGAACAGTAAAGGTGTATCATTGTATCCTGAGTCTTTAATTAACAACTCAGAAGCTCAGATAATTAGCCCCTCAAATAATTTTATTGTTACCAAATCTGGGTAGTTTCTAGAGTGAATAAATATTACTTAAATTCTAATACAGATTTATTCACAGAATTATCAGTACTTTCTAGGATTTAGATACCAAAATTATTCATACATTTAGTTTCTGCTTCTTCAAATGAAACAGATATAGCTCTAGTTTAATCACTGTGTGTGTACATGCATGTGTGTGTGTGTGTGTGTGTGTGCAACCTCTGCAATGTTCTGAAATTTCCAATAAGTAAATCCTACCCCATGAGTTGGATGGTCATGATTAATTCTCATTTCTTTAAGACGTGTTCAACTAGGCAAAATAGGAAATTACAATGTTTTTCAGATTTGTGTAAATGATCAAGAACACTTGTGTAAGAGTCATGGATTTTTACTGTCAAGAGTCAGCTAAGAGTTTTTTATTTAATGTAAGAGCATTAAATATGGATCAAGCGTGATCCAGGTGCATACAGAGGCTTCATTGTACCTAGTTTCATCCTGTCGTCTTCAGAGTGCCCCAATTTCATTACTTAATTTTAGCATAACTAAAATTGAACAGCTTAACACTTATATAATCAGTTGCACTAAATTTCAATTCTAACTCTTAATTGAATGGCTCATTGACACTCAGTGGTAGTCAGTTACATAGTTATTGATGGTCAGATGATTACAAATTATGTATTTCTTATTTCAAATACTCTCAGGCTCAGTCTCCCACATTAGGTGTTCTGATAGATTATCTTTGCCTGGATTTCTATGTTATCAGCATCTTGTCGCTATTTTAAATAAAATTTGAGTTCAATTCTGTAGTTACTTATTTACATATACTCTCTGAAAAGTGAGCAAAGATAACATTTAGAGAATAAGGAAACAATCTTTTCTAGATAGTAGATAATGATAGTAGGTGGATTAAACTTCTCAATGTGCTAAATTGAAGCTCCTTAAAATAATCTTTTACAAAAAAAAAAAAAAAAAAAACTAGCCACATGCTTGCCTACCAGATATCAAACGCTAATGACAGATTACCTCAGCATCCTAATACTTTACAGTCTTTTGGGGAGTAGCTCCCCTGTAGCATGTTAACACAAATTGTCTAAAAAATAAAACCTCAGGATGTCTGGGTGGCTCAGTAGTTGAGCGTCGGCCTTTGGCTCAAGGCATAATCCCGGGTCTGGGAATCAAGTCCCTCATTGGGCTCCCTGTGAGGAGCCTGCTTCTCCCTCTGCCTGTGTCTCTGCCTCTCTCTCTGGGTCTCTAATGAATAAATAACATCTCTTTAAAAAATAAAATAAAAAATAAAAACTCTATGGTTAGTAGTTATCTTTATCCAGCGGGGTAGAAAGCTAAAGAGCTTTGTAGTGAGTCCTCGGTAGAAAAGAATGTGGGGCAATAGTTATAGGCCAGGATGTAAAGGTGAATTAGGAAGACAGGGCTAGGGCTTTGCAAAGGAAAGTGGAAACAATTTCTGAAAAGTTAAGATGCCTATTTGACAAATCAGCTTGTTGCCTGCTTTTACCAGAAGCAGCACTGATATGAAGTAGTCACTGTTACTGTGGGATTGTCACTGCCTCAAGGGCAGGTGACTCGATAGCTGCCTATAAGCCACCTGATACAAAAGCTCTACTTTAGACCATGTGCAAACCTACACTTGGATTCATTAGCACATAGTCAATGAAGTAAGTACTAACTCATGTTTTAATTGCAGGAGACATGAGTCAAAATTAAGAGATTGTTACATTTTACAAATAGATTTAAAGTGACAAAATAATGAAAGTGAAGAACTCAGATTAGCATTCATCTTTGGTTAGTTAGGCCTAGCAAGTAAATTTTACTTATTTATTTATTCAGCAAGAAATTTTAAAATAATACATATTAGCAATTTGACTTAAGAATATTCTAAATATATGGAAATATTGATAAACGTATCAAACATTTAAACCTTTATAATTTATACAGCTGAAAATAAGATAAATGAAGTTATAGTGATGGTGTTCTTATGACTGAAAGTTATTGTCAGAATTGCTATTACTATATGAGCTCCATAATGACATTATTTTAATTTTTAGACTATTCTATATTATAAATTTTGTGCATTTTTGGTGCGTCATCTCAATTAACAAAATTTGAAAACAGATTAATTAGGGATTTTGTACAACTGAATAATTTAGGAAATTCTATTATTTCAGCATTAACTATATTTCCAATAAAAAATTAACATTGGAATTAGAGAACATAGATCTCAAATGTCTGAATAAGTTATTTGATTGATCAAAATGAACACCAAATTGGATGTAGCTATATGTAACTAGCTTTCAATCTATATAAACAGCAGTGGAAGGAACGGGGGCTTTGATTGGGATATAAGGTAAGAGAAGGTGCAATGTTTTTACTAAAAAGGGATATTATGTGGAAGAGCTTAGACATTTGTACAGATTCGGAAGAGAAGAAATTATAAGCAGATAACTTTAAGTTCTTAATCAAGAAGCTTTCCAGAAATACACCAAATTAATTTGCAATGCAATGAGCCTCTTATCTTTGGAAATATTCAAATAGAAGCTAGATGTCTGTCTTTTAGAGATGATTTAATGAGAATCGAATAAGAAGTTGGATTTGATTTCTTACCAGATCTTTCTTACTCTAAAATTCAACTATCAGAGAAACTTATAAATTAATGGATAAAAACACATTATATTTATTAGCACCTGGTTTAAATAAAAAAAAACAGATTTCAATTCAAAATGAAAAACTTCTAATAAATTTTTCAACCATGACACAGGAAGCCTTGAAGAAAGGTAACTATATATACTCATTTGATTGCTTGGGACAGTCATGGTGCATGTTTGATATCTGGGCATAATTATTAATTGTGTCCCCTTTCACTCACAGCAGTGTCCCGATTTGAGCAATCAATTATTTAGTCATTCTGCTTATAAGGCATTGGGTAAACTGTATGTGAAGGGACTGTCTCTGGGAGGGGATAAGTGGACTGACAGAGATGGCAATCATTATGGCATTGAGTGGGACATAGACTTTTATGCAGACAAATGCTCATCTTAACAAAATCTAGAGAAAATCCGTAAGTGTTTTAGACTTTTAGACTATCAGTCTCAAGTAAGTGCTCTAGCTCAGTGACTTCTCTGACACCCAAAATAAATGCCCTTCCTTGAAATTTTATCTACAAAAAGATAATTAGTTTTTGAAAAGCTATCTCTTTGAAGATACAATGATGTCACCAAATTCTGATTCATCTTGATAATGTGTTTGCCAACATCTTATTAATTCGTGTGATTATATTAAGATTACTTTTTCATATGTAGTAAGTTTAAACTTTGCAAAATAGAGCATAAACTTATTCAATTTCTTGGTTACACCAGATACAAAAGAAAAATTGTGCTGAAATACATATATGAAATATATGTAGTGATATAGGAAGATATATTTTTCCACATAATAAAATGTATGCATGCATATATATATATATATATGCCTATGTATGCTTATTACATATGCTTATGTTCCACCTGAGAAAGAATATATATACACACACACACACACACACATTTATATGCGTATGTATATTTTTTCCAGATTCACAATTGTTTGGGACATACTAATTTCAATCTGATTTTTTGACTGTTTAATATATTATATTTTCTCTAGCAATAATAAAACTTCCTTACTTTTAATATATTGGAAGGTAAAGCCATATAAATTCTCATTTTGATTGAAATATCCTTTTTTTTAAACATTTTCTTTTTTTAATATATATATATACATATTTTTTATGATAGTCACACAGAGAGAGAGAGAGAGGCAGAGACACAGGCAGAGGGAGAAGCAGGCTCCATGCACCGGGAGCCCGACATGGGATTTGATCCCGGGTCTCCAGCTCTTTATTTTTTTTTTATTTTTTATTTTTTTTTTTATTTATTCATGATAGGCACACAGTGAGAGAGAGAGAGAGGCAGAGACACAGGCAGAGGGAGAAGCAGGCTCCATGCACCGGGAGCCCGATGTGGGACTCGATCCCGGGTCTCCAGGATCGCGCCCTGGGCCAAAGGCAGGCGCTAAACCGCTGCCACCCACGGATCCCATGATTGAAATATCCTTAGAGGTTACATTATAGGTTACAATCTGATAGCAGATTTCCCTACACATTTGAAAAACTAAGTAGACATGCCATAATAAGATTTGCCAGCACCCTTCTTTCCAAAACTAAAAAAGTTCTCCTATAAAATTTTTGTGATCTAGACAATTATGAAATCCTTCTCCAGAGAATATGTGTAGCAAGCATCCACGCAATTTCTGACTCCTGCCATTAAAATTCTGTGGCATCTATTGTAATTTATATTCAGTCAACCCCAAAATTGTAAAATGACCTTTCCTTCTTACTGTTGTTTATTTCTGCCTGATAGTTGCACTGCTAGTGGACATCTTGATGCTTGTATGTTCAACAATAAAACAGATGATTTGGATGAAATATTATCAAAATCAAGTATTTCCCATAATCATGAGTCCTATTTCTGTTGGAGTCTATATAATATAAGAATTAACTATTATTTCTGTGAATACTGTGAATCAGTACTTGAAAAGTAGACATTTTCAGGAGAAATTATATATCAAGTTTAGATTTTTCCCTGTCAAATCTGTAAAGTATACAATTAGAACATAATTTATTATCTCAAATTAACAGTTAACCAATCTAGAGTCTCCACCTTTGACAATGAAAATATAATTTCCTCATTGTCAAATAAAATAAGAAAAGTTGGAAGCCAGTGCTGATAGGCTGAAGAACAACTGAAGGAGATTTTGCCTAGGCTGTGCTCTACGTTATTGCATTGCACTTTCCTGTGTTTGGAGTCACTGTATTTTGTTAACAAAGAAATAAACAAGAAAGCAAAGCAATGAGATGTGGGTTTCTTGCCAGGCTTCTTAGCGTAGACTCAATAGAGATGTTGCCCAGAAATGGTCATTTGTGTCAGACACTACAGTGTACTCACGGCAGCTTTTTTCCCCATGGTTGCAACAAAGAGTAATAGAGGAGGGTGGTAGCCATGTGAGGAAAATTACATATATGTGATCTAGTAGGGACCATGGCATGAAAGCTGTGTTTTATTTGTAAATATACTAGCGTCTTCTAGCATCACTCTCCACAATTTGATTTTAGGTTTTTTTTCTTATATTGAAGTTGAACATGATTCAGAAAAGTACACAGTTTGTAAGTATATAGCTCAATGGGTTTTCTTTTTTTTTTTTTTTTCTCAATGGGTTTTCAAACCCCAAACACACCTGTGTAACCAGCAGCCAGATCAAGCACTAGAACATTCCAAAGCATCCTACTTCCCCTGTCCCTAGAAGCGCCTCATGCCCCTTCTGGCTACTACCCTTCCATGAATCCTGACTTCTAAGATCATAGATTTGCCTGTTCTTAAACTTTATAGAAACGGAATTATACAGGATGTGCTCATCTGCGTCTGGCTTCTTTTGCTTGACATAATGTTGTGTAGATCAGCCATTCTCATTGTTATGTAGAATTCCATTATGTGACTACAACACGTTATATTGATTCATCTTTTTGTTGATGGGCATTTGGGTGGTTTCCAAGTTTGGAGCTATTGTGAACACTCTTGCTATGGGATCTTGTGTACTTGTCCTTGGATGAGCTTATGAATGCATTTATGTTCATATGGCCCTGGGAGTACAACTGCTGTATCATAAAACTGGTGGTTTTTCTTTTTTCTAACTATGGGTTTTATTTTATTTTTTTTAATTTGAGTGTAGTTGGCACATAATGCTACATTGGTTTCAGGTGTACAATTTAGTGATTTGACAAGTTATACATTATGCTGTGTTCACCACAAGTATAGCTGCCATATGTCCCATTACTTTGTTATTACAATATCGTTGACTGTATTCTTATGCTCTGCTTTTTATTCCCATGACTTTCTCATTCCATAACTGAAGACTTGTATCTCCCTCTCCTATTCACCCATTTTGCTGAACCACACTCCCCTCCCCTCTGGCATTCATCAGTTTGTTCTCTTCATTTATTATTCTGATGCTGCTCTGTATTTATCTTTTTAAAGATTCCATTTGTGAGTAAAATCATGTGGTATTCCATTTTTTTCTGACTTATTTACTTAGCATGATTCTTTGTAGGTCCATCCATGTGTACGTCAAATGGCACAACCTCATCCTTTTTTATATCTGTGTAATATTCCATTAAGTATATATACCACATTTCTTTCCCCATTCATCTATTGATGGGCACTTAGGTTGCTTCCATATCTTTGCTATTGTAAATAATACTGCAATAAACATAGGGGTGCATACATCTTTTCAAGTTAGTGTATTCTTTCATCCTGAGTAAATAGTCAATAGTGAAATTACTGGATCATATTGTATTTCTATTTTTAATTTTTTGAAGAACTTCTATACTGGTCTCCATAGTGGCTCTACCAATTCATATTCCCACCAACAGTACATGAGGGTTTTTTCTCCACATCTTCGCAAACACTTGTTGTTTCTTATCTTCTTGATTTTAGGCATTCTAATAGGCATGAGGTGTTATCTCATTGTGATTTTGGTTTGTATTTCCCTAATGATAAGTGCTGTTGAGCATTTTTTTTCATGTGTCCATTGGCTGTCTGTAGGTTATCTTTGAGAAAAATGTGTATTCAGCCCCTCTGCTCATTTTTAATTATATTTTTTGTGTATGTGTGTTGAGTTGTATGAGTTCTTTATATATTTTGAATATTAACCCCTATTGGATATGTCATTTACAAATATCTTCTCCTATTCAGTTCATTGTCTTTTTGTTTTGTTGATGGTTTCCTTTCCTGTGCAGAAAATTTTTATTTTAATGTAGTCCCAATAGTTTATTTTTGCTTTATTTTCCATTGCCTTAGATGGGTCTATGAAAATGTTGCTATGGCTGAAGTCAGAGAGTTATTACCTTCTAGGATTTTTATGATTTCAGGTCTCACATATAGGTTTTTAGTCCACTTTGAGTTTGTTTTTGTGTATTGTGTTAGAAAGTAATCCAAGTTCATTCTTATCAATGTAGTTGTCTAGTTTTCCCAGCTATTGAAAAGTCTGTATTTTCCCCATTGTTTATTCTTGTTTCCTTTGTCATAATTAAATGACCTTATAAATGTGGCCGTATTGCTGGGCTGTCTCTTCTTTTTCAGTGATCTATGTGTCTATTTTTGTGCCAGAACCAATACGGTTTTGATTACTACAGCTTTGTGGTATATCTTGAAATCTGGAATACCTCCAACTTTGTTCTTTCTCAGTATTGCTTTGGCTATCTGCGGTCTTCTGTGGTTGCATAGAAATTTCAGTATTATTTGTTCTAGTTTTGCAAAAAAAAGAAAAGTGCTGTTGATATTTTGATAGGGATTATATTGAATCTATAGCTTGCTTTGGGTAATATTGACATTTTGACAATGTTAATTGGGATGCCTGGGTGGCTCAGCCGTTTAGCACCTTCCTTTGGCCCAAGGCGTGATCCTGGAGTCCCGGAATTGAGTCCCACATCGAGGTCCTTGCATGGAGCCTGCTTCTCTCTCTGAAAAATCTTTCCATTTGGTTGTGTCATCTTCAATTTTTTTCATCAGTGCTTTATAGTTTTGAGAGTATAGGTCTTTCACCTCTTTGGTTAAGTTCATGCCTAGGTATTTTATTCTTTTTGGTGCAATTGTTAAGTAGTGTTGTTTTTACTTTTTCTGTGACTTTTTAGTATATAGAAAATGTTACAGATTTCTGGATATTAATTTTGTATTAATTAATTAACCTGGTATTAACCTTGCCACTTTCCTGAATTAATTTTTTAATTCTAGTAGTTTTATGGTGGAATCTTTAGTATTTTCTATGAATAGTATCACATCATCTGCAAATAGTGACAATTTAACTCTTCTTTACCAGTATGGATGCCTCTCAATTCTTTTTCTTGCCTGATTGCTGTGGCTAAGACTTCTAAAATTATGTTGAATAAAAATGGCAAGAGTGGGCATCCTTGTCTTGTTCCTGACCTTAGAGGGAAAGCTTTTTTTACCATTGAGTATGATGTTAGCTGTGTGTTTTTCATATATGACCTTTATTATCTTGAGGTATGTTCCCTCTAACTCCACTTTATTGAGAGTTTTTATCATGAATGGTGTTGAAACTTGTCAGAACAATTAAGTAGAAATATAACTGGATATTGTGGCATCCTTAGTTTGAAGGATTCTGATTCACAGTAGGAAGCTGTTTCAGGATGCAAACCATCTTTTAATCCTTCAGTCCTTTATAATTTTATCCCTGATTCCTGGTACTCAAAGTTGGTAGTAGTCAGGATTTATTATTTATTTGTCTTCATTCCCATTTTCTATTACAGCATAACAAATTATCCCCAAACTTAGTGGCTTAACACAGAACCTTTTTTATGTCTCGTGATTCTTTGGGTCAGAAGTTTAGGCAGGGCTCAACTCAGTACTTCCTCTGCTTCATCCGGTGTTGACTGAAGTCACTCAGCGATATTCAGCTGGCACTTGGCTGGTCTGGAGAGCCCAAGATGGCTTCTCTTCCATGCCTGGCACCTTGCCCTGATGGCCGAAAGGCTGGGCTATGCTAGGATGGTCAACTGAAGTGCTTATCTGTGGCTTCTCCGGCAGAGTGGTCCTAAGGTACTCAGATAACTATCAAGGAGGCTCTAGGGAAAGCTTTAGAGCAAATGCTTCCAGAGGGCAGGGCAGAAGCTGCAAGGATTCTTATGAGTGAGACCTGGAAATCCCAACACGCCTCCTTTAGCCGCATTCTACTAGTTAAGCAAATATTCAGAGGAAACAAAACCAAAGAGGGATTTTATACTCTCTCTCTCAAAAGAAGGAATAGCAAAGTATTTGTGATCATTTTTAATGTGTCACAATCAGACCCCCTAAAGAATATTCAGTTAATCCTACTTTTGGTTCATGGCTAAGGCTTATCTATCTATCTATCTATCTATCTATCTATCTATCTATCATCATCATCATCATCTATCATCTATCTATCCACCTATTTATTCTCTTAATCCCCTGTTCTAGACAACCATTTTAATTAGTTTAATTTGTATATTTATTTGAATGTTTTGCTTGAAAAATGTACCTTGTTTGGGGGTCAATTTATTTTTAATTAGCATAAATGCCGCTGAGTTATATATCCCCATTTTTCTCCATTTATCTTCTTTCTCTCTTCCTTTTTATTTTAAGATTTTATTTACTGATTCATGAGAGACACAGAGAGGCAGAGACACAACAGAGGGAGAAGCAGGCTCCATGCAGGGAGCCTGATGTAGGACTGGATCCCCGGACTCCAGTATCATGTCCTGGGCCAAAGGCCGACACTCAACTGCTGAGCCACCCAAGCGTCCCTTCTCTTTTTTTTTTTTTTTTAAGATTTATTTATTTAAAGAGAGAGCACAAGTATGAGAGGCAGAGGGAGAAAGAGAGAGAATCTCAAGCAGACTCTGCCCTGAGAAGGGAGGCCAAGGTTGGGCTCCATTTCACTACCTTAAGTAGTGCACTACCTGAGCCAAAACCAAGAGTTGAATGACTTCACCACTTAGATGCCCCTTTTTCTTCTCATAAGATAAACGTTATGATTTTAACACTAATTCCTGATTTCTAAGTATACATCTATGTGCTGCAAAGCCCTCAATGGTGGGAATCCTCTGCATTTCAACTATTAGTCCTTTCTTAGATGGTTATCCAAAGTAGCTCCAACTCACTGCCACCATTAACTTATTAGTTTCCTCAGCAAATAATATAAAATATTCACTGTGTGCCAACCACTGTTCTAGGTACTAGCAACATACATTTTCTTATGGACTCATATAAGAACGACAAGGAGGATATATGACCAGGAGCAAAGTCTCTGGGTCACAGAATTTTCTCAAGTAGTAGTTTTGCAGAATCTAACAAATATCTTCTCCCAGATGCCTATTTAACTTTGTATGTGGCTTTTTAATTAAGTAAGATATTTAAATTTTTAAATGTCTCCTTATTTTGAATATATAATACATTCACATACTTCAAAAATAAAAACAATATAATGAGGTCAATATGGAGAAATCTTTTTTTTTATTTTACATATTTTTAATTTAAGTATAATTAACCTACAGTTTAAGGGTATTTTCAAGTGTACAACATAGTAATTCAAGAATTCTGTATATTACTCAGTACTCATCATGATAAGTGTAGTCTAGTCATCATCTGTCACCAAAAAACATTTTCACAATCTTATTGACTATATTCCCTTTGCTATATTTTTCATTTCTGTGGCTTATCTATTTTGTAACTAGAAATATATGCCTTCTAATCACCATTTGTCAATGTGGAGAAATCTTGAGCCAAATTAATTTCCTCCAACCCAATTTGTCTCCCTCACTTTGTCTTAATTTTTCCTGCATCCTTCCAGTGAGAAATCCTTAATTTTGATATAATCAAATTCATTGGGTTTTTTTTTTTTTTTTTTTTTTTGGTCTGCCTTTTGGTGCTCTTGAAGATCATTTAGTAAACATTTTCTAGGTCTTTTTTAGTTGTTCTTTCTTTAATATTTTGTTACTTTAATATTTTTATTATTGTTATTAGATATTTTATTGTCTTTATTTTATTCTCAACCATTTCTTTTTTATTTTGTTTTGTTTTGATTTCCAAGATAGCTAACATACAGTGTTATATTAGTTGCAGGTATACGATATAGTGATTCAGCAATTCTGAATTCACTTTACTCAGTGCCCATTATAATAAGTGTACTTTTACTTATTATTATTATTTTTTTTATGATTGTACTCCCCATCACCTCTTTCACATATCTTCCCACCCACCTCCCCTCTGGTAACCAGCACTTTGTTCTCTATAGCTAAAAGTTGGTTATTTGGCTTGTCTGTTTTTTTGTTTTGCTTCTTAAATTCCACAAATGAGTGAAATCACCTGGTATTTGTCTTTCTCTGACTTATTTCACTTAGCATTGTACTGACTCCATCCATGTTGTTTCAAGTGACAAAATTGTATTCTCTTTATGGCTGAGTAATATTCCATATACCTGTGTATACATGTGTGTATTTACATATGTGTATACATATATGTGTATGTGCATACATGTGTGTATATGTGTGTTTACATACTAATATGTGTATGCACACATATGTACCCCATCTTATCTGCTCTTCTATTGATGGACACTTAGGCTTCTTCCAAAATGTAGCTATTGTAAATAATGTTGCAGCTAAACATAAGGGTGCATATATCTTTTTGAATTAGTGTTTCCATATTCTTTGGGTAAATAACCTAGTGGCGTGATTCCTGGTCATACAATAATTCTGTTTTTAATCTCTATATGTATAGTTTTCCACAGTGACTGTACCAGTTTGCATTCCCACCAATAGTGCATGAGGGTTCCTTTCTCTCCACATCCTCAACAATACTTGTTGTTTCTTGTGTTTTTGACTTTAGCCATTCTGACAGGTATGAGGTGACATCTCATTGTGGTTTTGATTTGCATTTTCCCTGATGATGAATGATGTTGAACATCTTTTCCTGTGTCTGTTATCTATCAGTATGTCTTCTTTGAAGAAATATCTGTTAATGTCTTCTGCTCATTTTTAATTGAATTATTTTGTATAAGTTCTTTATATATTTTGGATACTAACCCTTTATTGGATATGCCATCTGGAAATATCTTCTCCCATTCTGTCAGTTGTCAGTTTTGTTGGTTGTTTCCTTTGCTGTGCAGAAGCTTTTTATTTTGATATAGTCACAATGGTTTATTTTTGCTTTTGTTTCCCTTGCCTTACGAGACATATCTATCTAGAAAAATACTGCTATAACTGATGTCAGAGAAATTACTATGTTCACTTCTAGGATTTTTATGGTTTTAAGTCTCACATTTATGTCTTTTATCTATTTGAATTTATTTTGGTGTATGGTGTAAGAAATAGGTTCAGTTTCATTCTTGTACTGTAGCTATCCAGTTTTTGCAATGCCATTTGTTGAAGAGGCTGTATTTTTCCCATTCCATATTCTTGCCTTATTTGTCAGAGATTAATTGACCATATAAATGTGGGTTTATTCTGCGCTCTCTGTTCTGTTACATTGATCTCTGTCTATTTTTGTACCAGTACTACATTGTTTTGATTGCTACAGCTTTGTAGCATATCTTTAAATTTGGAATTGTGATGCCTCCAGTTTTGTTCTTCTTTTAAAGATAACTTTGGTTATTTGGGACCTTTTGTGCTTCCATACAAATTTTAGAATTATTTACTCTAGTTCTCTGAAAAATTATGTTGATATTTTGATATACATTGCATTAAATCTATAGATTGCATTGGATAATATGGACATTTTAACAATATTTGTTCTTTCAATCCGTTAGCATGGAATATCTATCAATTTGTGTCATTTTATATTTCTTTCACCAATGCTTTATTTTCAGAGTTCAGGTCTTTCATCTCCTTGGTTAAGTTTATTCCTAGATATTTTATTATTTTTGGTGCAATTGTAAATGTAATTGCTTTCTTAATTTCTCTTTCTACTGTCTCATCATTAGTGTATAGAAATGTAATGGATTTCTCTGTATTGATCTTGTATACTGCAACCTTACTGAATTTATTTATCAGTTCTTATAGTTTTTTTGTGGAGTCTTTTTGTTTTCTCTATATAGTATCATTTTATCTGCTAATGGTCAACATTTTACTTCTTTCTTACCAATTTTGATGTCTTTTATTTCTTTTTATTGTCTAAGGGCTAGGACTTCTAGTACTATGTTGAATAATAGCAATGAGAGTGGACATCCTTGTCTTATTCCTCATCTTAAGGGAAAAGTTCTGTTTTCCATGTTTGAGGATGGTATTAGCTGTGCTTTTTTTCATATATGGCATTTATTATGTTGAGGTATATTCTCTCTAACCCTAGTTTATTGAGGATTTTTATCATGAATGAATGCTCTTTGTCAAATGCTTTTTCCATGTCTATTGAAATTATCATATGGTTTTTTCCATTCTCTTGTTGATGTGATGTAGCACATTGATTCATTTGTGAACACTGGACTAGCTTTGCATCCCAGGAATAAATGCCACTTGATCATGGTAAATAGTTTTTTTAATGTGGATTTGGTTTGCTAATAACTTGTTGAGGATTCTTGCATCTATTTTAATCAGAGATATTGGCCTGCAGTTCTTTTTTGATAGTATTTTTTGATAGTATTTTTATCTAGTTTTGGTATCAGGGTAATACAGGCCACATAGAACGAATTTGGAAGTCTTTCTTTCTCTTCTATTTTTTGGAATAGTTTGAGAAGAGTAGGTATTAGCTCTTTTTTTTTTTTAATGTTATTTATTTAGGTAATCTCTACAACAATGTGGGGCTTGAAGTCACAACCCTGAGATCAAGACATGCATGCTCCTCCAACTGAGCCAGCCAGACACCCCAGTATTAACTCTTCTTTATTTATTTTTTATTTATTTTAACTCTTCTTTAAATATTTGGTAGAATTTGCCTGTGAAGCTATCTGGTCCTGGACTTTTGTTTGTTGAGAGTTTTGATTATTGGTTCAATTTTATTTCCTGGTAATTGATCTGTTCAAATTTTCTATTTCTTCCTGATTAAATTTTGGGAGGTTTTATGTTTCTAGGAATTTATCCATTTCTTCTAGGTTGTCCAAATTGTTAGCATAAGTATGTCTTGTTCTTACTAACTTTAAAACCATATGCAAAGGATACAAATTTGCTTTGCTATTTTTAATAGGTTAAATCAGATCTTGGTCCTCTAAGATGTTGATGAGCAGTACAATACCTGAAGATTTATGTTTTTACATTGTGCTTATTTAAATGACAAATGTCAAAAAGCTTTTGTCAGGCTTGGCTAATGCTATCTCAGCATCTTTTGCAAAGCTCAGGTGTGGAGATAAAGTATATTCATTTTCATGAGAAGCCCATGGCCTTCCTAAAGGTATCAATCCTCTTTCAAGTTCTATATTTAATGGGTTAAACTAGCATGGCCATGAGAAAGAAAATAAGTTGCAGAGAAGGTAAGGAAGACTAGTAGGCCAGTCCTGACCCTGAAACAGAAAAGGTAGAAATGGATACAAATGGTTCTGGTGACAGAGCAAAAGTAAGGCCACGCATTGAAACAGAGTGATCCTGGGGCTGACTGTTCCCTGGACATAATGTGGTCACTTGGGACTATCAGCTGGGAATAGTGGGTGGGAATACTTCAACTCTGCTTTAGTGCTTTGGACATGACCTCCAGAAGTAGTAATTAATTTCCAACAAAGAGATTTAAACTTATTTGTGACACATTTTAACCTGTTAAAAGTGTTTGCCTCATTGTTATTCCTGTCTCTTTATAAGAGACCCAACCACCATCCTCCCTTGTGTCCTGAAACTGTGGTTCCACTGTAACCAGACTCTCCACTGTCTCATCTCTATGAGGCCAAACCCTGACACATATTAGCTCCCTGTAAAAGTGGTTGGGGAAGGAAATAACAAGTGTTTCCTATTGGAAATCTTGGACAAATAGTATAGGAATATCCTCATCCCTGAGCATAAGCCTGAGAAATGAGCCAGGCCAGCCTCACAGGAGAGCAAGCTGCCTCAGGGCTCATGGCCATGCCAGAACAGAAAGCTTTGCTTTTGTTCTTAATATGATACACAATTATTTAAGGCTATCTTGAAATACCAGTCTATAACACTTTATTATAATAACCTTAAATAAGATGCCACTGTATCAGAATCTGCCTTTTATTTTTATTTTTTATCCTTTTAGATTTTATTTATTCATTCATGAGAGACACAGAGAAGGGCAGAGACACAGGCAGAGGGAGAAGCAGGCTCCATGCAGGGAGCCCGATGCGGGACTGGATCCCCGGTCTCCAGGATCACACCCTGGGCTGAAGGCCACGCTAAACCCCTGAGCCATCCGGGCTGCCCAATTATTAAATTTTATAATATGATTATTACATGTAGAAAGAGTCAAGCCAATAATAATGATAATAATAATTAATAATAATAATAAATACAAGACTGCTAAATTTGAATGTAGGATCGGTAGCCAGAATTCCTCACTTACTTCTCCATTAAAGTAACTGATTGGGCTTCTCCAGATTCAGGCATTCCAATTCCCTAAACGTAAATGAGGCAGTCTTGAAGGCAAAAGATCGTTTGACTGTTGGCACTGGTTTTACACTTTACAGTCTTGGAACTGGATTTCCCTTTAGTCTTATTTCTGTAATTTACTTTTAAAATAAGGTATTTCCGGGGCAGCCCGGGGGGCTCAACGGTTTAGTGCCACCTGCAGCCCAGCGCCGTGACCCTGGAGACCTGGGATAGAGTCCCACGTCGGGCTCCCTGCGTGAAGCCTGCTTCTCCCTCTGCCTGGGTCCCTGCCTCTGTGTGTGTGTCTATGAATAAATAAATAAAATCTTTAAAAAATAAAATAAGGTATTTCCTTTTCATTATGTGTAATTAGTAGATAGTAGAGATAGTAGATCAGCTGTACCGGCAAACTCACTCCTGTGGTTCTGGCAGTGTGGGCCCAACCAGCCAAATGAGTGTCACCTGGCAATTCAGAAACAAACTCTGAGGCCAGTGCCCAGGAATCTGTGTTTAAAAAGCCTCCAGCTGCTTCCAATGGGCACTGAAGCTGAGAAGCACCGCAGTAGCCCCTCTCTGCTCCACGGGCGCCAAACACCCCTTGCCTGTCAATAATGCAGTTTCAGTCTTCATTCCAGACCCACTTTTATGGAACTGAATGTTGGTGTATCCTCAAAATCCATATGTTGAAATCCTGGCCCCCCCAAAATGATGATACTGGGAGGTGGAGCCTTGGGGAAGATACCTGGGTGGTGAGGACTGAGCTCTCATGGCTGAGATCAGTGCCTTGAATCAGGAACCTGGAGAGCTTTCAGGCTTTCTTAAGTCTGTCATGCGAAGATACCACGAGAAATTTGCAGTCTGAGACCTGAAAGAGGCTTCTTACCCGAGCCAGACCCTGCTGGCCCCCTAATCACAGACTCCAAGCCTCCACAACGGTGAGAAGTAAATGTCTGTTGTCTCTAAGCCCCCACCGCTCCCCCGTCTCTGGGGCCCTGCTATGACAGCCCTAAGTCTAAGATCCCACCCTAACAGAATCTACATTCTGACAAGCTCTCTGGTGCTACTGGGGCTGTTAAGGCTTGAGAAACGCTAAAATCTAGTAGAAATTGTTCAGGCTCATTTTAATGTTCTCTGGTTAACCTTCATGTTGCTCTCTGGACCTGGAAATATCCATTGCACAGGTTCTTCCAACACTGAGCCCCTTCATTCTAAAATCGAATCATTAAGCTTTATGATTACTCCATACAGAAGAAACTCCAGCCCCCTCTCCTCCAAAATGTGACTTCCTGTCGAATTTAAATGTCAGATAAACAACAAATAACAGTTTAATGTTAGGGGCGTCCTGTGTAATATTTGATACTTGGTACATATTTACACTGATACATTTGACATCCTATATTTTTACTGCTACATTTGGCAACTCTACACATGGCTCAAAAATCCCTCCAGAAACTAGTAATTTCTTGCAGCAATATGGATATTTGCTGAAACAGCTGTATCTTTTTAAATGGCAATTTTTCAGTTCCTTTTGGACAAGACAGAAGCTGAGATCCTGGTCTCTACCCTCTATTAAACCAGCATCTACATGACTTTGTTTACCTACAAAAGATGTCATTGATCATAGCCTTATAAAGTCAGAATTGGCCTTAAAATGCAAAACCCTTGCTATCCAACAGTTGTCAGGACAGACATCAAATTAACTATGAAAATAGAATAAAAAATCATCCTTTTTGAAAACATTCTCCAACATGCAAAATTTGGTGTCAATAATTCTCTGCAGGGGGTAAACCTTTCGGGTGCCAAGGGCACATATTGCAGTGAGGTCATTCTGGCTTACCCACCAGGAGTCCTGTTGCTTTAAATTTGACACTCTGCTGGGTCACTGCTAAAGGTTCCTTTAGTCTTGGGTATGGTTGGTCATGCCTGCTTGGCACAGTTTTTTTAGGTTAATATTATCTCTGCTGTAATCTGTGTTGGGAGATTTACAGTGAAATGTTGGTTCAGTGCTGGGGAGTAACTAGGACACTTTCCTAAAGAAATCTCTTATCGGTTGTCCTTGGGCCCTGCTCTATGAGGAGATGAGGTGTAGTTTTATTTGGATGAGAGTAAAGTAATTTAATACTAATTTAATACTTTAATTTAATTTTACTCTTTAATTTCAACAATATACACTCTGTCTCTGTTCACCAAGTTTCCAGAACTTACATAAAAGACCTTAATCAGCAAAATCATCATTGCAGTTTAAACTCTTACTACAGGAGTACTGTTGACATATATAATTTGTGGGTTCTACTGAAAGTCTTAACAGAAGATATTTAAGGGATATGCTGTGAACAATGCACTCCTCTGTATATTTAAAATCTATTTTTTAGATCCAATTAGAATGTCAGAGACCTGTAAATTTGATCATACCACTTTGGCAGAATTGCCTTTTCTGAATTCTCTTGTTATGTTTTGCCTTCAAATTTTATCAATCATATATAGTCCATGCGTTTTGTTTTGTTTTTAAGATTTTATGAATTTGAGAGAGGGAGCACAAGTGACGGGGAGGAGCAGAGGAGAGGGACAAGCAGACTGCACTGAGCAGGGTGCCCAATGTGGGAATCGATCCCAGGACCCTGGGGTCATGACCTGAGCAGAAAGCAGGCAACCCACTGAGCTACCCAGGTATCTCAGTCCACGCATTTTGATACTCACTTTTTTTTTATTTTGCTGACCCTCCTTTCGTCTTTAGTTTGACACTTACATTATATCAATTTATATTTAATTAGTGATATAGTATAGAGGACTTGTTTTTATTGTGAAAACCAGCCTTAGCATGCTAAAGAGCAGTTTGAAGAGAAAAACAAACTAAACATCCTTGTACCCAACATGCTATTTAAAAACTAGAGCAGCCCGGGTGGCTCAGTGGTTTAGCACTGCCTTCAGCCCAGGGCCTGATCCTGGAGACCCGGGATTGAGTCCCACATTGGGCTCCCCACATGGAGCCTGCTTCTCCCTCTGCCTGCATCTGTGCCTCCCTCTGTGTCTCTCATGAATAAATAAATAAAATCTTTTTAAAAAAAATAATAAAAATAAAAACTAGGTACTGATTGTACCTTAAAAGCATTTGTGCCTTTTCTTTTTTCTTTTTTTTAGATTTTATTTATTTATTTATATATTTGAGAGAGAGAGAGAGAGAGAATGAAAGGGGAAGGGAGAGGGAGAAGCAGACTCGGCTGATCACAGAGCCCAGTGTGGGGCTCAGTCCCACGACCCTGAGATCATGACCTGAGCCGAAACCAAGAGTTGGATGCTTAACTGACTGAGACACCCAGGTGTCCATCTGTGCCTTTTCTTAACTGCATTGTCTTGAGGGTCTTGCTGTTGGAGTTGAATGCTATCCTCAATTTTGTGAGAGTCTTTTCCTTCATCCCGTGCCAGTTTTTACCACATACATGTTTATTTGCTTGTTTTTGATCTTTTTCATAACTGGAAGTATTTTGTAAGTATTCTTCTGGAACGTACATTTTAGCTCAATATGGTGTTTCTAATATTTATCCCTATAGTTCATTTTCATAACTATCTAGTGTTTTTTGGTATAACTGTATCATTAAGTGTTTATTCCTGCTACCAAATACGGATATTTGGATTGTCTTCAATTGTCTCTTATTGCAAATAGTGCTGCTATGAGCATTCTTTTACAAAACTCCTGTTGTACAGGTAGCCGAGATTCTCTGGGGCTTGCTACTGAAAGTGTGTGGTCCGTGGACCTGCGATAGCATCACCTAGAGCTTATTACAAATACCTCACCTTAGAGCCACTGGATCAGAATCTACATCTTATTATATCGCTCTGTGGCTATTAAGGTTTTAAAAGCACTAATCGATGGTATAGTCTTAGGGGTGAAACTACTGAGCAAGTTCAATTTTTTTTTAATCAGATAAATCTTTGTGTTTTTCCAAAGTTGTCTCACCAGTGGATTACTGCCCACAAAGTTCCCATTGATCCAACACCGTCACCAACACTGGTATTTTCAGGCTTTAAAATAGTGTAACATGGAAATGTTTTTATATTTTGCTGATTATCAGTACTGTGTAAAAATGCAATTGATATTTATGTATCAATTTTCCATGTGGTCATCTTGTTAATGAGGTTGAGCATCAATTATTTGTTGGCCATCAATATTTCTTCTTAAAAGCTTGCTTATAATCTTGTTAATTTTTAAACGTTTGATCTTTTATTTATTTTAAGGTATTCTTTGTTTATTCCGTCTACATTCTTTGTTATTTATAGATATTGAAAATATTTTCACCCGGTTTATGGCTTGTGATTTTAGTCACCTTAAGTTTGATTAATTGAAGGGTTTTTAAAAATATAGTCAAATTTGGGGCACCTGGAGGGCTCAGCAGTTTAGCATCTGCCATTGGCCCAGGCCATGATCTTGGAGACCCGGGATCGAGTCCCCCATCGGGCTCCCTGCCGGAAGCCTGCTTCTCTCTCTGACTGTGTCTCTGCCTCTCTCTGTGTCTCTCATGAATAAATAAATAAAATCTTTAAAATAAAATTCATCAATCTTTTTTTAATAGGTAGCAGGTGTTTTTTTTGCTATTGGACTTGGTCAGTGTGGTTTCTCTGGACATCTAGTCTCCCATGTTTTTGGAAATAGAAGCCATAGTGAAGTTCTCATATCTAAACCTACCACCCCCTTTATGTCTTAGCTAATTATTTCCTGTCAGGAATATACAAACAACAACAACAACAAAGCACTAAATGAGAAACAAAGATCACTTAATAGAGCCAGGCAGATCTAGTGTACCCATTCTGATAGCAAGATTCCAGAGAAGATACAATCTTATCTAGGAACCCAGTCAGAGGAAATTAAAACACACACAGACCTGAGAGCAGAAAGAATGACCAGCACATGTTCACTAACCACAAGCAAGCAGGAAATGCTAAGGAGATAAGAGCCTCTGTTCCTGCTTGTTGGGCCTAAGAAATCCACCATTAGATAACATGCTCTGTGAGTATTAGGGGCTGATCCCAATCAAATTTGCAGTGCCTGCCTCCACAGCTGGAGGTGGAAAAAAACCACAAAGGCAATGGAATTAATATAAAATTCTCATGTTCCCTCACCTGTTGGCCAAAGTGAAAATGGTAAAATTAAGACAGATATTAATTATCTCCTTCCCCCAATATATGCATGTTTTCTTTTCTATTAAACCATTATGCTATGGTCAAGTAAGAGTGAAGGTAGTCTGATTCCCAGCTTCCTCTGCTTCTGTGTATCCAGGAACCAGTAGTTTGGGCATTCAACTCTTCCAGAAATCTCTGAAATGTATCTCAGTAGGAATATTAATTTTTTCACTCAGACCATTCCACACCATGGATCAAAAATTCACACCTTACTCTAAACCCCACTTGACATCAAGTTCAGCTGTGTTACACATTATAGCTCACATGACATTTTATGGGTTCATAAAATGAAATGACCTAAAGTATGACCTTAAATAACAAGTATGACCTAAATTCAAACAATGTAATCTTATCCCTCCCCTTACCATAACTCTCATTGCTTTTAAATCCTCCTCCCTTTCTAAAAATGTAAGTTCAAAATAATTGCAATACACAATATTTTTTTTCTTCCACAATCCCTTGTCTTGGCTGGAAGAGTGGCAAGGACAAAAAATATGACAAAAGTAGGATTGAAGTCATTAACATGCCTGGGCACCTTGTTATTTTGTCATTATGAGGACTTAAAGTAAAACTTAGAGCTCATCATAAATATTCACTTTATAACACTATTTCGTTATTAAAATGAAATGCAAAATAAAACTTTAATCAAGGCATTGGCTACACATGAGACAAAATAATGTAAGGTTTTGAAAATGGAGAGAAAATATGTGGCAAGATTTTGATAAGGTTATCTCTGAAATAATCTATGGTAGGAAAAAATCTATTAAACAACTACAATTATTTAATTTAGAAATGTCCCTGTAGCTCTATTTTTCAAAAATATCATTTTCATTACAAATAACAACTCCTCTAGAAATTTAATGAAAATAAATTTCTAGAAAGTTTAAAGAAAGTGAAGATATAATTGAATTTTGACAATGTAATCTTTATGTGTTATTTTTTATACTCTGAATGTTACCTGTCTTTATCAACAACTTGGAGGTCTTACCATGTGAACATCTGTCCCCAAGTAGTGAGAACTAATTTGAAACACCTTTAATTTTGTCTTTAAAACTACAACATCTAGCTCTTGGAATAAGTTGATAGCTGCTTTTTGCTACAGAAGCAGAGAAAGGTAAATGTGTTGTTTATGAAAGAGACAGGAGCTCTGGAGGCAAATGCCTAAGGCAATCTTCATTAAGGAAGACATTCATTTGACTGGTTTGAACAATTTAAACAGCAGCTATGTGCTGTCTCTATGTGATCTATTTTGGGTTTCAATGCAGGAGTAGTGGGTTACATAATTTATTTTATCTTATGGAAAATATTTAAAATTCTTATTTCTTGGGTTTAGCATTCAAAATACCATGTTTCTCATACTTGGCTAACAGTTTTGTATCTTTATATATGCTCTTATTTCAGCCCAGAATACCCTTATGCTTTATTCATCTGAAAAATGCCTTCAAAATCTTGTTCAACTCTTACCTTTGTGCTGAATCATCTCCTATGATACTTTATCTAGGTACCTAAAATTGCATTTATAACTATGTGCTTTTCTTTATATCTTTTACTTAGGAGATCCTCAAGGGTGAGGACTTTGATTTGTTCATATATCTTTGCCCAGTACCTGGCACAAATGCTATCCTATATGTGCACAGGAGAATAGACAAGAGGTTGAATGAATGAATGAATGAACAGATGAATAAAAATAGTGTTTATTGATTCAAGCACATTTAACAAATGAATTTACAATTGGTCTAATTACGCAATACTTCCCAGCAAATAAATTGCTTCAGACATTATGACCTATGAGAAAAGTTAGTGTTTGGTTATATTAAAAAAAATTAGGTTCATTGTTAAGTGACTATAAATATGAATTTTATATATATGTGTGTGTGCGTGTGTGTGTGTGTGAATGTAGTGTTAGAGACAAAATAGATAGCTTTCTATCTTGCCATGTCTAGAAATGAGGAACATAGACACAGACTTTGTAGCTAGATAACCCAAGCCCTGATTTTACAAGACTTCTCTAGTTTTGGTAAATCCTTGACTTTTATGGAGCCGCAGCAGCTTATCTGTAAAATGGGAAGGATGACTTCCTCCTAAGTACCCCCACAGGAAACCTGAGGATCTAATCAAATGAAGCTCTGCCTCATGGTTTACAAATGAGATATCTTTTTTTAAAGTCATATTCTTTACTGGACCCAATTTTCTAGATGCAGAGAATTCAAACAAACCAGCTGAAGGGCTTCTTTGTGATAACACATTTGCCTTTTCTAGGTGCTCAGCCAGCATCAGAGAGGCCCCCGGGCTGGCTTGGGCTGCCTTCCTGGTGCTCACACTCACACTCATCCAGAGCTGCGTCCTGTACTTCCTTCCCCCAGGGCAGCTTAGTGGTGAGGTGTCTGTTGAAACAGGGGAAATTTATGAAATGATATTTCAACCTACAGGCAAATGCAGAAAATTCATTAGTCTTGTTTTTATCTGACAACAGAAGGAAATGAAAAAAGTAAGGAATCTATTTAATCACACATCTTTCCAGAGCACATAGTTGTGTTCTGTCCTTTTAGCAGCCTTCCTACTTCTCACAGTTCCCTTTCCTAATTTTTCCCAACCAAATCAATCACTCCATTGCCAACGCTTCTGTAGAGTTGCTCAAACCTTGGATTTAAATGCCACAGTGCTTTGCAATGATCTGTTTGTGAATCTGCCTGGACCCCAGGCCCAGCCTCCAACAAGGGAGAGTTTTAGGAAGCTTATCTTTTCCTTTTCGTATTACCAAGACCTGCCGGGCTCCTCGCCTAAAACTTAGTAGGGCCTCAAGAAATTCTGACTCTTGAAAAATGATACTGTTCTAAACTTTCCTTTCAGACCCATTAGTATTAAGTATGCTCTGAGGGGCAAGGAAAGAAGAGGGCTTGAGTACATGGCAGAGAATAGAGACGTTTGGGAAAAGGAAAGCCACATGAGTTTATTCTTCAGAAACTATGGTAATAATGGAAGGCTGTACAGCTGCTTCAACCTGGTGCTGAGCAAGTGAGGGTTTTTCGCCTGCAACAATGCTTTCTAGTCACATGGATGCATTTATGGAAGGGATACAGGAAAGAGAGGGCTTCTCCAACAAAGGCCATTATGAAGAAGGGTTCTAGAAGTCTATTATTAAGCTTAACATCCTTGCTGCTTGGGCATTGGAAGGAGTCAGCTATAAAACATAGGAACCTTGTTTGTGAGAGAGAAATGGATTTTATTTGTACAGAAGGCAGAAAAATCTCAGCCTCTGAAAGGAGAGGGGAAAAAACTGGAACAACATAAAAGAAGTGTGATGTCTTTGGAATGATGACATTATGTAAGGTACTCAAGATAGGCGTAAGGAGTTTAAGCAAGCCCTGGGCTGGAAGAAAATCAGGTAGTTCTAATCATCTGACAATAAATTGAAGTTGTAGTGAAATGTATATGAATAATTTTTGCTGTGAAATCTTGAATGAATCCCCCTCCTTTTAACAAATGTTGAACATAAAGTCATACTCCTGTTCTCATTCCTGTTACCCCGTAGAGGTAAGTAAAGGCAAGTAAATAAGCAGGTAGGATACAGTTGAAAAGTAGGGTGCAGGCTGGAAGAATGTACAGCTGGACACAGAGGAAGCCTTCGGAAAATAGTTTTAGGAGGTCAGAGCACTCTTCTGAGTGAAGTGATTTCTACGCAGAGACCTGAATGATGAGCTGAAGGTAGCCAGGGAAAAAGGAGACTAGTGGGAAAATGGAGTTTTTCCGACAGAAAGATTAAAGTCTGTCACTGTAGAGAACTAAGAGAAAGCAAGATGCTTTCCAGGAGCTGAAAGTGAGAAATTTGATATGGTTGGAAGAGTTACACAGCAGTGAAGAATTTATCTCACAGGGCACGGGTGCCATTGAAGAACCTAAGTGGAAAGTGAATTCATTTTATTTTGAGAGATCTGTCTGCTGTTAATTTGGTAGAAGAATTGGAGTGGGCATGAGGTTGGAGGCTGCAAGGTGTCCTGTTCTCCACCAAGGCTCAATGCTGTCGATGGCCCAAACTGGTATAGTAGTGAGAATAGAGAGGTGTACACAAAGCCCAGGAATAATTCGGAGGTGGATTTAAAAGCTTTAAAAGCTTTAAAAGCTTTAAGTTCTGGGGTACCCGGGGTGGCTCAGTGGGTGAAGTGTCTGCCTCCAGCTCAGGTCGTGATCTCAGGATCCTGGGATTGAGTCCTGCCTGGGGCTCCTGCTCCAACAGGAGGGGAGCCTGCTTCTCCCTGTACTTCTCCCTCTGCTTGTGCTCTGTCGCTCTCTTACATAAATAAATAAAATCTAAAAAAAAAAAAAAGGCTTTACATTCAGAGAGGAAAGAAGTCAACAATGAATGTGAGTTTTCTGATGCAAACAAGTGGGTGGATGGTAATTGCTTTTGTTTGAAATGGGGACCCCAAGGAAAAGTTCTGGTGCAGGGATTGTGGGGGCTAGATGTGAAAAACCACATTGTTCACTGTGTCATATTTATTTACAGCTTAAATTTTTCCAGGGCTGAAAATGCTTCTAGTTCCAATTCAGTTTAAAGGGCGTTTATTGATTTCTCGGACATCAGTGAATTATCTCGGTGGATGTTATAAGAATCCATAATGAACTTACAGTGTGTAGAAGGCTATGGTATCCTATGATTTTTCATAAGTGCAGGCAGAAAAAAAATTCTCAAGATAATAGGAGTAATGATTTCAAAAATTTGAGAATAGCTTGAGGAATCATATCTTGAACATTAGTGGAATGAAAAAACATCTTATTTCTCTGTTTTGGCAAAGAAAATCTTATGGGGATCTTCTAGAATGTCATTTGTAAGGATATAGAATGGAATATTTAAACATTTTATGAAAGAGCAGAAAAAAGAAATGTCCGTGAGGAACCATAACAATGAAAGTTCAAAAGCAACAGAAGTGGTGGCCCATGGCCCCGCGCTGGGCAGCGCCCGCCCGCTGTCTTTTGGGCCTTGCCAGGTGCTGCAGTGCAGGTGAAGGCCTTGGGGGGGGGGCGGGGGTTACCTGCCTAGATTCTTATCCAAGCAAAGACACTAGATGAACTGCATTCGTTAAAACAAAAGGCTGGTTTCACAGGAAGCATCCACTGCTATTTGCAGATTTGGTAGGACAACAACTCACTTTTTCCTTTAACAGGGAGAGATCTTCATCATTTTAATTTGTCTAGGAGAAGGGGTAAGCTGCCACTTGCCTTTACACGAGCAGAGGGACTGATTTACCACCAGAAGGAGTCGGCTCAACACTGACATTTTGAAACTTTTTTTGGTGTTTCTTTCATAGTTAAGCAGAGATATAAGGAATTCATTGCTATTTCAATTGAATTCATAATTAATATTATAATATGAAATAACAGGGGAAAGTAGGACAATTTTCTGGAAAATATGACTGTGTAATTAGAGACTTACAAATTTCTTTACTTCCTTCAATGAGTATGTTCAACAAATGACAAATGCTAAACACTATTATTTTGAAATGGAAAAATATAATTGTATTTCTCTCAAAGAATAAAGCTTTCTAGATAAAGAATTTGTGCATTTAATGCACACTCGAGCTACTGGCTAAAAAGAATCACTTTAATCACTAAACCATTTTATTTGATCATTTTAATAATTCATATTTTATCATAAAATGAATGGCCATGTGGGAAATATTGAAATAAAAAATATTTTTAAAAAGACAATGAGGGACCCCTGGGTGGCCCAGTGGTTGAACCTCTGCCTTCGGCGCAGGGCATGATCCTGGGGTCCCTGGATCGAGTCCCACATCGGGCTCCCTGCGTGAGCCTGCTTCTCCCTCTGCCTGTGTCTCTGCCTCTCTCTCTCTGTGTCTCTCATGAATAAATAAATAAAATCTTTAAAAAAATAAAGACAATGAGAAATAACTGCAGCTTTAATACCAATAATAATTGTTGTGAACATTTTATATATATTATTCTAATCTCTAGATAGAATAAAAGAAAAACAATTAACTTATATACCTTGAACATTTTCTCACTCAGAAATTATATTTATACTTCATTAATCATGACTGTATTAGATTAGATTATGTAGATTACTCAAAACTATTCAAACTCTAATTACTAGAATTGTAGGCCATTTTAAATATGCCATAAGCAACATAGAAATGAATGTCTTGGAACTAAATCTTTGCCCATCCTTAGTATAAATCATTAGAAGGTAAAATATTGAGATAAATGGTAAAATAAAAGAACTAAATTTTTTCATAATCTGACAACTTCCTTTATGCCTTATATCACCTTTAAGTCTACATTTATGTCTTATAGCGTCTGTTCATTAATTATCTACTTGGTACTTTAATTCGTTAGAAAGCCTTAGGGATTCTGAGATGAATAACGTATAGATAATGGCTGTAAAAGAGCATATATGCACAGGATGAATGAGAAATACATTATAATACCGAAGGGCTGAATAACAAGAACGGTGGATTGAGGAATGGAAGGCCAGCTGCGTTCGGAACTACCGAGCACATCTAGAAGTCTAATTGGTTAAATTAGCTCTCGCTGGGTTTGGGATTAAAAGAACTGATTGTGAGGGGTAACTGGAATGGATGGTGGTAGAAATATTTTAAATTAAATAAGAGGTGCAGTTTGTGAAGTCAAAAGCAATAAACTTTTTGTTTCTCTTTTAAAAGTGGCCCTCTCCTGGCCAACCCTTCAGGAAAACCCGAAAGCTTTGTCAACCCAGGCACAGAGCCGGTGCGCTTGGAGGATAACTGCTGCACTCTAATGAAGGATATTCTTGGCTCTCATTTTGTTGAGACCACAGGGGTCAATTTACATTTCCAATCATCAATTGGGTTTATTTCACGTGTAGAACTTCAGCTATTAAGCACCAAAGGAATGCAACATTACTCTATAGGGGGAGCATTTTGTTTAAGGTGAGGTTATATTTAAGGTGCTTTTAAAATTCAAATTAGAATTTGGAGATCCTGGACAATTTATTTTGTAAGCAAACTTAATAAAACAACTAGTTTTGTCCATATAATTATAATGTTAGAGAATGGTCAAATTTATTTTTTGATTAAAATTTCTTGGGAGTGATTACAGCTTGGCATTCAGTTGTTTAAAATGTTAATGTCCCACTATTTATTACTAAAGGAACTACAGTGAAATTATTTCAAGTTAACAAAGTCATTACCCCAGAATGGAACTTCCTGATGCCAGGACTTTTTGGTTCACCTAACCGGTAAATCCCTGGGGCAGGAGTCCCAACTGGCTCAGGATATTGAAGTTACTTTCTGGTTTGATGCTTTAAAAGCCATCTGGGTGGGACGCCTGGGGGGCTTAGTGGTTTAGCGCTTGCCATCAGCTCAGGGCCTGACCCTGGGATCAGGGATCCAGTCCCACATCGAGCTCCCTGCATGGAACCTGCTTCTCCCTCTGCCTGTGTCTCTGCATCTCTCTCTGTGCCTCTCATGAATAAATAAATAAAATCTTTAAAAAATAAAATAGTGATGCATATTAACATTAGTTCAGTATGAAGAGGTATTACAATTCCACACCAGATAAATTTAATTTGGTTTTCCTAATTCCAAAGTAATATATATTTGCCATTGAAACTGTAAAAAAAAAAAAGTATATGGAAGATAATTGCTCTATGGGTAGATTATAGGGAGGGAGTTAAGGAAGAGGGTATTTTAGCTGTATTTATAATGTTTTATTTTTTAAAAAAGAGATCTGAAGCTAATATGGTAAAATGTTCGCTTTTGTTACACCTAGATTTATAGGTACATAATTTAATTTCTCTATATTTTAATACTTAAAATTTTTATATCAAAGTATTTAAAACACCCGTGAACCCATGAACTCACAATATAGGGTACTCATTCAGCATTTCAGTGTTTAGCCTTCCAGTCTTTGTTATATGAATAAGCAAATAAATATTTTGTTGCAAATGTAGAATTATAATTTTTATATTTTTCTTTGAAAATATTCATTTCCATAGAAGATACAGTATGTTATCAATTAATATACATTATTGACATCATTCTGTTTCATTAGGCATTTTAGCTAGTTTTTGTTTTTTTCTGTCACAAGTTACTTTTTGCAGTATTGATTTAAGTGGTACCAAAATGTCTTACCAGAGTAGAAAGTTAGCACCAAATTATACTCAGAATGACTAACCTAAAATCTTTGCTAACTTCATTGGTGAGGACTTGCCCATTGTTTTCATGAGATCATTTGTTTTTCCAAATGTGGAGTTCTGTTTCATTTGCCCACAATTTGAATGAAACCTTTTCTCACAGAGATTTGTTTTGATCAGGTATGATGAAAATGACTGTCAGAACTCACAGATCCCTAGAAACAGGCACAACATAGGGGAGCCACTTGGGGAAAGACAGGAGGCAGAGGGAATGAGGCAGTGTGTTAGTACAAGAGCCTCTGTTGTGATTTCCATGGGACAGAACAGGCACTTCAGGGTGAGCAGGACTAGGATTAACTATTTCAATGTTTTCAGCAGGCTCTAGTATATAGGGACTGTCCCTTGTCATCTGGTACCTAGCTCTGGGTGGTTAGGGTAAGTGGATATCTGGCCCCTGGAAAGCCCTATAAAAGTGTGGGAGCACTATAGAAGAGGTCACTGGGCTGTGGGCTCTGTATTGGTTGGTTTACACTTGACAGGAATGCTCCCTGGCAGGTTGCTTAATATTTCCAGAAATAAACGGACTCTAGGAGGGTCAGTCCATTCAAGGTCAACAAAGTCCCAGATGTTAAAGAATCAGAATAAAGAAAATAAAAGGCATGGCTAATACAAATTGCTATTACATATGATGTTTTTAATGAATGAGAAGTACATGATGCACCTGAGGACTAAGGTAATTGGGTCAAAGATAAGATGGTTGTGAAAATTATTCATTTATTAGGCAAATATTTTCTGAGCACCTACCACACACCTAAGCACTCAGTCATGGGCAAAATCAGGCACAAACCCTGCTGTCATTTAACTTACTCTCTGAACCTAATTTTCAAATGCATCGTACTAATGTTGCTTTGTCATAGCTTATATTAATACAAGATGTTTCAAAACCAAAGAGTAACTAATATGCAATTGGTATATCTATCATTATCTTCTGTATATTCTATATATAATAGCTTGTTTAGGCTTTCGGACTTGCTTTACTCTTTAACAGAGATAATAGTGTTGTATAATTTGATCAAAATTTGGAGGAGGGCAGCCCGGGTGGCTCAGCGGTTTAGCGCCGCCTTCCACCCAGGGCCTGATCCTGGAGACCTGGGATCGAGTCCCATGTCGGGCTCCCTGCATGGAGCCTGCTTCTCCCTCTGCCTATGTCTCTTGCCTCTCTCTCTCTCTGTGTCTCTCATGAATAAATAAATAAAATATTAAAAAATATTTTGGAGGAACTTTGGGTAATTAGCAAGCTTTTTTTTTTTTTGCAATGACTCACTAAAATAATAAACATATATAATAATAAATGTGTGTGTATATATATATATATATATATTATGATAGTCACAGAGAGAGAGAGAGAGAGAGAGAGAGAGAGAGGCAGAGACACAGGCAGAGGGAGAAGCAGGCTCCATGCACTGGGAGCCTGATGTGGGATTCGATCCCAGGTCTCCAGGATTGTGCCATGGGCCAAAGGCAGGCGCTAAACCGCTGCGCCACCCAGGGATCCCAATAAACATATTTTAAACTAGCATTAGAATGTCCTGATATAGTCCAGTACTTACCATCCTCCTTAATAAGTATTTTGGCACAATGAGATGTTTGAAGTATCTCATTATTTGGAGTGAAATTGCAGGATTTCTTCTCCAGCCTAGATGTTCTTATACAGACATATTTGACTAGAAATAGTCAAATCTCTACAGGGTTAGAGATAGTTTTAGCTTTGAATTGTGTTCAGTTCACACACACAAATTAATACATACTTTAGTAACGATGGATTTTAAACAATTAGGTTTTACCTGTTGTGCCCAAGATCGTGAATCCAAGAAACCACCGAGGAGCCGCCCCCGATGCAAACACACGAGGGTTGATTTACAAGCTCCAGCTTGGGCCCGGGTGCGCCTGACACAGCCACAGCGGAGCAGGGACTGGGACCCCGAGGGGGGTTTCAGCTGAGTTTTAAGGGCTGGTCTCGGGGACCTCCAGGAGGGGGGGAGCAATTCCTCAAGTTCTGTTTACATTTTGATATGGGGCCTTCAAGGGCATTGAGCTCTGTTCTCATTCTAATAGGGGCTTCCTGCCCTTGGCCTGGGCTCAGTTTTTATTCTAATGTGGGGCTTTCTAGGGCGTTAAGCTGGAAACTTTTGTTTTTTTCCTGTAACTGAAGTAAGGCACCGTTCAGCTCTTATTCACAGGGGCCTGGGATGGCTGGACTTGTGCTAACGCTGAACTTAAAGTGGAATGGCCTTAATTTTCTTGGCCTCCACATTACCAATTATTGATTTTTTTTGCCAGTTATTTATTTAAATTCTGATTTCCAAGGAATGATTTGAACATTGTTTAGTGGTAAAAACTTGTTGGGAATAGTTTTGGGGCCTAAGCCTTCTTTCTGTGTACACCAGAGTTTCTCAGATGGATGGCTTATTTCCCAGTGGTTGGAAGGGATTTTTTTTAAAGATTTTATTCATTTATTCATGAGACACAGAAAGAGAGGCAGAGACACAGGCAGAGGGAGAAGCAGGCTCCATGCAGGAAGCCCGACATGGGACTTGATCCTGGGACCCCAGGATCACACCCTGGGCTGAAGGCAGTGCTAAACCGCTGAGCCACCTGGGCTGCCCAGAAGGGATTTTTATATTCAGTCTATTAGAGGTTTATTGTTAGATAGAATATACTTTTTCAGTTGCAATATATGCCTTGTAAACATATGTTTTATGTTTATCACAAGAATATTTTGCAGGTACATTGGATGATTATTATACAAACTGATTTTAAAATGAGCTATCTCGCAGAATGATAGATGTGGAAAGCATTGGAATATTGTTTGTGGCTTTTAAGTAATAGAACCTGTTGAGACTTCCTAAGCCAGCCAGCATGTAGTATTATGTTATTCCCATTGTCAATCTCTTGGCAGATTCATTTCCATTGCCCTAACTTTCTAACTTGGTTAGGAGACCAAGTTTCCCTCCTCCCCTATCTTCTAGTTGCAACTCCACTAATCATCCTTGAACCCCTTCATTCCTTCTCAACCTTCTTCATGGATATGACACATATATTCTTTAAACACAGCACAGGAAGATTATTTGGCTTTTAATGCTGCTTGACATTGTTTCATTAATGACTTCAACTTAATAAAATGTTTTCCAATTCATTTCTTTTTTATTGTTTCTTATGTCACCTGATGTACTGTATTGATATTGATGGTAAAATTGAAATTTTTCAAGACTTCTCCTTCTTCTTCCATAGCTGAAGAAAAAAAATCAATATACCATCAAATTGAATTGAGATTCAAAATGAGTCATTCATTAAGTTCAGCTTATACAGTCCATGGAACAGAAATAAACATATGAATATAATTGGATCTATTGCTTATCCTAAAATGACTAGTAGAAATATATATAATAACCTCTTTATAATGATCTCATGTTGAATAGCATTTAATAGTTCAAAATATATTTTCAAAAATGCTTATTATATTTTATCCTCAAAATAATCCATGCGAGGCAGTCATAGATTATCATTTTACTTCATTATATATGTATATATACTTCATATACACATAAATATACACTTGCATATATATACACATATGTAAGATATAATTTTGTTTTTTAAATATTTATTTATTTTATTTATTTGACAGAGAGAGAGAGTGAAGGAGAGAGAGAGAGAGCCCACAAGCCAGGGGGAGAGGCAGAGGCAGAGGGTGAGGGAGAGGGAGAAGCAGGCTCTCTGCTGAGCAGGGAGCCTCATGTGGGGCTCCATCCCAGGATCCTGGGGCCATGACCTGAGCTGAAGGCAAATGCTTAACTGCCTGAGCCATCCAGGCATTCTAATATATATCACCTTATCTTGTTTTAGTCATACAGACAAAAATTCATATGATAGACTTTTGAACTTACCCAAGTTCACACAAATGTAAGGTGACCTATCCAAGATTAACACTCAACATTTGTGTCTCTTGATCTGACGTTTGTTTCTACTTTTTAAACAGGAAATATAGGCATGCACAAAGAAAAAAAATTTACCACAATTCCAGCACTAAAATGTTCAATTAGTCAATAAATACATTTTGAAGTCCCACTATACCAGGTACTATTCTACTTTAGTAGGGAAAACCACAGTGAAAAAGAGGCAGATGGAAATCTGTGACCTCATAAAGATTACATTCTAATAGGGTGGTTTAAGTAGATAAGTTGTACAGTGTTTGTCAAATAGTGATAATGTGAGAAAAATGAAGTAACAAAGCATGGGAGAAAAAAAAACAAAGCGTGGGGAATGGAGATGTGGGATGTTGGATGAAATCAATCAGTAATCAGGAATGCGTCATTGAGAAAGTAACATTTGAGTGAAAATCTATGTGAGAAGCATTAAGTACAATATTACAGACAGAGGTGTGACAGGTGTGACTGTCATGCTTGAAGAACAGCAAGGAGACCCATGGGGCTGGACAAGAGCTGAGGAATATGAGGCCAGCAGGTTGGGGGAGAGGGAGTGGAGGAGATAAGGACTATGAGTGCATTATGTTGGACAAAGCAAGAACTCTAGCATTTTCTCTTGAGTGAAATTGAGCTATTTCAGATGGTCTTGAACACTAGGAGTGACATGATCTAACTTAGATTGGAACAGATTACTCTGAATCTCATATTAAGAATAGACTGTAGAGAACTGAAGTTTAAAAGCATGGATATGGGAACAGTTGGGGGCCTATTTCAATAACTCAAGTGATAGCTGATAATAGTATTAACGTGAGATGAAATGAAATGATTGTATTTCAAATATATTTTGAAGATAGAGCCAAGAGTATTTGCAGGTAGACTGAATGTGTGCTGTAGGAGAAAGAAAAGAATCAGGATGAATCAGTTTTTTGCCTGAACAAATAGAAAGAGGAGTTACCATGAATTGGGATAGAAAGACTATGAGAGAAACAATTTTAGAAGGAAGATCATGAGTTTAATTTTGGGCGCATTAAGCTTGAGATCAACTTTAGACATCCAGGTGGAGATGTTGAAGAAGGTTTTTGAAATATGAATCTAGGGTTCAAGAAAAAAGTTCAGGCTGAAGATATAAATTTGAGAGTCATCAATTTGCAGGTGATTTTCAGGTCAGAACACTGGATGAGTTCAGCAAGAGAGTAGGTGTAGAGAAAATGAGATCAAATAAGGGTTGAGTGCTAATGCAGCTCAAAGACACTAATAATAACCATTAATCCACCTCTCAAAAGGCGGTTGAATTATTAAGTTAGCACGTAAGGAAGAAAACTGTATAGTAATCATAATCTTGAAAATTCCCTAAACCACCCATAAATTCAGTATACATGGCTTGGTTTATACCAGAAGTTGGCAAACTATGGCCATGGGACAAATCCAGCCTGTTGGCTTTGTTTTTTGTTGTTTGGTTTCTTGTTGTTTTTATGGCCTGTAAGCTAAGAATGTTTTTTACGTTTCTAAAAGACTGGGGGGAAAATGAGAAGAATAATATTTTATGACATGAAAATTCTATAGAATTCATATTTCAGCATCCATAAATAAAGTTTTATTACAACATAGCCATGCTCATTTGTTGATGTATTATTTAGGGCTGCTTTAGCACTATAGTAGCAGAGCTGAATATTGCAACAGAGACCATATGTCCCACAAAACCTAAAATATTTACTGTCTGGCTCTTTACACAAAAATATGACAACTCCTGGTTTATGCAATTCTATACACGTATATGTATGTAAAGTACATTATATAATCAAAAATATATTTTTTTCATTTTAAAGATCTTTTTATCATTTAAAGATATTTTAAAGATATTTAAAATGTTTTCTTGTGGAACACACATTTAGTTTGCCTGAGTTAAGCTCACTGAACCTATTACCGTCCCTTGAGCATCTGCTATGTACTTTGTAAATTATCACATTTCTTGTGAATTTGCTACCCCATTTTACAGATGAGAAAGTTGAGGATCAGAGAGATCAACTAAGATATCAGAATACAAACTCATTTTTAGCTCTGGGATTTCTTTTACTCTACCACAGTCTTTACATGTGGAACTAAATATATGGGGTATCAGCACCTGACATACTGTATGCAGCTCCAGCAGGTCCTCTCAAAGTCTTCTTTGGAGATTTGGAGATTTAGAGAAAGGTGAATTAAAATGATATTTTAGAAATACAGTAGTAAAGACTATTTATTACCTGCTTTAGAATTACATAATATTTACTCCTAAGAAATTCATTTTAAGAAAGTGGCTGTGGGGAACCCTGGGTGGCTCAGCGGTTTAACGTCTGCCTTCAGCCCAGGGCGTGATCCTGAAGTCCGAATTCAAGTCCCACGTCGGGACCTTTTACAAGGCCAGTATTATCCTAATGCCAAAGCCAGACAAGAACACTAGAAAAAAGAAAATTATCGTCTGGCTCCCTGCGAGGAGCCTGCTTCTCCCTCTGCCTGTGTCTCTGCCTCTCTCTCTGTCTCTCTCATGAATAAATAAATAGAATCTTTAAAAAAAAGAAGAAAGAAGAAGGAAAGAAAGAAAGAAAAAGAAGAAGAAAGAAAGAAGAAAGAAGAAAGCAAGAAAGAAAGAAAGAAAGAAAGAAAGAAAGAAAGAAAGAAAGAGGCTGTAATAGGCACTTTCCTGGGATCTGGAGATAAAATGCTAAATGTCACATTCCTTTACTCAAAAAAAATTTTCAAACCAGTGGTCAAATAAGTAGCAACTTTATAATGAAGGAGGTACAAATAAGTGTGGTTTCGTAGACCTGATACGTTAGAATACTATTTCTTTTTTTTATTGTTAAAGATTTTATTTATTTACCTAGCTACCCAGGTGCCCCACAGTAGCATACTAGAGCTTTCATTAAAAAATACTCTGGTCTTTATGTGTAACCTTTGAAATTTATGTCAAAAAAAAAAAAATCAGTCAACACGGTACAACCATGTCCTTCCCCAAAATGCCTTTGTTGCACCTGTCAGAGGGTATTCTGACTTGAATTAACCCACGTGGATGAGATCCTAGAGGCTATAGGTCATCTTGAATACACTATCCCAAATCATGTCTGCAGCGTTGTGTGCAATGAAACAAGTTCCGCATGATTACTGGTATATTTGGAAAAGAGTCCTAGAGATTTTGGCTGCATGAAATAATTAAGAAAATACATTTTTTTAAAATATGAGCTATTCAGACGTGGGAAGGTAGCTGCTCTTACTGTTTTCCTGGGCCTAACTGAACCCCTGAGAAGAACATTTTGCATTTTGAGAAGACCTATGATTCGGTCACTTGTCTATTTATAGACAATACATCGGTGTTTTTGAGTGGCACCTCCGTGGCTTGGAAATAGGAAGATGGCTCCAAATATACACTCTTCTCTCTCTTCTCTGTAAGTCTTATGACCCATGACTTGATGGAATATCTAAAGGAAGGTTTTATGCACCCTGTCTCTATGATCTTTACAAGCCCTTTATCAGGCAATAACATTAACCTCAGATCTAAAATTTTCTGCTTTTAAAGCACAAAAGACCTTGTTTGCAAACTGCATAATTACATGGTGTAAATTTACACAACTTAAAGCAAATTAACTCCTACAACACAGCTCACAAATAGAAGTTCTTGTTTGTTCTCTGTGCTGACAAAGACTTTTAACATGCCATTATGTTGCTCTTACTGTCATCCTTTTATCTTCAGACTAACAAATAACATTCTGACAGTGTTAAAGGACATCTGAATTTTTCTGCAGAAAACAGCCCTTGAGCTGACATCAATGCTTTCACAAAGGAATAAAATAAAACTGGCAAAGATATTAGCTTGACATTATGGGGGAGACTTGTTAGGATGGATTTATATCCAAATCCATTATCCCATTAAATCTTTGCAAAAACCATGTGTTGTAGGTATTGCTGCCCTCATTCTTCTAATGAAAACTCCAGCTCAAGATGGTTGGATAGTTGAATACTATGCCTGTAACTACACATTAAGAAATGGCGGAAGCAGAACTAAATCCAGGTTGTCTTATTCCATTTTTCATTCTCTTTCAAGGATACAGTCTTGCAAAACTACCACCCACACAGGAAATCCAAGTACTCTTATTTCTAGGGCATTCTCTTTATGCCTATCAGCATTAATCATTAACTACACAGACAAAAATTAGTTAATGCAATCAACTGGAGAGAATTATAGAAAGGTATATTTTGACAACAGATGGAAAAGGAGGCAGGATAAATTTTGAGCTTGAGAAGCTATCTGGGATCAGGTGATGGGTACCAGGATCATGAGAAGATGTCTTAAAGGCTCCAAGCATACTGCGGTTAAAAATATGGGAAGATAGGGGAATCCCTGGGTGGCTCAGCAGTTTAGCATCTGCCTTTGGCCCAGGGCCTGATCTTAGAGCCCCAAGATTGAGTCCCACGTCGGGCTCCCTTCCTGGGGCCTGCTTCTCCCTCGGCCTGTGTCTCTGCCTCTCTCTCTCTCTCTTTCATGAATAAATAAATAAAATCTTAAAAAATATATACAGAAAGTAGAGACTCAGAACGATATGGGATTGTTGCTAAAAACAAACTCTATATACTATACTTTTCTTCAAATTGAAAATGACTGAAGGTTTTCTATTTGGGGAATTAAGACAGGAATGGTAGGATTTCCTATGAGCAGCTTTTGTATGTCTCCTGAGACAGGGCTCTTCAAAGAAACCTTAGATAAGTATACACTCGCTTCACTCCGAATGGTGCTCTTGATTGATGTGATTTCTTCTAGCCTTTGCTGTTGTTTCCTGACACCTTAGTAAGTTAATAGTACACCAAAAGTCCCCATGAGGTGCCAGGGTGGCTCAGTCGGATAAGTGTCCAACTCTTGGTTTTGGCTCAGGTCATGATCTCAGGGTCATGACATCAAGCCCCATGTCAGGCTTCATGCTCAGCAGGGAGTCTACTTTGAGATTCTCTCCCTCTGCCCCTATCCCCTTCTCTAGCTCTCTCTCAAATACATAAATAAGTCTTTTTTAAAAAATCTGCAAACACCCGGATCATGAGACAAATGGTCTTCTGAGATCAAGAACAACCCCAGGGAAAGAATTCAAACTTGCCAAATTGTTCAACAACTTGTTGATTCCCATGTTCCCAGAATCGAGAATTTTCCCCACATAAAGAAATAAACAAGCTCTAGGAAACTTGTTACTCAGTAGAATATTCTGCAATGATTAAAAATGTTTCCGTAATTTCACACTGTTCAACATGGTAGCTACTAGCTGTATTGCCTACCGAGCATTTGAAAAGTACCTAGAATGACTATGGAACTGCTTTTCTAATTTTATTTTAATTTACAGAATTAATACAGTTCCAGAATAGAGTGAGTAATGCTTGACCCAAAGCAAAGCCCTGAAATCAAATCACTCTTGAGACCTACTGAGGAATGCTATAGGGGTACAAACTCCCAATAATTATTGAAGTCTGTGGAAGTGGACTCTGGATGGAGATCCTCAGAGCTGGTCACTACTGACATAGTCTCAGATGCACATGCTTCTCTTTATTGCAAAACCTTTCAATTTCAAATGTCCAGCTCTGGCCTTCAAGGCAGTTACTCCAGCAATCAGCAGAACCTGTTATCTATTGTTCTCAAAATCAGTAAAAACCTAATAAGTATATGCTCATTCCCTCCTTATGTACCTCATTCTCTGTCCAAAATCTCTATTTATTCTTTATCATTGAAGTTCATATATTAATACTTATTCCATCCAGGCTGGCAGAGTGGAAAGTAAAGAACCTTTAATCAAGAGACTGAGGCTCAAGCCCTGGCTGAAGTCTTTATTGACCATCTGTATTTGAGGAAAAAAAGTCATTTAACTTCTTTCAGTCTCTGTTTCCTCTTCTGCAAAAGCAAAATAATACATATCTTACAGCCTCACTGAAGGGATTAGATGAGAGAAACATGGATGACCGCGCTTTACAAAAAAAAAAAAAAATGTTAGGGAAATGTCAAAAATTATAATTACTCTGTCAATTGTCCATTCTTTCTTTCAGACTTGCCTCTTCTTCCCATTTCTAAAGCTTTATCTTTAATATCATATATTCACAGCAGACATTATATTTTTAATTTTTAAATATAACACTGCCTAGTACATTGATTTTTCTCATAGACTCTGATCAAATATCCATGTAACTTAGTTTCCAGGAATACTCTAAAAAAAAAAAAAAAAAGATTTAATATAAAATCATTGTAAATAGCAGTAAACTGTGGGTTCCATGTGGCTCATTCTGGTATGAAAATTTCAATCAACTACTCCAAACTTGTTTGTCTAATATACAAGTACTTTATGTAAAAAATTAAGTTCAGGAATAATATAACTTCAAAAAATTTGAAAGAGAGAGGAAATTCAATGTTAGAACGTTAGAGTTTTATTAGACCTCATGATTAGTAATATTAATCAAATTTTAAAATAATAGGAGATCAATTCTATCTCAATATTTTAGTTTATGTGTTAGGTTAAGAAAAATTCTGGATATTTTGTTTTATTTAATAGTTGTGTCTCTTCTTTTATAAAGTCTATTTTGGTTTAGCCCATTTATTTATCAAGGTCTTAGTACATTATCAATTCATGTGAGCACATACTATATAAAAGAAATATCCCTGATCTCTCATGTTTGTTGTAAATATGATATTTTATTACAAATGCTTTCTTTTTCCTATTTTGGTAACATAGCTTGCGGGTATGATTTTTTAAGTATTTATATACTCAGACCTGCGTTCATTTTTCTTTGTAACTTTTTTCTATCTCTTCTGACGTTATAAATCTTTCATTCTCCAATGGTTTGGCCAAAAACTCAAATTTATTCTCTAACAATCAGTTGCTTATATATTTTTGTTTGTCCTTACCTCTGTCTTTGCTCATAATATTGAAGCTAACACAATTAGAAGGTTGTATTGTCAGAAAAGAGGTCATGAAAGAAATGTTTGATCTTTTTGTTTCCGCTCAACTAAAATGATGGACAAAGATTATAATCGTGGATTTCCCATGAAGGCTAAAGGGACTAGCCAAGCACTGCAGTAGGTGCTTGCGGCATGTATGAGCTTATTTCATGTTAACTACAACTTTCAGAAATAGGTATTATTCTTATTCAAAGAGGAAGCTACTAGGGCTCTGAGAGCCTAAGTGCTAAAATCATACACCCAAAAATTAGTGGACTTGGCTTCCTGATCCAGATCCAGCTGCTTCAGTCCATAGTCTCTTCCCCAGAATATTTCTAAGACCACTTTCCTTACCAGGACTTTTCTTTTAATCAGGTACGTTCATGTTAAAATGACTCAGAAATAGCTAATAATTATTGACCCTTGCTAGGAAGCAGGTGTCCTGCTCAAGACTTCTCATGCTTTATCTTATTTGGTATTAATCACAATGCCAAGGAGTTATATTACATCCCTTTTTCAAAGATAGGACAACAGAAGTTCAAGGTCACAGACTTACCAAGTAGTAGGTACTTCTAATATTGGTTTTGTTCCTAACTCTTGGCCCTTAATCTCTATAGTCCTGCTTCAGATTTATTCTGTCTCATATGTGAAATGACTTCCTAGTCATTTCAGAGTAGAAAGAACCCACTCTTACGAATTGCTGCCCAAACGGTTTGCTGTTGTTGTTGTTTTAGCACATTTGCTTGATTAGGTACTTAATATATTCACTGCCAATTTAATAGTGTTAGTAGTGCTTAATAGTTTCACAGTGTTAAACATTTGCTTTCTTTGTTTAAGTGTACTTTCTATTAGTCAGAATTTAGAGTTAAGAGAGAAGAGACACCCACACAAGTGGAGTTTCCTAGCAGGTCCTAGAGCTTCTTTGGAAAACAGTGTGCATTCCCTCCTGACCAGAGTGTTGACCCTGAAGTCTGGCATATTCATAACAAAGCCACAGAATCTATTTCATGTTCGGGCCTGGCCTGTCTCTGATGTGCTATGAGTTGCTTCCCAATTGTGTGTCCCAGCAGGGGAATCTATTTGAGGAAGTCCCAATACCATTTTATACCAGACAGTAGGAAAGCCTTCACAAAGCAGTCCTTGACACTTTTATTCTGCAAGGTCCTGGAAACGCACTTGAATATCTGGCTCTCTGGAGTCTGCACATTATTCAGAGGTGAGCATTAAGGATGAAAGAGCATAGTCACAATCAAACAGAGCCTTTCTAGAACTTTTTAAAGGGTCATGGAAATGAAAAGACTAGTGAATTCCTTCTAATAATTCTGCCTTTCTCTGTTTTTCACAAGATTTTTAGAAATGAATACTATGACTTCAAGATCACCTCTGTTGCTGATTCATTACAATACTTTAAATATCAAAGTATATGAAATTACCATAATATTGAAAATACCATAACTCATACTTGTTCTATTAATCAAATGCAATTCTAGAGAGTACCAAGAATGTTCACATGGGCAGTCATCAGTAAACAGGTTTGTATAATCCAAGGAGAGAGCCATAAAGTAGGGATCAAAGGATCTCCATTTAATTATCATTAATAATCAGGTACATGAATGAGGAAATGAGTCAGTGAATTTATCCTGTTACAATTTTCTATCCATGAAATGTGGATAAAATACAACTCCTCTTATCTTGCTTATGGAGAATTGCAAGGATAATCTAAGTACCATGCAAAATAGTTCAAAGAATTTTTAGCAACAGGGACTGACATGCAGGTGTTTCTCCTCCTTGGCCAAAATATGGATGAACATCATAATTGTTTTTCATTATAAATATTTTCCTTAGAAAGTAGAAGAAATCAAAATCTTCTTTGCATAAAATCATTCACAAATAACACTGCTATTAGATCCAAAATTAAAGCTATCACAAGTCACTCTTTAGGATCTGGCTCACCATGGTTTCATTTACTGTGAAATTATTCAAATTGGGGAAGGTCAGGGAACTGAAGTAAATCCAAACCCTAGGGTGACACAGGTGCAAAGAAAGAAGCCAGGAGGGAAGGAGATGGGCATGTCCAGAGGCTAAAGTTAGGAAGATGTCCAACCTAGCAAACTTAATATCGCAAGTCTATGGACACTGATAAGTGGCCATCTAAGCCCTCAGGCTGTAAAATGAGTCCAGTGTTAATTAACTTTGAGTCCTGCTCATGATTGCAGCAGAGCCTGACAATGCTGGATGAGAAGCAGAAGGAGGGCTATGTTGGTCAAGTCTGCTGAAGTATGAGAGCTCTGCTTATTAAAGCATGTGCAGATCAAAACTAGATGTCCATTCTCTTAGGTGCTGCTAACAGCAAGAGAGATTCAGTAACATAGAGCTTGTGGGATTCAAGGAGAAAAGGGTAAAGCAGAGGCAACCGAATTATAAAAGCATTAATTCAGAGTCAACAGTAAAGGTGATTTTTATTGCACTTCATTTAAAAAATATTTGCAGATTCCCTACTATGTGCAAATGAACATACTGGTTTTAGGAATGTAGAGATAAAAGGTACAATAGCCTTCATATGCTCATATTCAAGTTAGGAGACATAGGGGTAAAAAAACAGGAAGTAGTGTTGTATAGCAGGAAGCAAAGGAGTGGGGACCAGGTAAAGGATTACCAAAGAACCTCACACTTGAATCACGTCTTACATGACCAGTAGAAGCTAGTAGTTCCACTTCAAGAAGAATATGACAGAGGAAGTGTGTGTGTGTGTGTGTGTGTGTGTGTGTGTGTGTATTAAGGTCTGTATTAGGGATCCCTGGGTGGCGCAGCAGTTTGGCGCCTGCCTTTGGCCCAGGGAGCGATCCTGGAGACCCGGGATCGAATCCCACATCGGGCTCCCGGTGCATGGAGCCTGCTTCTCCCTCTGCCTGTGTCTCTGCCTCTCTCTCTCTCTCTCTCTGTGACTATCATAAATAAATAAAAATTAAAAAAAATAAGGTCTGTATTATTAAAGAATAATAAATATTTATTACTGAAGATTAGGATACGTATATAGGAGTGGGATTGGAGCTGGAGGTGGGGAAGGTAGAGATGCAGAATTTGAAGCTGGAGGGAAAGGAAGTTAATAGTTTCATGTAGGTTCGTGTACGCCACATAAAGAGCTCTGGTCTCCATCATGAAGAACATAGGGAGGAATTGAGGGGCAGGAATGACTTAGCTCAGTTTAGTTCTGATTCAGTCTATGCATCAAAGGCCAGGGAACATCTTTCAGAAATGGTGTAGTAAACATGATTTCATTATTTTGAAAGATCTCAGATTAAATAAAGCTGAAAATTTTTTCTTGAAAATCCAAGTTAGCATTACAAGATTCTTGCATGTTTAGAAGTTTGCAGTTGTGAACTTTTAGAGCTGAACTGAAAAAAAAAAATTCCAATAAAGACCAGAGCTCTATTTTATGAGATCACTCAGTCACTAGTACACAAATAAATCTCTTATAAGACTGTATTGATCCATGCATCTCTATCACAAGGAAAAATATAGGTCCTAACCATTTTGATCAATAAAGCAAGTAGTTTTATATAAGCATATAAAAAGGAAAAAGTAAAACACACATATTAATCAACCATAGATTATAAAAGCTTAACCATAGGGCTTGTTTTTCTTTGAGACAAACTATTTACTGAATGCACCATCTCTCAGAAAGTCTAATTATTTCATATAAATTTTTTCTACATTTCAGTTCCATGAGGAACTTTTTAAAATACTTTTCAATGCCATTTGATAATAATGCAGAGCTGGTTTCCATACTGTTCCCCTTTAGGAAGTATAATCACACACTTGTAACAGGCTATGAAATACGTATCACTACCCCTTTTAATAAATTAATGAAGTGAAGCCCAACGGGTGACATTCACCCAGTATCACTGTACCTGCCTTAACCCCATATTTTTAAGTTAACCTGCCTTGCCTATGCCCTAATAATCAATAAACTAAACCACAGACGTGCCATTGCAATTGCCCTGCCACAGCCCTGCACAACCTGGTCCTTTTGTGGGCCAATTTCTAACTTTGTGCCAAGCTGGTTTCCCTAAAACTTGGCTTTAGTTCTCAGGTAGATGAAGCAGGCATTTACTTTTTAACACTTTCTAAAAAGTAAAATACACAGATTTCTAATCAACAAGTGCTACTGTTTTACTGAGTGCTTTCTCATATTATGATATATAGTTCTAAGTGTTGTCCATGCCTTCATTATGTTACCTCATTTAAGACTTATAACCCACGAGGGTGGTGCTTTTATTTTTTCCTCATTTACAAATGAGAAATTTGAGGCAAATTTGAGATAAAATAACTTCCTGAAGTCTGCCCTGTAGCAAGTGGTGGTGCAAAGCTTGAACTTAATCCAAGTCAGTCTGACTGGGTGGCTCATATCCTTGTCGACAATGCACCTCCCTTCCCTTTCTATGGCCACCGTTATACAAAATGATTCCCACGACTATCAGAGTGCCTTCGTGTACCTACTAGTGTAGGAGTCGTTAGTGTACCTCCTATCAGTGTCTCCACTCAGCCTCCTCCAGCTCTGCCAGTGAAAGCCTCCTTACTTAGCCTCCTCTAGCATTCTGAGAACCTTGCAAGTCCAGTACAGAGTCCAACTGGGAGTATCTTCTCGGAGCAACATTCAGTTAGTCTTAATGGTAGTATCTAATCTCATTCCTCTGGTTCTTGGAGCCTAACTTTGAATGGCAATTCCTCAGGAATGGAGAACTGGCCTTTATCTCTGAGGACTGGGTAGTTTTCTTGTAGAAAGTTATGGAACGATCATGAGTTTTGCCCTACAATGATCCCATTTCAAACATCAACTCAGCCATTTACTAGTTGTACGACTCGTGTCAAGTGACTCAAACTCCTTGAGCTTCATTTTACCATCTGAATAATGTGTATACAGTATATTTCTCATTGGATTTCTTGCCAATTCAAACTAAATAATGGATATAGAGGGCATTGACATAATGCCTCCTATGTAGTTAATATTCAAAAACCTATCTTGTTAAAATTCTTAACCCTATCTCTCCATGCCAATTCTTTCTCCTGTACTCCAGCCTTCATGTCCTCTACCTGCACGCTAGTGTTTCCATGCTGGGACTTCCCATTTGTTTCTATGATACTAGTTTTGTTCTTGCCTGGATCCTTGCCATAGGTCCTTCCCAGGCAGAAATTAGACTCAGCTGGAATGTAATAATAAACATGTGATTTCTATCTTCCATGGACTGATTTTGAATTTGCAAACAACTTTTAAACTTTAATCCCCACTCACCTACAAGTTGGCTAATACACCCTAGTCTTGCATGAGGCCCAGTGTTTTCCCTCTTCCCAAACTCAGGTTATATTGACAAAGTATATTTAAAGTGTAATAAGTACTTTCACATTTGCCATCTCATTTGATTCTTGCAATTAGTCAGTTAAGGAATTGTAACAGGTCAAATGAAGAATTACCTTTTTAAAAATAACATTTAGTTGAACCATGCTGATGCTTGACATTGTTTGCCTATGCAAACAATTTATGACTCAATCTAATACTTCCCTAAATATGTAGCATATGAGTTCTTTTCTTGGATTAAATAGTCTTGGTTTTTGAAATACATCAACAAAGGTACATGTAAATGTCACTCTTCAGACATTATGGTATTTGCCACAGGAAAATGAGAGAAGCCATCTTTAAGCTTTCTCCTTTGGCACAGAGGATGGGATTCTATGGGACAGATGCAGCCTTGACATCAGCACCTGACACATGAAAGCTCCTCAGCTTCTTCTCTCTCTTTAGAATTCAAAAAGCTAAATTCCTGGTCATATTTGGAAGATTGCCTTGATATTCTTCCCTGGTACTATAATAATGCTTCTTTAGTTATGTGTTCAATATGAGAAGACTGGCAACTTTGTGCAAGTCTATAAATCCAGTATATTCTTCTTAGCACAATGACTGACACATTGTAGTTGTTTGATAAATCATGTTAACTGAATTGATAATTAACTAAAATAATTAATCAGGTACTATTTAATGAGTAGTGTATGTGTATTATGCAAAATAGTTTCATAACTATTTTTCTATTTGAGAATAGTCAACACACAATATTACACTAGTTTCAGGTATACAACAAAGTGATTCAACAAAAAAAAAGATTCTTCTTATAAATAAAATCATATGGTCTTTCAAGGTCTGACTTATTTCACTTAGCATAATTACTCTTTAGATCTATCCATGTTTTCTCAAGTGACACAATCTCAACCTTTTTATGTCTATGTAATATTCCATTGTATGTGGTGATGGTGTATGTTTGTGTGTGCATGTGTATGTGATAGATACACATGCACACATGACACCTTTATCCATTCATCTATTGGTGGACATTTAGGTTGCTTGTCTCTAGTCTTACTGTTAAAAATGGGAACATTAAAAAAGGAACTTGAAAATAAATGTCTTTTGCATTTCATCAATTCTGAGATATTGTCTGGTATGAAATTAGCAAGTTCACATTATCCTTAGAAATCAGTTTTCTCAAAATAGATAAAATAATATACATTAATGAAACATAAAGTGCCTTGGGCACTTTACTAAAAAGTGTTTAAATGTTTTAATGATTTATAAGCACTACTCAAATATATTGTTGGGAGTCACAAAATGCAAAGAATAATTATGATTATATTTTAATTAAGCTCAAAGCTTTTGTTTAACATGAAAGAGAAAGGTAGTTTTTATATGAACAACCTTTCACAGAGTAGTGATCAAAGATGCATGAGGAAGTACTACAAAAATACTGTTCTTGCTTTAGTTTGCAGAAACCACTGGGTGCCTCTAAACTTTTAAGGATGTCATTACAGAGTTCAAATGATTTCTAAAATCTTGTTGGTAAGGATGGTGTTTGATGAGGAAAACAGAAGTTTTTAATCTGTCATTATCAAACCAATTTTAATGTGTAAGATATCACTGTCCACTTATAGTCCATATTGAGGTGAAACACCCTAAATAATTTTGCTGTAGGGGATATAGTGTCCTATGTATATATTTTTAATGTTCTAGTAGTAGTGTTACCTTTCTACTATTCTACTGTGGATAAAATAGTATACTTTTCCTCAAAATGTTATGAAAAATTTTAAACATACAGCAAAGTTAACAGAACTTTACCAAGAATCAATATGTACTCAACCACCTACATTCTATTAACTTCTTACTGTCTACTTCCTTTATCACATAACTATCTGTCTACCGAAGCTATTCCATATTAATCCATTTTATTTTTCATGCATTTTAAAGCAAATTGCAGACAGCAGTACACTTCCCATGAATACTTAAATGTAATACTTTATGTAAATATAAATATTTAAGTATGTAATACTTAATATTTAACATTAAATATTTAATACTTAAATACTTAAACAGCCCTAAATACTTAAATAGCACCAACTAAATTCAATATTTGTTTAGAGGGGGGTTTTTAGGTGAAATTTACATACAATGAAATATAAATATCGTGTGTATTTCTGAGTTTTGACTAATGTATACAACCATGTAATCCGACTGTATTCAAAATACAGTACATTATCATCACTCTAGGAAATTGCCCTTTGCTCTTCACCGTCCTCCCAAAGGCAGCTGCAACTCTAATGCAAATCTGATGCGTGGCCTAAACTTCATATCAATGGAATCACACAGTATGCACTCCGTTGTGCAAAGCCTCTTTGACTCTACATTTTTTTGTAGATTTATCTGTGATACTGCATATGTTAGTGGTCTTCTCTATCGCTAAGTAGAATGCCATTATATGAATATACTACACTTTGTTTATTCAATTAATTATCCTATTAATGGATGCTTGGGTGGTTTCCTGTTCAATTTGGTTTTGTTTTGCTATTACGAATCAAAGTGCTATGGACATTTATGGACAATTATTCTTGTGAACATCTGCTTTCATATGATTTCCATAAATATTTAGAGGTAGAACTTCTGAGTCATGGGATACGTACATATTTAAGTTTTATGAGAAATAATCAGGTCACCTTTTAATCCCACCAACAATATATGAAAGTTATGGTTGCCGCATCCACACAGAGATTAGATGTTATCAGTCTTCTTAATTTTTACCATTCTGGAATATGTACGGTGGTATCTCCTTGTGGTATCTCCTCTTAATTTTCACTTCCCTGGTAACTAATGATGTTGAATACCTTTTGTGTGCTTATTGGCCCTTTGAATATCCTTACTTAAAATATCTCTGTACATATACTTTCCAATTTTGAATAAGCGAGTTGTCATTTTATATTATTGACTTGTGGAAGACTTCATATATCTTGTGTACTAGTTCTTTGTCAGATATGTTTTGCAAGTATTCTCTTTGATTTGCTTATTATTCATTTTTAATAGTGTCTTTTGGTGAGCAGATTTTTAAACTTGAGATGAAACCTAATTTATCAATGGTGATTTTTATAATATCCTAAGACTTCTTTGCCTACCTCCACATCATTTATTTTCCTATACTAACTTCTAAAAACTTTATGGGCTTAGCTTTTATATATAAGTCTGTGATCAATTTTAAATTATTTTTTATGTGTAGTGAGGTAGAGTTTGAGTGTTTTGTTTTGCCTGTGTTTATTTCAGTACCAATTTTGAAAATATTTTCATTTCTTCATTGTGTTGCTTTGGCATGTTTGTTGAAAATCAAGTAACTATGTGTATGTTTATTTCTGGACTCCTCCTTTTGTTCTATTTACCTGTATGTCTGTTCTTTTACCTATACCTATATTATAGCTTTATAAGTCTTAAAGTCAGATAGTATAAGTCTTTCAAATTGGTTCTTTTTCAAGATTGTGCTGGGTAACAAAGATAACTACCATTCTAATGGACCATCTAAAAACAATAATTGGCTATTTTACCCTGTTGGAAGGTACAGAAGGGGCTGGCAAAGAATATGCACTTTATATGAATACTTTTCTAAAATAACAACTCAGTTTTTGTTTTTCTTAAATTTTTATATATCTAAACATTTATTTTTTTATTTTTTAAAAGATTTATTTATTTATTCATGAGAGACATAGACTTAGAGAGAGAGGCAGAGACATAGGCAGAGGGAGAAGCAGGCTCCCTGCAGGGAGCCCAATGTAGGACTTGATCCCAGATCCCAGGATCATGACCTGAGCGGAAGGCAGGCACCTAACTGCTGAGTCCCTAAACATTTAACTAGCACTTTGTCATTAATGGATTGATCATCTTAGGAAAATGCAGTGTTTCAAATATTTCTAGAGAAGGTAGGTATTCTTTGAAAGTTCCTAGTAAGAAAAAAAGTTCCTAATAAGACTCATTTCAATTATTAAAACATAATTTAAAGTGCATTTCAATTATTTACACATAATTTAAAGCAATGAAATATGTAAAACTTCTCAGAGGTTGAAAGTAACATGATTTCTCTATAGAAATGGATACATGTGACTTATGATTTCACAAATGTAGAGCTAATTATTGAAATGTCCATATGTATCTGGACTATTTCTTATTTATCCTGTACTCTTGTAACCCCAAAGATACCTGGTAGTTGTCTATGGATTTAATTTATTGGTTGTGTTGGTTATTTTCACTGCTGGGCCTGAAAGAAGATGCCATGTAGTCTTAATGAAACTGGTGGGGAAAACCCATGGTTGTGAATGAGACATATTTGATTCTGGTGCCTAATAGGTATTTGGCATAAACTCATAGCATAAGTATTGATGAAGGCCCCAAATCTTTAAACATATTTATTGCTATGTATATTGACAGGTTGAATTTCCTCTATTATAGACAATTTGATCATTATTTCTTTTTAGGCAAATGTAGTGTGTCTTAAGCCATGTGAGATGAATTGCAATTCTGGTTGACATTGTTTGAGATTTGTCTTTAGGAAACATGTTTCAGATATTGGTGGGTAATACCTAAGAAGTATATTACATTTTCAGTGCCACTGCCTTTTAAAATCATATATGAGGGACGCCTGGGTGGCTCGGTGTTTGAGCACCTGCCTTCAGCTCAGTTCGTGGTCCTGGAGTCCCAGGATCGAGTCCCACATCAGGCTCCACACCGAGAGCCTGCTTCTCCTTCTGCCTGTGTCTCTGCCTCTCTCCCTGTGTGTCTCATTAATAAATAAGTAAATATATTTTTAAAACAATTAAAATCATATATATGAAACAAAAACATAAAGTATAAATCAGAAAAGTTTATTATAGAATTATGAAGAATTGATTTTCATTATTGCTGATATGCTTAGCTGATAACCCTAGAGTTTATTTATAAATGTAATAATAAAATCTCGTAGCATCCACAGGACAACTTGTTTAGGAGACTGCATAAAATAAGTACTTTCCTCAAGCAAAACTGTTTATTTAATAATGTTCTAGAACTTCAGACACTATGTTCTGAAATCACATTATTTTTGATGATGGACTGTGAAGTTACATTTTTCCTCTTGCTACCAATATAACAAAGGCAAGATGTAAGTTCCCTCATTAATGGTAGGAGTTAGAGTCCCAGTACTGTTTCTTTCTGCCAATGTCTTTGCCACTTGTTCTTACTGAGAACAGAATTTCGTTGTTTGTCATCAAGTTCCCTTGAAGTTAAAATGGTTTCATACATGTCTGTTTGACTTCATTTGGGTCTGATATTGTTCACTAAATCTCTACTAAACACAATTTCTAATGATTTCTCTTTGATCACCGTTTTATTACTATTTGTGAGCAAAGCCTCTCAGAATTGGCTTAAAACCCTGTTTGCTTTATTTTCAACAAAGGTATCTACAGATCTTCCTGTTAGCTTTCTGCTATTCATCAAGTAAATTTAAATCTAACTGCTATTAGGTAGATTTTTCGTAGCACTCTTTGGGATAAAAACCTGAAGAAATGTGCCTCCAGTGTATTATTCTGATTTTCTAAACTCAGATTCTAAAATCCTGTGTTTTCACTTAAGAGCCTGGGAATTGCCAGTTTTCAATTTGCTCAGATTGGATTTTAGTTATGAGAAACCGAGACCCATGGAAAAAGTGCTTTTTAATCATTTCTTGAAATCAATATAGCAATAAAGCAATGCATGAGAAATAAATTATTTTGGAAAAAAACTTTATAGGTTGAATATTATGGAGCACTCTAGCATATTTCATATTTAGGTAAAGTATTTTATCACTTTTACTGAATTATTCTACTTAGGAAGCCCTATCACTGGTACAGTTTTTGGTAAATAACCACTTTTCTCAATTTTCCATGTTAATGTATTCTACTTTAGATTGATATTTCCCAAACCTGTCATTAATTTGCATCGTTTATTATTTTTGCCATATCCTAGCCTATATTTATTTTTTATTTAAATTGATTTTAAATCTCATCACAATTTAACTGGGGCTTAAACTATGAAATTATAGATTGAAGCACACTAAATACATATTTAGCTGTTAAGATTCAAATTGATATGTACCATATCACCTAGAAATCATGTTTTCCACTAGTTGACACAGTTATCTGTTTAAGAAAAAGCTTTTGGTTTTCTACATGATCTAGGTAACTATGGACATCTGACAACACCTGTTTCTATTAACCTTGGGGTTGATTGAAAAGAAATAAAGGTGTGGAGACTCAGGCAGTATGTTAAAATAACATCAAATTAGGAATTAGAGAAAGTGGATCTATCTTCCGATTGACTTTGTATCTCTTCCTTGGGAGTTCCTGTAACCTTATTAGAGTTTACTGCGTGGCTTGGGATCCCACCATTCCTGGTTCTTCTTTGACTACCTGCTCAGTGTAGGAGGTGTAGGGGGCTTCTGATATTTAAGGAGTAAAAAATCTTTAGTTAGCTAAGTTTGGTTACTAGCAAGAGGCAATCATGAGACTTTGTGCTTGGTGGAGAGCAGTTGGAGAAAGATTTGATTTTGATATTCTCTGTAACATTGGGCAAGCTACTCAAATCCTCTGATCTTCCATGTTCACCACCTGTAACGGATCTACAGCTGTTTGAGCTGACCGGGAGTGGAGGCAGAGCTGATCATTCAGTGGAGGTGATCAGGACATTCTCTAACACATCGCTCTCAGTCATGTCGGACATTTAGCTGGTGCAATGGCAGGAATAGATAGATATCATCGATCTTTTGGTGTATGCCTTCCAGAAGATAAAAAAAATGGCAGGATGCAGCCCTGTTATGTTTATGGCTTTATAAAATAAACTACTGATTAAATGAATACTAAATGAAACTATTAATATTTTAAATTTCCTCCTTTAATGCCTCTAATTCTCTTTTGTCTTCTGACTCCACAGATTTTGAGCATATCTGAGCTTCACATGGACTATGCCCTTACAAACTAAATATTTCTGTAGAATGTAAACATTTTTGCATATTGCTTAATAGAATTACTTAATAGGATACCTCATAAAATCATTTTATTTGCTTTGCCCTGACAGCGATTACACGGTGCACTACATAAGTACACTAAAACTGGCAAGACTGCTCTTCCAAACAGCAAGTTTTTTACCATGGAAGAGGGATCCAGTTATCTTTGATGTTAACCTTTCTTCCCTCTTATTTCTTTTAGTGAATCACTCATTTAGAAGAATCTGTTGTTTATGTCGTAAGATGATTATTTTAAGTGAATTTTGGTATTTCCAAAAGAAGTTTTTTCTCTACTCTTTCATTATGTGAACTCAGAGTTGATTACATTTTACTGGATGCTTTGGTTGAAGATCGGCAGACTGAGATCACTTATTCTAAGCCAATTCTATATGCAAACATAAAACTACATTTACTTTTCTTTAAATTTTATAGTACCTTATATATTAAAACAGTACATAAGTTCCAAATCACTTGACTTTTTCATACAACTTAATAACTTACTCCAAACAATAGGAGAGTACCACACAAAAGAATCATAATTAGTGCTATTTTGGCCTTGTTTATGTGTTTATTTTTTTTTCCTTCAGGACTAACATCTTTTCATTTTTCAAAATATGTTTTTATTTGCTGATTTGATTCACAGATTTGCAGGATCTTTAAACAGGGTACTTGCCTGTTTTCTTTATGTTATTCCAATTTGTATACATCTTGCGTTACTACTCAGATACTCCCCAGTGCAGTCTCCAGCTCTTTTAGTCTATATAAGAAGCTACACTGAATGAGATGTGTGGCCTGCACTCATGGTACTATGAATTTTTTTTTTTTTACCTCTCTGAAATTCACTAAAAACAGAATCTATTTTCAGCCATTCCTTATTTCAATCTACATTCCTTGCCTGAATCACTGTAATAAAATAGGACAAAACAAATTTTGATGGGCAATTTCATCACAGCCCATCTGTTCCATCATGCTGTGTGGCACAAACCTAGGCTTATCTATCCTGCTGCTCATAGGACTGCCTTACTAAAGTGTGGAGAATCAAAATAACAAGGTATTTCATTTGTTCCTATTGCTGTTGTTTGACTCCCTTCTGACCTTTCACAGTGAGGCCTACAGTGGCAATCTGGTAACTAATGGGACCAGAGTTGGGAGTTCAGATGGAGTTGGAACTAGGCCAGGTATCCTGTTAGAGGTGGTCATAAGGACAGAGCATTAGTGGGATGAGTGGGCTGAGTCCAAGCTATAACCCACTAGGGAGAACAGATTTAGACAGTAGAGAGACCCACTATATAATCCAAGTTCAAACAACAAGAGGGATAGTTAAAGTGAGGGTTCAGAGCCAAGAGTGAGCAGGTGGGCAGAGACCAGATCGGCACTGGAGCTCGTCGTAATCCAGCAAAGAGGACCGGTACCTGGAGCCATTGTGCCTGGGACTGCTGTGTATCAAACGGAGGATTCCTAGGATTGAAAGATCATGAAAATATTGAGAACTACCTTGGTCCTTGAAGGCTAAAACTAGGCCATTATGAAACTTATGACTTTCTCCTTACTTCTCTGGTAAAATTCCTCAGCTCTTCTACTAAAAGGAAGGCAATCTGCTTGTGACTCATGGGTCACTTGTTCTTTCTCCAAAATGGCCTTGCACATTTTACTATATTTTATTTGAATGTAAATGCAATTACTGAGCAGTAAATAATGATTTTCCTTACCCATTGATTACTTAGTGCATGTTGATGCATTGATTTGTACAAGTCCAGCTTAAAATGGAGCAGATGGGTATGTAAAGGTTTATTCAAAATCAATGTGAATTAGATTGCTGCTCCTCAGTAAAATGGATTGTAAGTTAGAATGGCTATTTTCTTAAACCTATTGTGATAGAATGCTGTCTAAGGCAATCTGTTAAGGTGAACTGAATGAAAACGCAGCTCTTGATCTCAAAAATTAGCATTGCAAACGATACTATGATTTAATGAGTAGATATATAAATATCAGATGAAGGGACCATATTGTGCCTCTGAAAATGTAGTTAATGAATTTTAGCAAATCTGAAAAAAAAAGCTTGGCAATAAATCTTGTAAAAAAAGAAAGATAATCATGTTCTTTTGAGTTATACAGTAGTACATCGACTGCTTTTCTTCCTAGATGGGGTGTTTGCAAATATTCACATATACATATGTTACAGTAGCTTAATCATTGCTCTGAATGCAAGAGTGCTGATGGGATGGCTTCAGTTAAAGGAAAATCATTAACATTTATGTCCTCGTTTACTGCTGTTGCTTACAATGTTAAGAAAATGATAATCCAGATACAGTTCATTGGTTCTTCATTCAAGCTTGTTCTTTAACACAAAAACCGTCTAAACATTCATGTTCCTGATTATTAAGGGAATAGGCAATTCTTTGACAATCCTATTCCTAGGTGGATCGTGGAGGTTTAGAAAGGCCAGACAGGAGAGGAAGGTGTCAGAGGCGGTACAGAAATTGGGTTTTATTCCAGTACAAGGTACTTCTTTGGCAGAAAGCAAAACATATTTTAAAATGACTGTGGGCTTTTGGTTTTCCACTGGAAGTGTTCATCAATGGGCTGTGCTTCTGACTCCATGTCCATTTACAGAGTGAGAGATTTGCAACAGTGTACCTGCGGGTGGATGGATGTCCCAAAGAAAGCCTGTTCTCACAAATGAGACTACTCAGTAAACTTTTATTGAGTATATAATTTGTACCAACTAGTATACTGTGCACCAGGGATTTAAAGAAACATAAAGCAGACATCCTGCTTTCAAGGAACTGTTAGGTGTGTGATCATGATAATTATCAGGCAATGAGTCCTATGCAAGCTATGTGAATACAAGGCTCCAAGAAGTCAGAGGAGAGAGGGTGACATTACTTCATCCGAGGGCTGTTATGGCATCTGAGTTAGCCATAAAGATGAACTGTACTTTGGAGGTTTGGGATAGCAGGGTGAAGACGGGATTGGTGAAAAATCTAGGGAATTCAATAAAGCAAGGGAAATGAAAATACAGTGCATCATGTAGAAGGGTAATTGGAGCTTGGAGCAGTTGGTGAGGAAAGAAGATAGATCTGAACAGACGCTTTTTCCTGTGTATTTTTCAGACTAAAACACCTAAAAGAACATCTTATTTATTTTTGTTTGATTATTTAAGTTTAAGGAAGATTTTATTGAGCAGAATGTGATCAGCACTGTAGGATATAGTGATAAATAGGCATAGATCAACAGATGGAACACTGTATATACTGTGTGCACACACGTGTGTGTTTTATAAACATTCCTTTCAAGGTAGGTGTGTGTGTGTGTGTGTGTGTGTGACCTAAATTATATCATAGTTCTAATTCCGACACTGCCCAAATATGTGACTTAAGTTATCAACCTTTCTAAAATGTAACTAGGTCGTCTCTAGTATTTCTTTCGGCTGTAATCTTTTTTGGAATGGACATATAATTCTGTGATTCAAAGCAAAATATAAGGAGTCAGACTGTCTTGGGTTCAAATCTTAGCTCTACCACTTAACAGGTGTATAAAGTTTTTCATCTTGCTATAATACAGGGTATTCTCTAATCTTCAGATTCCTCTTGTATGAAACTAAAATGATTTATAAAACGTAATGTAACTCAATAATATTTTTAAAATAGTGTCTACCTCACAAAACTGCCTTCAGATTAAATGTAAAGAGCTTACTTAGTCTACTTTGTGTGATATAGTGAAGTGCTTAACAGATGCTATCTATTATTTTTATGCTATGTTGATTAGCAAAATAACAATGTCCACTCAATTTCTTAGCCTTTGAATGTAGAAAACCAGTCTTTTTATTAATATTATCCACTTTGGCCTTGAACGGTGACTCCTAATCCTTGAATTTTAGTGCTGACTTTCCTGGGACTTCATGGTTTAGCTTCTAGTACTCCCCTAAGGCCTGATTTATTTTTGGAAAACTAATTAGACCCATTTCCTAAGGTAACTCTTCCTTGACTGCCAAACTTGATTTAGTTTATTCACAGTTCTGAGTAAGAGGTGCCACCACCACTAAACGCAATCACAGGGAATTGACACTGCCTGGACTGTCACTGTAGAAACAGAAAGCAAGGAGTAAAGTAGGCAGGCAAGATATGTAAAGAGCTAAATGGCCACAGAGAAAGATAGTACTCTATTATTATTACATGGGCAAGAGGAATCAGAATGGTCCTTAGAAATTTCTACTCTAACCCCCAGGAAATGACCACAGATGCTTTGCTCTCGTCAGGAAGTGAGCCTGTCTTTCCACCTCTTGAATCTGGACTGCTCTTACAATTTGCTTTTGTGGCATAATTGACAGAATGTCAGTTCTGAGCCTAGGGCTGAGGAGGACTGTGCGCTTCCTTCCTCTGTCTTGGTGGAGAAAGCTTTGCATGTGAGCACACCAGTCCTGGCCCGTCCAAAGGTGACAGATGGTGTGCAGAGAGGTCTCGCTTCATCCCGGCCTTCCCACCCGAAATTGTCATACACAAACCAGCCCCTATCGGTTTAGCAGCTTTCCCCAAAGACAAGATTAAACTTGAACCAGGAAAGAAAGAGGGGAGGGGAAGCCCAAACTGCTGACCTGCAGAGCTGTGAGCTAAATAACTGCCTATAGTTTGAGACACTGTGTGGTTCTGTAGCAGAAGTTAACCGCTAAACTTGCTAATGCATGAGTCACCCCTAACATATATCTCATAGAAGCTTTTACATTAAATAAGAGATTCCATCTTTCATTTTCTCTATACTTATTTTTGTGACTGAGGAGACTCTATAGGCTCAATAATCAGATCCATCTTTAAAGTCTTTAAAATACTAAACATATTAATTGAGTTTTCACCATAATAGATTTGTCACAAATAAAATTTGTAGTCTGTTTTTGAGGTACCAAACTTATTACACAGCTTTTAAATTGTCATTGTCCAGATTTTTTTTAAATATCTGATTCACTTGAACCAAGTGATATTTTCTAAGCTTAAATGCATTCATTACTTCTATTTTGTTGCTTTTTTTCTCACCCGATATCACTGATCTCTGGGACTTGCTGAAGTTTTCTGAATGCAGCTTTGAGTTTTGTAACTCTCTCTGGCACTGCAATACCTTAGTTGTGTCAAAAACCCAACAGACTTGGTGAGCCAGATGTGTGCCTGTCCAACCAGCTCACTCCAGTTTGAAACACTACTCTTTCATCATCCGTGTCTTCCCGTTACAGCTCAGATGTTCTCAAACTTTGGCTTGCCTCCAGCCTTCTCAGAGCAGCACTCTGAATTATGTCTATGGCATTTGCTTTATCTTTTTTTGGGTAAATGTCTTGATCATTTATTCTATGGATTTCTGTGATGGACCTAGTGAGGACTCTGCCAACCAGAGTTATCTCAATCAATCCATCAGCTAATTGCACGACCTTTTCTTAAAAATGCAATTTTGCTGCAATCACTGTTCTGCACACTCTGACCCATTATAGTAATGAAAGAAAATTAAAGCACACTCCAAAATATGAAAAAAAAAATAAAAGCAAAGAGCAGCAAGATGAAATGAAATGGTTATGTCTATAGCCTGAAATTTAAATGTGGGCAAATTCTTTGTCTGGAGGGAGCTTTTATGTGAAGCTCTATTAGAATAAATATAAAAGATAAAGACTGGAGTTAAATAGAAGTGTTGAATTGACTCCTCAGACCTGTGCCTTCCACATCATGTTTATGCAATTGTGTTTTTAAGTCAATGTCTTTATTCATCTGAAAATATCACCCAAGTGCTTTATCCTTGCTACAAAGGAATCACATTTCAGTACTGCTCAGTGGGTTGGCATAAAAGTTTTAATCCCTTTATAGCCATCAGATGAAACTAACTAACGGGAGGGGTGTCTAAAAAGCGAAACAATCTCATTTACCTTCCAATAATTATTTTCTGATGTAAAGAGCATTTAAAATCCATCATCCTTCACCTGCAAATTGCAAAGGCCAAAAAAAATCACACGATTTATGAATTGAATAGGATACAATGAAAATATATTAAGCAGAGATGAATTACTGTTTTCTCTCCCAAAGAATTCAGTTTATCCCAGAATACCTATTTGTAGGCAAGTGATACTGCACTGAGACAAAGATATAATTTACAACTCTTATAATTCTGGGAATTTGTAATTTTATCTCATGGAGTTAAAATAGCAACAATTTTTAATTAACATATTCTGGGAGCCTCATAATGCCACCTCGTTTTTGGCAAGAACACATTTAACCTAAGTTTATAAAGCATTAACATATTGTTCAGTATTACTTCTCCTGTGGGAAATCAGCAAAATTTGATGATTACAGAGGAGTGGCCTTGAAGATCGAAGGGTGAACATATCATTTCTAGGGAACTCCATCAAGAAATGATGGAAAATGTTGTAATAGGAATTAGAAAGTACAGCAAATTAATATCATTGGATTATTTTGGACCCAGTGAAATCAGATCTCACCTAAAATGCTGCATTTTAGAAATTAATTTTTAATCCATCTTTTAAGACTAAGTATTGTTATCCTATGCATGTACATTCTTATATTTTACATAAGAATTTATGTATGCATTTATATAATTCTTATATTTTCCTGCAAAAATATAATTGCCAATTTAATGCCTCCTAGAAATCCTAGTTCAATACCCTTACTTAGCACGAGAAAAATAGAATCCTAGTTAGTTGGGGTGGTTTTCACATTCTGCTCTACTGCTTTCTTCTTTTTGAATGGTTCTCTTTACTCATGTTCCATTCACTAAGCACCTTCACCATGTCTGCTGCTACATTAGGCTCTGAGGATATAAAAATAGGCATTTTCTTCTCCTAATCCAATCAGTTGTTGAATATAAATATTTTTATGCACATTGTTCCCAACTATAACCTTAAATTTAAACAAACAATAAAAACACAACTTTACCACCAAAAAAGAATAGAAAGAAAAAAGATTTGTTCTGTTTTTTAAATTCCCAATATTAAAAAAAAAAAAACGATAAAAAAAATCAACTCTATAGAATGTGACATTTGTACTACACAAAGTTCCACAGCCTCATGTGACATTATTGTAATGATTCATACCCAAATTGCTTGAAAGAATAAGTTTCCCCAATACAGTTAAGATTCAGTTTACAAAAGTATATTTATTCCATAAAGTAATGTGGGCTGCTCTGGCACAATTATCCTATGGATGGACCCAGACTTGCCATTTTGACTAAAACAAGGAAATGCTTCTCCACTGGTTTTATTCAGAGCAAGTAGAAACAGCCATAGGCTTAGGATTCCATCGCCTGCATTCTTTCCTGTTAGATATTCAATAAATGTAATTAGATTGATTGACTGACTAAACAGTCTTATTTACTTCATAGAAGGAACTATCTCTATAAAAGGAAATCCCCCCTGGTAGCCAAATCTTCTGAAGGATGTTTTCAATGCACAGAGTAATGAGTGTTTCCCTCCAGAGAAAACTGACCTAATACCAGCTTGGTGAAGAGACCTAGCCCTATGTCCATTAGTGTAAAGTCAATGCTATTGACAGTCATCTAATGCTTTTACGCTTTGCACTGGAGTACTTAAGAAATAAATATCATTGATGAGAACTAAAGGCTGTTGGTATATTCCTGTGATTAATCTTAATTAATAATACATTAAATATTTTCCTGATTGCGTGCACATACATCATTTAACATTGATTTATGCCAAAGCCATTAGGAAAGATTAAGTGGCATATAGCAGCCTGGGCTATTCTTTTATTTATTTTTCTTCTTCCTTCTCAAAAATTGCCCTGGTTACCAATAATGATGTTATCATTGATATTAAGGCCCTAGTTACCAATCTGATATTACATCTGAAACAGTAATAGTGTTCCTGTCTCCTTTAAAAAAAAAAAAGTTTCCAAATTTGTCTTTGTCTAATGTATAGTTTAGAAAAATATTATATATGTATGTGTATACATAAACACAATAATAATACCTGTATATAAGTATGTGTATACCTCTATATAAATATGAATATAAATATAAATGTATGTATGTCTATATGTGTATATATGTATGGATGTTAGAGACATCTCTTCTCTTTTGAACTAATAAGATATCAAATATAATGAGTTAAACTGTTTAATCAAGTTCCTATCTCTCCAAATCAGCATTAATTCCAAAATGTGTTATATAATGTCAGGACTTCTAAATAGTGTTAATCAGGTGAAAATTATCAGATGAAAATTATCAGGTGAAAATTAAGGTGATCTGTCAAGGGACTGGCCAGGGATTGGCATACAATAGGGGGAATCCTCTCAATGAAATGAATAGAGACCTGGGTGGATTTGAGCAATAATTAACATACAAAAAGAGGTCACCAGGGAGGACAGAATAGTTACACAGAAAAAGGAAGTCCAAGTTTGGAGGCAGGAGGTCATATATGAGTCAATTCCAAGATGTCACTAAAGGTGCAGGAATCCCAACAACTGGGTCAAACAATGAAGTGCATGAGGACCGACTAGACTGGATTATGAGTGATGTAAATCAAGAAATACCATGGAGTACTCTCTTCCTGATGCCTGGTTGGACACTGAGAAGGAATTTTATTGCTACTACCTTCTAGCTTCATTTATTTAGATATCATGGGCACTGTGATATGTTTCTTAAATCTAGGGTACCATAAGCAAATTATATATTATAATAGAGCCCTAAATTGATTTGCTCTATGACACAATACAATTTCTTGATCATATACTTGGAGGAATCAAAGTAGAGTAGCTAGCAGCACAGATCAGAGATACCTACCTTTACATCCAAATTCTGTCAATTTTTAGTTAATGTTACATTGAGAAGGTAATATTTCCTTCATTATCTTCAGTTTCTTTTTATAGAAAAAAATTATCTCAAATTACTGTCTACATAAGATTTTACCACAGAGCTTAGGACATAGTAAAATCTCAATAAGTGGTTGTTGTTATTAGTGGTGTAACCCTTTGAGTTATGCCAAAATTTTGGAGGCCACCATTAAAAATATGTTAAAAGTGTAAAGAAAGAAAGGTTGAATCCTAAAAGAACAGGAGAAAATATGTGTTGCTAATCAAAGAGAAACATATATGTATATGTGTGTGTGTGTATATATATATATATATATATATATATGTATGTATATAATGATGGAGGGAGTTTGAAGGCTATAAAATTGAGAAGTAAACTTTTTATTTTTTAATTAGAATTGCTGTAATGGGTAGAAATAGAATCTGCTTTATGCAGTATGGAAAGTTCCTGGTGATAAAACAACCGTGGTATAAACCATGAATGAAGAGATAAAACACGAATGACACAAGCCAGGTCATTCTAACTGACAGGGAACATAATAATAAGGCTAAATTTTCATGACCTTGTTAATTTTTCTATTGATAAAGCAAGAGTGGGAAAGGTAGAGATATCTAAAAGCATTTTTGGATGACAAGCAAGGATAAAAAATTGTCCAAGGTAGAATAATAATGGAACAAAAGCAGTTAGAATGAAAACATTTGTCATGGAAAATGGGAATGCTGGGGGAAAAAATAGAAACTTCAAGAGTGAGGTATAATAATTTATGATAATAGAGATTCACACAATATTTTCTGATTTGTCATTGAAAAATGAGTAGTGCTACATTTTAAAGACTCAGTAGGCCAGTAATACAGGTAGAAAAGATTGGGTTTTAGTAAAAAATGAATTTTGAAACATGGGGAGTTTTTTCCCCTTAGGACAAACTATTTGTATATGTCTCCAATGAATTCACTTTGATTAAAAGAAAATTCAATAGATAATACTTTGGATAAAATATGTGAAAAAAATTTCTGGCTCTGATGAAAAAAGGTCATCTCACAAATTTGCTACTACAACTTTCTAATGAAAAGCCCACATTAATATTTTTTGATATTTTTACTATGAGCTTGTTCCCATGGGATTTTAGATAATGCATAGGTAGGGACTGCTCAGACGAAGCCAGCCTCAACATAGAAATCCCCACCAACATTGTATCTCAATTGCTATTATCTATAGCAAAGCCCTCTCTGGGAGAGTCGGCTGACCAGCTGCAGATTTCTCTGAAAGAACCATGGGTGCTTCTGTGGGATGAAGGCAATTCTTCTATGGAGGATATTCAATCACATGTCTCCCTAATATTACCTTGTTTATGTTTTACCTGTGAAGTAAATACCACTGGGTTTTTATTTTGGAGGAATCGACTAATGGGAGTCAGGGAGTTGTGCTGAGTTGGCCTAGAGGGCCACAACTCTGGAGTCAGGCCTATCTTTGAATCCTGTTTCTGCCATTGCCTTGTTGGATGCCTCACAGTTAGTTCTTCTGAGCCTCAGTTTTCTCATTCCTAAAATGGGGTGTAACACTTGCATCAAATAGTTATGGGAACAGGGCCTAGGAGGGGAAATACTCAATAAATGTTGACTATTATAATTATTACCTCAGTAGGACATCCCAGAAAATTCTCTACAACTTTGTGGTGGCTAGTAAGAGATGGTGGCAATAAGATGCTACTGAGGCACCGTTCTCTTTAACTTCCTTCACAAGTCAGAGCTTGCTGGTTTTTTTATACCACAGTTCGTTAAATGAAGGTTCCATTATATTCTAGAATCATAAGCATCTGGGAGAGACTTTAAGGGGCCACCAAGTTCACTTTCTTGTGGATTGTACTTGATTTATCCAAGACAAAGTTTCCCTTGGGGAACTTTTAAAGCCAAAGACAAAGTTTCTTTCAAATAGCATTGTATCTAAAGGGACTTTGAGCATGACACTGTTGAGAGAACAGAGACTGGGCTAAATCCTGCTTACTCTGTAACTTTGGTTATATGAGCTTCAGTTTTCTTAAATGAAGTAAAATCACAATCCCTATGGGCTTTGTGAATATTATTTAAGAAACAGTGCAATACCTATGCACAATCTCTACCCAGTCAGAGCCAGTTCTCAGGAGAGGAAGAAATCAAAGACCTCTGTTTAATCAATGCCTGTTTGCCACTATTGTATCACTATCTCATGTAGCTCCTTCAAACCACTTAAGTATCTCTCAGATCATGCACTTAGTCTTCTTTTGCAGAAATCCTTTCGGCTTTATTAAATTTCTTATGAGTTCTACATATTTGGTCATTCAACAAGCATCTGTCAGCCAACTACTACATGCTAGACACTATTCTAAATGTTGGAGATATTACAGTGAACAGGACACATGAAGTTCCAGCTCTCCTGGAGTTTCAACTTAGTGGAATAGAGGAATAATTTACAAGGAAATAAATAGGATAATTTCAAAGATACAATAATGTAAGAGCAACTGGAGGAGATGGCTGCTTTAGATTGAGTGGTTCAGAAATGTCTCTCCGTGAGAGTGGCATCTGAACCAACGACTGGGTACAACAAGGTAGGGATCTGGTATGATCCAGGCCGAAGATGCGATGCAAAAGGATGACATGAGACAGGGATGAGCTTGATGTTTCTGAGGAAAAGAAAGAAAGCCTGTCTCTTCAGTCTGCCATGACACAATACTGTAGGCCATGTGGCTTAAACACCAGAAATTTGTTTTCTCATAGTTCTGGAGGCTGAGTGGTCCCAGATAAAGGTGTCAGTGAGAGAGGACTTATGCTGAGGCCTCTTTTCCTGGCTTGTAGGTCGTCAGCATCTCACTGTGAGCTCACAGGACCTCTTCTTTGTGGGTGTGTGGAGATCTTTCTTCTTCCTCTTCTTACATAGCTTCCAATCCTATCGGATTAGGGACCAACATTTACGATGTCATGTAACCTTGATTATGTCCTAAAGGCCCACTCTTCAGATGTAGTCACATTGGAGGTTAGAGTCTCAACATCTGAACGTGGGGAGGAGGACCACTATATCAGTCCACGGTAGCTAGTAAGGCATAATAAGGGAGTGACTGTTACAAGATATAGACGTACAAGTAGACAGGCTAGTGCAGGGTCTTCTAGACTACTCTAAGGAGTTTGATTTTATTTTAGGTTGTAGGAACTCATTGGAAGGTTTTTAAAGCATATTAAAATGTGACTTAAATTTTCAAAAAAATTACTCTGGTGGCTATTTGGGGTATAGAATATAAAGAAGAAAGAGTATAAGCAAAAAAAAAAAAAAAAAAACTGGTTTGAAGGCTATTTTCACAGCCCAAAGGGGAACTCGTGGTAGTTTTAAAGGGGACTGTGATAAGCAGGATGGCATAGCAATCGAAACTAGTATATATCATAGTAGAGTGGTCCCTACTAACAGATGGATGGAGGAGAATTATAAGAGAAATAGAAGTTAAAAAAAAATCTCAATTTTAACTATTAGCTACTGAGTGGTTGGAGATACCATTTGCTTAAATGGAGAAAATTGAGGGGTGCCAGGGTGGTTCAGTTGGTTGAGCATCCAACTCTTGGTCTGGGTCAGGTCATGATCTCAGGATCCTGGGATGGAGCCTTCAGGAGGGCTCCACACTCAGCACAGAGTCTGCTTGTCCCTCTCCCTCCCCCTCTGCTCTTCCTCTCACTCATGCTCTCTCTCTCTCAAATAAATAAATCAAATCTTTTTTAAAAATCAAATATAATAAAATAAATGGAGAAAATTAGAAAAGAGCAGCTTCAGATTGAGTAGACTTGAATCCAGAGTTTTATTTTGTAGTTGTTGAGGTGCCCTCCTAGATATTCAAGTATAGATGTCAAATGGGCAGTTGGATTTACAAATATTGAGTTGTCAGGATTAATGTTAACAATTTGAGAGTCAGCTATGTAGATAGTATTTAAACCCATTGGACTAAATGAGACTCCCTAAAGAGAAAGTTTAGATTAAAACAAAGAGTCTCAGAATTGAACCTCATGATGTAATGATATTCCAAAGCCTAGCAAAAGAGGAGGCACCAAAGATAATCCAGAGTCATGTTTAGACGGGAAAAAAAAAAAAAGAAACAAAAACAAAAAACAGAAGACTGTGGTGTTGTGGAAGCTGAGAAAAAGTAAACTGTCAGGAAGGGAATTGTCACTTGGGATGCTGAAGAGAAGGTAAGATGAGGACAAAATATGACTATTGTATCTGATAACATGGAAGTGATTGGTGACCTCAGGTAGTAGAGTTTCAATGGAGTAGCATTGATGGGAATTGAAAAAAAGAATAGAAACTAATGTCTTTCAACCCTGGATTTATCTTAGAATTACCTATGGAACTTTGGAAGTTATCGGTGTCTAATCCTAAACCTAATCTCAAATCAGTTAAACCAGAGCTTCTGGGAGGGAGGAAAGGTATAGAGGAAAGAGCTTACTTAGCAGTATTTTTAGAGCTTGGAGTATTTTAAGAGTTCCTCAGGAATTCTAATATGCTGCCAGCATTGAGAAATGCTTTTGTCAAATGTTTCCTTCCAGAAGTTATTTTGTGTGTATGAAAGAAGGTGACAGCATGGCATGAAAAGTGTCTCTTGTTGTTGTACTTTTGACTGTATTTTTTTTATCAAAAATACTTAGAAGGTATGTATGAAAATGATCTAGCAGAAAGGGAGAAGTTAATGATTAAGGCTAAGATAGGCAATAGTAAGAAGAGTAAGTCCTTGAGGAGGCCAAAGGGACCCAAAACTGTATAATTTCAGGTATTTTATCTTCTGTTAGCAAGAGTAGACATTTTTATTTTCTACCGTGCAGGAATTCATTTTGCCTGACTTGCAGCTGTAGAGTGATCCTGAGTGGAGAGAAGATATGAAACATGTCCTTAGGTTTAAAAGACAATTTCATTTTCTTTTCTTTCCTTTTTATCTTTTTTTAGAGACAGAGAGAGCATGCGAATACAAGTGGCGGGGGGAGAGGCAAAAGAAGAGGGAGAGAGAATCTCAAGTAGGCTTCATGCTCACCATGGAGCTTGAGGCAGGGCTCTATCTCACAACCCTGAGATCATGACCTGAGCAGAAATCAAGAGTTGGACGCTCAACCAACTGAGCCACACAGGCATCCCCAAACAAACTCATTTTCAAAAACAATTTTATAAACCTGCCCATAATTTTTCATATCTTCTATTTTCATAATGATTAGAAAAGATAGTCCTCATACATGTTAGTGCTTTCATTAAATGTTTATTTCCCATAGAAACATGAATCTTTGGGGGTCATTGTGATCAAAAGCTTGGCAAAACATGTCTAGAAATACTCACATATCCCATATTTAGGTAGAATGAACAATTTATTCAAAACAGCTTTTCAAGGGCAGCCCAGGTAGCTCAGCAGTTTAGCGCCACCTTCAGTCCAGGGCATGATCCTGGAGAACTGGGATCGAGTCCCAGGTGGGGCTCCCTGCATGGAGCCTGCTTCTCCCTCTGCCTGTGTCTCTGCCTCTCTCTCTCTCTCTCTCTCTCTCTCATGAATAGATAAATAAAATCTTAAAAAAAAACACACACACACACAGAGCTTTTCTAGATTTAAAAGAGTAGGTTTAAGTGCTTACACCTGACAGACAAATACAGTAACAAAATGGAACTCTATTGTTCAAAATCATATTCAATACATTATTATAACATAGTAGAAAGGAAGAGATGCTTTCATCAAGACTGGAGTATATACAAGACTACTTTTTGGTAATTCAGTTCAGACATTTTTGAGAAGATTCTAAAATTTAATGGCTTTATAAAAAGCAAATAAGCCCCTTTTTTTGGATTACAAGAAAGTTACTTGGGTTTACACAAAATGGTAAACTTGCACATACATTCCAAATTCAAAACATAAAAAAACATCAAATTGAGTGAGATTTTATAGTCACACTAACTTGAAGTTCATCTAGACAGAAGAATAGAACTTACTCAGACTAATAATCCAGGGGGCCTAAATATCTTAGGGTTTGGAAAAATTCACTATTTCTTCTGCTTTGCTGATTTATTTGTGTGGTTGCAAATTTTCCTTAGCAACTAGAGGCAATAGTAAACAGATTTTTAGTCTCTGGAGCCCTATTAACAAAGAGGTTTACACATTATTACAAAATTCATGCAAATATTTATGGACAAGTGTATTTATCACACTGTTACTTGTAATATTTTACAGGAATAAGATCTGTCAACAATAGGAGCCTGAGTAAATGATGGTACATCAAACAGATTATCATGTATGCATTAAAATATTTATAAAGTGTTTTTCATCATGAAATTGCTTAGAAAGTACAATAAAATATTTAATAACTCCAAAATGTAAAATGCAGTATGTTTTCAGCTAGATGAAAAGTAAATATAAATATTGAAACGTGGTAAAAAAAATAACTTTTGCTTATTTCTGGATAGTGTGAGTTACATGTGACTATTTTTCTTCCTTTTCTGTATATTTTTAGTTGTTCATAGTAAACATATATTTCTCTATTTTTTTTAAAAAATCATGCCTTTTACAGGTGAATTCAAATAATCAAAATGTTATAAACTCCATTTACTTTTTAAAACATTAAAATAAGTTAGAAGATAGACTTAGCCTTCCATTTCATCATATATATATATACATATATATATAACGTATATTAAAGAACAATTATTTTTTAAAGGATATTGTTTCTAGGAATTAAGATAAGCTAAATTAAATTTTGGTTTTAAATATTCAAAACAATTTACTAAGTATTTTAATGCCAAAGTCAATTAGAGTCACAAGAACAGTTTGAAAAATTAATAATGTGTATAAAGAATTCCTTATTTTGTAATAAAGCTTCGGCACTTGTAATTTATTACCAGATGCTGAGACTGAGACATCTGGCATAATATATGAGGAAACACATTAATTAAAAAGAAAAAAAAACATTGAACTTAGCTGTTTTAGACATCCCAGTAAATACAGGAAGGACAGGAGAAAATCAAAGTTCTATTATATGTATGTTCTCAAAATTTAAAGTGTGACTTGAGGGGTGCTTGGGTCACTCAGTCGGTTAAGCAACCAACCCATGATTTTGGCTCAGGTCGTGATCAGGTTGTAGGATCTAGGCCACTGTCAGGCTCTGCACTCCTCACCACTTCTGCTTGGGAGTCTCTCTTTTCCTCTCTCTCTCTCTCTCTCTTCCCCTCCTCCGGCTCCATCACTGGATAGATAGATAGATGATAGATAGAATCTTTTTTAAAAAAATTTTTTAATAAAAATAAATTGAGACTTGAATCTGAATGGCAATGGGATTTTTTCTGTCCCTTTCTTCTTTGATTCTGTCCGCCCATGTCTCTAATAATTCCAGACCTTGAAGGTAATTTACAGATCATCTAGTCCAACTCCCTAGTTGACTAAGAAGAAAAGCGACGTGCAAAAAATATATATTCTCTGTTGAAGATCACAAAGACAATATGGACAGACCGAAGAACCCCATCACTGGACTTTCTTTTTCTCCAGAATCTTGGATAGAAGCCATACCTACTCTTAAAATAAATGAACATCTCATATGTACATTTTAAATAATTAATTTAAAAAGATTACTTTGTCTTACAAACTAGCTAAGTCAAAGACACAAACTCCGTTTTGATCTCAGAATGATTAAAACAAATGGTTGTCCATCTTGGGTACAAATCTTACCTTGACTTTGTAACCGTATACTACACGTGTAGCAGGAGCACTGCTTTAAGGACTTCTAAAGATTTTTAAATAGAATATGAGTAATAACACAGATACTCATAGCTCTGCGGGTTTTATGTGTATCATGCCTTGTTTTGCTTATTTAGGCAGATTTCATACATCTGAGTGCTATTTTCGTTCTCATAAGTTGTGAGGGTAACGTTGTGTTCAAATATGCGATAACCCCCCTGAGCCTTCTGTGAGGTCCCCCTTCCCACTTGTCAGCTGGAACAGTTCACCACTCATAACGGGGTATTTCCTTTACTTCTGGTCTCCTCCCTTTTCCGGCTTCCTTCTGTCTTGTTCTTGTGCAGTACAGAAATAGGGGCTTGACTGGGAGATGAAACCCTCCATTTTGCAAATTAGAAAATTGTTTAATTGCATCGCTGTAAGCCATTTGGATACATGATGAATTTCCAGTATTCAGTAAACATCATTCAAATATTTTATCCAGATCTCCGCCTGTTGAAAAAGAATAGCTTACATACTGTTAACCTAGAGAAGTCGTTGTAGCTGTTGTTTTTCAAATCTTAATTAAGTGTATTGCTTTTTTGTCCTTAAAAGCATATGGGAGATGGTTAAATGAGTTTTCAATGAAATGTGAGCTGATGACTCTTGCTTAGTACAAGGAAAACTGATGAGCAGTTAAAGCAGTTAAGAGCCATTACCAGAGATAAGGCTCTAAATTAAAGCTTAACTATAAACTTCAAAATTGAGTCACAAAGGGAGCGGGAACTGTTAACTGATCGTGATGCAATTCGTGGAAAGTAGGTGAGTGTGGTTTCAGGGCTCGGCTCCCGGAGCAGAGGTTGCCCTTGGGCATCATCCTTGAGTTAGTTTGACTTGCAGACACTCGGGAAAACAGCATTCAGTGGACCCTTTTAGAATTAAGGGACAGTGTGGGTTTCCTGCCAGAGTGTGACTTCCACATCGAGGTTTGAACTGACAAAAGTAAGTCGCTTACCCTGAGCCTGGAAGCCTCCCAACGCTGACACCTTAAGTGTCTTGAGGTTTGAAAATCTTGCTGAGAGACAGAGAGCGAACCAACCAGTCCAGGAGACTGAGTGCTTTAATGCAGCTGAACAGTTAAATCTGATCAGTCATTTAGGATGCAAGTGTCACTCCTCAGTCCAGGGTGCTGTGCCCCAGGTCGCAGCCCCACGGACCCGGGGCCACAGCGAGGCCAGCCCGGCGGACCTTGGGCCCAGGACGCCCCACGGCAGGGCCTTGGACCCGAGGGGCTCCCGGCTGGGTTCCAGGTGGCCGAGGGGCCCAGAGGGGGCACTTCTTCAGCTCTGTGTCGCCGCGACCTGGGGCTCCGAGGCCGGGTCTGTCTCCCTGTAACTGAAGTGAGCCCTTAGCCCGGGCCTCCCTGCGCTGGATCCCGGCCTCGGCCTCAGGGACTCCCCACGCAGAGCGGTCAACAAGCCTGTGGACACTGATGCAGGAAGATGAACCGAACTGCAGCCACCAAGGGCCCGGCTCCAGAAGTCAATCCATTTATTTGTTCTTCCGTTTCCCTTTCACCTCCCGGGGGTCCAAACAACTTGACTTTGATCCTGCGATTGTCAAACCAGGACAGAGCCGGTCAGGTGTGGTCTTTGTGATGCGCCCCCAGGAGGAGGAGGGCAAGCGCTTCCCACCCCCACCCTGCCCAGCTCTTCCCGGCTCCTCTCACAGGAACAGCAAACACAGCCACAAGCCTTTGAAGCAGTTTGAGTCTTAAAAGGGAAAGGCTTCCATCTACTGGATTCTTTGAGTAACAGAGACCAGGTGAGCCCACGTTAGATTTTCTCTTGCCTTCGGCAGTGCAAAACCCGGTGTGTCCACTTGGAGATTTCATAATTCTTTTAAATTGCATTTCATTTTAAGACTCTAGTCGTTAACGAACACATCCAGATTTTACAAAACATAAATCCCGCTTTATGTTACACAAGGAAGTCAAAAGAAATACGTAACTTGCCTTTTCCCTTAAAAAAAATGATATGAAATGGTAATATACTCAGCCAAAAAGTTCTGTTAATAAAGTCTGTAATGACAATAACTTTAACTTGGAATATCAAGCCAATTGAAAGTAATGGGATGTTCTATTTTACTTATACAACACAGACCTCATTTTTTTTTTCTAAATATTGTCTTTTCACGAACCAATCCTATCTGCATTACAGTGGCCCTAGTTTGAGTTCAGCCCATGTTACTTAATGACACATCTTCTTGCTGATATGTTGCATCACACAGATAGTTGCAGGGGTCCTTTCGTGGGGATACTTTGAACTACACTAGAGGCAATATATACAATTTGAGATGTTGTGGAGGCCGAGAAAATTAAAGCCATTCCACTTTAAGTTCCGTGTTAGCACACGTCCAGCCATCCCAGGGCCCTGTGAATAAGAGCTGAACGGCACCTTACTTCGGTTACAGGAAGAAAACAGCTTACAGCTTAACGCCCTAGAAAGCCCCACATTAGAATAAGAACTGAGCCCAGGCCAAGGGCAGGAAGCCCCTATTAGAATAAGAACAGAGCTCAATGCCCTTGAAGGCCCCATATCAAAATGTAAACAGAACTTGAGGAATTGCTCCCCCCCTCCTGGAGGTCCCCTAGACCAGCCCTTAAAACTCAGCTGAAACCCCCCTCGGGGTCCCAGTCCCTGCTCTGTTGTGTGGGGTACACTTGGGCCCAAGCTGGAGCTTGTAAATCAACCCTCGTGTGTTTGCATCGGTGTCGGCTTCTCAGGGTTTCTCGGATTCACGATCTAGGGCACAAAAATGTCATGTAATATTCCTTTTCTGTAATCTTTCACGGAGTCAGTACAAAGAGGTCAAGATCTATTCCCTCTCAGTAGTTTAGATTTTTGAACATTAGAATTTAAGGCCTTCATTTAGAAACAAATTCAGTCAACAGAATGCAGACGTACATGCAGCGTAATTTTCAGGTGTCCATCTCTTACTGAACTATCTTGAATTTGTAATCCTGATTCATGTCAAAATCATACTGTCTGCACACCGAATGAAAATGAATTAGAAGTTATAACTTCGGTGAATATCTGGCAGATAAGACAAGATTTAAAAATCAAAACAAAAAGCCTTTTTACTTAGAACTTACAGATATTTAGGACACTATTATCTGTGAGTGTTCCAGTCCCATAAGCCTTGGTTGAAGACATCAAGCATAAAAATGTTGATTTGTCTCCTAAACTACAACAAATATCTAAAGGCTCCCAGGTGCGTTCCCTAGGACTTTAAATTCCTTCCTTTTTGAGTTAGTGAATACATAATTTCACGTCTATAAAAGAATAAGTCTTGCTAAAATAGAATTCATTAGGGTTGCCATCGACCTCATTTTGAATACTCTTAGCATCAGAATCTGGAGTATCCTAGAAATGTTAGAATCTACCCAGTTGAGATATGACCTTATGATTGTATCTGAAAAACTTCCTAAAGTAAGATTTTTGAGGATTATGAAATGATTTGCTGAGAATAATAGATACTCTAGTTTATTATTTTAATACATTAGCCTGGTAAGTATAGTCAACAAATATTGAATTATAAACATGATGTGATAGTAATTCTCTTTAGTAAGGACCTCTTTTAGTCCTGTGGTTTCCTCTTTTTGAATCGTCTACGTTCTGTTCATTGTCTCTTTTATGACCAATCTTTATCATATATCTATAACCCATGCTCATTGACACCGAGAACTTTTTATTTTTGCATCAGAAATTTCTTGGCATTTGAGATAGACAAGCAGAAATTAGCTTTTTCTTTGCACTTTCTCCCCTGACAAAATCAAGCCCAAACATTCTAAATTTAGAAAGAAATAACAGAATCACTCTGTGGCTTTAGTCTATTCATTAACCTTAAATTATTTAAGGGAAACTTTACAAAGGAAACAAAAATGAAAAGTTACATAGAATGAGTTGATCTGACTTAAAAGGAATAATTTAATTATTTATTTAACAAACATTTATTGATCATTTACTATGTGCCAGTCATTCTTCTAGGTCCTGGGGATCTAGAAGTATATGAAATAGACAATAATCCTTATCTTTGTGGAGCTTATCTTATAGTAGGAAGACAATAAATAAGAAATAATTAAATAGTATGCTTGATTGTGATAGTAGCTAAGCAGATTAGTAGATCATGAAAAGGGACTGGGCCCGAGTAGCTGTGCCATTTTAGATAGGGTAGTTAGGAAAGGCCACATGGAAAGAATTTAGTGATTTGACCATACTTGGCACTGTGGCCCTATTGGTGGAAAGGCTCAGGGGTCTTTGAGGACATAATCTGTTTTTAGCTGGGCTTTCCTGGCCTACCTCCTTGTCACTGCATTCATATAACCCCAGCATCTGGGAGCACCCTTAAGCTAAGTAGACTACTCAAATTTCAGACCCACTCCCTATTTGACCTCCAGTTTCCCATCCAAGGAACTGTCACAGGGAATACCAATTCTCTGTAAGGGAATCCCAAACCAATACACTGCATTTAAATTAAAATCCCATTTAAGAAGTTCTCAAGGATCATAGCATGAGGTGGTTCTGCTACACTTATTTGATGTTCATATTAAGAATTATTCATTTGTCACAAGTGTTACTAAAACCTCCTGGTTGACTCCCTTATGAATGATCTGAGATGTACGATTTGGTGCGTTTTCTCTTGATATAATGAGGAAGTGTATAATTAATATTTTATATTAGGAAGAATGACTTCTTTCTGAACCTCCTTCTCATAGGAAAAGCCTGAATTCTAGGAAACTTAGGTCAAAACCATTATTCCATCTCTGCTGTATGTGCCTTATCTAAAATAGTTTACACATGCATAAAAATTGAATTTTATTTTGTCAAGGTGAAACAATGGAGAGGGCAGGTTGGCTGCAACAATTTCTTGTATTATAAAAGTATGTATTAAAAAGTTCTATCTTATAAAGTCAAAAAATTTTTTTCCTTTGGATTAACCATTGACCTGCATAATTTTGTCATTGATGTTTCTGCCTTTGCTTGCGTAATTGAGTAAATACTGTCTGGGGCTGCCCAGGTGGCTCAATGGGTTAATCATCTGCCTTCATCTCAGGTCATGATCCCAGGCTCCTGGGATGGAGCCAGCACTGGGCTCCCTGCTCAGTGGGGAGTCTGCTTCTCCTTCTCCCTCTGCCCTGCCGCCCCCCACATGTGCACACTCTCTCAAATAAGTAAAAACTTAAAAGAAACCACTATCCAATTAAAATTTGATAAATTATAACTTAAAAAAATATTTAAGAGCATGTCTCATGAGAATTTCTTATACTATAAAAAATATCATAAAATCATAAAAATAGTATTTCAGAGAACATATAATAGGTGACTGGAAATACTTAAGGTCTGCTTAATAAATGATACCTAGCTCCTTTTAAAGTGGAAAACAAAACCACATCAGCAACTTTTTTTTTCAAAAGCCATCTAAATTTTATGTCTTTAGCCCATCTTGATAGGACAGTTGGAAATTTTATATTTATGTATAATAACACATATGTCAGACTGGCTAAGGACTAATAATATGTTCTAATGAAATAAACTCACCATGTAAAATGCCATGGATCTTCCTCTCCTTTTTTAAGAAAGCCTTAAATTGAATTTTTATTAACAAGGTTTGTTAAAATGTCCTTAACGTTTTGTTAGTGTTATGATTGACCATATTTAAGAGTAAAGACCTTGGTTATAAGGCTATGAGACAAAATTTAAATACTACTTTAGTGTAGATAATTTTAAAGTAATTCATATTTGGTCTATTAACATGGTCTAATATTTTCCCACATAGTCAATTTCTTACAAGACTTTTTGATTCCCATGTTGTATATCTAAAATTGTTTAAAAAGTTATAAAAGTTAATTATCTAGAAATTATTTAAAATATAAAATTATGCTAATGTGTTAATAATCGCCAAATATGCATTAGGTCCAAGTGTTTATGTTCTATAAAATACTGAAGCAGCATTGGTTTGTTGTCAGGCAGAAATTTTTAATCATACCACACGGTAACCATACACTATTAATGTTCTTAAAAATTTGTGATAAAATCTGTAACTTTGCAGAGTACTCCTTACTTCAGTAAACAGTGAACACTGGGCAGGAAGCAAAAAAAAAGTAAGATTAAAGACTACATTAAAAACTATTAAAGTGATTAAGATCATTGAGCCCTGTGAAAATATTGGTAAATCACTGCCTTAATTACTACTACCTGCAGTTGCAAATATCTTAATGTATGACTAAAATCACTGAAAATTGCCTTAAAATTGTCCTAATCCAGCAGCAGGAATGTAGTCAAACGTGAAATTTTTCTCATTTGTATCTAAAAATACAAAAACTGGAATAATAAGATGATAATTTGTCATTAGATTATGAAATACTTTACTGCAAAAAGTCTATATAACTGAACAAAAGGCATTTATAGCTTTTTTGACATTATAGTAGTTAAGATTTTTGAGCTCTCACTCCACGCCATGGTACTTTGAGTGTACTGCCTTCCTCATTTCCTCAGCAGCCTATGAAGTCACTACAATGACTATTTCTTTTGCACCTTCCACAACTTAAGGAGTTTATCCGAGTTCATATGGCTCATTCATCCCGAAGAATCTGGAATCCACACTCAGGTGGATCATTCACATGTGAAATGCTGCACTTGGTCACGTAGGTCTCCATTTCTGTGCAGTTTTCAGTCTAACACTTATTAGACCATAAAGATTAAAAGGGGGGGGGGGTTAGAATATCTTGATGTATTTTTTTTAAGATTTTATTTATTTATTCATGAGAGAGAGACACACACACACACACACACACAGAGAGGCAGAGACCCAGGCAGAGGGAGAAGCAGGCCCCATGCAGGGAGCCCGACGCGGGACTCGATCCCGGGACCCCAGGACCAGGCCCTGGGCTGAAGGCGGCGCTGACCCGCTGTGCCCCCCGGGGCTGCCCTTGACGTATTCTTCAATGAGATTCTAAGCGTTTGCCTCTAAAAGCCTTTTACAATGCATATAAGGAATAAGTAATCATATAAGTAATTTTGTAGTATTATCCTCAGAATTTTGTTTTGTGGGTTTTTTTTTTTTTTTTTTGCAATGTTTGAAAATCTGTTTCAGAGAGGAAGAGTGGCGGGGGGTGGAGAGAAGGCGCACGCACGGCCCCACCTCACCACCCGGGTCACGACCTGAGCCCCACCAAGTCCGAGGCACCCGGGTGCCCCTCTTGGAGATTTTTGTAATTCTAGACTTTAAGCTATCTGTACCAAAAAGGAGACATTTTCAATACAATCTGAGGTGACCCAAGAGGGCCCTACACTACATCGTGACACTGTCGCGCCCGAGCTCGCGGAGCCGAGGACCCGAGCGGCGACGGTGCCCTGCAGGAGGGCGCACCGGGAGCGCGACCCGGGGCGGGGTGGGGCGCGGCGGGGCGCGGCGGGGCGGGGCCGACCCAGGGCGGGGCGGGGCGGGGCCGACCCAGGGCGGGGCGGGGCGGGGCCGACCCAGGGAGTGGCGGGGCGGGGCCGACCCAGGGCGCGGCGGGGCGGGGCCGACCCAGGGCGCGGCGGGGCGGGGCCGACCCAGGGAGTGGCGGGGCGGGGCCGACCCAGGGCGGGGCGGGGCGGGGCGGGGCGGGGCCGACCCAGGGCGGGGCGGGGCGGGGCGGGGCGGGGCCGACCCAGGGAGTGGCGGGGCGGGGCGGGGCCGACCCAGGGCGGGGCGGGGCGGGGCGGGGCGGGGCCGACCCAGGGCGGGGCGGGGCGGGGCGGGGCCGACCCAGGGCGGGGCGGGGCGGGGCGGGGCCGACCCAGGGCGGGGCTCCGGGCTGGCCGAGGGCCGGGGGGCGCGGGGGGCGCGGGGGGCACCCGGGGGCACCCTCCAGCTCTGCTCTCATCCTGCTGCGGGGCCTCCGGGGCCGCCGAGCTGGTTTCCCGTGGCTGAGCCAGGAGCCCGAGCTCTTGCTCCGGGCCGCGGCTGACTTGCGCCAACGCGGGCCTCACGGCGGAGCCGCCCTAGTTTTCTCGGCCCCGGCGGACGGCGGTGAATTAGTAGGAAGTTGGTGGCCGAGACTCCCCGCGTCCCTGCCGCCCGGTTCCGGGGCCTCCCGGCTGCGCCCCGCTCAGGCCCCGCCGGGAGGGGTCGCCCCGGCCGTGGCCGCCGGCGTCGGGCAGCTGGCACCGGAGGAACAGCTGTGACATCCTCCGTGAGAAGCAGGCGAGAGGCAGGTCTCCGCTCTGCACACTGAAGGGCAGGGCCCGCCCCGGTCTGAAGATGGAAGTGGGTGTAATCAGGCCACCTGGGAGTCTGTTTGCCACAGAAAATAATACAGAAAAGAGAAGTGAGTAATCTTTGGTAAGAGCCATTCTATCCATATGTCCCTAAAAAACAAAACCAGGTGGCATTTCGTATGACGTCCCCCGTTCACTCTCCATCTTATCTTACCCACGTTCGATTGCTCTTTCCGCTCAGTGACCGCTTCCTCCGAGAAGCCTTCCCTGACCTACCCCTCCCTAACCACCACCGGATCGGCTGCCTTCTCCACTCCTTTAATGTCGCTCAAAGACATTGCTAATCAGTAAATTTCCACTGCATTGAATTTTTCCCCCAGAGTTTCCAGTACCGACTCCTCCATATTTTCAATCACTAATTTTGAGGGGTTTGTTTTTTTTTTTAACCCGTTTGCAACAAGTAAAATCAGAGGACGGGAGAAAGAAGGTGAGAAGCCTCACTACTACACCTGCAAGCGGATTTCTATTTTAAAGGACACTCCTGGCGGCCTTCGGCGTTTGTATCGAACACCACAGACAGGATTCAGAACGCTCTGCTGTCCTCTGGGCAAACCAAGGCCTCACCAGAAAACAAACAAAAAACCTGCCCGCGAGGATGCGCGTCCTTCAGCACGTTGGCCTCCTGCCCTCCCTCCCGCTGCCAGAGCCCCGGGCGCACCCGAGGGAGGCCTCGCTGCACCGCGGGCACAGACTTAGGCCAGTGACGTCCTAAGGAAAACACGAAGCTCTCAAAAGGGGAGAGGCGTGTTGGGATGGCGTGTGATGGGGCACAGACCATTGTGTCGGAGGATGTTCTAGCCTCACAGCAGCACAGCTGCCCCCCGTGGCCTGTTTCCCTCGTTCCTGCTTGGCCCCACTTACTCGGGAAGTGCTGGGAGGTTCTCCCACCGACTCGCTAGGCCTGGGTCGTGGCTGCTCCCTCTGTGCACAGTCAACACGCTTGGCGTTGTATTGAGAGGGTTGTCATGGGTTGTTGCAGCAGCAACACAGCCCCCGGGGGCTAACGGCTCCCCTTCAGCCCTTCCCAGCCCACTCATCTCTAGTATGTTCAGGACAGAAGAGGGAAATCCACTGACAGTGGAGATGGAGTATATTTTTGCAGGTTTTTTCTCAAAACGGAAATCAGTGTGTTCTCCCAGAACGATTTGTTCTTATCTGAGTTCATGCTGTACTCACTGGCATATCCCCCACACCCAGTGACCCTGGGTGTAGTGGATGCCTACTTCTCTGTGGCGCATGTGTGCAAAGCACCACAGTGCACCAACGTGGACCGGGCAAGCGGCAAGTGCAGAGATGTGTGGCACTCCAGCTTCATTTTATTAGTAATTTGGGTTTAGAAAAATGCTTGGGCGGAAACTTTGAATGATACCTACAGTAGTGCAGCCCTGAGGATCCTGAACGTGATGTACGCTGTGCTTCTCACTGAAAGGGCATCTGGACCAGGGTTAAGTTGTTGACGTCCCACTTCATATGCAGATAGGACTAAAGGAGATTAAGAACACACCAGGGCACTTACAGGCTGGTTCACCCTGCCTGGGCGTGAATTCGGTTTTGCCACATACTAGGTGGGTCATATGGGGCAACATGTGTACCTCCCATGGCCTCAGTTCTTTTCTCTATTCAATGGGCATGATAATAGCACCTTCCTGAGAATGTGCTTATTCACTGACTTAACAGGTAAAACACTTAAATAAGTGCGTGACATGTAGTAAGTGCTCCCTAAATGCTGCCTATTACGTTGGCTGTTTTATTGTGAATGTGGACTTTGAGAGGCACATCATCCCTTAATAGAAGAGTAGGCTGCTTATTTCCTGAGCCTGCGTACTTCTGTTGTGTGTTAGATGAAGAATAAGAATTCTTTGCCTTTGCTGCGTAAATAGAAATACTTAAATGCTATGGAAGTCATTTTTTTTTTTTTTAGAAAAACTTCATACCCTACATTACATTCTGATAATCAAGAATTGACTAGGTGTATCTGATATTTTTTTTGTGTGTTAACATGTGCTATAATATTATCTCAGACATTGTCTGAGTTAATAAGATGGGATAATAAGATTTCTGGGTCGTGGTAGGTTTTTTTCCCTTCATAACTCATAATTTAAGAACAATTAAATCTTCTTATTGGCTTTGCAGACAAGAATGCTGACTAAATATTTAGACTAGGAAAATGTACTTTAATAAGTACTAATAATTGTTAATGAGACCAAGGAGCAATTTAGAAACAAATTTTTGCATAAACTTATTCTTCCCTCACACATATATACACATCTCAAACACTTTAATAAGTATAAAGTACGTTATACTGGGTGACTTTAAGTATAAAGCCACCCAGACATCCCTATATTTTTTTAAAGTCTTAAAATCAGCACATAATTTATCAGAACACATTGTTTCTAAAATTTATCCTTTATTATTTTATTTATTTATAAGAGACAGACAGAGAGGGAGAGAGAGGCAGAGACCCAGGTAGAGGGAGAAGCAGTAAAAAAAAAAAAAAAAAGTATGAAGAAGTGATTCTAAGTCATGCAAGCAAATTATATAGTAATTTCTTATAAACACACATGTGAGAAAAAGAGAAAAAGAAACAGAAAGCCTAGGATGAAAAAGAGAGTATGTACCTGAGAGTCAGGCAACAACTAAGATTCCTTAGTATCTAAGGAATGTCCATTGGTGCCAGATAATGTTCTGGGGGCTAAACATAAACACATCAACAAATATGTGTTTGTATTTCATTTTCTTGGTTTAATTAATATTTTAAGATGGAAATTGACTAATGAAAAAAATTTGAACAGCATCTAGAATTTCCCCACAAAGATTTTTCCCTAATGGGATCAATTTATGTCTTATGAATGACTAAGGTATTTGCTTAGATATAGAAAACACGATAAAACTGTGTTTCTCAAAATGTTTTCAGTGGAGCACTGTTGTCTTAAAATTTTGGAAGAAGAAAAATAAATTTGGAGAATATCACCCATTTAGGATATAAAAATACTCTTGAGATGCGGGGGTGACTCAGTCAGTTAAGCATCTGGCTCTTCATCATGGCTGAGATCATGATCTCATGGATCCTTGGATTGAGCCCCCCATGTCAGGCAGGAAGTTGGCTTGAGATTCTCTCTCCTTCTGCCCTTCCCCCCACTCACATGTGCTCAATTTCTCTCTGTCTCTAAAATAAATAAACAGAATCTTTTAAAAAATAAGTAAAAATAAAAATACTTAAAATAAAATACCCTTTATCGTAGTAAAAGTTATGAGAAGTCCTGCAGTAAAGATATCTGATGCTTAATTCATTGTTTTTATCAAAATATGACCAGATGATAAATGTGAAAGTACTGTATTTTACCTAATTTATGCTACCATCAATTTAAAGATCACCATTTGATTATATACCACTAAGAAAAAGTTTCCAATTAAACTATAACGTAAAACCTCTTTTCCACTTAGAATGTCCTAAAGCACCTGGGTGGTTCAGTAGGTTAAGTGTCTGCCTTCAGCTTAAGTCAGGATCTCAGGGTCCTGGGATTGAGTCCTACATCAGGCTCCCTGCTCAAGGGGGGAGTCTGCTTCTTCCTCTGCTACTCCCCTTGCTTATGTTCTCTCTCACTCTCAAATAAATAAGTAAATCTTCAAGAAAAATGTAAAAAAAAAAATTATTATGTCCCTATTAAAGGAAGTCTTTTAGACAAACTAATTCAGACAGTTTTTTGATCACATCTCATTCTTATACATATATAGAATTTTTTTAAATAAGCAAAATGAATTGATCAAGCATCTTCTTCACATTTGGAGGTTGACTTTTTTAAACCACTTTTTAGTGCAGATTTGCTGGCATGCATGTGCTTTCCATCCACTCTTCTCAACACCATCAAGACGATCAGTGACATAGGCTGTGTGAAAACCTTTTCATCCCTTGGATTTTCTTTCAAGTTCCCTCAACCATTCATCAAATTTTCATTTTGGTACTTTCTTGATTTTACCTGAAGTATCAAAGAAAAGTTTTTCAGACAATAATCAGAATGTATTTAAATACCCACTGAGCCTAATGCTCATTAATTAATGAATAACTACTGAAATTGCAATTGGCTAGTTATTCCACAAAGAGGAAAAAAAGTGTGCACATGCTCAAGAAGTATGAACTATAACACTGTTGTCTCTCCAGGAGCAAATGTAAGATGTCATTGACTATGAAATACATCACTGTTTCAAGGATGGTATAACAATACAATATGTGTCAAGAACTGAAGAAACAGTGGGTTCACTTAGCTCCCGACTTCCTCTCTGCCCTTCCTACCCTCTGGGATGTGGCCTCTTCTCGACATTTAGCTGTGGAGAGTCTGTTCTTCCAGTCTTCAGATTGTTTTGGGGTTATTCATAGTAACGTGGCTGTTATCTTGGCATATTCATATACTGCCATCATCCCTGGAAGGCACTAGTAATCAGTTTTAAATAATAATGTGATGTCATTTATCTCCACATAATAAAAAGTAGTAAATTAAAGGATAAATTAAAATAATCAGTGTTCTGGAAGGGAGATTAGCTTCTTACACCATAAAATGGTATGTGAATTTGAACAGCTTTCTGGAAAGTGGGCTAGGTAATACATATATTTTTATTTTATTTTATTTTTTATTTTATTTTTTAAAGATTTATTTCTTTATTCATGAGACACAGACTAAGAGAGAGAGGGAGAGACACAGGCAGAGGGAGAAGCAGGCTCCATGCAGGGAGCCCGATGCGGGACTCAATCCCAGGACCCCAGGATCATGCCCTGGGTGGAAGGCAGATGCTCAACCACTGAGTCACCAGAGGTGCCCCTGAAACTTATTCTAATAAGATGATCAAAGGCATAATGAAAAAAAAATGTACAAAGATGTTCATTGATTTTTAGACTCCAAAATTAGAAACAACTTGAATGTGTAGGATAGGACACATTATATAAGTCATTACCAATTTGTAAAATAGAACACCACAGAGGCATTAAAAATAAAGTTATGGAAGAGTTTAGATAACCTGAAAAGTGTTCATGACATACTGTTTTAGGGAAAAAATAAATTGCAAGTACATACTACAGTGTAAATCATTCTTTGCATGGAAAATATCTTACAGTTATCCATAAATAGAAGTCTAGAAAAATCATTACCAGGGCAGCCCCGGGTGGCTCAGCAGTTCAGCAAACCTTCGGCCCAGGGCCTGATCCTGGAGATCTGGGGTCGAGTCCCACATCGGGCTCCCCACAGGGAGCCTGCTTCTCCCTCTGCCTGTGTCTCGGCCTCTCTCTGTGTGTCTCTCATGAATAAATAAATAAAATCTTTAAAAAAAATCATTACCATAATGTAAGTGTAGTCATATAACAGATGATTTTTATTTTGCTTTTCATACTTCTCACTGTTTTAGGATTATCTGCAATGAATCCATATTTCTCAAATAACTGTAAGTTTTTAAAAGACCATTATATAAATTGTATGCAAATTTTTCCTTACTACACGGATAAAAAAATGCCTACAAGTAGATCAGTAGTGTTTTTATTGGCTCAATATCTCCTTGGGATTTTCCATAGAATACGTGAGTTATGGAGCAGATTACTAAGTCTCTGGCTGTTCTAGCTTCTGAGAGGTGGTCAGTCAACACTGCCTTAACATCTTTACTTGGAATTTTTTTCCTAGCAGTTATAGACTTTATGGTCCATTTGTCTTAACTGATACTAAATTGACCTTTATTTTTAAAGGCCATTGCAGATTCATTTTTCTTATTTCCCATTTCCTCATTGGTCAGGGAGCAAGCAGTTGAATATTAGACTTTTACTGCCAAACTGATCTGAAGTTTGAGACAATTACCTAGAAACTTCAGCCTCAAGATCTGCCCATCCTGACTGACTATGGGCTCAGACAGACTTAAATACATTGACAAGTTGTCTTATATTTACAGCTTCTTTGTAATAAACCTCTCCGTAGAAGCTATGATCTTTGTACAGTTCATCATCTTATTTTAATTGCATTAATAATAGGAAATGGTAAATCCAACAGATAATCACTGTATAGTATTAGCTGGCATGTGCCATCAGCCTGTTAATGTAATTCTGTCCAGTAACTTCCCAATGAGTGGTTATGAGCATGGGTAATTGCATGTATATCAAGAATGGAAAAAAATAAAAATGGTGATTTAAAAGAATAGTTTTAAATTAGAAAAATATTCTAAGTAACCTGCTAAACCTCTGACACAATATAGTATTTAGATATTCTGGAATATAGGAATCTCTAGGAGGCTTTAAAATGATTTTTTATTATTACTTCTCTTGAGAAAGAAAATGTAGATCCTTAGCCATAAAGCTTATGATGATAAATTTTCAAAGTAAATAACAAAATAAAGAAGGTGATTTTTTTCTTAACAGGGAATTTTGAAAGTATATTTAAAAATTCTGAGCTGAAACTATATATAATGGTCTACTATGATATGCAAATATATTATGATATCACCGTATGTAAAAAACGTTGGTTAGCTGCATAGTTTTAATTGTACTTAATGAGAAAATAAGAGACTTTTTAAAAATATGTATTTATTCATTTTAGAGGGAGAGAGAGAGCATGCATGCACACACAGGAGGGTCAGAGGGAGAGAATCTTCAAGCCGACTCCCTGCTGAGCAGGGTCCTGAGGTGGGGCCCAGTCCAAGGACCCATGATATCAGGACCTGAGCCGAAATCAAGAGTCAGATGCTTAACCAACTGAGCCACCCAGGTGCCCCCAAATAGGAGACCTTTTAAAAGTTTTTAGTTTTTTTGTTTTGTTTTGTTTTGTTTTGTTTTGTTTTGTTTTGTTTTGTTTTTTTAGTAGCAAAGCAAATGTACTATTATTTTTCTGGGGTTTTTTGGGGGGGCGGATTCATATATTTTATTTTATTATAACATCGATATAATAAAAATTCTTTATATTTTTATTAACATTTTTCCATGTTCTCATACAGACCTAATTATTTCAATATATGTATTTTGACGATTAGAGATAGCATCGATCTATTTAGGCATCCCTGATTAAGGGAAGTCATTTCCCCCTTTTCTCTGCATCAAGCTATGCTGCATTGTGTACCCTTATACAGAAAACTCTTAAGCTTTTTGGTCCATAATCAGGCTCTTCTCTCATCAGGTTCCTTGATTGCAGGAAACCAGAACTATAGACCCATTAGCCATCTGCTAAGAAAGAGCTTAACTGATATTATGATGATCTTCAATCTATTATCTATTTAAAAATCTAAAACATGATTCTTCTACATATATAAGTTAATGCTACCTTGAAATACATTTAAAAATGATGAATAAAGGACAGATTATTAAATAAAGTATAACAAACCTGTGTGTGTTATCATTTACTTATTAATCATACCTACAAACTGGGAGTTAATTAAAATACTCCTTTTAACTTATAATGAAGCTTTATCTAGTTGTCAGAGCTTTCTCAGGGTTTATGCAAGTTCTATTGAAAGACTTATCTTAAAAACTTGCAATTTTTATAAGATGCCTTTGGAAAAAAAAACACACACACACACACACTAAGATTCATTCTATTGCAATATTTCCGCCTTCCCCTGAGTCTATTTTTGTTATAGCATGTACCACTTCTATAGTATTACTGTATATGTCTCCCTCTTTCAGGATGTAAACTCCTGATATTTTTAATTTGTTTTATTTACTGATGTATTCCAAGTGCCTAGAAAATGTGCCTTGTGTATAGTTGGAACACACTAAATATCTACTGACTTAATCTTGTCTTGGACTCTGTATTTTTGGGTTTTTTTTTCCACTTTCTCTTTCCATCTGACACCTGATTGGTGTCATTGTCTTAGGCATTCTCTATATGGTCGCCTCAGAAGCTCCAGGCTTAAATCATCTTAACAGCTAGCAATTCCAGAGGAAATACAGCTTCAGCTTCCTAATAGTCCTAGCAGGTTCTCAGATTATATATTTTTATTAAGCTGGCTGGTTCATAGGCCCATTCCTGAGCCAATCATTATGATGGGTGTGTGTAAGATGGAAAAATGATACACTTTGATTGTCTTGGATGTTACTTGGAATTTGGCCAGAACAACAGCAACATCCTCTGGGGGCTTGTTAGATAGGCAGATTCTCAGGCCTCCCTCCAGACTAAGTGAATCAGAATCTGCATTTAAACAAATTCCCTGGCTATATCCTTTACCCTATGTTCCCAGTTGGAGCTGGAAAGGTGGGTAGGACAGTGTGGTCACCAAACCACAAAAATCAAAAGTGGGAGAGAGATGATTGCTTAAAGAACTTGAATGCTCTTATCAGAAGGCAGAGGGATGTTGGGCATGCAGAAGGAAGAGGTACCCATTACAATGTAAAATATGTACTCAGCAATTATTATATGTCAGGCACTGTACTATGCCTTTTTGGATATTATATACTATTCCCAACATCATATAAGACATCAGATAGGATACCCTGGGCTTCAAGTGATTGAGTAATTTATTCAAAGTTTTTGTTGAGTAGGCAATAAGAGAGTTAGTCTATAATATAATGTCAAGCAGTTTTAAGTATCCTGGAGAAAGATTAAGTAAAATAGAGGGAAAGATCAATGAATGACCCAGAATGATGGGAACAAGGAATCAATTTACATAGGAAGGGCAGGGCGAATCTGAGAAAGTAAAGTCTTAACAGATGCTTGAATATAGTAAAAGACAACTCATAGAAGTTCCTGGTTAATACCATTTTAGAAGGGGGGGGGGGGACCAGCACAAAGCCATGAATTGAGAATGAACTTGGATGTTTGAAAAAAAGCAAAGCAATAGGGGCTGCTTGGTGGCTCAGTCAGTTAAGTCTTGATTTTGGCTCATGTCATGATCTCATAGGTCTTGGGATCGAGCTCTACTTTAGGGAGTCTGCTGGAGATTCTTTCCCTCTGCCCCTCTCCCCATGCATGCATGCACTCTCTCTCTCACATAAATAAATCTCTCTCAAATAAATAAATCTCTCTTTCTAAAATAAATAAATCATAAAGAAAAAAACAAAAAAGCCAGTGTGACCACAATGTAGTGAATACAAATGATTAGGTCATAGAGATAATCAAGAATCATTTCATGAAGGGTCTTAGGCAATGGTTAGGATATTTTCAATTATTCCAAGCACAATGAAAAATTCATCAGAAGGGACGCCTGGGTGGCTCAGTGGTTGAGCATCTGCCTTCGGCTCAGAGCATGATCCTGGAGTCCCGGGATCAAGTCCCACATCAGGATCCCTGAAGGGAAACCGCTTCTCCCTCTGCCTATGTCTCTCATGAATAAATGAATAAAATCTTCAAAAAAAAAAAATACATCAGAAGCTTTGGAGCAGGGTAGTGACATGACTTCATTTGTATTTCAGATATATTGTCCAGGGAGCAGGCAAGAGTCAATAAAGGATAGATAAATAATTGTAAGATGTCAGAGGGACTCTTTAGAAGCCTATTACAATGCTATTTTAGGCAAGAGATGAAAGATTATGCAACTAGGATGGCAAAGGGATGTTTGAGGAACTGAGGATATATTGTGAATGTAGAACAAATGGGAATTGTTAATGAGCTGAATATGTGAGTGTGAGTTAAAGATAATTACTCTTATGTTGTTGCCCTGAGAAAACGGGTGGATATTTGTGGTAGTTTCTGAAATGAAGAACTTTGGAGATGAATGAAGTTGGAAAATCAAGAGGACCATTTTAGACATGTCAAATTTGAGATGCCTATTTAAGATCCCAGTTAAATTGTTGGGTAAACAATTGAATGAGCTACTTTCAGAGGTTTGAGTTGCAGATAAGAGTTTGGGAAACAAGTGAGATTGTACTTCAAGCCACAGAACTGAATACTTCAGACTCTATTTCATGATCTCTCAATGATACAGGCTAACAAAGGCCTCACCACCTTGAAGCCATACCTGCTGGGGCACAAGGCTTCCACAGTCCCTGTAATAAAAGAAAAAAGAGCCAGAGGGTGTCATACCTCGCTATTGACCCAAAAGATACAAAGATACTGTTTCAAAGGGACACATGCACTCCGATGTTTATAGCAGCATTATCAACAATAGCCAAATTATGGAAAGAGGCCACATGTCCATCAACCAATGAATAGATAAAGAAGAAGAGGTATGCATACACAATGGAATATTACTTAGCCATAAAAAAGAATGAAATCTCGCCATTTGCAATGACATGGATAGAGCTAGAGGGTATTATGCTAAGTGAAATAAATCAGAGAAAGACAAATACCATATGATTTTACTCGTATGTAAAATATAAGAAACAAAATAGATGAACACAGGGGAAGGAGGGAAGAAAACGAGAGGAAGGCAAACTGTAAGAAAGTTAACTATAGAGAACAAACTGAAGGTCGAAGGAGGGAAAGTGGGTAGGGGATGGGCTACCTGGATGATAGGTAGTAAAGAGGGCACTTGCTGTGATGAGCACTGGGTGTTCTATGTAAGTAATGAATCACTAAATTCTACTTCTGAAATAAATAGTACACTATATGTTAACTAACTAGAATTTAAATAAAAACTTGGGAAAAAATATATAAAGGGATATAAAGAACTTTGGGTGCACCTGGCTGGTTCAGTCAGTAGAGCATGCAACTTTGATCTCAGGATTGTAGGTTCAAGTCCCACATTAGATGTAGAGATAACTTGAAAATCTTAAAAAAAAAGACAAGTCACATTTGTCCCTTTCTCCTATTGGTTAGGAGCAGTCAATGCCTTTGCTTAATTGCAGGGGCTGAAAAATGTGGAGAAACACATGAATGCTGGATGATTACTGCTGTCTCTCACATAATATCTTGCTTGGTTTTGAGGGCTCAACTAATAGTCGTTTTTATTTATTTTTTAGTTTTATTTTAATTCCAATATAGTTAACATACAGTATTATATTAGTTTCAGGTGTACAATACAGTGATTCAGCACTTCCATACACCACTCGCTGCTCATCCCAACAAGTGCACTCCTTAGCTCCCATCACTCGCTCCACCCATCCCCCATTAACCTCCCCGCTGGTAAGATCATTGTATCCTCTGTAATTAAGAGTCTATTTCTTGTTTTGTCTCTTTTTTCTTTGCTCATTTGTTTCTTAAGTTCCACAGATGAGTGAAATCATATGGTATTTGTCTTTCCCTCAGTTATTTCACATGGCATTATACTCTTTAGCTCCATCCAAGTCATTACAAATGTCAAGATTATACTCTTTTTTTTTTGTGGTTGAATAATATTTCTATATATCAGTAAATATATATTGATATATATCTGTATAGAGAGAGATAGATCTCTATTTTTCTATCTATCTATCATCTATCTATCTATCAACACATACACACATACATACAGCGCATCTTCTTTATCTGTTCATCTATTGATGGACAATTGGGCTGCTTCCATGATTGGGCTATTGTAAATAATGCTGCCATAAACATAGGGGTGCTTGTACCCCGTGAATTAGGTTTGTTTGTTTGTTTGTTTTTTAGATTTTATTTATTTATTCATGAGAGACATACAGAGAGAGGCAGAGACACAGGCAGAGGGAGAAGCCGTCTCCAGGCAGGGAGCCCGACATGGGACTCAATCCTGAGACCGCCGATCACACCTGAGCCAGGGGCAGGTGCTCAACCGCTGAGCCACCCAGGCGTCCCAGTATTTTTATATTCTTCGGGTGAATACACAGTAGTATGATTACTGAATCATATGGTAGCTCTATTTTTAACTTTTTAAGGAAACTTTATACTGTTTTCCACAGTGGCTGTGCCAGTTTGCATTCCCATCAACCACGCAAGAGGGTTCCTTTTTCTCCAGTCCTCACCAACACTTGTTTCTTGTGTTTTGATTTCATTCTGACAGCTGTGACTTCATACATCATTGTAGTTTTGATTTGCATTTCCCTGATGATAAGTGACGATGAGCACCTTTTCTTGAGTCTGTTGGCCATCTATATACGTCTTCTTTGGAGAAATGTCTGTTTGTGTCTTCTGCCTTAATTTTTGGATGTTGAGTTTATAAGTTCTTTATAAATTTTGGATATTAACTGTCATAGTATATCACTTAAAGTATGAAAATATAGCTACAGAGGGAAAAAAAAAAACATCCTCACCAACATATTATGATAAGCCCACAGTATTTTTGTGTTTTTATAACAGTAATGAAAGTAATTATCTAAAACCAAGACAAAACCCATGTTGCAGTGGCAATACCAAGGGGTGGCTTAGCGATGGTAGGGTAAGAAGATTTTAGCTTCCAATAGTATGTCGTTTTCCACCAACCAAATCTATGCCAAATCTAATGTGGGAAATTAATATTTTTTCTTATCTAATGTAAAATATATGCAAATGAATCTTCAAACTCCTTTCCAATCAGAAACTGCCTATAAAAGCTTCCTAGGGGGTTCCCTGGGTGGCGCAGCGGTTTGGCGCCTGCCTTTGGCCCAGGGCGCGATCCTGGAGACCCGGGATCGAATCCCACGTCGGGCTCCCGGTGCATGGAGCCTCTTTCTCCCTCTGCCTGTGTCTCTGCCTCTCTCTCTCTCTCTCTCTCTCTCTGTGACTATCATAAGTAAATAAAAATTAAAAAAAAAAAAAAAAAAAAAAAAAAAGCTTCCTAGGGAAAAATTCTGGAGCCAGGACTATTACATTTTAATATGATGAAAAAGGAAGAATACAGATACATAAATAAGCCATTTCAATTAAATTTGCCCACTCAAAAATGAAACAGAACAGCAAAACTAGTGAATTAAATCCTCTGAAGCTACAGTGCCCCTTTCTCCTCCTCGGGTCCAATGGAATTTCTTTATATGAATTTCAAGACTATTTATTAGATCATTGCAATTGATACAGCCTGTAACACAAAGAGAAATTCTTGTAATGATCTATCTTGTAAATGTTTTCCAGCCTCTTTTTTGCAAGTTCTGAAGAGGATTCTTTTGAAAGCAAATATTTATGTGTTTAAAAACCCCAAAGACCTTGTTATTTTTTGTCCAAACACCAGCTAGAAAGATCAATACTGCCTTTTAGAAGGAAATGGTTTGGCTGCTTATGTATCATCAGAATGCTTTCTGACAACACTAAGGCATTTAATTTTGGAAAAACAAAAATTAAGAAGAATTTTTGAGGAATAGTAGGGAAAGGTGGAAACAGATGATAAGCTTCAAGAGTGTTGCCACTTTTGAATATGGCAACTCAAATAATGTCATTTATAGACATTTGAATTGTCTAAAATATTATTCATTTTTTATGAAACAAATGTTAGGTTTTGTTGCCTAGCTGGCATAAAATATACTGAACTGGGCCATTTTTCTTTTTCTGTGCTAAGTCTGGTTGCTTGTTCATCTTAAAGAAACATGTTAAACACAGATCTTGTCAACATAATCTAGGAAACGCAATCTTCTCTCAGTTATTTAGTCATTTCGGCCAAATAATTTTTAATATTGATAGTAACGAGCAAATCATGTCACCATAGTATTTTTTATATAAAAATTGTTATTTTTAACAATTAACTAGAAAGTTAACTAGAAAGTTTCTCAACTAGAAAGCACCATTTTATGATCATCAAAGGAAATATACTTTTAATGTCATATATTCTGCTATTATATGAACTGAAATTCTAATGCTCACATGTGAGTATAAGCCATTTCTTTATTTTAGTTTATTTATTTAATGACTTACTTATCCAAGTATTTGAGGTGGCTCACATAAACTCATAAAAGAATACAGGGAAAAAATAAAGAAAAATCAGGTCTATGGTAAATCTAGATAGTATAAAAGTTCAAGAAGAAAAAAGTTAGAACACATAAGTATTCATTGTGGGGATCATATTTATATAAATTTATCATGAAATTTATGGCGGTGAATAAAAGACCCTTCGAAAATATGAGGATTAGAATTTTTGTTAAAGAGGAACAACCACATTATCACACAGTTCAGTTAAGCTTTAATTATGAGATGCTAAATTAATACCAATTTACACTTATTTGATTAATTATTCAATCTAAGAAGTATAAGTACTTGGTGATAAATATTTGCATTTGAAAAGTCATAACCAAAGGAAAAGCTGTTTTTTATATCTATTTCATGTACTAATTGGTTCCTAGTAAGAAAATCAGTGTAGTAGCAGCTGCATATGCAATTGAATTTGATGGAATTATAATTATGGAGGGAAAAAAACTGATAGCAAAGTAAACAGAGTGAAACTGTACTAAGTCGAAAATAGCACAAACTGATTTGTGTGTTTCTCTGAAAATTTCCAGGTGTTGTCAAAGTGGATTATGGAGATGTGTCAGTCAGAAAAACACTAAGAGAAAATCTGAAGTGTAAGCCCTTTTCTTGGTACCTTGAAAACATCTATCCGGACTCTCAGATCCCAAGACGTTATTACTCACTTGGTGAGGTATGAATTATTTATTTTGGTTAAGTTATAAATATATTTTGCAAATAGAGCAATCTCGTAGGAGCTCAATATTTTTTATGTTATGAATAAAATGCTTTGAGGGCTTTTAAATAGATCTATTTTAAATAACTTTTCAAGTCACTAATGGTTTCAAGGACCATAAAGGTCTTTATCATTGGAATTGGTGAAAGTAAGAGGATAGTTTAAGACTAAATAGTATCTTCTTGTTTCTTTATCAACAGTTCAGAAATTTTTTGGTCATATGGGCCTTATGCTCTTTAAAATTTATTGTGAACCCCAAGAGCTTTGGTTTAGATGGGTTAAAATTATTAATATTCACTGTATTGAAACTCAGCCTGAGAACTGTAAAACCCATTTATTAATTCATTAAAAACAATGTTATACATTACATATTAATATAAGTAATGCATTTTTATTTTTATTTTTTTAAGATTTTATTTATTTATTCATGAGAGACACACAGAGAGAGAGAGAGAGAGAGGCAGAGACACAGGCAGAGGGAGAAGCAGGCTCCATGCAGGGAGCCGGAGGCGGGACTTGATCCCGGGTCTCCAGGATCACGCCCTGGGCTGACCACTGAGCAACCCGGGCTGCCCAATAATGCATTTTTAAAAACATATTTTCCAAAGTAAAGTCAGATAGTAAGATTAGCATCAATTATAGTTTTGTAAATTGCATTACTGCTTGGCCTAATAGAAGTTACCTGGAGTCCTGTATCTGTTTTGGTATTCAGCCTACTGTGCAGCACATACCACGTAGCCTCTGCGGGACTCCTTGTACTTCACGAGGAGTGAGAGTAAAAACGGCAAGTAAGGGCACCTGGCCCAGCGGTTTAGCGCTGCCTTCGGGCCAGGGCATGACCCCGGGTCCTGGGATCGAGTCCCTGGTCACGCTCCCTGCGTGGGGCCTGCTTCTCCCTCTGCCTGGGTCTCTGCCCCCTCTGTGTGTGTGTGTGTGTGTGTGTGTGTGTGTGTATCTCATGAATTAATAAAACCTTTTAAAAAAAATGGCAAGTAATACCTTAGTGTTATTCGGTTTTTTGGTAAAGATGTTATTTATTTGAGAGAGACAGAGAGCATGAGAGAGAGCATGAGCTGGCGAGGGGCAGAGGAAGAGGGAGAAGCAGACTCCCTGCTCAGTGGGGAGCCTGATTCGGGGCTCAGTACTGGGCTTGAAATGGGGCTGGATTTGAGGCTCCGAATGGGGTTCCGTGTGGGGCTCCACAGGGGCTGCCTCCCAGGATCCTGGGATCATGAACTGAGCTGAAGGCAGATGCTGAACCGACTGAGCCTATCTTAGTGCTATTACTGAAATCGTGTTGACTTTGTAGGCCCACTGAAAACCATAGACCCTCTACCATTGTTTTCCAAAATATCCATTATCTATAGAAATATGTAGTTGGCTTCATTATGATCATATAAACATATTCGTAATATATATTCAGTTGCCTGAAATAAGAACCATTTCTTAATTTTATGTCCCAAATTGGTAACTTCCCACTTAGTAGGGATTAGTTTTGGGAATCAAAACTAATTTAATATTGGGTTTAATTAAAGCATTTTGACAGAAATTATACAATGCACTTGGAAAATAATTTAATTAAGTTTGTCCTTAGGTTGGAACTACCATTTTTTTAGGTCATAATAGTAGAATATCTGAAAATGTGTAGAGTACAATCTAACACTTTTTTGGTTCATTTGCCAAAAGTAATAATCTGTAACTTTATCCACTCTCTCACTTTAATCCATACACATAATTTGATTGATTAGAAAATAATTAAAGCAAAAAATACTGAAACTTAATGGAACCGTAGCTGGATTGTCTTTTAAAGGCTGTTTTTCTGTGTCCACATCCCTGCTCTAGTCGTCAGATCTCCTCTTCATTATTAGCCATGTAAATATCTCTTTATAGAATCCTTCCATTTACATCTCTTTAACCTTAATCTGAATAATGTAGTGCAAAGTTTCACATGGCATAACAGTGAATGTATGGCTTTTGCTTTTGTTGTTGTTAAGATTTATTTATTTAATTTGGAGAGAGAGTGTGAGCTGGGGGGAGGGGCAGAAGGAAAGGGGGAGAGACAGAGATACAGAGAGAGAGAGAGAGAGAGAGAGAGAAGCCGACTTCCCTGAGCACAAGCCCATCATGGCTTGATCTCAGGACCATGAGATCATCACCTGAGTTGAAATCGAGTTGGCTGCTTAACTGATTGAGCCACCCAGCCACCCGTGTATGACTTTCTAAGTGTGACTCCAGTTACTTAATATTCCTGTGCCTCAGGGTTCTATTTTTAAAATTTTTGTTTGCTTTTATTAAGGGGGAGGGTTGTTGCCATTGTTTTCAAATATGAAAGTTTTATTTATGCACTGATGTTACAGGGGTTTATATTCAACACATAAATTATGCAAGTGCTTTTTAAACTAGAACACTGGAACATCTGGGTGGCTCAGTGGTTAAGCATCTGCCTCCGGCCCAGGGTGTGATCCCCGGGGTCCCAGGATCGAGTCCCACATCAGGCTCCCCGCAGGGAGCCTGCTTCTCCCTCTGCCTGTGTCTCTGCCTCTCTCTGTGTCTCTCATGAATAAATAAAGTCTTAAAAAATAAATAGAATAAAATAAAATAAAACAAAATAAAAGTTTGTATGCCAGTTATTATGATCTAGTGCTTCTGAGGATCCCCCATATCTAATACTTACATTTCTTTGCTGAAAAGTTTGTTTGAACAATTGTGAACCTGACCATACCCTAAGACGAAGGGCATGTTTCTATTCTTGTTTAGTGTTTCTCCCACTGCAGTCAGTAGTCCCAGCTGATGAGTGAACATTGATTACTTTTTCTAAAAGGGAGTATGAGCAGGGCCTTATAACAAAACAGATAGGAGTAAGGAGGACTTTCTGGAAATTTTCTGGGGCCACCAGAGTGATTCCTGAGAAAGGCCTGTAAAACAGAAACTATATGTTTACTTCTGTGCTAAAAATCCAATTTTATGGTTTCTTGCACCAAATCAGGGAAACCTAATTAACTGACTTCCTGAAAAAGTAAAAATATACTGCAGGCAAATTCCTTTGTACAACCTACTGATTTTAAATTAGCTGTCTTCTGTGACAGGTCAGACGGCCATATTTTAATGTACAGAAATAGTTTGAAAGAAAGAGACTGTGCTTTCTTGGGTTTTTGAGACATATACAAGAAGAGGCAGTTTGTTGTTTAAAAAAATTTCCAGGCCTTGGAGGCAAGCAGGGGAAGGTTGAAATCCTGACCTCATTGCTTACAACTTGAGTGGCACTAGGTGTTCTCTCTGTAGCTTTTGGCAGTGTGTAGATAATCATAAAGGGATGTGGTGATGACTGAAGATCTAGAGCATTTAGCACAAGAAGTGGTAGAGCGCCAGTAGTAACAGTTATCGTAATTATTATAGCTACCATTTGTTGATTTCTTATTAAGTCAAATATTATGCTAGATGCTTTATAATAATTATATTATTCAAAAATCTCAACTCTATGACTTGGGTTTTGTTACGATCCCAATTTAAAATAGAAATTGATATGTAGAAACTTTATGTGATTCACCCGTGGGTCACTGAGCTAGCTAGTAAAGTCAGGATTCAAAGACATGTTAGTCTGATACTAATGCTCACTTTTTCTTATTGCTAGAAAGACAAAATAGTTTCTGTTATTTATTTATTTTTTTAGATTTTATTTATTTATTCATGAGAGACACACAGAGAGAGGCAGAGACACAGGCAGAGGGAGAAGCAAGCTCCCCACAGGGAGCCCTATGTGGGACTCGATCCCAGGACCCCGGGGTCACGCCCTGAGCCAAAGGCAGATGCTCAACCACTGAGCCACCCAAGTGCCCCAAATAGCTTGTATTATTACAGTTTGTTTATTCAAGAATGCTTTCATTAAATAAGAAGTGGATTTGGAACCTATGTATTACATGCTAAGGATGCAAAGTCAAATAAGGGAAGCCCTTTGCTCTTAAGCCATTCTGCTGAAATGGGAGGAGAGATAGCAAAAAAGAAACAAATAGTGAAGAAGTTCAGAGAAATAGGGGCGTCTGAGTGGCTCAGTTGGTTAAGTGTCTGACTCTTGATTTTGGCTCAGGTGTTGATCTCAGAGCCATGAGATCAAGTCCCGGATTGGGCTCTGCACTCAGTGGGAAGTCTGCTAGAGATTCTCTCTCTCTCTTTCTACCCCTCCCGATGTTCTCTCTCCCAAATAAATAATTAAAAAAAAAAAAAAAAAGAAATTTAGAGAAATAAAAGATGTCCTACATGAAGTATATAGTCATGCTATATAAACTGCTGCTTCAAAACCCCCAATAATTTTTTTTAAATCTGTGATAATGTGTTGTTTTAAACTTTGTGGGGTATTAATGTGCTGTAGTTTTCCACTTTAAAACCAGCCTTAAAGAGAGATACAATCCAGCATCTGTTTCCATGGAAACAGAAGGACAATTTTACCAAGCACTACTTCCCAATTTGATTTTGCATAGTCATGTATACATAATTTAAGACAGACATTTTGATAATGAGTTTGGAATGAACTGTTAATGGATAACAGACATTTATTTAAACATTTTTCTTTCTCATTGCTTACCATTAACCATTTTTAGAAGAAAATAAAAAGCTATCTTTCCTTATAAATGAAGGTATTTTTTCTTTGCAAATAGAGCCTCAAGGAAGTATCAAGTGTCCAACCTACTTAACAAGACAATAGATTGTTTCTTTGTTGTGTGTATGTGTGTATATATATATATATATATACTTTTTATTTATATTTGTATGCCCTCATCACTTAAAGTGAAATTGGTAGGACTTAACAATTTACAATTTCCTCAAGTTTCAATGTTATTCAAAACCTATTATGTAATATTGCAGTGTATTGGTGAATATTAGCTCTTATCTGTCAATTTCTCTTTATAGCTCCCTTAGCTGTATTGGAAGATGCAAATATGATATCAGTTTCTCATTATCCTAGATCACACCAAAATAATCATTAGGAAAATTATTGATATCAGTATCTTAATTTGCTGTTTGAATTTTATTCAGGTAATTGAAATATTCTTTATCCAGCCCATGAATTACATGCAATTTCCAATGGGAAGTTAAAAGCTGTGCAATTGCTTTGAACTAAAACCTTTAAGTAGCTTAATGAAGCATGTGCCTTTTAGGCTCAGTAAGCATATCATAATGGAATGAGGAAGTCAAGTTCTTTGCAGCATTAAATTCTTTCTTAACTAGCCTTTTAGCTTATATAGATTTAACATGTCCGGTTTTGATCTTGAAAACATAAAGGCGAATTCAAGCATTGAAAAATGGGATTCTAAAGCTGTAAGACCTCAAATTTGGGGGCCTATGACAAGCCAGCATTTAAGAAAAAAAATGTTTTGTGAGCTATGTAGGGCAACAGGGAGAAGTGGATTTCTGTAGCCAAGTGACTTAACTCTAGAGGCTTACCATTTATATTTGCATATGGCTTTGAAGATGTTTAGACATTAGTCTCTGCATTTCAGATTGCCTACTCAATCTCAGAACTCCTTTGCCTTTTGTCTCCTTTAACAATAATAGTGAGTTAAGGTTCTGGTACATATCGTTACCGTTTTCTGTAAATATTGTTAAAAAACAAATTTATGTAACTATTTTAGGCAGGTGAAGCTGCTTGGCTGCAGGGATTAAGGGTGCAATCAATGACTGCCAAAGTCAGACGTGAAGATGCTTAGAGATTTACCCTCTGTTGGTAATCAGGAGATCTATTTATAGATTCACAGCCTTCCTGATCTTTCATCAGGATAACCAGTGCGGAAGCCTTGTTTTAGATGACATACACTAATGTGCACATTCTCTTTACACATGATATATTTCACAAACTCTTTGGTACTGAGTAGCTGATTTTCAACCTAGGGTAACTGAACGTGCCTCAGTTACAGAAAAAAGATGTACAGAAAAAAGATGTTACTCTTCATTGGATGTAACTTTAAAGACTGTTGTAGCCCACCTGTGGACAAAATGAGTGAGTTTATCACCTGAAAAAAATATTTTTTATTTCACACTGCTGAGAATTAGACTAGAACTAATTCTAAATTCACTACTCAGGTAGATATTGGCACACACAAAAATGGTTACAAACTATATGCCAGTTAGGCATTTATTGAATTCTCCCGGTGTTCTTGTTGTTTGCTTTTGTTATCCACCAAAATAAATGAAAATGTTTAATGTTCTAGGGCAGCCTGGGTGGCTCTGTGGTTTAGCGCCGCCTTCAGCCCAGGACTTGACCCTGGAGACCCAGGATCGAGTCCCATGTCGGGCTCCCTGCATGGAGCCTGCTTCTCCCTCTGCCTGTGTCTCTGCCTCTCTCTCTCTGTCTGTGTCTCTCATGAATGAATAAATAAAATCTTAAAAAAAAAAAGAAAGAAAACATTTAATGTTCTATACTTTGTGTATGTGTTGCACAGGGGTAAGTATTCACGTAATCAGAATTTTTAGATCTTGTAGTCATTAATCAGGGCATTTTGTTTTTTAATATTTATTTGAGAGAGAGCAAATGAGCACCTGAATGGAGGAGGGGGCAGAGAGAGAGGGAGAGAGAGAATCCTAAGCAGACTCCATGCCTAGCACAGAGCCCTACTTGGGGCTTGAGCTCACATCCCTGATAACCCGAACTGAAATCAAGACTCAGATGCTTAATCAACTGAGCTGCCCTGAGGCCCAAACAGGGCATTTTAAACCCTTCATACATAGCAGTCAGCTTGGACTTGTTAAATATATAGATTTTGCACTCATCCTTCTGATTTATGCACAATTTGGTAAAGAGAAAATATACTCAAATGCATATTCACTAGAGCAATTATAATATGGAAACATTAACATTAAACTGGAATTCACTGCAAATGTGCCTATTTCTTCTTTTCAAGTAAAGAGAAACCAAACGAGGTTGACATATGTAAAATAACGATAATGAGTAACATAATGTGCAATTGAAGGATAAGCATGTGTTGGAGTAATTAAAGCAAAAAAAAAAAGCTAGTTTAAGTTTAGATTATTATCTTTAGCATGGATTTTACATATTGGTTTTGGAATGCAGAGGTATGAGGGTGAGGAGGAGTAAATGCCCCTTTTTAAAAATTGAGTTCTCATTGTTTCTTGCTATTATAATCCAGCAGAGGGAGCAAAAGCTAATGAACAAACTTGTAAACGGTAAGAACATTACCAAGGATGCTGTTGAGTAGAAACATTTAGAAAAAGACTTGCTGATTTCAAACATAAAAACACAAGTGGTAAAAAATACTCTCAATTTTATGTCATTAAAAATTGTTTTCAAGCAATAAAAGATTATGTGTAAACAAAGGAATCAAAGCAGACAACAATTAAAGTTAAAACTATGTTGGCCCTATGCCACATATTCAAAACTATACCATAACTTAAAGAATGAACCAAAAGACCTGAGATCTACCAGTGTGCTCTACTTATGTGAATGCAGGTCATAAAACAGAATCTGTAAGGAACTTCTAATGAATGAAGATCATGAGTAGTGGTTTGCCTAGATTTTTCTCAGAATTAATGTCATGACCAAGTAATTGGTGTTGTCAGATAATATGGTACCAGTGACAAGGTCAAAGTTTTTCTTAAAATTCACTTTTTTGCTTAAACAATGTTCTTTGAGGTTCCAGGGCATTCTTAGAAAGGTTCTGATTTTAAAACCACACAAGATCATCCTAAAGCAGATCATCCTTTGCATCTCAAAAAATAAGGTACATAGACATCTTACAATTTGTAGTAAGATTTGTTTGATGAAGATTGTCAGTACACATTGGTGATCATTTTTATATTTTTAAGAAAATACAGCAGATACCCATAGTGTTGGGTTTATTGACTTAAAAACAACCCCAGTGTACACTAACTTGCCTTCTAAGTGTGCATGGCAACATAAACCTTTTGATATTGTCTCTATCCAGATGAAGGATCTTATTTATTTATTTATTTATTTATTTATTTATTTATTTATTTTAGTTGGCTATTGATCCTTCTGTTCCTGACATTCTATGTCCCATCCTATTCGAGTCTGATATCATCTTGGCCATAGCCAGAAGTTATTTACATGACCTCAGCCCAACAGGGTGGTACTCAGCATCTGGTCTTCTTGACTTGGTCCCCTATATCTGATTCTAGCCTGCTTTTGTTTCTTGTTCCATATATCTTCCCATTATCTGAATGAAATATTGTTATGTTTACTCTGGTTGGCTACAACTCAATCCTTCTTGCTCCTTCCACACATCCTTTTTGACAAATACTGCCTGCTTATCTGGATGTCAGGATTATAATGTTCCTTATTTGGGCAAATAATTTAACTTCATTGTATCTTAATGTTTTCCTTTATGAAATGAGGATAATAGATTGATTTTAAGTAATAAATTACTTACAATCATAAGTGCTTGGAACAGCACATAGCACATACAATTACAATTGCTAATTATTATTATTGGTGGCAATGGTAGTAGCAGTCACCCCATCTCATTCTGACAGCTGTCCTAAACAACTGACTCCTATTTGTTTTTAGTCTAGATCCTAAGTCTAGGAACCTCACCAGATTTGACTTGAGTTTCTATTTTGTATCTTCTTAGCCCCTGCTATATTCTAAGGAACAGGTAATATTACATGTCCAGAAATTACCAAACCACTTTGTGGAATAGTTAGAACATATCCAAATTAGCACAGGATTCTTTTCATGAATTTCCCCCAAATCAGTCTATTTTGGAAATCAAAAAAAAAAAAAAAAAAAAAAGGTAGTGGCAGCAGTGACACAGTTAAAACAGAAAGAGCATTCAGATAGCAAAACCAAAAATTGATAGAAAACACTGACCACAAAATTAAGTGGCAAGTATTCTCACAAATCCTAAAATACGAGCTATCAATTTCATGACCATGGGATATTCCATGGAAGGAAAGCAATGGGATGTCCGATGGAAATGAGACCCAGATAACACCCAAATTGCCAACAGATACTCATAAGAAATTGCTTCAGGCCAATTTGAGAATAGTAGCTGAAACTGAGAGAGGTGTTTTTACACAATCTACTTTGTAAGTCACTGAAAAATCTCCTTTCTAATGTCTGAAAGGCTTAAGCAACCTGAGACCTGTGAATTCTTAAAAACTCTCTAGCTGAAGTTCCTTCTTAGGAGAAACTTCAAGGAATAAGCCCAGTTGAAGAGGTAGAGACAATAGGGACAAAGAAAATGGAAAGCCCAGGTGAAGACAAAAGCGATGAAAAAGTAAAACAAGACAGAATAAGAGAGGGAGACAAACCATAAGACACTCAATCACAGGAAACAAACTGAGGTCGCTGGAGGAGTGCGGGAGAGAGGGACAGGGTAACTGGGTGATGGACATTAAGGATGTAATGAGCACTGGGTATTATATATAAGACTGATGGATCACTGACCTCTACCTCTGAAACTAATAATACATTATATGTCAACTAATTGAATTTAAATAAAATCTTTTTTTTAAAGGAAAAAAGGGGGGCACCTGGGTGGCTCAGTAGTTGAGCGTCTGCCTTTGGCTCAGGTCATGACCCCAGAGTCTTGGGATCAAGTCCCATATCGGGCTCCTTGCAGGGAGCCTGCTTCTCCCTTTGCCTGTGTCTCTGCCTCTCCCTGTGTCTCTCATGAATAAATAAATAAAATCTTTTTAATAAAAAGAAAATAAAATATAAGCGATGAATAGAACCAACCAGGGGATCTCAAAAAATAGAAGGCAATTTTGTTCAACTCTTCAGAAAAGTGCAGGAACAGGAGAGCTAGACTTGTGTAGTGAGAAGTGGTCTCCCATGTGAACCTTCCCTGTCAGGGACAACTGGAAATGTTTGCCCTTCAACTTCCCCACTGCATACTGAAGGAATCACCTTTACTATGAAAACCACCTTTTATTTCCATCAGTGCCCAGAGTTTTCAGAATGATCCACAAAACAGCTAAGCCCCCAGCTAGCAAGTACTCCATTGTGTTCTCTTGCTCAAGGGGGTTTTAACCCTGAATATACGCTCCAATCATTTGCAGAGCTTTAAACTGTCTCCTGGTCCTTCTCCAGACCATTTGGATCATAATCTATAAGGATGAGGCCAATCTGAAGTATATTCTAAAAGCTTTGCAGGTGGGAACCACTGAAAAAGAACTTACTTTAAAAAGGAAAAGTAATTGTAATGTCACCATATAATATCAAGACACTGCACACCTCCCTCCAGAATGGTGGTTGCTAAACTTTGCTGTACATTAGAATTACCTGGGGAGATTTTTAAAACCTCCAATGGCCACGTTACACCCTTTACTAACTAACTGGGAATGTGTGGACTTGGATAGTTTAAAGACGCCAGGTGATTCCCCCCCCCCCCCCCCGCCCAAAAAAAAAGAAAAGAAAAGCAAGAAATGATCTCCTCATCAAACCCTGTCTCTTAAAAGAGGAGGAGAATTGGACTCATGGAATAATAAGAACAGCAATAGTAAGAGAGGATGGCCACAATAAGCACAAAGATAACGTGAGGAGAATGATCTCTCTGTAAACAATGCAAGGACGCCAAAGCTTTATGCTCATGGACAAGAAAAATATAACCTAATATTTCAGAACAAGCTAAAAGAAATTGTATAATAAAATGTAGAAAACAATGCTATAAATAAAATTTATATTACCTCTTAAATAAGAGCCAAAATTGCAGTAAAGATTTAGAAATTAAGGAATGAATTCATTTAGAATCAAAGGCTAAATTTGAAACAACACGAGTCAATAATCCCAGAAACCCCCATTAATCTCACTTTTAATAGAAGGTGACATATAGAGAGATAAGCAACAAGATCCAACATGATAGGATTTCCTAGTGAGAAAAATCAAAACCATAAAACAAAATGAACATGAGCACCTATAACTTAAGAACATGCACCTGAAAGTAAAATGGAAACTACACATTGAAAAGGAATGCTATGTATCTGGAAAAGTGATCCAGAATAAGCAATATTATGATGCATTGTGATAAATCTATTCAACTTTAAAGAAAAGAAAAAAATTAGTTTAGCATTCAGGCAAATGGACATTTGTGAAAAAGAATAAGGTAAAGAAAACCAGATTATCATTAGACTTTTCAAAAGCAACTATTTGTGCTGGAAGTAAATAGAATAATATTTTAAATATTACTCAAGGAAATAGATTGTGAGCCAAGGATTTCAGATATACCAAATTGATTTTCAATAGAAAGGCCACAGATGTATTTATCAACATGCAAGAACTCAGAATGTTTTTCCCAGTAAATGGAAACAGAAACATCATTTGGCTGTTTGCTCAAGCAAAACCTTAGAATGCTTCTTGATGTCTTTTTCCCCCTGTCATAGCTCATATGCAATTCAACTGCAAGTCTTACTCGGTTCTATCTTAAAAGCTTCCCAAATTTGGGACCTCTGGGTGGCTCAGTTGGTTGCATGTCGGGCTCTTGGTTTTGGCTCAGGTCGTGATCTCGGCATCCTGAGATCAAGCTACCCCTCCCCCACAACTCCATGCAAGTCTATTTGGGGTTCTTTCCATCTGCCCCTCCCCCACATACACTTACACTCTGTATCTCTATGTCTTTAAAGTAAATCAAAGAATCAATCAATCTTAAAGAAAAAAATGCCAAATTTGACCTATCGACCTCTATTGTTATCCTACTATTTCAAGCAGCCATCATCTGTAGCTGGCAGGACTGCAAGATTCCCCTTATGTGGTCCTCTGCTTTCACTAATGCCTCCCTCTGGTCTGTTCTCCACACAGCGGCCAGAATAAGCTATTGATAGGCCATCCTCATGCTTAAAAATGCTTCTGTCAAGGTATGTACTGGCCTGAATATGGCTTTGAATCTGTCATCCAGCAAAGAGACAAAATATTATAAATGATTCAGCCTGGAGTCCCTATTAATTATTAACTAGTGTCTCTTCAAGTACTATGAATCTAGCAGAGGTCTTTTGAATCAGATTGCATTGCATAGCTTACATAAAAGGTGAATTAATCACTTTGTGAGATATTTATTGCCCTAAGTATTATAGAATTACACTGTTCTATACTTTTTTAGGATAATAAATCCACAGCATTTTATCATTTCTCAAGTTTGCCTTTTATGAAATGTTGACAAGAAAAGTCAATAGAAAGGACCGAAGAATATACGTGTATGTTATGTCTTGATTAGATTATGCGAAGCATAGGCAGACTGATATGCTACATCATATATCAATTGTTACCTTTTTCAATCCTATCTGAGCTAAAGGTCCCCCCAAAATCTTGAACTTTTGGGTGTAGTCTCCATATCCTCCAGTGCCTGAACCAACCTACATCAGATAACTTAAACCCACCAGTTTGGGACTTGCACATGATTTTGCTTCTTGAAGCTTATATCTTTTCTCTTTATTTTCTTTAAAGATTTATGTATTTATTTGAGAGGTGGGGGGAGAGCACAAGCAGGAGGAGGGGCAGAAGGAGAGGGAGAAGCAGATTCCCTGCTCAGGAAGTGGTGGGGCTCCATCCAGGACCTGAGCTCAAACCAAGAACAATGCTTAACCTACTGAGCCACCCAGGTGCCCCTCCTTTCTCTTTAATATTCATGATGTATTCTGTCCTTTCTAATGGATTGCAGCTCAGATTTCTTGAGGAAAGCATCTATAATCCTGCTCTAAATCTCAAGGCATTTAAACAGGGCTTGACAATTCTGCTCAGCTCTTCCAACCCTTCCAAAGTATGAATTCCAATCCCTATTCTTCCTAATTGCTGACTGGGGCCCTAATGCAAATCACACCATTTTTCCCAACTCCAGGAACCATTACTTGACTTTTGGGTTCTACGTCATACAAAAGAGTGATTCACATAAACCTAATCTATCCTCTTTAGAAGTTTTTGATATTATTCATTTGCCAATATGAAGAAACATGTGGTTAAAGCATAGATAACAAAACAGATATATATGCAAGTAATGTCTGAGTGAACAGTAAAATATACATGTTCTAAGGAGTCAGAGATAAGAACTTTTCAGAAGCTGAATGGACAAATATAAATACATACTTGGGATTTAGACTAAAGGAAGACATAAAAACATTCCATTTATTAGAAATGCCATTTTGATTATTCATTTGTGCTTGCTTTAGTAATTTTAGCATCTTTAAACTCAATAAATGGCTTTCGCAATTACATGTGTTTCAAATACATATTAACATTACATTAATTATGGAATTAATGCAAATGCAGTATTTGAGTATAAAGCAAGCATCTTATGTTTGGCAATTTAATCTTGTTTTTAAGGAATTTTTAATGTGAAATCACCATTTAGTCTTGCAGTAGCTTTTTTTAGGTCAACTCTTTTCCATTACATTTGGCATTAGGAATGAAAAGATTGTATGAATATGTTTTACATATTTACAGAAATAAACAATAATTAATCTTTATTAACATAGGATGGAACATCTAGTAATAAGGCAGTCTAAAAACACATAAATTTGAATATTTAACCAATTTATTTCAATTCCTTTGCATATGTTGCCACAGGAGTTCCAGAATAGACTATGTTTTTTTAGAGAAATTTGGCAAATGTCCTAATTTTAAAAGGATTTAGGAAAGAATAATTTGTAATATGTAGATGTTTCCTCTTTCTTTGATACCATGCTATAAATGAGGAGTGCCTCTTGATTAGCTGCTAATGACAATGCTATTGCTGTTCAAATTTACTTTAGTAGGAGATCAGAATTTGTACAAAATTAAGAATAGACAGAAAAAGAAAAAGAAACACTTAAAACAATGAGCTCTTCTTGGAGAAATTTCCTTGCAAACATGTATCATCTTGTTATCAATATACAATTTGATGATACTAGGAAGATTTTCTGATTTTTTTTTTTAAAGATTTCATTTATTCATTCATGAGAGACGCAGGGAGAGAGGCAGAGACACAAGCAGAGGGAGAAACAGGTCCTTGTGGGGATCCTGACACGGGACTTGATCCCAGGACCCCGGGATTACACCCGAGCCAAAGGCAGATGCTCAACCGCTGAGCCACCCAGGTGCCCCAGAATTTCTGATTTAAATCACTATCTGACTTCTGTTTTTGTGTGTTTCCTCTAGATAAGAAATGTTGAAACCAACCAATGTTTAGACAACATGGGCCGCAAAGAAAATGAAAAAGTGGGTATATTCAACTGCCATGGTATGGGAGGAAATCAGGTAAACTCTCTCTCTCTCTCTCTCTCTCTTTTTTTTTTAATCAGCTTCATCTTTGGGGGAAAATATTGCTATGAAAACTATCACAGTAAAACATGACTCACATGCCAATAACGATAAAGTTTTAGCTTAGGAAATTAATGGGCCCTCAAATCAAGAACTTATTTGGCTCTTTTATTACCCCAAGTATCTTAAGAAAGCACCACATAATTTAATAAATAGGACAACACTTTCAGTGAGCCCAATTAATGAAGATAGCCAAATATTTTAGACCTATCTCATTTTACCATGTATGAGCAAATGAAGGCTACATTTTGTTCTACTAACTAAATAGTATAAAATAATCCCTCAACAATCACGATGTTTTCCCAATCAACATTGGGAAATTAATTCTAAATTTCTAGTGATTATTCTAAATTTCTTTTGTCAATGTTTATGTATATCATGTTTTCTATGAATTTCTGAGATTCAGTAAAATTTTAAAATGCACAAATAAGCACACCTGTTATATATTTGCTTTGGGTATCTGAAGATACCCTTTGAACGAGGTAAAAATGTAGTATTTAAACAAAACTGATGGCTGACTAAAAGTCTAGGATAGCTTTTTTTGTGTGTTGCAGTCCAATTATCAGAGATCTGTCAGATTATAACAAAGATTCTTGTGCTCTCTTTAAATGTTGGAATGTGGCTCTGCACGTAGATGTCATATGAAGACTCATGTGGAGGCTGCTTAGCTCTGAGTCTTCAGGTGGAGGAGCCCTGCTGTCATGGCCATCTTGAGAGGCAAAATTTGGAATGTGTAGGAATTCATAACAGAGTTTCAGGTGCTAATCCTCTGTAGACAAGTTATCCTCAAAAGTCGAGGAGAAACGCACCAGTGAGTTCTTAATCTAGTTCATTAGAGTGAAATAAGAAAGTAAAAGTTATTCTATGTAGCACAACATTATGGTTATACTGGTAATGCACTGGTAATGCAGCTGAATGTGTCAAGAATCTACAGAGAAAAAGCAATAACCCTACTAAGTTTTGACACCATACTTCAAATAGAACCTGTGTGATTTAATAGAGAACATTCAAAAATGAGATTTTCTTCTTAAACAACAAACAAAAGAAAGATTAAAATCCTAATTTGTATTCCAAAATCTCAACTTAAGCAGAAAGATATTTAAGTCAAGGTTTTTAAATTATAGCATAGAAAAATAACTTTGTGAAAGAAAATAGGAGCAATTTAGAGAGTATAATGGCAGAGCATTCAGAAATGGTCCAGCTTTTGTATTGATTCACAATGAATGTGAGAGGCCTCTACTACCCAAACCAATAGAATCCCAATGAATTTAACTGGAAATGGCAAAAAGCTTAATTGTTAGAGGACTAAATGTGGAGGGTTTAATTTTTTTCACAAATGGAATTAAGAAATCTGAAGGTAGTCCACTCTTGACATTTTTCAGGTCTTCAGTGACTTGTCAAGAGACAAGAAGTTTCTTTCTATTCTTCAATACTTAAAATTAACTCTTATCATCAGCTGATCACATGAGGGCTGCTGAAACTCCAGACATCACATCCACATTCAAGGCAGGAAGAAATCAGGGTAGAGAAGAGCTCTAGTTGCCACGACTGTCCCTTTATTAGGAAAAACAAATTCTCTAAAGGCTTTACACTCTTCCCTATAAGTCTCTTTGACTAGAAATACTTTACTTGAATTCCTCTAGCACAAAAACACAGAATATTTTACTAGACTTAATGTGTAAATGTCCTCACAGTCTATGTACCATGGATACTGAGTGGACAAGTAGAAGTGTCTCCATAATGTGTTTCAACAGCTTATGAAAAATGTTAATCGATCATCTGCTCCATGATGACCAACAGAATTCCAAAAACCCACATTATTTATGACATCATTTTGGTTCTAATGCAGGTGAAAATGAAAATAGGTAATGATGAGGATGACAACCTAGATGAATTATCCTCATAGATTTTTTAAGTTGCCATAGTTAATGTTAAAAAGATTACCAGTCATAGACCTGTATTTGTCTAAATGACACAAAACACCTGGATCATCACTGTTGAAAATTACATTATACTGTTAAAAAATACATTATGTATTGTTATAAATTATTCATTTATAAGTGTTCAAATACCCAGAAATAAACTATTCCACTGTACCATAACCTTGTTGGCAGGGACTATGTTTTATTCTTCTCTTCATCTCCAGTACTTGGCCACGGGCCTGGGATTTGGTAGGTAACTAATAACTAATAATCAAGGAAATAGATGAAAGAATTCATGGTTAGAACAATAAACTTATACCTCAGTACTATGTAGACATTGCCATAGAATGCTGTTATTGTCATAGTAACCAAAATTATATAAAGACACCGATCTTAGGGATTCATAAATAAAGTGAACACACAATAAGTAAAAAACCCATACCTGCATATATCCTAATGTCCCTACATTATCAACTTAATGGCAAGGTAGAAAGTAAAACCAATATTTTTCCATCTATATAAATAGTTACTCATGTCTGCAGATATGCATAGGAGACAGTTTACAGGAGACCTTTTGGCTATAACACAAACAATGGACCCAACTCAATATTTACCAAAACAGGAATGTTTAAATAAACTGTGGTGCATCCATAGTATAGAATAGTACATAGCCGCCACAGTGAGGGAAAGAGGTCTATATGTATTGTCATGGAAAATTAAAAGGAGGGAAAAAATCTAGAATAGATTTTACTTTGAATGACCTCATTTATAAAAAATATATGTGAACATTTTTCTCTATAAAGCATCTCTAATGTCTATATTTATATAGATGCAACATAATCTGTTAGAAATGAATAGAACTCTACTGGCATATAGTTACTTCTGGTGAGAAGAATGAGTTCGAATTAGGAACTATACTTTTTACCCCACATTTTTTGTATAATATGTATTACTTTCATAATTAAACAAAAATAGAGAAATTGACTAAAATAAAAGTATCATTTTAAAGCATTGCTCCCACCTGATTAATTGGGTCAGTTATGGTAAATTACTTCATATTTTTTAGCTTTAATATTTTATTTGTAAAATGAGTAAAAGACTTTTACCCAATTTTTTTCCTCTAAAGATTAGTAAAGTTTATATAACTAACACTAGCCTGTCCTATACTCACTATTGCCATTAACTATTCTCTTTACATATTTCCATTTCTATTCTCAATTGTTTCTCTTTTCTCTATAAGAAAAAAAAAAGCGTCCATTCAGTGGCTAATGCCAGAGGCAAGGTAAATGCACAGCACTTCCTATAGTATTGTTAAGCTTAATGAAATGAATTGCCTTTCCTGTTGTTTTAATGTGTATTGTGAAAAAATTAAACCATCACATAAAACCCTACTATAACTTATACTTTGATGGAACTCAATATTTCTTGGATGATTAATCCTAGTCGGTCCCTAATTAGGGACATATTTACATTTTTTACTTACTTTTTAAAAGAACAGATTTTAGGAATTTATTCTCAGAGCTACCTTCCCTGTTTTTATTGTTATTCTTATGTTACCATAGAAGTGGTATCTATTTTTATGGTTATTTAGTTTAAAATTTTTAAAAGTAGCCCCAACCCATATAAAATATTCAAGTTTCCCACTCCTGCTTTTACACAAAATCCATAACAAATGTTAAGATTGTTTTTTAGCATTTCCAGTCAGTTTCATTTCTAAAAGAAGGTGCTTTATGCTTGTGACAATTATCTCTTTAACCATTTCTCCTTGCACAAGAGTTTTGGTAATTTTTTTTTTAATGTTCTTGGAGATATCAGGAAGAAACTTACTTTTCAGTAGTTGCTGAAAATCTTTTTCTTAAACACTTAAACACTTAAATATCCAACATATTCTCCCTTCACGCCTAGCATCTGCAGGGCTTGGGATGTGGTAGGCACCTAGTAAAAACTAGCCACATAAATGAAAGAATGCATGGAAGTTTTTGTAGCAAGAATACTTTAAAAAATAAAGCACCAAGTGTAGAATTATTATTACATTCAATATTTGATCATCTTTAGGTATTCTTTTTTTTGAGGTATTCTTTTAGAACCTTAGTAATAAGAATCTTCTGTCTCAAAGAATAATGACAAAATTAGAAAAAGTCCATTCCTATCTGTTCTTGAAATGCTTTCATTAACAAATAATATGGTGATCATAAAACACCTTCAAAAGCATGGCAGAAATAGGAATTTGATTAAAACTTGAACATAAATTTTTATAAGTGAAAAAACCTTATGGTTTCCTGGTAGAAAGTATGTCACTAAAAGTTATGGGATTGTCTTCTCTATACTTCTGAAAAGATGAAGTTGATTCCTGAAAGCATTTCCATGTCTCCTACAATGCTTATGACTCAGATTTGTATCTTCAACCCCAGCCTCTCTCCTGAACTCTGGAATCTGTTGCCAATTAATTATTGGGAATCTCCACAGGCATCTCAAACTCAAATATTTCCAGACTGTGCTCATTTTCTTCTCATAAGCATCCAAAATTGAAACCCAACATAGACACTTCTAAAGTTTAATTGGTCACCCAATCCTAATATTTGCATGAAAATAATTTATCTTGACTCCTATCGCTAAGACTCTTTAACTAGGGCCTCTATCTTTGTCGTAGCCTGTGTCTTCTTTCACCTATGTGGTCAGAAAACCTCAGTATTTCCACATGTCAAATGGAATTCCATACATACATTCTGTGTATGCCACATTATAATTAAACGTTTATTAAAATCTCCAGCAATTCTCCACTGCCCAATGTTATTAGCATAAAAATTCCTTAATTATGTATTCCTTAGTTATGTATATAAACAAAACCCCACATAATTTTATCCTCATCTGACTTCCCAGCATTGCCTCCCTTGATGTTGTAACAGTTTGTGTGTGTGTGTGTGTGTGTGTGTGTGCTGCAGACATATGTCTTACGTCTATTCCCTGTAAGCTCTGTGCATTTTCCCATCTCTGCAGTTCACTGATCCTTTTCTTTCTACTTGCACTGTTGACCGCATACTACTCCACTCACAAACTTAAGAGACATACTCTTTAAAACCCAAATAATGTAGCTTCTTTTTGGCTATCCATTGGCTAACAACTTCTTAACCTTAACAGGGCATATTTTAATGAATACACACTGTAATTTATTTAGTCAATCCCTTATTATTTATACACAGTACCATTAGTGAATTTTTATTGTTACAGATGAAGCTCATAAGTAAACTTGCAGCTAAAATCTAGTGACCACCGGTATTTACTTCTTTAGAAATAGTGTCTAGAAGTAAATTTGATAAGTGAAAACTTATGCAAAATTATAAGGCTTTTAATATATAGTGACAAACTGTCCTTTTTAAGGTTTTACTTGTTTAATGGGACTAATCCCTAAATTACAAAGAGGCACTATGATATTGTACATACATTACTGCTTTTGATTCCCACAACAATCTATGAAGTACTAGTATTATTATCCTGATTTTACTCATGAGTCTAATGGGAACCCTGAGAGATTGATAATATGATTAGGAGATAAAGCCAATTTGAATCTAAATCTCGCTGACTCCCCATCAAGTGTACGTTCATTGCATTTGTATTGATTTCCAAGCCCTCGCCCCCAGGATTGTGATGGGAGTAGACAACCCTAAACGGGTATTATATTTTTGCTTTGTTCTGTTTTTCATCTTTGTCAATTTAGTATGGGAGAAACATTTTATCTTATTTTAAATCGTATCTCTGTTATCAGTACACTTAAGCAGTTCAAAAACTGACATCAATACTTTGTGTAGATCTTCTAGGCGGGTTTATGCTTTTGTTTTTGCTTACATTTTTGTTGGTGGTTGAAGGAGTTCTTGTCTCTCTTGTCCACTTATAAAAATATTTTATGGAGACTATTACCTTTTGTGATACCTGTTCCAGATATTTTTTCTGATGACATTTTGTTTCTAGTGTATTTTGATGTGCACACTTTTAAATAGTTTATGTATTTCAATCACTGCTTGCCTTTATGCTTTCTCTTTTTGATGTAAAAATACCATTCTTTTTTAATGAGGTGCTTTTAAGTGATATTTACATCACCTTAAAGGAGCCCATATCAAAATTGGCAAATAGACCTTCCTCTTATTGGCCATATATTATATCTGACACTATTTTTTATTTAGCATTTATATAAAATATATTTATAATTAAGTACAAACTAGATTAATATAATATTTATAAAATAACCATTTTTCTTTAATAACAAGTGTCAGTATAAAATTTTTAAAAATCCAGTGGTGAATGTTTTCCCTTTGGGTTCCCAAACCTTGGTAATAAAAAGGTGAAAACTCAGCCCCAATACATATTGTACTCATTTTTTCTAAAGACAAAAATATAAAACGGTGGAAAAATACTCATATTTTAGCAAATGCATTTATAATGTTTCTCTTTCTCCCAGGCGCCACTGATTTGGAGAGAGCTAGAAAGCATATGGAAACATTCCATGTAATTTATTGTAGTAAATGATTCACAGGCATTTTTCAAGGTAGCAAGCCTTTAGGGAAGCTTATGCTGGCCATTTATTAAAACCTAGTTTTCTGCCAAGGTAAAGAAGAGATCATTAGGTCTTATCCATACTTTCAGACAAATGTCTCCTCCTCTAAAATGTAACTACTTGTATCTAAGAAGAATCTAAACCTATGACAGTAAACAAATTTTGAGAGTAAACAAATTCTCCCAATACAGACCCTCTCTTAGAAAAAGCTTAATTATTTTAGTAATGCATTCTAATGTACTCACAGATTGTAATGAATACATTCATCCAACGAAAATGAATTGACTTTACAGTTTGCATTTTTATCAGTACTATAATTACTTAGAAGCCCTTTCTACATTAATTTGGTCCCCTTTTAGTAAAGTTTGCACAATAGAATTAAAATCACCAGGGTAAATTTGCAAGTGAAATGAAATGGCCTGGGAGGAAAGAAGGAGCATGTACTATTCATTAAATGTTTAAATGAGCTGGATACAGGCAAGCTAGTGAAGAGCTTCATTATTTATATTAAAGGAATATCTAGTGAGCTTGGAAGCGATTGAAATTTGCAGGAACTTAAACGTAGGGTATGATTTTTGTCTACTTTGCCTGGTTAGAGTGTGTCCTGGCATAAAAACAAATAGCAAATCTATCGTGTTCAACCTCTGTCTTTCCTTGGTAGGAGTTACTCAGTGATTGTGAAATTGTTTCTTAAGGTTTCCTATAAAATGAGCACTAATATTGGCCATTTCTTAGATTTATCTTTTCCTCTAGGTGTAATTTTATGTATCTCTACATAACAACAGTTAATATCTGTCACATGATATTTTTTTCAAAAGCTATGGAAAAATTGGCAGCTCTAGTTAACCTAGAAAGCAATTTTACTATTTTCCTGTAAAGTACTTAAAATTAATTCCCTGAAATTCTACATTCATTTAAATAAGCCACACGTTTGGCTTTGAGCTTTCTAGCTATTCAGTAGGAAGTTGGTTATGATTCATTGTGTCAATAATATAAAAACAAGGCACCTTCAGAAAGGTTCAGTTATTCCTGGTGTTGAAATGATAAAAATTTCTACTGTGATTCCTGATAAAGAAAGCAACAAGGAGGGATACCAGACTAAACTTAGAGGAACAACAGTCCTCAAGAAGTCATTTTTGGGGGCTCCTGGGTGGTTCAGTCAGTTAAGCGTCTGCCTTCAGCTCAGATCATGATCTCGGGGACCTGGGATGGAGCCCCAAGTTGGGCTCCCTGCTCAATGGGGAGTCTACATGTCCCTCTCCCTCTCTCTCCCTCTGTCTCTCTCAAATAAATAAGTAAAATCTTAAAAAAAAAATAAAAGTCATCTAGGGAAACAACAACGATATCAAAGTTATGTCAGTGTACGTAGCAGGACAAAAGAAATATTTATTCTGTTCTTAATCAATTAGTTATGATGTATCATATCATCCTATGCTCTACAGGCCTTAAATTTCTATAGGGTTAAATGTTAAAATACTTTGAGCTTTCTGGGAAACTCAGGTAAGTTTATATTCATTTAATTAAGGGGATTCTCAGAATTTTTTTAAGACTTCCCTTAAAAAGTTAAATATCACACACTCTCAGAAAGAAAAAAGTACAATACTACTTGTTTAATAAAATCCCAACACACACACACACACACACACACACACTATTTCTCTTATCTCACACCCTCAATAGAACTTTTCTTACTGAGAAAGCTAAGCTGTTAGCACAAAAATCTACTAGATGAAGAATGTTAGCAGCATCAGTCTGTTCCCTTAGCTCACCTGTTTATCTCCTCTGCAGCCCATGTTAAGTACAGACTCCAAGCTTTCCGCTAACATTTCCAACATAAGCCTGTCTGCATTCAACCATTTAGTCCCAGCTGAGCTTTTCTCCTCTGCGCTATTTCAATCCTCTGAACCTCATTCCTTTCTCCATTTTATCAAGTGCTTTTCTCCTGACTTAGTATAATTCTTCTTGACTTAACACCTTAGTCTTATTATTACTCTAAGCTATTTCCTTGTTCAAGTAATCTTCCTGCCGACATTTTCGTATATTTAATATTAAAAAAATTGATAATGTGAATGCATGAATCTACTATATATAAAGAACGTTAAGGTCCTTTGAAATGACCTCCTGTTTTTCCCCCTTAGACCACACGTGTGCCTAAATTTCACTTAAGATATAATTATTTGAATTTACCATTTGAAGCAGTTTATAGTAGATGAGGTAATAATTTCATCTTGGCTTTATCTAGTAGTAAAGGCTACTTTATTAGCTTCTAAATAATGTGAACAATGTCTGTGATTTCTAAATTAACAGCGTTGGCTAGCCCACTTTTATATTCACCTGGAGCCAAGCAGAATCCATACTTCTAATTATTTGCTTTGCTGTTCCTAAAATACTCTTCATCTTACTGAGTTCTTAATTCTACCATAGTTATTAAATTTTATAGAAGAGAAGTAACAGGTAATGTTACTGGAGAAGGTCTCAGAACAATGTGAAAATTTTGAGCAACCTGTCAGTTACCAGAACCTAATGGTTTAAAGAAAAAACAAACAACTCCGTTACTCAAGAGTTCCTTGAACACTGTATATATACCCAGCAATGTATGGTCACCAAGACGAATGTGAAAATATACCCAAAACTCCAACTCTTTTTTGTGAATAAGGAAGTTGATAAAGATGCTATCCGTTTCATGGACGAGGAGGCCTTCCATAAGTGTCCCTAAGAGAATTTCTTACTGCACTGAGCATTAGGAAGAATTGGTTGTCTCTTGTGAAACAGGTTTTTCTTTTGTACTGCCATACACATGGTTCATCCAGGGAAAATTAATAGTATTCTCTGGAAAAAATATTTATATTGACCTTACATTGGATTCTTTTATTCTTGTAAACATTACCATTGTTTACGCAGATGGGTTTTTTTTCTCTCTCATTTCTCACTGCGGGTATGTTACATATCAATGTAAAATTCTATTCAAGTCTACTTCCACCTTTTTATAAGAAGAAACATAAACAAATAAATAGGCACAATCTCTATACTCCATCTTGATGAGAATACAAAACAATCATGTTTGAAACAAAAATATATTTAGATGCCTTTGCCTTAGGAGCCATTCAGAAAAAGGTCTGCTAAGAGCAGGGGTGAGTCTCAAAGGCTTCACCAAGCTGCCGCTGGGCACGGAGAATGGAGCATATGCAAGGACAGTGAGGATACTGGCCCAAATGGAGTAGAAGGTCTGTACTGAGGAGAGAAGAACATTAAGTTTTATAAGGAGAGGAGCTAAGATTATAATAGAATGTAAATGTCAAGCAAGGGAATTTTTATTTGAAGGAACAAAAGGAGCAAAGAGCTTTCAGACTGCAAAGGTTGTCAAAGGAGAGCTTGTAACCTGTTTCTAATACAACCTCATGAAAATACCTGGACATGAACTCGTGTTATTAAAAATGACAAGGTGAATACAGCCCAGATGAAAAGGGCTTTTTATTCTTGTTATTTAGTACCCAAGTATAATTTCACCACAAGTGGGGAGAGACTGTAGAACATTCTTTCAGTTCATTTCTTTTATTCTCTTATCAAAGGACTTGATCCAATAGAGACCAAGAAGCTACATGTAGTATATACAGAAATGATGTTTCCATTAAAGAAAAAAAAGCTTCAGTAGGTTACCATAGGAACAGCCTAGCGTCCATTCCAAGCTCTAATAAAGGATCTTAGTCTAATGAAAACCTACCAGGTAGGTATATTTCTACTCCAACTTTCTAGTTTGCTAACTTTTTAAGTAGATTTAGGGAATGTTCTTTTTATTTAAAAAAAGTATAAAATGTGTGTGTATCAGTGAGGATATGCAGAATTTTTTTGAGACAAAAAAAATAAAAAATAAAAAAATTAAGCCTGAAAAATTCAAATTTTATGCTCTTTGTAACTTCAAGGAATGGTCAAAGTGGCCTTTATAGCTCACAATGGACAGTGTTCAATCCACGTCTGACACACTGCTAAGAGCAAGTGCCACTTCTATGTATCAAAAATGGTCACATTATAACTGCATCTACTAAAGAGACCTCTTCTTCATCTTGCCAGTGAAACATGTGGCCCAAACAAAATTTATGATAGGAGTCTTAGTGTGTTACAGATAAATCTAACATAAAGATATGTCCCCCAATTTTTGACTGAAGTTTTTAGACACATGGTAAAATTGACCTCTGAGATCTCCTATAAAGAAGAATTCCAAATAATTTATGTAGATAATCCCCCTTCCAGAAGGTAGACTAACTCTCTTGCCCACCTTGCTTGTGGACTGTGCCTATTGAGTTGCTTTCAAGCAGTAAAACATGGAAGCTAGTAGTGGTGGTGGTGACTCGACAATGGACAAACACGGCTGATACCACCCTGGGTAAGTGAGCAAGGCTCTACATCGTAAGTCATGTTGGTAGCATGCAGACTTGAAATGATGTGATGAGAATGGCACTTCACCTTCATGGTCTTCCTCTCAAAAGCATTCTAACCACAAGATAAACATTGGACAAACCCAAACTTAGGGACATTCTATAAAATACCTAACCAGTGCTCCTCAAAACTGTCAAAGTCATCAAAAAGAGGAGAATTTGAGCATCTGTAAGAGCAGGCTGAGACTGCAGGCTGAGACATGATGACTCAATGTAATGTGGTATCAGATGAGATCCAGGAAAAAAATGAACATGGGATCAAATGGACTCTTTTTGGAAAAACAGTGAAATCTGAATAGGCTAGAAACATTTTCTTTTTCTTTTCTTTTCATTTTTTTAGAGTTTAATTTTTTAAAAATATCCAAGAAGCAAATGTTAAGTGTGTGAAAAAGATGTGGGATTTGGGGGCTGATAGGCTACATGTCAGAGATGGGTTTTTATAAACTGAATGAGTGGGGGAATTTATTTCACATTTTCAAGCCCGGGGATGCCTGGGTGGCTCAGCCGTTAAGCACCTGCCCTCCGCGGCCGGGGGCGTGATCCTGGAGACCCAGGATCGAGTCCCGCATCAGGCTCCCTCATGGAGCCTGCTTCTCCCTCTGCCTGTGTCTGTGTGTCTCTCATGAGCACATACATAAAACCTTTAAGACACACACACACACACGCCCCCTCCTTATTTGTAACGAGAGGAAATACGATGCTTATCCTGAAAGGTCATTGAAGAAACACATAGGATATGAGGCCTAACTTATCTCCATAAACAATATGTTTAAAATGACTTCATTCTTGCCCAACACAGGGCAGGCGGCCCTAAAGGGCGTGGGCTTTCTCTCCGGTACGGGCGGCCCAGCCTCCAGCTCCGGGGCCAGCTTTACCCTTCGCTGAGCACCTGCCGCAGAGCGGGCTTTCGCGGCCCAGGCCCCCCTCTGCCCGCCGCGCCCGGCCTGACCCCCCGGAGGCCCCGAGCAAAGCGAGGGCGCCGCGGCTCTTATCCCCAGCTCCTTCCCCCTCGGGGGGCCGCTTATTCTAGAGCAGAGAGCCGCAGCGGTGGAAGCTCGTTATCCACAGTAGGCCTCGTTGTAATGTGCTCCTTGTTCTTTTTCCTTTCCTACTCCCCTGCTAGTCTTCCCTGGGATCATCTGACTTTGCGGCAATGAGGAACACCAGAAATAAAAAGGACTACTTTAAGCTTGAAACCACCTAGAAAAATTTAGTTTTATTTGCAGCCAGCACAAAGGTTGTAATAATCTGGAGGCTAATTTTTTTTTAAATTTTTTTTTTAATTTACTTATGATAGTCACAGAGAGAGGGAGAGAGATCGAGGCAGAGACACAGGCAGAGGGAGAAGCAGGCTCCACGCACCGGGAGCCCGACGTGGGATTCGATCCCGGGTCTCCAGGATCGAGCCCTGGGCCAAAGGCAGGCACTAAACCGCTGCGCCACCCAGGGATCCCTGGAGGCTAATTTTTTAAATTATGTCTAATCTAAAGAGTAATTTACTCTTACAGATAAGGGGCAGTTGTAACTGATAGTAAGTGTATCCTTGTGCCATCTAGGACATTATAATTTGCCTTTTGAGGCTTTTAATATATTTTATATATTTAATCATTTTTGTCATTTTTATCCAATGCCATATACCAGACTTCCAAGAAGTGCCTAATGATACAGTGTAAGTGCATACCTTTTAAGACAAGACACATTACCAAAATACCGGTAAAAATATATTCAGGAAGGATGGCACAAAGTCTTTCACCATGAATTTGTGGCTAAAAATTCTAAAACAAATAGACTAGTTTATAAAGGTGTCACATGAATGATACATATTATTGCTGCTACATCTATCTTCCATTTGCAGGCATAAATCAATAAGAACCTCAAAGACCAAATATCTTGGTGCTCCATGGTACCACCCAATGAGATAGTGATAGAGGGAAAGTATGTATTAAATTGCCTATGACTGAAGGAAATTATCCTATCCAATAATCCATTTGACTTTCTTTGCAATTTATATGTGTGAGGATAGATTGTTTAGAGAATAAATATTTAAGGAATGATCTAACCAGGGGAAATATAGCAGAGAATACCATCAAGAGAAAAATAATTTGTTATAGAAAATCATTACAATGAGAACATGGAGAACAGAGTTCAAGGCAGGTTGGAATAGTGGAGGAAACCCTTACAAAAATGTTGGCACCCAATTAAACGTTTGTGTTTTGAATTCAAAGTTTCATGAAGAGCCTATATGGTTCAGAGAATGCCTAAAGCATAACATACCTAAAAGTATTTATTGAATAAGAAGATGGATGAACGACTGAATGAATAAATAAGCAATAGAGACATCGCATGGGAAAAGATATATGACATCATAAGGTTCATTCTAATTTTTGTATGTATTTCCTTTTTCCTAATGGGCACTGTATCAGTTTTCTATCGCTGTAGAGCAAGACACCACTAATTTGGTGTCTTACAAGAACACAAAATTATTATCTCACAGTTCCCTAAGTCTAATTCAGGTCCAATGTAGGTCTCACAGAAAATCCGTGTTGGCCAGTGCTGACACCTCACTGGAGGCTCAGGGTCCCCTTCCAAGCTTCCTGGTTATTGGTGGGTTTTAGTCCCTTTTGGTTGGAGAACTGAGCTTCCATCATTTTGCTTTTTGGTGCGTAGCTTTTTTTTCCCCGTTGGCTCTCTACCAGGCGTTGCTCTCAGCAGCAGGAGAAGGGAATACTTCTCCCCGCCCCCCTGCTAGGCTGGCCCTCCCAAACAGGCCGTGTGTGTCTTCAAGGCCAGTAGGAAAACCTCTTTACTTTGGCAGATTCTAGGTCTTCTATAACATAAAGCAATTGTGGAGTGACTTTCCTGGCAAGCACAGTCTCATGCACACTCAAGGGGAGAGTGTGTATAAAGCGCAGGTATATTGGGATGGGAATCTTGGGGCCACCTGAGAACTCTACCACAGCCACATAAAAAACAGCCTCTGCACAGTCAAGCCTGTCTAGTGAGATATCCAATTGGGCTTAAACTTGCAATTTCTATTCTTTGGTGCTACACTGGTAGAGTATGAGTACCTGGAGCATAATGTTATATGTACCAGAGTTCTTAAAATGTAGACTTCCTTTAAACCCTTCAAGCAGAGTAAAGTATTAAACATACATAGACTGTAACATCGGTGGTGTTTAAAATGGGAAGATTTAAGGGTGAAGTAGAAGGAATATAGAATAGGAAGGAACAGAAATGTCCCATCTATTATTGTATTAATGAATCCTGCTTACTATAGTACCTTACTCCCTTGCTCAGTAGTTTACAAAGTGAGCTAGAGATCCCAAAGACAAATTGTTTTCATTTTACTTGAAGAAGTGATTCTTGGGCAAATATTCTTGTCCTAGAATTGTTTCCATAGTGTCCAGAAATCTATGTTCAGCATTTGTTACTGGGACAGCAAGACTTTAGAAATAAAATAAAATGTATCACAAAGATGAGACCACGTCGGCGAGCACGGATTACATGCCTGCATTTTGAGCAGGTAACTAGTCCCGGGCTCCGACTTTGCCTGACGCACCGCAGCAGCCCCTGCGGCCCCGGGGGCAGGGCACGTGGGGGGGCCCCGTGACCGCGCACCCGCTGCTCCTGAGGCCACAGGGGAGCCGTGTCCTTGCCCGGGCCCGCCGCCCGGTGACCTGCCGCCCCGCCTGCAACGCCGGGCCCGGCCTGCCGGGGGCGGGGGGCACCAGACTCCGGGCCCGGAGCAGCTGGGTGACCCAGCTGGGTGACCTCGAGGCCCCCGGGGTCATGGGGAGGGGCAGCTCCCCCCGTTGGGCCCCCTCAGGCCTGCCCCACCACCACCGTTGAGGGCTCCTCCCCAGGCCTGCTCCCCCCCGTCGGGCCCCCCCAGGCCTGCTCCCCCCCCCGTCGGGCCCCCCCAGGCCTGCTCCCCTCGTCGGGCCCCCCCAGGCCTGCTCCCCCCCCGGTCGGGCCCCCCAGGCCTGCTCCCCCCCGTCGGGCCCCCCCAGGCCTGCTCCCCCCCCCGTTGGGCCCCCCCAGGCCTGCTCCCCCCCGTCGGGACCCCCAGGCCTGCTCCCCCCCGGTCGGGCCCCCCAGGCCTGCTCCCCCCCGTCGGGCCCCCCCAGGCCTGCTCCCCCCCCCGTTGGGCCCCCCCAGGCCTGCTCCCCCCCGTCGGGACCCCCAGGCCTGCTCCCCCCCCGTCGGGCCCCCCCAGGCCTGCTCCCCCCCCCCGTTGGGCCCCCCAGGCCTGCCCCCCCCCCCCCCGGTCGGGCCCCCCAGGCCTGCTCCCCCCCGTTGGGCCCCCTCAGGCCTGCCCCACCACCACCGTTGAGGGCTCCTCCCCAGGCCTGCCCCCCCCCCGGTCGGGCCCCCCAGGCCTGCTCCCCCCCGTTGGGCCCCCTCAGGCCTGCTCCCCCCCGTCGGGACCCCCAGGCCTGCTCCCCCCCCCGTCGGGCCCCCCCAGGCCTGCTCCCCCCCCGTTGGGCCCCCCCAGGCCTGCTCCCCCCCGTCGGGACCCCCAGGCCTGCTCCCCCCCCCGTCGGGCCCCCCCAGGCCTGCTCCCCCCCCCGTTGGGCCCCCCAGGCCTGCCCCCCCCCCCCGGTCGGGCCCCCCAGGCCTGCTCCCCGCCGTTGGGCCCCCTCAGGCCTGCCCCCCCCCCGTCGGGCCCCCCCAGGCCTGCTCCCCCCCCCCGTTGGGCCCCCCCAGGCCTGCCCCCCCCCCCCCGGTCGGGCCCCCCAGGCCTGCTCCCCCCCGTTGGGCCCCCTCAGGCCTGCCCCACCACCACCGTTGAGGGCTCCTCCCCAGGCCTGCTCCCCCCCCCCCCCGGTCGGGCCCCCCAGGCCTGGCGCCTCCGGGAGGACGGCCGAGAAAGCCGGTGGCCGAGCCGAGGGCCTTGGTTTGCTGTCCCACAACTTTCTTACTATTTCAGTACAAGCCCACCTGGGCTGTTCCTACCGAATGTGGGAGAAGGAAACTATATCCTGTGTCCGCGAGCATCTGAAGGTAATTGAGCTTCAGGGTCCCTGTTAACAGACTCCGCACCGCAAATACCTAAGGGATCCGGGCCCCGAGGTCCAAGGGCCCGCGCGGCCGCAGGAGGCAGCAGGCGGCGGGAGGAGGTGCTCGCCGAGGCCGCAGGGGCCGCAGGACCTGCCGGGCGGCTCTGGCTGGGGCGAGGGAGGCCGGGGGCGGGGGAGGCCGGGGGTGAGGCCCGGGGACGGGGGAGGCCGGGGCGGGGGAGGCCGGGGGTGAGGCCCGGGGACGGGGGAGGCCGGGGGTGAGGCCCGGGGATGGGGGAGGCCCGGGGCTGGGGAGGCCGGGGGTGAGGCCCGGGGACGGGGGAGGCCGGGGGTGAGGCCCGGGGATGGGGGAGGCCGGGGGCGGGGGAGGCCGGGGGTGAGGCCAGGGGGTGGGGGAGGCCCGGGGCTGGGGAGGCCCGGGGGCGGAGGAGGCCGGGGATGTGGAGGCCCGGGGCGGGGGAGGCCCGGGGATGGGGAGGCCCGGGGCGGGGGAGGCCGGGGGTGAGGTGCGGGGGAGAGGCCGGGGGCGGGGGAGGCCGAGGGCGAGGGAGGCCGGGGGTGAGGCCCGGGGATGGGGGAGGCCGGGGGCGGGGGAGGCCGGGGGTGAGGCCAGGGGGCGGGGGAGGCCCGAGGCTGGGGAGGCCCGGGGCGGGGGAGGCCGAGGGCGAGGGAGGCCGGGGGTGAGGTGCAGGGGTGAGGCCGGGGGCGGGGGAGGCCGGGGATGAGGCCCGGGGGCGGGGGAGGCCCGGGGCTGGGGAGGCCCGGGGCGGGGGAGGCCGAGGGCGAAGGAGGCCGGGGGTGAGGTTGGGGGGGAGGCCTGGGGCGGGGGAGGCCCGGCCGGGGCTGGCGGGGCTGGCGGAGCCGCGGGATCGGCCTCTCCGGCGCACAGCAGGAGCCCCCAGGACAGCCGGGCCTCGAACGCGCTGCCAGGTCTACACGACTCACAGCCCGCACAGTAAAGCCGAATCACATATGCCCGTGGACCTTTTAAGCACACACGGGCTACACGAGAACGTAGTGTAGACCCATAAGAACCAGGGTGTGTGCTGCGGGGGTCCCCGGGCCGGGACGGAGCGCCCGCCGCGGCAGCAGCCCCCGCCCCCCGCGCCCCTGCCCCTTCCCCCCGCCCCCCGCGCCCCTGCCCCTCCCCCCCGCCCCCCCCCCGCGCCCCGCCCCTCCCCCTGCGCCCCCGCCTGCCCTGCGGCCCCCGCCCGACTTGCTTCCGCAGTTTGGGGAGCAGCGGCCTAGGCCGCCCTGAGCGAGATTTGCTTACGATCTTACAAATTTCGAACTTTTCAAAGGGGTAAAGATAAAAGTAGTTTTAAAGAACTGACTATACAAGATGCGGATTTTCAGCACGGTAGGTAGAGACACGTTCTTTCGTTGTGTGAAATGAAGCACTATGCAAAATATTTTAGATCATTCTCCCAACGGTCCTTGAAAATTGTTGAGATGCCTTTATTTGTAAGTATTTGAAAAAATATAAAATAAATGACTTTGAACATACTCCCCAAAGTGAAAAATCCAGAACAAATCGCACGCATATGTGAAGTAATGAAAATGCTTACCTTCTCTAAAAAAATGCTAAGATTGAAAGGAACTGACATTAAAATTGGCTGTCACCTTTCCTATGTTAGGAATTGTTCCTAAACTCATTTGAGTACCTCAATTCAGACACACAAATTAATCTGGTCTCTATAAAGTCTGCAATAAAAGCAGGTATTTTCACCCCATCACAGTAAAAAACCACTCTCTGAAGATACATTCAAATAGAAAAATGATTGTAAAAATGATTGATGCTTTCAGAAAGCAAAACTGGATGTTACGATTTTCAGCCCCGACACCAAGGTATGATACATGTGAAATCTAAAATCAGACCTCCCTATGCAAAATGTGCAATGTCAACTTGGAAACTGCCTCCATGACTTTTAGACCTTTCAACCACCGTATGGAATAAAAGGAGGGCTACAAATTTGTAGGGCCGCCGTAACAACCAACCAGAGTGAGGGGCTTAAACAATAGAAGGTTGTTCTCTCTCAATACCTGAGGCTACAAGTCTGAAACCAAGATGTCAGGAGGGCCGTATTTCTTCTCAAACCCGTAAGGGACGACCATTTGTTGCTGCTTCTAACTTCTGGTGTTTGCCTGCAAGACCGATGGCCTGTAGACGACGCATGACTCCAATTTCTGCCTCCATCATTGCAGAGGCACTTTTCTCTGTGCACGTCTCCATCTCTGTCTTCTCCTAAGGACACCAGTCATTTCGGATTAAGGGTCCACCCTACCCCAGTATGATCTCATGGTAACTTGACTAATTACATCTGCAATGACCTTGCTTCCAAATACATTCAGAGGTGCTTAGAGGGTCAGTATTATTTATTTATTTATTTATTTATTTATTTATTTATTTATTCATGAAAGAGAGAGAGAGAGAGAGGAACAGACACAGGCAGAGGGAGAAGCAGGCTCTGTGCAGGGAGCCTGATGTGGGACTCAATCCCGGGTCTCCAGGATCACGCCCTGGGCTGAAGGCAGGCACTAAACCGCTGGGCCACAGGGGCTGCCCGAGGGTCAGCATTTCTTTTGGGGGATGCAATTTAACCCATAACAGGAGGTATCACAAGGTGGAGAAAATTAAGGTTTTCTATAAAAAGAGCAGTCGCCCTCCCTCCAGAGAGGAGGGGGTGGGATTCTAGCTTCAAGAACAAACCTTACTGAGAGGAGGACTCAAGGCAGGGGCAGCTTCCTGGGGGTGCAACCCTTGCCAGCAAGCAGGGCCCTACGATCCTGCGTTTTCATTTTCATCCCCTGGAACACCATTCCAAGAGCTTGCTTGCTACATGCGTCCTGCTCTTGGGGAACAAGGCAGGCTGTCGCTTGACCCTCACGTAGGAAAGCTGCCCTGTGATAACTGAATTGTAGTGACTTCATTGCCTGAGTCAGCTTGCCTCCCCAAGTTGGTCAAGTCATAAAAAGTGGCCCGCTTATAAAATATGCATTGTCCTTTTTATTTGCACTACAGTGACAGGTACTTAGCAGCGGGAATCTCTAAAGAACCATGAACATTCTCTGGAGAAGGGCCTTTAAATCTCTGCCATGCCAGAGAACAGGAAGGAGTTATCAAAAGACAATTTAGGTAAGACTCCGATGCTTTTACCACCCTGGGGGAATCAAAACCCAATTAGCAGCCTGGGGGAATTTGGGTGTGGGCAAGAGAGATAAGAAAGAAATGAAGCTCCCAAAATTATGAAATAAGAGAAGTCAACCAAGCCCTTTCCCATGGCAGGCTTCCAACCCAAAGCAGGTCCAATTTAGGAAAGAGGAGAAGATTTGGGATTACATTTCATTTAGAATTTCAATTAATAATATTAAACAGATCATTCTAATTTCTGAACTCAATTCCCAGGGGTCCTGGACAAGTAAGCCCCAAAACCTGTAGTTTTCAGGGGATAGGGAAAGAGGCATTCTTTCTTTCAGTGTAAGGAATTGATAGGTGTCAGGGGCTGAAGTGTGGTCCCCTGTCCCCACCCCTGGCCCATTCACATGTTGAACTCTTAATCCCAGTATCTCAGAATGAGACTACAGTCAGAGATATAAGGTCTTTGAAGATGTGATTGAGATAAAAAGAGATCATTAGGGTGGGCCCTAATTTAATATGGATGTTTTTATATGAAGAAGTGATTAGAACACCGGCAGAGGGAAGACAATAGAAGACACAGGGTAAAAATGGTCCCCTACAAGAAAAAGAGAGAGGTCCACGAAAGAAACCAATAGAATGTATGGCCTCCAGCACCCAGTCCATGCTGCTTTGTTATGGCAGCCTAGCAAACTAATATGAGACAATAAAAACTGAATTGTTATAGGCATCAAAGTAGTTTTGGAAAAGGCCCTCAAAATGGAACAAAAGATCTAGCACTTCTTATAAGATAGCTAATCTTAAAACAATTGAGCAAATACGGCCTTTTTAGTCATGTTTCTAGTGCTACCTTGACCAACAGACTACAAAGGAAGATGTGTGATGCTGGGTGGCTCATAATTCTATGTGTTACAACATAGGAAGATCAGATGCAAAATAGAATTTTCAAAGCACCATAAATTATTGCATCTGTATGGTTCATGTAAAGAGCTCTACTATGCTCTGCAATACTGTTAAGTTGGTCTGCATAGGAGTAGGGATGTAATTGTACAACATAACAGGGCAAATTCATTTAATATTTATGAGTCATATCACACATGGTTTCTAACGCAGATAGGTACTCAATTAATATTAACTTCCTGTTTATTCGTCTTTAATAATGGGTGGAAGGACACTGAGATTGATTATTTTACTCTGCTTCTAGTCACCTTCTTTAAGGTGATGAGACTGACTTAACCAATTGTTATTCGAAACAATCTGGCATTGGAGCAACTGAAAATACATGTTAAATCTAGCATTTGTGTAACTCACTTACAGTTTTGGTAAGAATCAGGTTTGTTTTTTTTGTTTTGTTTTTTTTTTTAAGATTTATTTGTTCATGAGAAACAGAGAGAGAGGCAGAGACACAGGCAGAGGGAGAAGCAAACTCCACGCAGGGAGCCCAACGTGGGACTCCATCCCGGGTCTCCAGGATCACACCCTGGGCCGAAGGCGACGCTAAACCTTTGAGCCACCTGGGCTGCCCCAAGAATCAGTATTGATAACCAATGATAAAGCAATTTGATAACTAGAAAGGGAGGAATAGTGTCCAATTTTTGTTAAAAACATACCATTAGACTTCACAAATGAGGAACTCAGTCTTGTAAGTTCATCACCATGTGTGATGCTTAAGCTAATGTGCTTCATATGTGTTCAAGATTGAAAATCTTACCTGTAATCAAGAATAAAGGTTTAAACGACAGCAGGAGAACAGATTGGGCAGATACTCTGCCGGGAACTACACATACCAACTCAGATGGGGGTATTGAGCACCTGCTTCCTCGGGAATCTGAAACAAGATTTGAAGTTGTTCCTAAAGTCATAAGAAATTCAGCAGGGGTGAATATATATGCTGCAAGAGTCAGGACGGTCTGTCATGGAGTATGAGAGCCCCTCCTCAAGACTGTGTGCCTAGGGGCCGGCATAGAGAAGCAAGAGCAAAGCCTGCTGGGCTCCTGTCCTAAAATTCTTCGGGAACTGGGAACTGATGTACTATCAAGGCAGGAATCCATATACAAGGCCACATTCTGAGAATACCTCTAAGCCTGGGGTAATGACCCTAAATATCAATTACTGACTGCTGTCTGTGTACCTGGATCTCTACAAAGTACTTTGCCTATAAAATTTTAGTCTATCCCAAAGTGAATTCCATGAACCTGCTATGGTAGAAGATACGAAAAGACACAAAGATGACAATTATGGGTAAAAAGATGATAGATTCAAAGAGTAAATAATTGAGATTGAGCCTGATAATTTCCAGATAAAATCAAGAAGGACATGTATTTACTGATATACACTGACTTTCTATTGTTGTACAGAATAAAAACCATTTTGGAACACTCCAGCATAAAAACAAGATTCTCAGGTATGAGGAATAAATTAATACTATTAATTATTTGTTAGGATTTGTTAATAAATTAATTAATGCCAGAAAATAACGAAAGAATCATATACAGATTTTATTTAAGGAAAAAAGTATTTGTGGACCAAGTATTTTAACATCTGTTAAAATTTTTTTCAAGTGCAAAAGCCAAAGAAAGATAATTTCAGATAATATATATAGGCTCAAAAAATATTCTACAAATATATCTTTCTTTTTTTTCAAATATATCTTTCTTAAATATAAATCACTTAAGATAGCTACTGATTGACCATAGAATGAAGTACCATTAGGAATTAAGCAATAAAAATGTGGTTGACTTCTCTCAACAGGTAAAGTTTCCAAACTATCATAAGAGACCAGAGGAGAAATCATTGTTCATGCCATGATTATGCTCATCATACAAAATTAATGCAAAAAAAAAAATTAATGCCAAATGTGGATGCTTTGGTGTCTCCATTATATTGACATCTGTCTACAACTAGAAGAAAATAATTTCAATGTGGAAAATTATACTTCACATTAAAACAAAAGATAAGAGAAATTTCTTGAAAAATTTCCCTCTTTCAAATTAAGACTTACTACAGGATTCATTTATTTAACTATATATGTTTGTATTAAATTAAATGTTGTATTAATAAATACCATGTTTGGAAAGGATATTGTACTTATATCTGATGGGTGTTTCTTTTATTCTCTTGGTTACTCATGATTTCCATTAAAACTATGAACATTAAAAAGTACTAAAGATAGGAATTTTTTTCTGAATGCCGTACAGGAAATCTATAATATATTGCATATAGTTCAACTAAATGAACTTCATATACTTCTCAAATTTTTATATTGTTGAGTAGAATGTATAACCTTGGTGAAGAATTTCCTTATCATTGACTGAATTTTCCTCTTACCACTTGTGATTTTCGGGGCTGCCCTGAGTCAGCGTACTACAGACGCAAACCTTTCTTTCTTTTTCTTTCTTCTTTCTTTCTTTCTTTCCTTCTTTCTTTCTTTCTTTCTTTCTTTCTTTCTTTCTTTCTTTCTTTCTTTTTTTTCTCTTTCAAATATATTTTTTTAATTTATTTATTCATGAGAGACACAGAGAGAAAGGCAGAGAAACAAGCAGAGGGAGAAGCAGGCTCCCCATGGGGAGCCCAATGTGGGACTGGATCCCAGACCCCGGGATCACGCCATGAGCCTAAGGCAGACGCTCAACCGCGGAGCCCCCCAGGCGTCTCAAAGGGGGAAACCTTTCAAGACTAACTTGTTCAGCTTACAGACTAGGGCTCCAGAGTTTATAGGGGATTTGTAGAGCTGACTTCCTTTAATTTTACCAGACTGCTTTGGGAACCTAAAAGATCCTCATTACACTCCCTCTTGATATTGTAAGGAAAAAAATACCCACAGAATACTGAGCCATGCTTATCAGAGCCAACAGGAGAAAATAATTTGTATAATTATTAACAACTCTCATGACCCTTAAATAATCAATGCTATTCATAAATTATTCACACCAGGAGTTTAAAAAGTAGAGATTATTATAGTATCAGTTTAAAATAGCTAGCAGTGAATCTACGATCCACCTTATCAATTCGTGGATAGTTTTAGAAGAATTGTAGCCAAGCCCAGCTATAACCATATGAGAAATTTAAGCGTAGGGCCTACCTTTCTTTAATGAGGCCTCTAGAGAAGCTAATTCTACAGCCTTTGGAAACACACTGACAATATCTAATAAAATTTACATGAAATTCTTATGGAAAGAAAGATTTAAATGTCTTAATGAAAAACATTATCCTCTCTATAGAATCGGGGAATTGGTCATTCGGTGGTGAGAACGGGGACTGCCCTCTGTGGGGTGCCATACAGTTAACAAACTTTATTTTACTGACTCCGTTGTGAGATATATAAGGCAAGTACAGTGCAGGAAATATGGTGCCAGCAAATAATATGTGTTTAATAATTTAGTTTGTTAAATTGGGACTTCACAAAAACGCTATAAAACAGATAACACTGTCTCTGTTTTGCAGTTGAGGAAAAGGACTCAGAGAAGTAAACTAGCTTTCTCAAGATCACACAGCAGAGACCATTTTTGGAAACACAAGTTGATATGAATACTTCCACAGAGAAATCTATACTGGGATTTCTTTGCTTTTAAGGAGATTATTTGTTGAATTTTCTATTTTCAGGTATTTTCTTACACCGCTGACAAAGAAATCCGAACTGACGACTTGTGCTTGGATGTGTCTAGACTCAGTGGACCTGTAATCATGTTAAAATGCCACCACATGAGAGGAAATCAGTTATGGGAATATGATGCTGAGGTATAGTCTTTTCCTTAATTTACTTATTATTTAAAGCTTAAACTCAGTTATATATTTCAAGTGCACTTAAATCCTAAGCTATTTTTTCTGCACTGGAAGAACTGTATTTTCAAGCATACAGGCTTCTAACTGATAGCGTTAGAATGGTATAGTATAGGTTTTGTCAAATGAGTTCATTAGTATAAAAAATGAATAAGAAAAATAAGGTCATTTTTAAGTGCTTAAAACATGTTAGCACGTTTACATGCTTAACATAAGGAGCCAGCTGTGCCTAACTGACAGGTATGTATGAAGATGCACATTATAGGACGATATCAACAATATTTCCATTTTTCAAATTCCAAATTTTACACTGTTATAATCTGATATTAATGCTTCTCGATTTAAGGGAAAGAAAAAATAAGCTGGTAAGATTAGCATGAATGCTCTTTATAATAGAAAAATACTTTGCAAAATTCATTAATTAGACACATAATCAGGTAAGGAGCATTTTCTCAATATAGCACATCTTTCTGATAGAAGAGAGGGAGAGAAAACAGTAAAATTACTGTTGGGGATTTATAGTCAGGCAGTGTGTAAAAATCAGATCAGCCATCAGATGGAGCTAATAAAAAAGAAATATTTTCTTTTCCATAAGGAAGTTGCCTTGAAACAGCTTCATTTCTTTCAGTTCCCTTGGCTTAGCAAAATGAATTGGGTCATCTGTGTTACATTTTCCACATTATTAAATTGTTGGTGACTTATTTCAGATAAGAAACTACTCTTGCAAGATAAATAATGCACTAGAGCCAAATGAGTTTCACAAATGCAGTGATCCACCTAAGTGTAACATTTTTAAGACCGATCTACAGAGTCGTTGATATTATTGACACTGCAACAAGGTCTTCTTTTTAAAAACTTTTCGAATGTCATTTCAATTTGCACGATGTAGCTTTTTAGCAGGACAACTTACTGAATTTTTATGTGATTTGAAACTGATTATGTAGGGGTAAAATTATGTGGCCCTAAAATTTATATAAGATAGCCAAGCTCTTTGAACATAAAATACTCTTCTTCTGGGACATAATGAAGGGCAAACATCCTAAATCTTTCACATAATACACCAGTGTGCTCTATTCAGACTCTTCCCTCTCCAATACCTCATTCACCTTCGTTTGACCCCCACGTTTTTCTCTTGAGCTCTCATCATCACCACCTTTCCTATTAAGGCTGCAGAAGATATTTCCTTCAATAATACATGGGGGTAAGCCTGGAACCTTGGCTTCCTCCCTCTTCCAAGAGGAAAAATACAGATAAATGTACAGATAAAGGAGAAATTCTGCACATTGTATTTTTTTTAAGAAATTTTTTTGTTGTTGCTGTTGCTCCTTAATTTTCATCAGGAGCCCAGGATTTTATTGGGTTTGCACTAAAAATAAAGAAATCTAGCATATGTTTCTACGGAAAGGGGAATGAGCATATATACTTTTATAAGATGAAGCGGGTTGAATTTCAGAATACTACTTTTAACCTTCAAACTTTAATTTTGGAGCAGATAATGGCTGCTATAGTCATAACTCAGATTCTTTAATGTCTGAAATAACTATATTGTTGGCATGTAGCTATATTTTGTTGATGTTTTAATCAGCCAGTAGAGAGATTGTTGAATACTAAGGGATTTTGAAAGAAAAGAGAAAAAAATAGGTTGCTTCATGTAGGAATTAAAAATGGTTTTTGTAAATTTACTATTTTGGATAACTAGTAGTTATCTACTGTAGGATTTTTCCAGAATTCTGATATTTTGTATCATGGAAACTTTGTTTCTAAAACACACACCAAAAAGCTCATAATATACCAAAAAAGTCGAGAAATGGTTCTTAAATAAACAGTCTGATCATTGTAATGATTATATAACACAGCTTACTTTACTCTCCTATATGTTTATGTTTTCAAAATTAAATTGTGATGTTCAACTTGTCTACATTTAACATTTTAAATTATAGTGTAGATTTTTTTTGCCAAATATATGAATGTCTAAATCATGATGTGGAGAAGTCACAAAAGAATAAGTGTAGGAAAAATGAATTGCCTTTTTGTAAATTTCAGCTGTGAAATAAGATTTTATTTGTGAAAAAGTCAGAAAGAAAGAGACCTTTTTTTTTCTTTTTAAAGAAATTGAAATACAGTACTTGGAGTCACTTTAGTCTACGAATAGTCCCAAACCCAGGCCACCCAAAGTATGATTCTGGGAATAGTAGCAACACCTGGGAACTTTTTAGAAATTAGGAATCTGAGATCCCTACCAAACACACACTATTTGGGAATCTGCATTTTAACAAATTCCCGGGTCATTTACATACATATTAAAGTTTGAGACAGATAGGTCTAGACAGTGGCCAAACATCTACTTATCTTCCTTAGTCTTTTTAAACACTGTTGGAATTGTTGCAAAATCAGGAAAAGGCATAAATACGCTTTAGAAACTGGCAGGCCTCCAGGAGAGACAGGGGAAGGACAGGTAGCAGAAGGGTGAGGGGTGCTGAGATGGGAGAGAGGAGTCCCTGTCAAGGAGCACTGGTCTTCTGGCGTCTGACCCGTGGGAAGTAGAAAGTGCTGCTTGCTACTTCTTTAATTTGATTCTTTAGCTACTGCTGTCGAAGGCAGAATTATTTTTCTTTGAGAAACCTAGGAGGTGGTTGCTATCAAAGCAGGACAAAACTTGCTGGAGTTCACAAATTACAAGAGTTAAAACTTTTCTTAAAGTTCTGTTGTTTCAGCCTTTATCAGGAGGAGAGTAGGCCCAAGATCACACCACCCGGGCGGGGAGGAGAGTTCAGTTCTAATAACACACTCAAAGACAGCTGCTAGTCATCAGCTCAATTGGGAACCTCGCAAAGTGAACGGATCAAATATTCCACACTTTATCACCCACAGTACTTTTTTTTCCTTTTAAGATTTTATTTATTTATCCATTAGAGACACACAGAGAGAGGCAGAGACCCAGGCAGAGGGAGAAGCGGACTCCCTGTGGGGAGCCAGACAAGGGACTTGATCCCGGGACCCCTGGGTCACACCCTGGGCTGAGGGCTGGTGCTAAACCACTGAGCCACCCAGGCATCCCAGTACTTTCAGGCTTAGAAAAGCAAGTCGTAATTAGGAGCAGAATTACTGGAATATCCAGAGGAGAAAAACTGAAACAGTATCATAAAGCCTCAAAATATATAGAGTCTATCAAGTTTGTTTGCTTCTTAGGTGAGCAGTGGGGAGAAAGAGGAGGGAGTAAAAGTTCTTGAGTGTCTATGCTTTCATCTGTTTTCTCAAGCAATTCTAACAATAGTCCTATAAGATAATATTATTATTTGTGCTCTCCCCATTAGTAACTGTAAGCTTAGAGTGTTAAATAGCTCCTCTCGGTTTAGACCCCAGGTTTCTGGCACGGAGTCCTGCCATCTTTCTACTACACTGCATGGCCTCTTGAGGTCACTGAAACACTAGAAACAGTTAGGTACTTTGAGTGATGCTGCTCTGATAAGCTAAATGTATATACTATTTTAAATGAAAGGAATTATTTAATCTTATCATTTATTTGGGCTACCAAATTTTATTCACGAAGAATTTCTCCTTTCCTTAATAATGGGGAAGATGTTCTGCAACAAACATTGTCTATTTAGGTGAAGTCTTGAAACTACTTTGTCAGTATGGTCTAATTGCTTACAAACTTTACACATATTCCTAAACAATTAATATCTAACTGCTTCTCCTTTTATTTGAAGGAAACTAAGCAGAGGCTTAGTAAATACATGTCTTGGGCCTACTTTGATTTGAAATGTAGAAGTTCCTACTTTCTTAGCTAAGTGTTTTTCAACACAGCCATGAATTTAATTTGGTACTATTTTACAGCTGGCTAAACGTGTTTGACTTGGGGGCAACTGAGCATCATAAGCAAAACTACAAGATCCTTACCTTGTCTAGAATCTCTTAAATAAATTACCTCAACACTTTGGTGCTATGAAAACCATTGACATAGAATTATAACAAAGAATTTAAAAAGAAGGGAACCCTAGATTTTATCTCACTGAAATATTTTAAAGATTATTTTTACAAAGTTCTGTCGTCCATCCATTCTATTTTATTCAGATTTTCTTGTATTCTATTTGAACATTGCAGTTGTGTCCCAATCCATCTGAAATTTACATTTTTCGACAATAAGTACACATAATCACATTTTTTGAACGTCCAAGCAGCTATATACAGTGTAAGAATCTAATTTTAGAACAGAACACTTATGCTCAACAAACACTATGCAACAAAGAAAAAACATGGGAGCAAATATGAGGCTAAAAATAAGTCTTGCTTTTCATGTGACTGAGCAAGTTGACTGAGAAAATGAATTCAATATCCATCTGTATCAAATGTTTCCCAGAGTCACAAGATAAGGGATTTTTTTCAGGAGGCAAAATATGTCAGATTGATATTTACTGAAATCACAGAAGCTTGAGTTTAGACTTTACTTAATACCTCCTTTTTTATTTACCTTCATCAGAAAGCAGGTAAATGGCAATATAATTTCAAGGTAAGTAGTAATCTGTAGTGGCAACCCACCCTTTCCCCGTGTAGCACTCCTAATAAAGAGTGGCTCAATTTACCTTTAGAAGGCTGTGTGTATCCTACTAGTATTACCTGTCTGTATTCCCACTGGCCCATAGCTGTGGTTTCTTATGTAGACTCAACTAGTGAATAGGAATTTCAATAGTATAGTATTATAATTTTAGTTTTTGTGTCTTAAACATTTACACTTAGTCTTTAGAATACTCCTATTCTGTTCTAAAGAAACACAGTTCACCTTATCAGAACATCATAGTTATCATTTTGAATAACAACTTTGTTATATTAATTGTTTTTTTAACTATGATTTTGTACTTCATCAATAGGGGAAATCTTATTGCCTTAGCTATTAAATATCTGTAACTGTCTATTTTTTCTTATTTTGTTTATCATTATATATAATAATTAGTTGAGTTTCCTTTTAAACTTTTTAACTCTTCCAGCTAAACTTCATCTTAGTATGACATCTTTTAAACTGAGGCCTGTATAGTTGATTCTTTAATTGACCATGCAGTCACTACTATTTGTTCATTAAATTATCAAGTTTTCCACTTAGTACTTTTGAATAAAAAGGCATAAAAGTATGACTTGATTTTACAATTTGAAAGTCTTACTTTGTCATTTACTTTGTTTTCATAGTCTGATTTCAATAGTAATTGCCTCTTCAAAAGGACAGATTTAGGGATACTCCATGACACATTTTGTCTCAAATAGCAAACCATATAGATATGTTTAAAGATGGGAATTATTAATCATTTTCTTGCACATCTTCAAATAATATGGCTAAAATTCTGTCAGGAAATACTAGTGCTTTATACCTCAGAGGAGAAAAATTGAGTAATGTTGTAAACAAAAACCAGTACTAGCTTAGGGTTCATATTACCCTGTTTTCAGTCAGTATTTTAGAAGCAAAGGAACAGATACTTGGCAGTATGCTTCATGTCAGCTGGTATGTCACATTACTTTCAAAACTGAGTTAACATGACAGTCTTCCAAAGTTGTGAGAGCCATTTGCAACAAGTATGGTAAGGGCTGGTATGCTTAATAAAGAATATTTAAAAGAAAAAAATGTACACCCAGTATAAACATATGCAAGGCCTTGAATAATCAGCACAGGAGAAATATTTAAATTAACTTTTTTTTTCATTTTCTTGGCTTTTTATAATTATCAAAAATATGTACATAAAAATCATTTCATCTATATTCTTTTATCTATTTCTTTCCTTATCCTATGTCAAGGAATGTTTTTAATTGGACATATAACACTGGTGTAGGTGTAGTAAAACTGATATGCATACAGTATCCTGGCATATAATAAGCACAAGAAATGTTAGGTGGTACTGCTATTATTACAAAATAATTATTATAGAATTTTTAAAACTTTGCTAGTATGTTTAAAAATGTTCATACCTTTTGACCTTGTGATTTCACTTCTAAGAATCATTTCTAAATAAATGATTATAGATATGGCGAGAGATGTTCGGAGATGTTTGTTAGAGCATTATTTCTAATAGCTCCAAATTGGAAAAATATACTTTCTGCAAATGGAAAAGTGAAATGACTTTTGGCAAATCTACATTGTAGAAACTGTGTATTTCTTGTTTTTAGATTATTTTGATGATAAGAAAGATGATAAGACTGATAAGAAAACCCACGATAAAATGGAAGCATGTTTAATTGGATGGCTACCATTAATAAATTTGCATAATATAAGCACAAAAATAACTGGAAAACACATAAAATATTAATATTCTCTTCTAGACAGAATACTCAGACAAATAAGTAAATAAACTTCTTTTTCAAACAAATGTAAATACTAAATGTTTTTGTGGGTTTTTTAAAATGAAAAATACCTTTTTTCTCAATGGGATTATTTGAGATTTCTAATTTTTCTTCTGGTTTAGTGGCTTTTCAAAAGTACTAGGAGTAGAAATTCTTTGAATTTTTTTCGTGGTCATTCATGTGATATTATTTTAAGGGGAAATATTACAAATGTATTATTATGGAAAAAATACTGTATTTATGTTCTGCAGTTATATTTTCTGAGCATAAGAAAAATCATGTTTTGTTTCATTTTAAATCAAGGGCAACTTTAGGAGTCATCTTTCTTTTTAATAACAGATGAAATTCACAGTCATTGGCACTGGGGTCTTTGATGGTAACATGACATTTACCAAGAAAAATTTGCTATAAAAAGAAACATCACTGAAGGTAGAGGATTATCAAGCTTAGGAATTTTAAACAGGAAATTTTAGACAGGAAATTCAGGTAGGGTTAAAAAAACAAAACTAGCCTCCTTAACAAATCGAACTATGTAGTGAACGTGGTCATTTCATAAATAAAATTGATTATATATGCTGTCATCTTTTGTATTTTTATAAACCATTCATCTACCGTTTTACTGTAGAAATTAAGTCTTTGAAATGGGAAATCCAACTATTTGTGGCCAGTAAGCTGCTGAAGGGATGTAGTCTAATTTTATCAGAATTTATTTTCTGCATTGGCTGATCAACTATGTATTTCAGTCAAAACTGAAAAAGTGCACCCTGCGGGCAGGCACTAGGCTTGACAATGTATGCAGGTCCTGGCCTTCCTGAAGCTCATGTTCCTGACAAGGAAATGTATAAAAAAACAAGAAACAAATTAATTACAAATTGTGCTGAGGAGCAGTAAGTCAAATTAAGAGCATAAGGGGAGCTGACCTTTCTCTTTTTCTGCTCTTCATTGACTTTATAATTGACATTTAGATGAAAGTGGCAGTGCCCACGTGCAACTCTTTTAGCACAGGTTAGCCATGTGGAAACAATCCACAAAGTAAAGCAAAGAGTTAAATTAAAGCTAAATTATTCCCTAGGTTTTCCCCTGGCTCGCACTCAAATTTAGGGCAAAGGAATAAAGATGCCAAAAACCATAATTGAAAACTCCCTGGATATTCAACGGTTTTGAATATCTCCTCCTCACAAAATAACCCACTTAGCACCCAACAACATTTTAGCACTAGAATGAGCCCTGAGAATATACCTCTTCCGTCCAAAATAACCTTTTGCTTAAAGTGTTTCACCGTTTGATCTCAGGCTTTTCTCCAGCTTCCCGTCTCAGCTTCATTTACCCCTACTTCATACAGTTGATACTAAAGCCATCTAAAAGGATGTGGCTCAGAGTTCCATGGATGCAATTATTGTGACGTGTGCTTTCCATCCTTATCCAGTAGAAATTGTACGTTGCCGAGTATGATTGATTGATTATTGCCTTTGTACTTGATTTTGTCATTATTCATTATTTTCTTTGTCAAACAGACCCACACTCTTCTTCACATAATCACCCAATCCTGTCTCTCAGTAAGCAAAGTAGCTGATGGCTCCCAGCAGCCCACTGTGGAAACATGTAATGATAGCCCTTTGCAAAAATGGCTACTAAGAAACTATACAAGACTGGAAGTGTTTAGAACTATTTTCAAGAATCCTACTGATTATGTTCTCTAATAAGTTTTGGAAGTTTGTGTTGTAGACTGTATTGAATTTATTTTACTATTCTTGTTATGTTCTGTTACTGAAATCTAGAAACTTCTTTAAAATGTACTTAAGAAAAATCTTTATGTGCTATTTCTCCATGGAGTTATTCTTCTTTTACTTCTTAGCTGCTTATTAATTTAGAGGCTGACTATATTAAGTAGTGTTTGGTCTATTATTAATTAGTAAGTATTTTCCAGTTTTGACTTTATTTCAAATATTTATATATGCATAAATATAATTAATGGAATACATTATGACATATTAGCTCTTTTTTTAGGCTAACTATAGCCATGTTTATATAACAGTAGATTTTGCATTAGAGCTGAAACAAATTAGTTAAAAGGAAAACTAACATAGCCAAAAAAATGGATTGTTTTTCGGAATATTAAAACTAGTTAATTTTCTTCACTTCTATTCAGATACTTCCGTTGTGTGAAGATTTAGGATAGCTTTTTTAGAATTTATTATTTTAAAACCTGAAGCTTTAAGCAAATGTATTTTTGAAGACTAAGATGTAATTTTCAATAACTTTATAAATTATATCTAAGTATTTCTTTGTGGTTGGCTAAGTGATATAATAATAAAAGCTTTTTAAAAATTCTCTCTCTTATCACGTGTGTGATTTGTGAATTTCTCCTCAGTGAGCAATAAAATGAATCATTTTTCAGTTCCTGTCAAAAACCTGTTATGGAATTTTTATAAAGAGCGCAATAAGAATATATCCTAGCTCTTGATCTTGAGGGGATTATTAGCCTGTAAATAAAGGCCATTCCATTGTGCAATACCTCCCTATGACAGCACGCTGGAAGTTAGGGCATTATTCGGGTTCAAATGAACCAGTTAAAGGTTAGTAGAAGACACCGTTGAGCTGGGAATGGGCATGACCAGGCTGAATGGAGGTACGAGAGGGGTGGAGAGAAGGGGCATTGGTTTCGTTAAACCTATGTTTGAGAGGAGTTAGAAAGCTGGGAAAGTCTGGACATGTTGACCAGGGAACTTGTGCACAAGGCAATTTACACAGATTATCTTAGTCCATTTTCAAAGCACAGCTGGTAGTGTGACGCCCAACAAGGGGTCTTCTTAGACTTAACTAGACATTTCGTCTCACAAGTTTGGTTTTTTTTTTAATAATAATAAATTTATTTTTTATTGGTGTTCAATTTACCAACATACAGAATAACACCCAGTGCTCATCCCGTCAAGTGCTCCCCTCAGTGCCCGTCACCCATTCACCCCCACCCCCCGCCCGCCTCCCCTTCCATCACCCCTAGTTCGTTTCCCAGAGTTAGGAGTCTCTCATGTTCTGTCTCCCTTTCTGATATTTCCCACACATTTCTTCTCCCTTCCCTTCTATTCCCTTTCACTATTATTTATATTCCCCAAATGAATGAGAACATACACTGTTTGTCCTTCTCCGATTGACTTACTTCACTCAGCATCATACCCTCCAGGTCCATCCACGTCAAAGCAGGTGGTGGGTATTTGTCATTTCTAACAGCTGAGGGGTATCCCAGGGTATACGTAAACCGCATCTTCTCTATCCACCATCTGTCGATGGGCACCGAGGCTCCTTCCACAGTGTGGCTACTGTGGACATCGCTGCTAGAAACATCGGGGTGCAGGGGGCCCGGCGTTTCACTGCATCTGTATCTTTGGGTTCGTCTCACAAGTTTACTTACAGGATTCTAGGACAGAAAGCACAGGTGCTGCTCTCGGCAGACCTCCCAGGAGTCGGTGCAGCCCCGGGGAGCCAGCTCCTCGGAACCGCGGCCTGTGCCAAATGACAGGTGTCGCCACCCGGGAGGGGCCTTGCTTCACTTTCCTGGCAGGTATTAGGCTGGAGGTGATCAGATGCAGGTGCACCTAACCCTCCAGAGATTACTTTTGCCAGAAGCCGTGTTGCCTAGAAACGGGTCAACATTGTTACCTGTACCAGGTTGCTAAAGGATCGCAGGTACACAGTTGACTAAAGTTGACTTTTTTAAGCAGAAAAGGGCATTTTTGAATACCCATAAGTATAATTAAGCATTTTCTGACAAAGAATCCGATTCCTCAGAATGGTTGGGTAGCTCGCCCAGATCTTCACCGCTCCGAAGGGGGGAGCAGGAATTCACCGTAGGTCTATGTGACCCTAAAATGTCTGGTTTTCTACACATTACATTAGGAAGGAGAGGTTTTTTGGTGAGTTGTTTGTTACCTTTTGGATGGTGGCTTTGGACTATTGATGAATTCCTTCAAAGAAAAAACTTTTTACAAAAAAAAATACTAATATTTTACAAACGATTATTGTTTGTGTACTTGACAACCTATACTCAATCTGATCCTTAAAGTCACATACATTTAAAAAAAAAGGTCTACTAGAAGCAAGCAAGGGTAAATGGCTTTTTTTGAAAGACGACATATATATACACACAGAACCTCAAGTATGTAACAAAAATAAAGAATATTTTAATTTTTACTAAAACTTTCTAGAAAAAAATTTTTAGTTTTGTATCTTTTTTCAAGTCGGTTACTGGTTCATAAGACAACAGCACTATTTCTGGCACCATAAGCATAAATCAACCATCTTCTTGCCTATCTTTGGCCTTTGGCCATTTCCTCTCTCTCTCTCTCTCTCACTCCCTCTCTCTCTCTCTTCTCTTTCTCTCTTCCTCTCTCTCTTTGGTATAAATAGCTTTATTTTGTGTTTCAAAAGAACAACAAAGGTCTCAATCTTGAAATCCCCTTCACGTCCAAAAGCCTTGAACTTTTAATTTCCTGCTCGTTGACTATGAAGCATCCCACCACAAACCTATTTTTTCTCCGTTCAGGATTTCCTCAGGGCGGTGCAGCCCAATGTATGCAGTCCTAATGCAAACAAATGACAATTGTTCAGGCAATGTTTCTCCACCATTTTTATGGCATGCCCCCCATCGCATTTTTAAATCCAACTTTCAGTGTGATATCAAAAGCTGCCTCCCACAAAAACAGTTTGTCTGCCTTTAATTTAGGTATTGGCAACAAAAGTATATAGTGTGCTTTCTTTTCGAGATATACCTGCAAATCACCTCCCATACATTCAAACACTTCTCTTCTGGTTGGCAGTTGTGCATATAAAATAATTCTAGGACACCTGGATGGCTCAGGGGTTGAGCATCTGCCTTCAGCTTCTGCCTGCTTCTCCCTCTGCCTGTGTCTCTGCCTGTGTCTCTGCCTCTCTGTGTGTCTCTCATGAATAAATAAATAAAATCTTTAAAAAAAAATTCTAGGCATTGCCCGTGAAACTGAGCAGAAATGTATATAATTTGTGTGCATAAATTAACATGTATAAAACATGTGGACTTAAAATGTTTATCTGAATTTGGTACTGAGAGTGTGCTTATTAATGAATATCATTATTATGCCGAAAGTAAGATACATATATGATATTTTAAAACATATGACCATAACATCCCTTTTTATATTTGATATTGATATTTTTAAAGATGCTTAAAAGTGAAAACCAAAATATGATGATCATACTATCAAGTAACAGGTCTTTGTTGCTATGATAATCATTTGTCTACACTGAATACCTCATAGACACAGATACTATGGCGTGTTTAGGATTTTGAAATGGGAACATCTCTAGCGGTTTTGTTCATTTGGGTCACAGCTGTGACATCTCTTTGCATGTTTACCAAATGGTTACTGAATTAACACATGCCTAAGAAAACTAAGCTTTTGTGAAAGCATGTTAATATTTGCAGCCCTCAAGTGAACTCAGAGCTCACAAATGGGCTTTTTACAAAGGAGCCTGAATTCTTGGCAATGCATGAGGAATGTCAGCCAATTTCTTTAACCATCTGCAGATAAAGGTGCATTAGACATGATGAAACCCTAACAATGAAACTTGTATAATAATTGAAAGCCTCTTGCACTATTCGTTTTACAAACATATCCCTGTGTTTATACTAAAAAAAATTACAAAGGATTTTTTTAAAAAGAGACTTAATCTGATGAACTAGCGAAGTTAAATATAAAAATAGGTTGCACTGATTATTGGTTATCTTTTACAGAGACTCACCTTGAGACATGTTAACAGTAACCAATGCCTCGATGAACCTTCTGAAGAAGACAAAATGGTGCCTACCATGCAGGACTGTAGTGGAAGCAGATCCCAACAATGGCTGCTAAGGAACATGACCTTGGGGGCGTGAAGATTGTTTCCCCAAAGCCATGAAAGTGTCTACACTTTTGTTTTTCCATTATCTCAATTAGGGAAAGATATTAACTTTGCTGAATTGAAAGTTTTAAAATCCTTTTAGTATTCTAAAATACAGTTGTTTATAATTCATTTTTAGGAATGTTTGCTTATTTCCCTACTAAAATTTGTATCTGATCAAAAGAAGCACATACAATATATAAATAACAGCAAACTGTTATCAAACACCAGAAGAACTTGAAAAATAAATTGTGTTTGCTTTAAAAAAAAATAACCTCTATTGCCCTCATCTCATAGGATCAGTCAGGGGCTTATTTTAATTTTTTTCTTGTCATAGTGATTGAAAGAGAGACAATGTAAATGCCTTATGAAATATTTTAATTATGATATATCATCAAATGTTTGAAAAACTCACTCTGTTTCTAATGGACCTTCATGGAAACATGTTGAATTTCTATGTCAATAACAAGGCCACATGTTGAATTATTTCTAAGCAGTGAATTCATCGTACAAGATAGGTTTCAATTTTGTAGAGAAAAATTAAATTGGATATTGACCTCTCAAAGTGTCTATATAAAAGCATCACAGAGAAAATGGAGGAGAGTTTGAAAGTTCAACTTCAAGTACATGAAATCAGAGGAAACTAGGCAGGCATTGAGGGGAGGAAGATAAAAAACTACACTGAAAAAAATAAATCATTTTAAAAGATACTGTTTTGGTTGCAATCACTCCTAACATAGGTTGAGCATAACAATCATCATGGTCCCAGAGTTGCTAACGGAAACTCAATTCTTAACCATGGACCCATATGGACCTTCTTCTCTTCACTCTAGAGAGTGACTTTGTCTCTTATGCTGTACAGAATTGTAGGTGAAGCATAGAAGATTGGCCATAATTTTTAATTATTTTGCATTCGAAGATTCTAGTTGGACCACTATTGCCATTTTAATTGTATGTTTTAAAAAATAATGCACTACTATCAGAATTTCACTGCCATGCAGTAGTATCTAAAGTTTTCACTGGGGGAATGAGTTCCATACACATCCATTAAACTTTTAATTAAACTGCTTAAAATCATTTGCCATAAACTATATTTTGAGGGAGAAAATAATAGACAACTTCACATGTTCTTTTTCCATCTTAAAACCCTTTGTGTTCAAAATACATGAGCAGAAGATGTGAAAAGGAAGGAAAATTTATCTGAGATTTGTGCTAGTAAGTTTTAAGATCTGACACCATTTAAAATGCCCCTAAAATTGCTCAACATATGTGACTCATTCATTATAAGTGCACTAGGCTACGAAAAGAAATTTAGGGGGAAATGGAAGAAGCATCCTCTGGAGCAGAAGATACTACATCTTTGGCCCTCATCTCTTCTTAAAAATCTCTGAGAGAAAGTTTTCATCAGTATGGCTACACACAAACTCTTTTTTTGTCTCTCTGCCTCTCTGTTTCTGTCACACACACACACACACACACACACACACACACACACACACACTGTTTTATAATGAAAGGGACGACACTTCCTGAAGGTCACTAAAATGTAACATGATTTCCCCAGCTAGCATTCCTTCCTCTATTGGCTGTATATTGGTACAACTCTAAAGAAGATTGCTACAGCCTGAAGCATTTCAGGTTTACTCTTTCAAGTGTACACACCCCTCACCTCAAGTTGTCTGGGATTCTTGGAATCTCCTAAAATTTTAAACAAAAGTTAGAATGTTGGGGCATATTGTTTTGAGAAACGAATCTGTAGCTTCCAGCAAACTTCACAGGAAGCTATGACGCCCAAGGACCAGTGAACCACTGCCTTAAATTGATAGTGGCCTCACAAGACAACAAGGCTTGACTTAACAATCACATTTTCCATTTTGCTCTCTTGTCTTCCTAGTCATGACTAAACTACAGTAAAATGTCCCTACACAGCATTCTTTCTTAAACTTGAAAAGCCCCAACACTCAAGAACTCTTCTATACTATCTGTTCCACTTATTGTGATTTTGTCAAACAAAATGCTTACGTTATCTACAAAATGGTCAATGATTATAGCTGCTCTGTGCAAACTGAATTTGACACATTTTCATCAGCATTTTCAACATTTGAAAGTCCATTACAGTCAAAGCAACAATATAGGAAAAATTAAAACTGTGTAAGTTTCATGCCAGAGGAGATTTCAAAAAACCCTCAGATGGTTTAAACACATTGTATTAGAGTGTTTAATAAACAACCCCCCCCCAAAGGCATAAAATATAAAACACCAAAACCCAAAAAACAATGAATCACATTCAATTTAAGCAAAAATATCTCTTGTGTTCAGTAGAGAACGTTAAACATATTGATTGGATTCACAAGGCACTCATCTTACATGTGGAGCTAGACTAACAAATATTTCAAATGATATCAAAGTCCCTCCCTGATGTTTTCCCTATAGCAGGTGAGGCCAGGTCCATCTTTCCAGATGTTGAGATCAAAACCCTCAAGTCACTTTTGATTCCTCTGTTTGTCTTTCAACTTTCATCTAATCCATCAGCAAATTCCCTTGATTCTACATCTGAAACATAACCAGAAACCAGCAACTTCCCACCGCACCCACTGGGTGCCATCGCCTCTAACTCTTGAAATTGCAACACGCTTATGATTGGGGTCCCTGATTTCTCCACCCTTGCCTCCATCAGTCTTTAGGTGACAACAGCCTCCAGAGACCGCCCTGTGTCTCTAGCCTGGTCCCCACAGGGCCTCAAGGCCTGTGAGCGCGGCCTCGCTCCTGGGGCCCGTGGGCACCAGGCCACACTCGCAGAGCCAGCCAGCCTCCCTCCCCAGCGCCACCCCTTGCTTGCCCCCCTCTGGCTTCCAGGCAGTTTCTTCTTGTCTTGCTCCCCCTGCCCAGAGTTCCCTCACCTCACTTGCCTTAGCTTCTGTCCAGTATGTGTCCTGGGGAAGGGAACCCTTCTCCCTCCAGCCTTGCCCGTCACCCGTAGGTGGCCTGTCACCCTCCACCGGTGAGGCCTCCCCAGCGCTCTCATCACACCCCCTAGAATGAAAGCCCCATAAAGGCCAGGCTTTGCCAGTTTTATTCACTGTGGTATCCCCAGCATCTAATTTAGTTCTGGGCACAAAGTAAGTATTCTTTAAATATTTCTTGAATTAATGAACTGAAAAATGTGTGTTAAAGTTGCTAAGTGCTACTGTATATCTTTTTTTTTTTTTGCACAGCATTTTAAATTTTAAAATCTAGTAATATATTTAGACAAGATTTGCATAACTTTGTCTCCAAACGATGATTTTCTTCCTAATATTCTTTACATTAAAGTATGGACTATATTTTGTTCTCTGTGGTAAAATAGCCTGCCTTTTGGAAGTGAAATACGACATTTTATAAACACGCTGCTATATTATGTAAGTTGCTTAATTAGGATAAAATTTTTATTTTTTGGTTGTATTCAATGCCTACCTGAAGGAGCAAGATTTTCACTGTTAGGATGGGGATGTATCGTCTTCTTAAAAATCATATGTATTTTTGTGGTTTCATAGGAGCTACTACTAATTTGTTTTCTAAGTGCAAGCCTATGAACGGAACACAAGCATAGTAACTGAGAGGAATTTTCAGATGACCCTAGCTTCTTCATTTACAGCCAAGAAGACTGACGTCCAGATCTGTAATACGGCTTGCCTGGGGATTAGAGAACTATAAGCGGTGTTGCCAGGACTCCTCATTGTTAATATAACCTAATATTGTCTTCAATTAAAAAGTATTCTAAAATAAAGTAAAAGGGTACAATAATGAGAAAAATGTCTTCATCAAACATTTTGTGATAAATACATTGATTCTTTAGAGATATGTCACTTCCCACTACCTCTCATATTTAAATAAGATTAGTCCTACCAAATAATACCACAGGAGATAAAGATCTGTAGTGAAAAAAGAAATTAACAGGAAACAGCGTGATTACAGAACATCTTGGAATTATTGGGTAAAACAGATTTCAGGAAAGCAAAGCCTCTTAAGCAGTAACTAATGGAGCATTCCCTCCCCTTGCTTCTATTTTCCATAGAATTATGTTCCAGTTAAAAATGATTGGCCTACAGCTCGCACAGAGCATTAGACCATCTATTGCTGTGAACATTGCAGAGATTCTAGGCTATGCAGGTTTGAAGACTGCAGGGTAATCAGCGCAGATTTCGAGGCTTCCCCAGAGCTTTCTAGACTAGTAAACACAACCCATAAATTCACTTTTGCCATGGTTCTTTTTTTTTTTTTAATTTTTATTTATTTATGATAGTCACACAGAGAGAGAGAGAGAGAGAGGCAGAGACACAGGCCGAGGGAGAAGCAGGCTCCATTCGATCCCAGGTCTCCAGGATTGCGCCCTGGGCCAAAGGCAGGCGCTAAACCACTGCGCCACCCAGGGATCCCCTTTTGCCATGGTTCTTAGAAAGAGCCTGATAAATAAAAAGGGCGGGGGGGGGGGGGGGGGAAGCAAAGAGAGAAAGAAAGAAAGAAAGAAAGAAAGAAAGAAAGAAAGAAAGAAAGAACTACTGCTATAAAACAGCAGGAATGACCTTACTTTTGTTTTTTTGTGTTTGTTTGTTTTGTTTTGTTTTGGTGGTGAGTTAAGAGAATGGTATGAATTGGTTCAGTAAACCTTAGAATGTTGGCTGCCCACCTGCATCATTTTTTGCCACTTGAGAAATGATGATCATATGTGGTCACGAACATTTGATTTGCATCTTATTTGTACATGTTCAGTCTAGTATCAGAGGAGGCAAGACTTCCACGCATTCAGATCCTAAAGCATGCTAATTTAACAAATATGAAGAATTCAAGAAATTCCAGATCCCAATGGATGTGTCATCATCCACAAGCTGTCTTTCTGCAGAGAAGATATCTGCAAACCTTGAATAAATTTCCAATTCAGTTGAAGGGCAAAAATTCAATTAAGTCTGAAGGCAATGTGTGTGTGTTTCAGGATTCGGCCACGACCCACCACTTGTTTCTTCTCCTACCCGACACGTCTAAGCATGACTAGGCAAGGTCAGCACTCTCCGGAGGTCCCTTGAGCACTCCGCGGTGACTGCAGCATGCTCAGCTGCTATGGAGTGTCGGCTACTGTAGGAATCTGCGGTGTTGAATGAACACTAGCAATGCAGTTTAGATAGTTGGTGTACATTTGTGTCCAACGTTTATTTCATATCGTTCAGTAAATTCTAACGGCAATTTCCATTGTATGTGTTCAAAAAATCTCTTTGAAACACTAGTGACACAGGGCAGCTCTTTTGTCAACCATATTTTAAGCTAAAGATCACTCGTATGTAAACCAATACCATCATTATATAAAATTATTTTGTTTTCGTTTTTAGCGAGGGAGAACAAATCACTTAATATTTAGTTTTTAATGAATTTGAGAATGGAACATTAGATGATGAAGGCCAAATCTATAATGGTTTAAAAAATGAAATTTCCATAATGCATTTAATTTGGTGTAAAAATGAACGTAAGCTGCTGCTTGGTTTCAGTTGTGCTTTCTGCTAAAAATAGCACAAATGAAAAAGAGAACTTGATTATACAATTTTTTCTTTTTTTTTTTTTTTCGTTGAGTGTAGCCACAGCTAAAGCAAAATAATTTAAAAAATGCTTTAGATATATGCTTGGCACAAAGTTAACATTTTTAAAAGTAGCTTGTGCATAAAGAATTACACATTTTAAAAATCGTAAGCATTACTAAATGTTACAATTGTTCTTTTCTATAAATTTAGATATTTATATGTTTTTGTAGAATTAAAAAAATGCCAATTTAGTTTTCCTTGCTATATGTTGTCTTTTTTAAAAAAAAATTGTTAGCATCTTAAACAGATAAATGAGTTCAGTATTTTATGCTTATGCTCCATTTTGTAGGTAATTTAAATAAATGATTAAGTGCCTATGGATATTTCTTAGCAGTAAGAAAACATTGTGATCCTAGTACAATTTTAATAGCAAAAATATAAAAAAATAGAAACATTAAACTGTGAATGATTTTAAGAATTTATCATTTTATTTATTTTTGTTCTAAAAGTCTTTGAAACTGATATTTTTTTCTTTTTCTGTTTTATAAAAGTGACTTGAAACAGAAAAGCTAAGATGTTTCATATTATATGATGAAAGCTATTTCTCAGAAGGCTGTGAGTCCTGGCCAGTTCCCTCCTCTGATACTGGAGGCCTGGAATAAAGTCTGTCAGGGTTAGAGGGGAGGGTGGAGGAGACTACCCACTCCAGGGACAGTGATCCCCCAGGATCAACCCTTCAATTCTAACCATAGACCCAAGGGAGAAAATCATATATCATTTCATCTGCTAAATTAAAAGAAAGAAGGAAGAGGGGGAGAAAAAGGAAAGAGGAGAGAGAGAACAGAGGAGAATGGGAGTGTTCTAACATTCTTTTCATATTTTATTTTGTCCTGAAGAAAACATACCTAAAGTATTGTTTGCATAGTTCAGAAGCTCATTATTTGCAAACATCATGAATATCTCATTGGTTTTCTGAAAATTTTTTCTATGACTGTAAGAGTGAAGGATGTTCTCTAGACTTTGTGCCTTTTTTTTTTTTTTTTTTTTTTTTAAGATTTATTTACTTATTCCAGAGAGAGAAAGAGAGACAGCAAAGGGAGGGGCAGAGGGAGAGGAACTCCAGCAGGCTTCTGCTCGGCCTAGCGCAGAGCCCGGCTGGGCTCCATCCCACCACCCATGAGAATCAGCAGTGGGTCACTGGACTCTCAACCGACCGAGGCGCCCCACTAAACATTGTGTCTTAACACGCACCACGCCCCTTCTTGGCTTTCTGGAACCAGGTGAGACTCCCTATTACACCTACTTACTTTCTGCCCTGTTGTGTTCTCTCACTCTCAGCCCGCAGTACAGCCTTGCACTTCCAGGGCTCCCCAGGTTCGTTGAGTAAAGCAGCTCCACCTGCCTCAGGCCTGGTAGTCCTGTTCCTTACCCTGTTTTGCTTCTCTTCAGCACCTGGTAGAAACAAATTGTGGACTCTTCTGCTCAACAACTGCACATTCTCACTTCCTCAGTGGAAGACCTACTTAGACTGGCCTCTGCTAACTCCCTCTTTTGTGACAGACAATTATTTTTTTCCACATGACAGAGGATATTAATTACCCACCTCAGCCTCTACTATCAGAAAGAGTTGGCAGATAGAGAGTTGACTGAATTTCTGCTGACAAATCTCTTCACCAATTTTGTGGAGTGGAAACCTAGATAAACATGCAAACATCTGTTCACAATTTTCTCTGCTAATGAGTCACGTGAGTGTGGTGCAGCAAACACCATTGTAGACCACGTGATGGCTTATTTAAGGCAGAGACTAAGAGCTCAAGACTGTCTAAACAATTGAAGGTGGACTTCAAAAAGATGAGTCGTACCAGTGCTTGCAGCTCCTGCCCTGGCAGCTTTCCTCTTTCCTCCTACCTTATTATTGGAGCGCTCGAGGGTGCAAGCCTTGCATTGTCTCTTATTTGCACTCACACCCTTGGGGATCTCTTCTAGAACTATGGATTTCAGGATCTGCTATGTGCTGCTCACTACCAAAAGTCTCTCCCCAGGTCCAAACTCTTTCAAATCCGACTATCTACTCAACACTGGATGACTACTACCCATCCCAAACTTTATGTGTATGAGACTGAACTCCCTATTTTACCCTACAAATACATTCAATCCAAAGAGACATCTCCTTCTCAATTAGAAAATCATACTGATTCCAACTTCACAATATTTCCCAAATCCGATCCCTTCTTTACACCTTCACTACCTCACACTGGTCGGGGTCATCACTGAATGTACTGCAGTACTCTTGCAATTGGTTGTACCCTTGTGTCCTCTAGTCTATTCTCAACAGACAACCAGAATGATGCTCTAAAATATTACCCAATATGTCTCTCCTCTGCTCAAAACCCTCCAGTGGCTTCCTGTTTTACACAGAGCAAAAGGCTGTGCCTCCCAAGAGCCTAAAATGCACTTCATGATCTGACCTCCTTATTGAGTCTCTGGCCTCCTTTCCTACAATGCTTCTCCTTAGTTAGCTTCATCCCAGTCACTGTCCTTGCTTGCTATTTCTTTGAACACGCCAGGCATGCTCTTGGTTTAGAACCTCTGCCAGTAATAGTTGTTCTTTTTTGTTTTTTTGAAGATTTTATTTATTTATTCATGAGAGACACACAGAGAGAGAGTCAGAGACACAGGCAGAGGGAGAAGTAGGCTCCATTCGGGAGCCTGATGCGGGACTCAATCCCGGGACCCCAGCATCATGCCCTGGGCTGAAGGCCGGCACTAAACCACTGAGCCACCCAGGGGTCCCAGTCATAGTTGTTCTGATATATCCACATGCTAAATTCCTCACCTCAATCACAACTCACATTCTCAGTGGGATCCCCTTCTACCTGTTTTAATACTGTAGCCTACCTCCCCTCTCTGGCCAGATGAACCAATCCATATCCCTACTTCACTGTTTTGTTCCAAAGCATTTATCACCTGCTAACATATTATCTAATTTACTTCATTATTATTTTAAATGCTTCCTTATTACCTCTTTCTCTCCAACTCCCACCCCTACCAAGCATTCATCACTTGAAGGTACCAAAGAGCAGGGATCTCAATATCATTGTGATATGTTGCATGTGTCTAGGACAATGCCCAACATGTACTAGGTATCCAAAAATTATTTGTTGGCTGCCAAATTAATTTTCATCTTTTCTCCCATTGGTGTGCTGTATTCCTATATGCAGAAGTCAAGGGGGAGGCAGAGAGAGAAGGGCTTTAAGATTTTCCTTGTTATTTTTGTGTTGATATTTTAACCTCCCCTTTACTTTTTAAATGTCCTCCTACTAAAAGGATTACACTGTCTTTCTTCATTGCAAAACTATTAATTTTTAAGATAATGGATGCATTTGGAACTTGAGACAACTCCATAATTATATGAGTATTAGAGTAATTAAATTTGATATGACCCAGATGAGCACTTTTCCTCTAATAGAAGCATGATATTATGTGATAGGATAATGGAATGTTAGGATGACAAGGCAGCTAGACATGTGATCAACCCCTGAAATATAAAAAAAAAAGTTTATTATCACAGACTAACAGTATTTGTACAAATCTATTGTAATTTCTAAGCTTTACTTCTGAAAACCACATGCATACCATTTAGACTTTCCTAAAGGTGTTTGTTTACACTTAAAGAAAACACATAGTACAAATTTCTAAATTTCAAATTCAAAAAATACTTAAAATTAAGTTTTCCCTGCTCTGCCCTTTATTAGGGTCAAATTTATGTTCACAAGTCCCTGAAGATGGGCAAGTAGATGGGCTTCTCTCTCTTATGTTTCTCAGGTCTGAAGTGGTGTCTCCTCCGCACTATGACATTCTGTCCTCTTCCATCTGCAATGGGCAGATCCGGGAGGCTCTAACCACTACGTCACTGTGGCAAGAGGTGGAAGGTACAGTCTCACATGAGCTACATTACAGGGGGCAGACTCTGAGGACCTAATGACACTTGCTTGTACTTGACAGAAATCTATTTCTTTCTTCTTTTTTTAAAAGATTTTATTTATTGAGGTGCCTGGGTGGCTCAGATGGTTAAGTGTCTGACTCTTGTTTTGGGCTCAGGTCATGACCCCGGGGTGCTGGGATCCAGCCCCACCTTCAACTCTCAACTCCACGCTCTCTGCTTAACCCTCTCCCTCTGTCAGCCACTCCCCCCTGCTTCTGTGCTCTCTTTCTGCATCAAATAAATACATAAAATCTTTAAAGAGTTTATCTATTTATTTATTTGAGAGAGAGAAAGCCAGAGCAAGAGCATGAGCAGAGGGGAAGGGGCAGAGAGAGAGGCAGAAGCAGACCCCCTGCTGAGCAAGGAGCCGAATATGGGGCTGGATCCCAGGACCTGGGGATCATGACCCCAGCAGAGCGGAAGGCAGATGCTTAACTAACTGAGCCACTCAGATGCCCCCTTCCCCCCCCCCCCCCCCCGCCCTGCCAAATCTATTTCAATACCAGCCAAGTACCAGAAGAGCTATTCTTGCTTAGATAATAACCATGGAGGCCAGTCCTGACCTTTTAACCCTATAATTAGAGTGTAGTAGACAGAGTGCCGATTTTGAAACCAGGTGACTTATGTTACCACCTCACCTTGGCCACATATTTGAGAAGCTGGCGAACATGCTGGTTGCCATCAGCCAACAAGACCACCGAGAGCATACCTCAAAGAGTGAGCAGGAGGGTTAGCGATGATCCAGGTAAATGCTTCTTGAACAAAATATAAGGTACACGGGGCAGGTTTATGCTGTGCCTGGCATGTTCATTGTTGATTCTTCCATCTAGAAGGAGAGCTGACACAAAGGATGATTTTGATAGATAAGAAATGTCCAGGCATTTTGTGTTTATCTTATCCCTCGACCCTGTGGGGGAAACTGGCTTCTGTTTTGCACAATAAGCAGCTAAAAGCCCTGTGTTTATCCCTGTGGCCCCACAATCAGTGGAACAGAATTTAAACTAGAGCACCCTGAGGCAGATACAGGCTGGAATTTAGGAACTTTATGTAAGAAGCTCTTCAGACCAGCTTCTCTGAAAAGAAACAACTTAGATTTGCAGAGACCCAGAATGCAAACATTTTTAGCTGTTCTTCAGTAGCTACCATACTGAAACACAAAACTGTTTATGATAAGCTCTACTGATTCCTGATTCTGGTTTCTACAGATAAATATTTTCAAAAGATTTCCAATGCTACTGGAGTTATTGCTGCTTTGTTTTTCAAAAGATAGAATTATAGCAAAGTTCAAGTTAATGGTACATGTGCTTATGCGGGAGTCATTATGTAAATTAGTTCTGACTTTATGAAATGAAGTTGCCTATAGCCTTGAACTTAAAAATATCATTATTATCAAGAACTGAAAATTAGAACCATTTATTTTTCCCGCAATAACTTTTTGGAATATTTTCTAATTCTTTTTTTAATTTTTAATCTATTTACGGAGAAAGTCACTAAGTTAGAAACATTTGGCTATAGGTATAGTTTGTGATTCTGAAACTATTCCTTTTGGTCAAATGTTGGATTCTCCAAAAAGATAAATTAATTGACTTATACTCTGAATTTTGCTAGGAAGCTTAGTTTAAGAACGCTTTGTGCAAGTAAGTGATCACAGTGGTGTGTGTGTGTGTGTGTGTGTGGACTTGTAGTGTGTATTACAATTAACCATCAAAGAACTATTGCACACATAGCTATCTAATGTCATTATCCAAAAATTAAGGACAGGCAAAAAACACCTATTTACACTTTTTTAACAGCTAAATTCAAATTGACTCATCAAGTCATAAGCTTCAAAGAGGGTAAGGGACCCAGCAAAGCGGAAGAGTTCTCTTCATTCTTTATTCTCCACTCAGGCAGAATGTTTCAATCAGATTTTCCCTCCTTTTTCCCAGCCAGCTCCCTCCACTTACAAGCCAACCAAACACGCAATTAAAAGGATTATATCTTTTGGCACCCTGGAAATCTGCCAAGATCTGAGGCAATGGAAGTTAGGATTAAGAGAAGGAGTGGAAGAGAAAAGTGAGAGACTTTTTTTTTTTAAAGATTTTATTTATTTATTCATGAGAGATGCAGTGAGAGAGAGAGAGAGGCAGAGACACAGTCAGAGGGAGAAGCAGGCCCCGTGCAGGGAGCCTGATGTGGGACTTGATCCCAGGTCCCCAGGATCAGGCCCTGGGCTAAAGGCAGCACTAAACCGCTGAGCCACCAGGGCTGCCCAAGATTTTTTTTTAATTGAAATTCTTATAAATCTCTGTGAGAAGAAATATTTCCCTCATTAAAATAACATGGATAGCTTATGAGAATTATGATCTGCTAACCCAAGTGCGCTGAAAACAGGAAGGATATATTAACATGAATCCTTATGCTTGTATGCTAGTATCCCGTGGTTGGAGAATATGGCTAAAAAATCAGTCTCAGGGCGCTTTGATGTCTCAGTCAGTTGGTCACCTGACTCTTGATTTTGGCTCAGGTCATGATCTCGGGGGTCCTGAGATCAAGCCCCACATCGTGATCTGCACTCAGTGGGGAGTCTGCTTGAAATCCTCTCTCTCCCTCTCTCTCCCTCTGTCCCTCCCCCATCCCACTCACAACTCTCTCTCTCTAAATAAAGAAATTTTTTAAAAAATCGTTCTCAAATTAATGTTCTTGAGCTAACATGTAATTAGGTAAACCTAGTTTCTGACTAATGCTCTGTGATGAAATTGTAGCTTGAATATTAAGGTCGTGATGAGATAGGTAGAGAAAAATGCTCACACATTCACTGTGATATTCACTTATTTTGTGACTTCCTGCCTATTATAACTACTATTTATTTTATTGCTTCAAAATAAGAAGTGTCCCCTCCAGGTCAAAGCTGTATAGTCAAAAGAGAATGTCTGCAATATTCCTTCAAAATATAGTTTGATTCCTTTTTAACCTAAAACCTCCATAATTACAGCAAATGTATTTTACAATAACATGCTGTGTTAGAAAAGATAGCATTGAAGTTGATAGATCACAAGTAAATCGACAATCACAGCATTGGGAAAGTATCTTGGAAACATTGCTTTCATGGGCTGACCACTACCATCACCCCTACCTCATACCTTTTCTGATAAGAGGTCACAAACCCAGACCACAGGAATGAGCACATGATCTAGAACAAGCCAATGGAACTCTTTGTCCCTAGCTCTAGTGATTATTTCAGAAATGGACTTGTGATAGGAGCTAAGCCAATTAGGTTTTTTTTAAATAAGCATTCTCTTTGGAACTATTGAGAAATATTTTCATTTTCTCTAAGAATTAATTAAAAGAGCCTACGTTCCAGTCTCACAAAGAAATGAGTTGAAAGAAACGACAAAGAAAGAGTAGAGGATAATGAAAAAGAGAGAGTTTAAGGAGTTTAGGGTCATAGACCCAAGCATCACTAACCAATCTCATCCTTTCTTTTGTTTGACTAATGCATCAATAACTCCCTTTTGTCCTTAAACTGGTTTAGGTTGGGTTTTAGGTACATGCAAATAGGATTATGCTAGCTAATCAACTACATAAACTAGCTGAGCCTGTTTCCTTATTTATACAATGTAAATGATGAAATGCATATCATATATTTCTTACAAGACTGTAACCTATGCAAAGCATTCAATTGTACATGAGTTAAGAGGGTATACGAAAGAAACTAGTTATTTCTATCTACTCTTATTTCCAACACACCAAAGAAAAAGAGCATGTAAAATATTATAAATCCAAGTAAAATTTGTACACACCTTTAATGTACCTAGGGTTTAAACTAAATGACTGTGACTTTTTTTTTTTTAATGTTCGGTGTTTTAGTAAAGCAAGCAAACAAACAAAAACAAGACAACAAATGAGGCTTAATAATACAATTTCTCTCAATTGAGATTATTTTTTAAGCTTTTATAAAAATAAAAATATGTTATAGGTTATATTAGTTACTTTTAAAATGTAATGGCTTGACGTATAAAAATGTGCTTATTAAAAAGCAGCTGAGTATAGTGATTATGAACTGTAATTCCATCTCTTTGTAGCCAAAACCTTTACTTCTGTACGACCTTTTGTAAAGGAGGCCATTATAATTCTGCCTCCCATAAAATAGATTCCCCAAACCTATAGCACCCAATGAGAAAGTCTTTCTAAAGGCAAGACAAAACTAGAAATAAGTCGTAGCAATGACAGACAAGGGTTATAATTGGATCAAAGCAAGGATGACATTTACATTGGAAAAGAAAAAGTAAATCACTTTATATTTGGTTAAATTGAGTGAATAGCTTCATGACTTAAATTATCAAATAAGATAGGGAATAATATGATTAACAAGAGTAATGTGAATATTAATTAATACTCATCACTTAAATCATTTTAAATTATGTGTAGTTCTATGAACAACATAAACAATAATATGAAAATTAATACTTATCACTGAAATTATTTTTAAGCACCTATCTTCTGAGGACTAAATCTAGGTACTTTGTGAATGATTTCAATAGACCCAGTTTCTACTTTCTAGGAGCAAATCAGTAAGATAGTTAAATAATGATATTATGAAAAGACATCAACATTATTGTCACCTTTGCCTCCTTTCACGTGTCATATGAGAATATAACTTCATAATTTTGTCTAGTAGAATGGAGTATATGCAATATTACAGTAATATAATATATAATATTATATACTATAATAATATAATAGTATAGTAATATAATAGTAATATATAATAATAGTATATAATATATAATATAATATAATATATAATAGTAATATAATAGTAATATAGTAATATAATAGTAATATAATATAATGTCATTTAGTATATTGTCTTTGGGAAAGATGTGGTACTGAGTCAGTGCTCGAAACAAAAGTAGCTTTATGATGGCAAGGATAAAATCTCAGAGGTAATCCTTCAGAAGCCAAAGCAAGTGTTTTCATGATGGGTTTTTCTAGTAAAGATTTAAAATAAAAATTTCTGATAGTTATAAAATGTAGGCCTAAAGTCAATGCACAAAATCCTAAATTATAAAACCATTCTTAAATTCTATTGAAGAAAATCCTTTCAAAATCATTCATCAGTTAGTGTGTACCTGTGTGTCTGTGTATGTGTGTAGAGAGTTCTAGTTAAAAAACAACAGGGATCCCTGGGTGGCTTACAGGTTTAGCACCTGCCTTCCGCCCAGGGTGTGATCCTGGGGTCCCGGGATCAAGTCCTGCATCAGGCTCCCTGCATGGAGCCTGCTTCTCCCTCTGCCTCTGTCTCTCTCTCTCTCTTTCTGTGTCTCTCATGAATAAATAGGTAAAATCTTTTAAAAAAATAAAAAATAAAAAACAACAGCAACAACAGAGGGGCCCCTGGGTGGCTCAATTGGTTAAGCATCTGCCTTAGGCTCAGGTCATGATCCTGGGTCCTGGAATGGAGCCCCGCATTGGGCTCCATGCTCAGCAGAGAGCCCGCTTCTGCCTCTGCTTCTACCTGCTGCTCCCCTGACTTGTGTGTGCACTGTCACTCTCTCAAATAAATAAATAAAATCTTAAAAAAAACAACAACAGATATCTTATAAGTTTGGAACCAGGCTAACACCATCCTTCTGTGGTCCCCTCGATTTCATAGAATAAGTTTGGAGCTTAAAGTTGGGTGATCTGAATTCCATCCTCTTCAAAACTTCAGAAAATAAAGCTTCAAGGTACTCCTGCCATTTTCTATAAGCAGAGCAGGGGTGGGAAGAGCAGCAGAGCTTTCTGTAAAGGTTCCTGCCCTGTTGGAGCTGACCTAACCCTGTTGGCTTCCAAGACTGCCGTTCTCTTTCAATCTGTCTTCAGGACGCTTTCTCTGGGCTGCTCTAACAAAGTACCAAAAACTGAGTGGCTTAAACGACAGAAATGTATTCTCTCACTATTCTGGACACTAGAGTCTGGAATCAAGGCATCAGCGGGGCCTGGTCCCTCTGAAGACTCTAGGGGAGAATCTTTCCTTGCATCTTCCGGTTCTGGTGTTTGCTGGCAATCCTTGACTTACACGGAAGCATCACTCAGGTTACCTGAGCATCTTCTCCCATATTGTCTTCTCTGTGCCTGTCTGTCTCTGCTTTTAAATTTCCCCTTTCATAGACCAGTCGGATGGGATTAGGGGGCCTATGCTAATAACCTCATTTGTCTCACACCTGAACGACCTTATTTCAAATGAGACCACACTTTAAAGTACTGGAGGAATTCCAATATATCTTTTGGGAGAGACACCTTCCAGCCTATAACACTTGAAGTTGGTCTCTTCCTTTAAAGCTCACTCACAAAAACAAGAGTGTCGAGGGGGCACTTGGGTGCTCAGTCAGTTAAGCATATGACTCTCGATTTTGGCTCAGGTCATGATCTCAGGGTCCTGAGATGGAGCCCCTGCATCAGGCTCTGCTCTCAGAGGGGAGTAAGTCTGCTGGAGATTCTCTCTCTCCCTTTGCCCTGCTCTCTCTCTCTCTCAAATAGATAAATAAATAAATTTTTAAAAAACAAACACCCCCCCCAAGGCCCCCAAGAGCGTTAAGGAAGTCATGGAGAAACTTAAGTCATCTTTAGTTATTGTCATTCTTATCCACACTCTATATCTGATGCATACCTTGCCCTTCTCTCCCCACACCCCATTTTCTTCCCCAAAACATACATCTTGCCTTATGCCCACACATGATACTTTCCTCCATTATCCATCTCCTGTTTACAAATACTGATGATCATCAATCAGAACTTCCTCTAAGAAATCTTAAGATTTCTAGGCAATGTTCTTTTCAGGCTTTCTACTCCACCTGACTCTCACCTTATGTGATTCCAAATTCCACATGGACAGGAGTCCATTAATAAACAGGCCAGTCAGACTGAAACAGGAAACACTACAGCATCACTGCAGTGGGGAAGTCTCTCTGGGAATGTGGTAAGATGAAGAGAGCTGTCCCTTTCATTTCTTTTTTTTTTTTTTTAATTTTTATTTATTTATGATAGTCACAGAGAGGGAGAGGCAGAGACACAGGCAGAGGGAGAAGCAGGCTCCATGCACTGGGAGCCTGACGTGGGATTCGATCCTGGGTCTCCAGGATCGCGCCCTGGGCCAAAGGCAGGCGCCAAACCGCTGCGCCACCCAGGGATCCCTGTCCCTTTCATTTCTTATTCTCTCTGTGGATCAAAGAAATACATTAATTAAGAGGTGGGGAATTGGAAGTGCAATAAGATGAAATTCCTTCCTTTAAGGGCCAAACATTTGGTAACAATGTGTGACAGCTTCTCTTTGCTAGGAAAGGGGTTCTGATAAAGTCTTTGATTTGCTTGGTGAGCATTCATATATAGGATTTTTGCCAAAAGTAATCTTTTCTACATTCTCATCATTTTCCCTAAATCTCCTGTTAGAGCTCTTCGCACTAGATTTTAGGTTAAATGTATGCTGAGATGTTGCTGTACCTCAGTCTTTAAGACAGGTGATGCTTTTTTTGTTGCCAGACTATGCCACGAAGCATTGCTGTATACTGATGAAGCACAGTGCCTCAAGACAATGAGAAACATACCCACTGTCAAACAGAATTAGGCTTATTAATGTGTTACAGCAAGGCATATATCGTGGTGAACCCTCGGATGTCTCAGTGAGAAAAAGTTAGTAGGTAAGGAGGGAGAACTATCTGAGCAGAGGAAGTAATATATGTGATGCATAAAGATATGAATTTTGATGATACAATTTAAGGAATTGTATGAGATTCCCAATGACAGGAGCATAGGGCTTATATGGGGCAAACAGAAATAAGAAATAAGAGGTCAGGTCATGGACAGCTCAGCATGCCTGATAAAAATTTGGCAACGGGCAATCACTGAAGGATTATCAGCATGCTAGTGACATGGTTGTATTTGCATTTTAGAAATACCTCTTTAAAATCAGAAGGGTTGAGCTGAGAATTTGAGACTTTTGCAATAGTTTAGGCTTGAAAGGATTAGACCTTGAAATAGAACTGTGACTTAGGAGTGATTTGTGGGTTGTGTCGGAAACGGAATTGTATGACTTAATAGGTGATGGGGGTGGGGATGAAGTAGAAGGAAAAATTCAGAGCAGGGTTAGCAAATACCGTACAACACAGTGATAACTCCAATGAATTTAAAGTGTTGCCAGAAATGCTCAGTTCAGAGTGATTGGAGGGCTATTTGAGCATTTTCTAGAAAAGTGATGGATTAAACATAGTTGCTTGGCACGAGAGGAGAGATAGGATGCATTTGTCATGTGAAAATGCTATTATTGTTTGACTAACTAGAAACCGTTTCCCCATTCTCTCTTCATTCCAGAACTTTAATTTTCCCTCAGACAGCCGCTCCTCTGGGATATAATTCATGTTCTTCGAGGAAAGTTGATCACATAAGGGAACTTCAGAGGATATTCATGATAGGTTATCCAATCTATCTTTGCAAAGGGATTGGTTTATGAAGCCAATCAGCACTTGTTGCTTCCCCAAACATAGTGGTTAGTTTAGAAATGAGCATGTCAGTTCATGTCAGTGAGATACCAGGGGAGTTTTTCCGTGGGCTTTGAGGAAAGAAGTTTCTTGCTCTTACGTGTAAGCCAGAATTAAGCCAACCTCAATGATCCAATAAATATCCTTATTGTTTAAATCAGTTTGAGCCAAGATTTCTGATCCTTGCTGTCAAAAAACATTGATTAATGATTACTTTTCTCCATCTAGCACAACTCCCAAATTTCCATTTTCAGTAACAAAGTGGATGTTGGTTCCATTCATTAAGTTGGAAAATAGAACAGAGAAAGTTTTAATTTGATAGTTGGATTCGGGATACATGTAGGACTTTTATAGAAAGTTACCTAATAAACACATGTAAATGCAGGTCTAGACTTCAAGAATGAGATCCAGGTTGGAGTTTTAGATTTGGAAATCATTAGCGTACAGCAAGTACTTTAAGGCATTGTGCAATGTTCAATATCCACCTAGTGGATGGAAAACAGAATTCTTTTTTTGGTGACATAGAAATCGAGTAGTTAGGATTGTGTAGAATACAAAATGTGAGGGTGTATTGAACGTAATGGAAGAAAGTATTGTTTCTTAAAACTTACTTGTTTATGTTCTGGGTCATAATATAAAATATATTTATTACTATAAGTAACATTCAAGGAAGTTTCTAAAACATTAATGTAGACTGAAAAACTGAGAAAACTGTCAACAAAACCCGGGGACGATGTAAGGAGAAGACATGGAAAGAGAAATCTGAATAGGAGGTGACTGAGAAAATAAAAGGGGGCCAGGAAGGTGATAAGTTGTAAACCCACATGGCATGATTTCATCCCTTTTCTACCTAATGAAAAAAAATTTTTTTCCTTTTAATGAAAATGTCCTGTCTAACTGCAGGCTGATAGAGTGTAAAATTGGGTATTTCAACTTTTGGTTTAGTTCCTGTTTTGTCTTATCTATCCTGCTTCTACAATAAATATGTCCTCACTTTATTCCCACTGATCCTACATGAGTGGCTCATTCGGTCTCCTATGTCTTGAACCCTCATCTTTTTCCAATATCCCATTTCTTCTTCCATAATAATTTCTGAATTTTCATCACCTTCAAACATTTCTTTTCGGCATCCTTTTATACCAGCTTAAGAACATTCTACTTCAGGTATTTTGAACTTCTTAGAACACTTCACACCTTAACATGACTAAGAATGCCAAGGGAAAAAAGAAAGGAAAATCATCAGTTTCAATTCTTAGAGCTGAATTATCTCACATAAATACGGTGTTTTTCAATGAAAAGGTTAATGAAATTGGTACATGTGGACTTAGATTTGACAGACTAAATCCATTTTTTTACTTGAATCATAGAAAAAAAAATCTTCATTTTCACAGAGAAAGCTGTAGTGTGATGTTATAGGAAATCCCCACAGACTTAGTTGGATCAAAATTCAATTCTGCTTTTAAATAGATCTGAAACAGCATGGATCACTGTTTTCTGCAGCATCCCATGTAGTCATAAAAATTTCATGCTGGCACCTAACAATTCAATGTTTTTTTTTTAAAAAAGACTCTCTTTTTTTGTGGACTTGTTTGAGCAGCTAGAAGGATTAATTTGCTTTCTCATCAAGATACAAACCACACAATACTGCATAATGAATATTCTAATATATTGTCTATCCAATGATTGCTTCTTTGTTATGTAATGTGTACTATAATTTCAAAATATGTCTGGGATATTATTTGGTTTTTATTGTATAATGTTAATTTATAGTCCACAAATGCATCCCTCTAAGAATCTATGAATAAAAGGTGCTCATCTCAAGAAAAGAATAGAATATTTTGTTTCCCAGTGAATCTGAATCAAAAAGAAAAAAATAGACAATTTACAAATGCATACTTTTCACTCTGAAGACACACAAAAAATAAAAATAAAAAAGAGCAACCTTTGAACAAGGATATTCGTTACAGCATTATTTGTATAACAATTATTTTTGTATGCAGAACCTATTTTCTATACAAAACAAAATATTCATCATAGGGAGCCAGTTGAAAAAGCTATAATATAATCACATAATGGAATATTATGTAGCCATAAAATAATACTATCTGTCAATATTACTCTGGAATGATTTCAAATACCCATGTATTTGATAAAAACAAGTTTGTAGAGGAATAGCCAATTATATTTTCCAGGAACTGTGCAACATATTTTTCATTCAAAGCAACATATTCATCGTAACCCTGCTATGCCTCCTTCGCAAGGTAGAGTGTGTAAATATGTAGATCTCCCTCCCTTTGAAACTTGGGAGCCTTCTTGACTGTCTCAATTAATAAGGCATGCTCGAAGTGAGTTATGTCACTTCCAAGACTAGGTCCTAAGCGGCAGTTAACTTCTGCCAATCACAGGTTGATTACTTTTGACGAAAAAAATCGTCATGAATGGGGTGGTACTCTCTAATTTCACTGGAACAGGCACTAGTTCTAGATGTGGATTTGCCTCCCTTCCCGCAATACTTCCCAAATCACCATCCTTGGATTGAAAATATGCTTTATTTGCCTTCATGATACTCCACCATCACATCACTTCTGACCAAGAAACTAAATTTTCGGCAAGTTCAGCAATGAGTTCATGTTTATTGTGTGGATTAGCCCTTGAACATTCGGTAATGGGAGCAGCTTGTTTGCTATGCCTTGTGTGTATTTTCCAGGATGCTGTGTATATTCTAAATGAATAACTAATATATAGTAAGGTTTTTCCCATAGTTAAGATTTATGAATCTGAGATTGCATCTCCACCTGAGAATGAGACTGGCCTCTCTGTCTAGAACCCCAGGGATATAGTAGTTGCTCCCTCTCTCTGCCACACTGGGCTCTGCTCATATGGAGGTCTTAAATTACAAGGGAGAAATTCTTCCACCAGGGGATAAGAGAATGGATCATTGAATTGGAATCAATAGGCAAAAGGGACTTGTTGTACTTGTAGGTTAGATTGATCCTAAATATCACAGAAAATTGGGTTGCCAATATATTATGGGAGTAAGAAGGAGTACGGCTAGGCTCAGGAGATCCTTTAGGGTAACTCTGTGAACTCCCACGTCCTGTCATTAAAGCCAGTGGTAATTAGAATGACTCAACAGAAGCCCCAATTCCAATGGCCCAGGCCTTCAGGAATGAAGATAAGGCAAGGAATCATCATCCATTAAGGTCCTTGCCGAGGCCATAGCGGATATAGAAGGTATTATGGAAGATCACCATATGTATCAGTTATGACCATGTGCCAGGTTGAAGAAATGAGTTGACAGTCATAAATATTTCTTCCTTACTTTGATATAAATACACACACATATAGATGTGTATAGGTGCGTGTGTGCATGTGTGTGTGTACATATACATATATGTAAGTTGTATTTTTCTTACTCTACCATTCTCTACTATCTAATGTATTAATAGTAGGAAGCATCATGTCAGTATTTAAGTTCTACAACACCAAAGGGAAACATGCTTCAGCAAGAAGAAGAACGAGCATCTCTTGAGATGAATAAAAGAACTTTGTGTCCTCTTTTGGAAAGAGGGTGGTATGTTTTGGTTACATGAGTACAATTGCATTATATTAGATGGAACCATGATTTTGTTATTGAATTTTTGAGGGCACTTAAGTATGATTAAAAGAGGATATTTATTTTTTGATAGCAAGTTGACAAAGGCTGTGATGGCTCTGTATTCTGTTAGATTCGTTGGAGCTATGTTTTCGGCTCTTCCCTTTCATGCACACTTCCATGTTAGGGTTGGCTACATGCAAAATCTGTATAGGATTTGAAGACTGATTAGAATCAGCTGCTAGACACATACTTAGAGGAGCGTGAGTGAGGTCAGGCACCATCGCATCTTATACTGTGCCTGTCACTGCAGTGGATCTGCACAGGGCAGCAGCCCAACAAGCAGCTCCTCCAATCTCCCTAGATCTCCTCCCTCAGCTTCTCCAGATACTTACTGGTCATGTTACAGGCTGACATTGTGGCAAAGCATTCCAGCTCCTTTGCAGGTCATCCACATCATCAAAGTCAGGGGCCTGGAGGTGGCGGGACACCATGGCCAGTGCAGAGGAGAGACATGTCGATTCCAGTGCATCTTCACAGGTTCAGGCTTGCCCCTGTTGCCCTCCCTTTATGGGCATCATTCCTTCCTGACCACTGGGCCTCCTGACTTCAAGTCCCGCACCAAGTCCAGGGGCACCAGGCTGACATAGACAGCTTAGCCATCCTTCTTGATTGCATGTCTAATCCGTACAATAAATCCTTTATATTCCTCATAGTGCTTCCCCTTCACTGAGCAAATCCTAACCGATTAAGAAGAGTTTGTAAAGTATGCTAACTTTTCTTTTTTTTTGAAAAGGAAAGATAATCTGGAAAGTAAGAAAAAGAGTTTCTCTGTGGCAAGGAAAGAGTAAGGAGGGAAGAGGATAAACCTGGACACTGAAAGCATTTTAATTCATAATTTTGACTTTGAAATCATTTCGTCAGTGTTTTTCATGAATTAAAAGCCAAAGAAATTAAACAAAAATAAACAGAAAAAAAAATGAGAATAACCGGTTAAAATGGAAAGAAACCAAAAACAAACCTGTTAGTATGTAAACTTAGTTGAATAACCAGGTATGGAAGCTATTCAAAATGACTTTTAAGAACAAGACCCAAAATGTAGAAGTAAGCTCTGAAAAGAACCATATATATTGTAAACTGCTTTCAATGGGCAGGATCATTTTTAGTGACAATGTGGATAATTGTATTTCAAAACTACATAATATACATGTGCAAACTATGTTACATGTATATTATTTTAAGATAAAGCAAATATAATCATGCTAATATCATTCAGAATCCTAAATTTTTGAAGAATAAAAAATAGATGTATTTTAAAAATCATTGACAGTGTTACACATTAAACCCTGTGTTGCCAATTCCAAACATCAGTATGAATTCACGGGTGTTTCTTGTTTCCACAATTCGTATGTTGTTTATTGTTTTTCTATAGTTTGTAGTTTTTCTAGAAGCAAGGATCATCCCTAATGTCCATACTGCCATCCCTAAATGCAACCTACCAGTGAAAGGAACCACAGTTCTTGGGAAAAAGGTTGATTCAGAGGCTGGGGCAGGAAATGTACAAGATGAACCTGAAATAGACTGTTGCACCGAAAAGCAAGAAATCCAACAAAGGAAGAGGAGCCAGGAGCCACTGGCATTGACAGGATAGCTTAAATATAAATAATTAATAATAAAAATAAAAAAATAATAATGGCTACAATGGAAAAATCATAAAATATGTTAAAATCCATGGATTCCTAAAATAGAAGAAACTACAAAGCAAAGCAAAAATTATTGGACTTCCTTAAGACAGGGCACCAACTCAAATTATTTTGAGAATTGACAAAGAGGAAGAATCAAGCATTATTCTGTCTTCAGTAGACCTTCAGAGTCATCAAATTGTTGATAAAGATCTGCTTTATGTAAGAGTCAAGGTTAATCAATACAGGAGGAATGCTAAAACTAGAAAGTCATGTAAGTCCAATATCTAAAGGAAAAATATATCTAGGCAATAACATTAATAGATGCAAAAATCCTTCAGTGCAAATTTGACAGGGATGTAAGAAATGGATGACATTATAGGAAACTATTGATGAATCTCCTTATAATGCTAGTCAGACAACTGATACAATTTGTCCGGTGATGGAATGCAGTGGGATCCTCAATATGATACACAATAGGTAGATCTAGCTACCTACATATAGAAAAAAAATTATTGATGAAGTAATAAAGCAGAATGTTGATTATTGTTGAGGCTTGTTATAGGAATGTGGGAGTTTATTCTATTCTCTCTTTTTCAATGTATATTTGCAATTTTCCATAATAAGAGTTATACATTTTTTGAACAAATGTATATTTTGGTTTCTAAAATTTTTCAAAGCTCAATTATTGGTGAAGAAACAATTTTTTAGAAGCAGTCTAATTTAGAGCTCTTTGAAAACCTGAAAATTGTGTGATTCTGTATGTTTCTTCCCTTCCAAATATCCTAAAGGATAGAATATGTATGCATGTTACTCTATAGTGAAAACAAAATATTATAATGAGCAGGATGCTGCCCTTGAGGTGAGAATCTAGCTTAGCAATATTTCTAATATTTGTCTGATGTCTAATATTCAATGACTAAAAAGGAAGTAAAATATTCTTCTGGTGTTTTTTTTTTTTAAGATTTTATTTATTTATTTCAGAGAGAGAGTGTGTGAGCGGCGGGGCGGGGAGGGGTACAGGAGTAGCACAGGGAGAGGGAGAAAGAATCCCAAGCAGACTGCACCCTGCACGGGCAGCCTGACGCAGGGCTCGATCGCGTGACCCTGAGATCGTGACCTGAAGCAGAGACCAAGAGACAGTCACTTAACTGACTGAGCCACCCAGGCGCCCCCACCCTTCTGGTTTTAAATTAATGTTTTGTAACAGAGCTACAGAAAGAAAAAGACTTTTGCTTCGTAAATCTTTAAAATAGTCTTAAAACTATGAATTAGAACTAATTTTTAGGAGTTAGTTTATGACTTCTTTTCAGCCCCCAAATTCAGATTTTTATTATCTCCTCCTTTTGATAACGTCTTCTAGCACTTAATTTGTGAGAGTTGTGTCCTTTTAGACAAATAAGTGAGTTTTATCTCATGAACTCAGGATCATAGGGATATAATGTAACAGCAGCACAATCTCAAGGTTAAATGAGTTTGAGGGATCCCTGGGTGGTGCAGCGGTTTAGCGCCTGCCTTTGGCCCAGGGCACGATCCTGGAGACCTGGGATCGAATCCCACATCGGGCTCCCGGTGCATGGAGCCTGCTTCTCTCTCTGCCTATGTCTCTGCCTCTCTCTCTCTCTGCGTGACTATCATAAATAAATAAAAATTAAAAAAAAAAAAAAAGGTTAAATGAGTTTGAGACACTGTTCCTAGAATTCCAAATTCCCAGTTTCCTTGAGATGGGTAAGGGGCTACCAGACTCAAGCTTCCTAACATAGGAGGGGTCAGCATGTCATTTACAACCCCCCCCCTTTGGTGAAAGAAACCGTGTCCTGATGATTTTCTCGTGAAGATGGTATGTGTGCCTTGATGCTTGCCCTCCTTGTTCTCCAGCCCACCTAAGCGGCGGTGCTTAGTGGGTAGGGAATTAACAGGTGAATGCAGCAGTCTGGGAGAAATTAGACAAAAGAATGCTTACCCCAGCTCTAGGAGATTCAGCAACTACCAGAAAGAAAAGAAAGAGCTGCTGAAAAAGCTGCTCACTGGAGCACTATCAAGGGGATGCTTCCCAAAGCAGCTGCACAAATATACCCACTAGAGTAGGGCAGCTTTCACCCTGCTAATATTTGGAAAATACATCCTCCAGGCGTCTGCCTCCTGCAGTAGATCCGTAGGGTATATTAATGGCTGGCAGACAGCAGTCTGCTGTGTCTGATTGCTCAGGGCATTATTTTTTTCCTCCAAAGTTTGCATCAGTGAATATTTTTCAAAATGTTTCTAAAGGTCATTTGGAATCTTACTGAAACTAAGAAAATAATGAGATGCCTGGAAATGTTGAAACGCTTCCTTTCAAACTGGTAGCTGAAACACAATGAGCCTTGATGTATATGTCCTCAAGACAGCCTTCATTTTCCGCAGAGATGCTCTCTCCCAGACGAAGCAACGTACCTAAACTTGGCAGAGTTCAGTCTCTTCTGTGCTGAAGTTTTTAGGATATATATTGCTAAACTTCTAAAACATTTTGTGTATTTCCAAGAATATAATTTCAATTCTGCCTCAGGTGATTTCCAATAATTAACAAGAGAATGCAGAAGAGCAAAATCCTCAGAAAAGTGCAGCTAACAATTCACCCGATGTTGCGATTCCTAAATATGTCTCACTTGTTTTCGGGATAAACAGCAATACCATATAATATAAAATCCTGTGCAAGTGATGCTTTTCAATTCTACTGAAATCAATAATGATGCTGTTGGTGATGAAAGCAATCGTAATGGTTAGAACCCACGTGCTTCCATTTGGCAAGTACAGTTGTCTACTACTGAACAAGCTGGTGATATTTACTGCAGGTAAATTACAAGCAAACAGCTATAAGGTTGCAATTATTAGCCAAAATAAAAATTTTACTTAATAATTTTGACACTAATAAAAATCATGTCAAAATAATCCCTTCTGAGGAGAGTGTAAGAGGTAAGACCGATAAAATCATGCAACTTTCGAGCTGAGAGGAACCACAGAGATCATTTCATTTAACCTCTTTTCCACAGGAGGAAACAAAGAGGCCCCGGCAGCTGAAATTTTTTTGCCCAAAACAATTAGTGCCAGTGTTGGAACTAGAACCCAAATTGTCTATCTCCAAATTGAGGGGGCAGAGAAACTAAGGTTGGCAGGCGTTGCTACCTTCTTTTGGAGCTGTCAACCTTCAAAATAAAGCAGCCAGTTATTTACTAGCAAAATGAGTTTTTTTCTGGAATAGCAGAAGAATAACAATTTGGGACATGCAAGCTGTACTGAATCATAGGCAGAGCTGAAGAGACAAATGGAAGGGCAGCTTTTATTAGGTTTATGAGGAAAGTGAGAAGGGTTGTTTTAAACAAAAGTTCATTGGAGAAGAGCAGGAGTTCGAGGTTGTGGTGGTTCCTCATTGGCTGCAAGCAATGGTTAGTACATTGTTGCTGGGGCACGGAGCGATTTTCATTCTTTTTCTTAAAAAGAGGAGCTAAATTTCCTAAGCAAAAAATACTCTTCCTTGTCGAGACAATTCTCATCTTTCTTTGCTGGTTATGCTGCAGCTAGGGGTATAGGTGGCACAGCACCTCCTTCATGGTTTCTCCAGTCCATTCTGAATGAGGTTGCCTAGGGGCACCTGGTGGCTCAGTCGGGTAAGCATCCCACTCTTGATTTGGGCTCACATCATGATCTCAGGGTAGTGAGATCGAGCCCCACTTTGGGCTCTGTGCTGCGCATGGAGCCGGCTTAGGATGCTCTCTCTCCCTCTGCCCCTCCGCCCCTCCTCTGCACACATACTCATTTTCTTATTCTCTTTCTCTCTCTCTCAAAAAAAAAAAAAGAAAAAGAAAAAGAAAAAAATGAGGTTGCCTTTGTTTCCACAGAGCCTGTGAATTCTGGGGCCTCCAACTTGGGCAATTCTTCTTCCCGATTTGTATACTCCCTTCTCTCTATATTTACCTTTTATGCCATTTCCGAGTACATGGCAAATGCAAGGGTAAAAAAAGGGTTGAGTCAGGAGCATTGAAGTTAGGGTGGGTTTGCTCTCTCAATACTCGCTCTAACTCCCCTGCATGCAATTGGGAGGTTCCTGGAAACCCAAAATCCTCCACATCAAGATAAGATGGAATAGATGTAATGCAGACAACAACTAATTATTAACCTGATACTATGCTAATGTCCTACATATAGGTAATCTTATTTAAGCTGTCTCTAACTCTATGAGGTGGTTAACACAGGTGATAGAAGCAAAGCACATGGATTATAAATTATTTACATAAATTACAAGGGTAATAAGTGTTGGAGCCAGAATTTCTTTATTTATTTTTTTTATTTATTTATGATAGCCACACAGAGAGAGAGAGAGGCAGAGACATAGGCAGAGGGAGAAGCAGGCTCCATGCACCGGGAGCCCGACGTGGGATTCGATCCCGGGTCTCCAGGATCACGCCCTGGGCCAAAGGCAGGCACCAAACCGCTGCGCCTCCCAGGGATCCCGGAGCCAGAATTTCATTCCAAATCCTATGGCTCTGGAGAAGTGTTCTTGATAGTTATTCCATGTCAGATATGATAATTATGCCGATTATATTATTAAAGATCATAGTCTCAGTTAATCTTTTGAAGTTTCATTTTGGTAAAGAATTTGAATCTCGTAAAGCGTGTATTTTACTGTAACTCATAAGAAGTAAGCATCATTGATAGGAGTTTTTGTTCCTTGGTCTTGTGGAAGGGAGGTAATTCCTACGGAAATGAAATTCATCAGTCTGTTTAATAAATAGTACCGTGGTCTGCATGTCAGGCACTGGGCATGGAAATACAATGGTAAGCAAGAGAGGTGTATAGATGAGTCATGTAATACATAGCAAAAAACAAAAACCCAAGGTTTATATCACTTCTATTAGATGTAGAAATTTTTCATGAATTCTCTTAAACAAGTAGAAGAGACGGTAACTTGATAATTAGAAAGGAAGCAAGCAAGGTAGTTTCAAAAAGCTGAGCTGTGAAGAATGCTTTCTAAGAAATACTTACTGCTAGAAAACAGTGAATGTCAGGACCTCCATCCTCCAATATTGACCAGAATAGAGTGAAGACCAAACTGCCTTTGGAGGGTATTAACTTTCCTGAGAGACATTTCACTGAGGCAGGAAGTGAGGAGAGAAAGAACATCTCTTTCTTTAGTTTTCAAAAATATATCTTACCCGTTTTTATTCTTCCCTGAACTAACAATGAACAGGTCAAGGGAATTTTTTTAGACCTCTGCTATACACCTACTAAAAGAAGTTTCTACTGTATTTAAGGATGGCAACAGATTAATAGCAAGATCTTCCAGAACAGACAACATGGAATATGATTTAAAGTTCTTTATCCCACTAAGATAAGTCAGAGTATTAGAAGAAAAAAGTGAAACTTCTTTTTAACCCTAAAATGGGAAATAGCAATGAACTTGGCCTTTTATCTATCTCACTTTCCTAACCCAAGGTACTTCCCCCTTGATCAAAATCGGAAGCAAATGTTTTCATATCCATGTAATCTCGGTATCAATTTGATCGAGGACTTTTGGGCTATTCTCTTTACAAAATGTGTGTGCATATCCGTATTAGTCTTAGCTGGAAAATCTGCTGGGTTGATTCTCTTTGTTCTATTCTGGAACAACACATGTAATTAGCCCTTTAATTAAAGCTTGTTGAGGAGGGTGACTCATATTCAAATGTCTTTGCTTCCAGTATGCAGCAGGAAGAAAGTGGTTATCACCTCCAGTCTCTGCCTACTGCTTTCAATTTCATTCCCTTAATACTGAGGAGTTTAAGGTTCTTTCTTACAGTCCTTTGGAATTGACCCATTATTAATTTAATCTTTATAAAATAAGCCATCTTAAGGGTATAAACGTGGTCTTACTTGCTATGATTTGATTGATATTGGGTAAAGCCTTGATTTAAAAAAAAAAAAAATCAGGGACACCTACATGGTTCAGTCGGTTGTGTCTGCCTTCGGCTCTGGTCATGATCCCGGGACCCTGGGATTAAGCCCCAGGTTGGGCTCCCTGCTCAACAGGGAGCCTCCTCCTCAGTCTCCCTCTGCCTGCTGCTGCCCCTATTTGTGCTCTCTCTCTTTCTGTCAAATAAATAAATAAAATTTTAAAAAGAGAGAAAGTTTTAAAAAAAATAGGAGCCAAAAAAAATTTTAATAGCCTGTGTCACGTATAATGTTTTCACGTTTAGCAGCAATTTCTATACGCGGCAGGCACCTCACAAACATTTGTAGAATGAATCCATGAGTCCTTTTCAGTCCAATGTTTAGAAGCACCCTATCAAAATGAGATTAGAGCTCGTTGAAATCACAGCCCTTAGTGACTGGAGTGGGTCAGGCCTTTGGAGTGGTAGAGAAAAGTGAGCAGAACGCCTGGAATGATTCACAGGCCAATCAGTTTAGAGGAGAAAGTCCCAAAGACAAACTCTCCAATTAACTTCTTTGCACAGTGCCTTGGAAAGAAGGCCATAAAATTATAAAATTATGTGTGTGGACCTTATAAATTGAAACCATTAGGTGATGTTGCTGGTATCATTATGTAAAAGGGAATTGTGCCAATTACTATTGCTCTGGGGATAGCACTAATAATAACTTTTCAGAAAATGGCATTTGATAATCTTCAGAAAAAATGATGAGTAAAGCTCTGTATTTTAGGCACTGCAGAAGATACAAAGAAATCTAGGAGACAGTTTCCACTCTCTGTGATGCACATTACTTTATTTAATGCTTGTAATAATAAGTATTATTTGCTTTTATGTTACAGATGGGTAAATGAATCTCAGACAGCTGAACTGCTTTGTTTAATGTCACATAAATAGTAAGGAGCTAAACTGGAAATTAAACCAGAAGCCCATTTCCTCTTTATTATTCTGCTCTGAAAACCTATAGTAGAGGATAACGTATGGTAGGTACCGATGCCCTTGTAGAAATCCTTAGCTGCCTGCCTGACCCGTAATAGGCTGACCTAAGAAGTTAGTGAATGAGTAACACATTTAGCATGTTGGTCATTAAAATCTTTTTCTTTTTAATTTTTTTTTTAACTAAGCTAGTACCCTCCAACTACCCATCCACCCCCCAGCACCCCTGCTTTGTCTAAATTAGCTGAATGGTAGCTTCTGTCCTCTAATTTCATAAAAATTAAAGAGATTTCATGTACAGGGTCTTATTTTCTGAATATAAAATTTGCAAATTCTAGCCACTGAGGACTGAATTATTTTTTTTTAATTTTTTTTATTATTATTTATTTATGATAGTCACAGAGAGAGAGAGAGAGAGAGAGGCAGAGACACAGGCAGAGGGAGAAGCAGGCTCCATGCACCGGGAGCCCGATGTGGGATTCGATCCCGGGTCTCCAGGATCGCGCCCTGGGCCAAAGGCAGGCGCTAAACCGCTGCGCCACCCAGGGATCCCAGGACTGAATTATTTAAGGTCAAATTAGAAAAGTATTTCCTTATGCTCTGCTCTTTAAAGAATTTTAGTTTTGAATCTTCAGACTCAGAAACCAAGCTTTGCAATTTCCAGTTACAGGAGATGATGGAATTCGGTCTTTAAAAGACAAAGATGGGAAGAGAATATATCCTAATCTTACAATATTCTCAGGGTTTTATTAATGTTTCCCCTAGCAAGTTGAAACTATGGTTTCAAATGCTCTCGAGGAAATGTGTTTAAAAGGCAGGAAACTGGGTGTGGAATTCGGTCTATTTTTACTCCTCCTTGAAAATTCTGTATGCTTTTTGCACAAAACCGTTGGAAAGGATGGCACTACTAATTAATTTCCTCCTGGTTTATTTATACATACATATCTTTTTCATACCTGAGTCTACTAGATTGAATTTCTTAGGAGAAAATAAGACATGCCAGGATCTTAAGAGTGGTGGGACTACCCACCTGGGGTTTCCCTCCAAGATGGCAGGCCTGAACAGAAAACCTCTGGAATGAGTATATCGATTTGTTATCTGAATTACTTCCTGTTACCTGGAAAGGTAAGAGCACTGAAGGATGCTGCCTGGGAAGTTTCCTGCTTTCCTTTTGAGCTTTGAGTTTATAAATAGAAAAAAAGACTTTTCTGAGAATTCACCTTGCAATTTGGCAGGCTAAATCTTTCTTCTTCTTCTTCTTCTTCTTCTTCTTCTTCTTCTTCTTCTTCTTCTTCTTCTTCTTTCTTCTTCTTCTTCTTCTTCTTCTTCTTCTTCTTCTTCTTCTTCTTCCTTCTTCTTCTTCTTCTCCTCCTCCTTCTCCTTCTTCTTTCTTCTTCCTCTTCTTTTGTAAATCCAGCTATAAATGAAGAGTCACATAATTTGTACTAGGTAAGGAGATAATTCAGAACACAGATTTAAGAAAAACTACCAGTTCTAACACTTACTAAATGTATCCCTTTGAGAAGTTGTTCTCTCCAAGCCTCAGTTTGTCCTCTGTAAAACAGGATAGTAATAATACCTACTTCATATGGTTGTCTTGAAAATTAAATGAGATAATCCATGTTTACTGTTTACTAACAAAAGGTCTGACATACAAGTTCTCAAAAGTGGTGATGATGATAATATTCTTACAGAGCTCAGGCTGTTTTCACACCTATGATCTTATTTTTCTTCAAATTGCTACATGTACGTAATAGCCTTACTTTCTCATAGGGGTGGAGAGCAAGATTTTATGAAATCAGAGAAGGAAACACTTCATTAATTTAAAACCAAAGCAAACAGGGACCCCTGAGTGGCTCAGCTGTTGAGAGTCTGCCTTTGGCCCAGGGCGTGATCCTGGGGACCCAGGATCGAGCCCCGTGTCGGGGTCCCTGCAGGGAGCCTGCTTCTCCCTCTGCCTGTGTCTCTGCCTCTCTCTCTCTCTGTCTGTTTCTCTCACGAATAAATAAATAAAATTTTTAAAAAATGAAAGCAAAAAAACAAATAAAAACCCCTAAAGTCAAGAAGAACAAAGTAGAGAAGAAAACTGAGTGCACTCAGGTTGTGTTATTCTACTTAAAAGCTGGAGGAAGAGCAAAATAACAGTCCCCTTTGGTTAACATAGGTGGGAACATGTAGTAGAATGAGAATAAGTGACTTTCCGGATCACAGAGTGATTTTGCCATGTTTGGGAGACAAAGGCTTCATGAACGTTAAATCCCCGCTGTCACGTCTGTGTCTTTTCTAGGCTTTTCCATTTTTTAGGAATGCTCTTCCTACTATTTCACAATGACATGTTTAAAACACTGATGAACTTTTAAGGCTAAGAATATTTCAAATTTTACTACATACTTCTGAAGTAATATCTGTCATCACAGGGCAATGACGACACAGATGACAGATGAGCGTCATTGCTGCTCCTTAAGGAACTGCAGGGAACAGGAGGGACCAGTGCCCTGTGCATGCAGCATGCCAGGCTTATCTGCAAGCCTGATAATCTGAACTGGAGGATAGTTTGAACTGATATTTGTTTACTTGTTGGTTTGTTTCTCTCTTAGAAAGGAGGTAGGGGTGGAGGGAGAAAGAGAACCTCAAGGAGGTTCCACACCCAATGCAGAGCCAGACTCGGGGCTCCATCTCAGCACCCGAGATCACGACCTGAGCTCAAATCAAGAGTCAGACACTTAACCAACGGAGCCGCTCAGGCACCCCGGGAAATCATATTTAATAAAAGTATTGATTGTGAGGGAGTTCCTAAGGTTGTGTCAGCCACATGAACAACATTTTCCTTCTCCCCAGTCTTGTAGCTCTGACCTTGTACACTGCATGTGGTTATAAAGATCAGGCTATGGCTGAAGCCAAACCACATCTCTTGCAGTTTGTTCTCAGACTGCGGAGGCTCTGGTGTGCTGTTTAGTCACTTTGGTTTGAGTTCAAGTTGAGTTGATCTTATTTGGTTAACTTCTTTAATCCTTCCCCCTCTCTCCTCCTGTCACTTCCTTAGGGAGTCCTTATCCAATCCTTAGTCAAGGCCAGGAATCTAGTTGGAAGTGCAGGCTGGGATCTTTTCTCCTTCTGGGGAATTTTGTCACTGGATATATTTCCTTAATGCTCAACTATCTACACTACACTGTACTATCAGTTGGAGCGGTGGCTGTATTTCCTTCAGTCACCAGCGTTTCCTGAGCCCATCATCGTGCTGGGCCCCAAGTGACACCCAGCAAACATTCATTTGGTGAATAAACCCTTGTTTTGAATTAGGGGAGAAATGGTTCCTGGACTCATCTAAAAAAATTACCCACATTCATTTTTGGAGAAAAGGTTTTCCTGGAAACAGTACTAATAGTTCTATATTTTAGTCTTCATGAAAGTTCTGATGAATACAAATTTTTAAGGCCTTTCCCAAAAGGTAAATCTTTTATTTTAGGTGGAAAGAGTCAATGAGTTTGTGTTTACAGTGGTAACTCAGAAAATGGATAAAGTGATCTGGCTGGCAGTTGGCTCTTAGCTTTTAGTAAAGGTGGCTTTAAGTGGCCTCCTTCCTGAGTTTCATGTGTAAGACCGGCCCTGAGTAGCTTGGTCCTTCCTCAGGTCCTCTGCCCACAGTCTTAATGGCAAACAGCGGTCCAGGCATGGTTATCTGAGAGAGAGTAGTGGCTACTATAGGATCAATATGTCTAAGCCTTCACCAAGAAAAATGTGTTTTTGAATGTTTGTATTTTTGTTTAATTACAGTTCTAACTGAGAAGTCTGTTGTTTCTACCATTACCAAAGGGGTGCCTCGCCTGTACCTTCAAATCTTTCTGTCAGCTTCAGTCCCAACATAGCTTCTTCCCATTCTGCTTTGGTTCCCTCTCAAGTCTTATCTGATCTTGTTGGCGAAGTCTTGCCATTACCACGACCTAGCTGGGAATGCCAGTACGCATGCCAGAGGATGGTCTTTCTCCGCGTACTGGTACTTAAAGTGCTGATTTCCATGTAGGGAGAGAAAGAAAGTTCTCTCCGACTTCTAAACATACCTTCTTGTCTGAGACCTGAATTTGCAGTCTCCAAGGAATTGTTGCTACAGATCTGGCCCATACTCCTCATTCCCAGGCAACCAGCTCTATAGTCAACATATGCCACACATACTCCCTACCTTGACTCTGAAGAAGGGAGCACCACGCAGGTTCCCATGTCCTCAGTAATCCTTTTCCCCTATCCTTTCCTGCTTAAAGAGGGAAGGACTTGTATACAGAAAATGGGAACTTAGCTTGGGATGACAGGCAATTGATTTATTATTTTTTTTAAATTTTATTTATTTATTTGAGAGAGAGTGAGTAGGGGGGAGGGGCAGAGGGTAAGGGAGAAACCAGCTCCCTGCTGATCAGGGAACCTGACCCAGGGCTCGATCCCAGGACCCTGGGATCATGGCCTGAACTCAAGGTGCTTAACCGACTGAGCCACCCTGGCAACCACTAAGCTAGACTTAATGTCTTCTTACCTTAGGCAGCAGTGTCTACAGCAAGAATTTTCAAGGGTATCCTGAAAATAGACTAGTTTTATCTTTGTCACTGTCTTTTCTCCACTCCTATTCTTACTTCCTCCCTGTGGGAATTAAGAGCTTCTAGTGTTCCATGTCTAAACATTTTCCTCCTCCATCTTTCTGGCCATCCATTTAGCTCTATATCATTTCTTCCCCTTCAAAGACAACAGATCCCTTTGTTTAGGTCCTTGACAATATAGATGTTATTTTGATGGTAATAATTCACAGTAAGAGATAATGGACAGTGGTAATGGCAGGTGGATATTAACATGAGATATTTCTTTTTAAAACAACTGACAGCCCAAATGAACTTCAGATTGAAGAATATGTGGGAAAAAGTCATTCTACCCATTACTTCCAGGGACTAAAACTGGAGCCACACGGTTCAAACTAGGTTCTTATAATTTCATCTGATTGTGTAACACTCAAATCATCGTGAAAGGAAGAAGACAAGCATTAGTTATTAGATATAAGATTCAATAAACTGTTAGATTTTGAAACATATAAACATAAATTTTAAAAATACAGAAAGCTTTCAGTATAAAGAAAGGTACAATTTTAAGGAAAATTTAAGGAAACAAACATCTGGCTAACTATCTCAATCTCAAATTACTTGGAGTAACTTTTGAGTTTAAGCCTAATTTTCTATTTGGGGGGTTAAATTTTTCTCATATATGCCAACAGAAAAAAAAAAGGTTTACTAAGAAGTTTTAAAATTCCTTTACAGTGGTGGGATAAATAATTTGTGTTCTTTAACCCAAAGGCCCACAGTTGAGGCCTTGATTTATATCAGAAGGCAAACTTTCTCTCACCTAATGGGACTTGGCTGTGAATGAGTTCATTTAGACAAGACCTGGTGAGTCCATTACCAACTCATCTCCTTAAAAGGTTTTATAGTTAGGAAAGCATTTATCTGACAACAGACTTTATCCAGCTCTGATACATGTGTATCATAGTCCACAACACGCCCAGCCTTGGGGTAAAGAATGCTAACACAGAGAGACAAGCTGCGGTAAAGAAAGGTCTGGGGCGAGTGGTTGTGCGGGGCCAGGCCGCTGCCATGCCGGGCCCCGAGATCCTGCAGCTGGGCAACTGCACCAGCAGCGAAGAGTTCGCCAATAGCTCTTAATCTGAATCAGCAGCTTTCTTTAAGCATATTCGAAATGTGTAAATATGCTAGTCAGTACACAGGTAACAAGCAGTCCTGGCAATATTTTAAAAATTTAGCTATTAGTGGTTGAGCCTCTGCCTTTGGCTCATGGTGTGACCCCGGGGTCCCGGGATTGAGTCCCACATGGGGCTCCCTGCATGGAGCCTGCTTCTCCCTCTGCCTGTGTCTCTGCCTGCCTCTGTGTCTCTCATGAATAAATACAATTAAAAATTTTTTAGTTAGGCAGGTAGCTTAAGGAAGAGGAGTATAAAAGGTTAGGAGCCTGGAGATTGATATTTAACTTGATATTTTCATGAAAGCTACAAATATAGAGGTATGTCAATTACTTATTCTGGAATATGTTAGCCTGGCAAAATAGAAAATATACTGAGCTTGGAGTTAGATCATTGGAATTTCATCCAACTGCTTCCAGTGGATACCTGCTTAGATTTTGGAAAGTACTTCTTTCAGTTTCTTAAATTATAATGCAGTCTGTGTGGCCTCCCTTACTGATGGCAAAGGTGTGAGGCTCAAGAGAGGGATGTAAGCAAACACACATGTGAAGTTAAATGCTAAGTAAAAATAGACAAAAATAGAAACAGAAGACAATAAGAGAAAGAGAGCCCAGCATTAGCAACACGATGGGAAGCAAGCAGATGGATTAGAGGGTGATGTCCACAGAAAGCATTAAGGTAGGTTAGAGTAGAGGAGATAGAGAAAGATGGTCAGCCTGCATGAATATTCTTTTGTTGGCATGAGAGCTAACTCCAGAATATAATCACTACTCATTGTCCTGAAAATGCAAGTCAATTAACTCTTTATTTCAACTCTTTAGCTACTCTGTATTCTTAAAATATGAATAATGATAAAATTGGTTAATCATAGCAGTCCCTATGGAGTGAAATTATTTCCTAGCATTGTATTGACAAACAGAGAAATGAAACACTGCAGACTTATAGTAAATAAACCGAAGCCTATGGAAGTCGGCTTGTCCAACCCTTAGCCATGTACCTATTGTCCGCAAGGGGAAGAAATTCTTGAGTGCCCCTCACCCCAGGTCAGGGAGTGAGTGTGCGTATCTCGCTTCATCTGTGCAGCCACTTTATGAGGATAGATGGGGAAAGGAAGGTCTATTGAGGTTCAGCAGACTGACAGTAAGAGAAAGATCTTCTAAAGCCATTTAGATATTCCTAACTGTGGTTATGCTAAAGGAAAAAGTCATGCTGGTCAAGGTGGGTGGACAGAAGTGGATTTCATTCCTATCCTCTTGTCAGCAATAGGGGTGAGCACAGGTCAAGTGCAAACAGCCGCCTGTGCAGGGACAAAGCGCAGGCCTCTCGCGGGTGGGGTGAGCGGTGGGAAGAGTAGTGGAGGATGTTCATCAGTGGGCTGTAATGAACACGTCGAGTTATTCCTGAGTTTACAAATGTTATTCTTGGTGTAGGACATCTGTGTTCACTAAAGGGAGCCCATCCCTCCACCTTAGCCTCCTACCCTCCCACAGACACTAGGAGACAGGGGGGTTATCTCCTTGAACATTTAAATTTCAGTGTGGTTAGCAGGTCCTTGAGAAAGACATTTCCTAGTTTGTAAAACTAGCAAGAGGCTGGGAGAAGATTTGCATAGATTTCAAAGGAGCAGAGAGAAAATTTACAAGTAAATGCTCTAAGAAAAGGAAGGGTAGAGGCCTACAGTGAGGAAAAAAGCTGTTTTAAGTTTAATCAAGCTAAGGAGAGCCTCAAGACTGTCTTGGTCAGGCAGCCCGGGGGGGGGGGGGGGGGGGGGGGGGGGGGGGGGGGGGGGTTGGGGGGGGGGGCTCAGTGGTTTGGCACCACCTTTGGCCTGAGGCCTGATCCTGGGGACCCGTGTCCTGCGTAGGGCTCCCTGCGAGGAGCCTTCTCCCTCTGCCTCTCTCTCTCTCTTTCTCTGTGTGTGTCTCTCATGAATAAATAAAATCTTTTTAAAAAAAAAGAAAGAAGAAGACTGTCTTGGTCAGTTACACTTTAAATGTACAACCAACCAACCAAAACCCAAATCAAGAAAACTCCAGGCACAAATTAAACCCGAAAATCAGTATCTCTAGTGACAGAGGCATCTACGTGTGTGTATGTGTGTGCATATAGCTGAATACGTTTTTAAGTGTGCATTCCAGTATTGTTAACTATATGCACATTGTTATACAGCAGATCTCTAGGACTCTAGAACTTTTTCACCCTGCTTGACTAAAATTCTAAGCCATTAGGAAATGTGGTAAATATATAAACTGAAATATTATTTAGCCCAAGACATAAAGAACATCATATTCTAAAATATGGATGAACTTTGAGAACATTATGCTAAATGAAATAAGTCAGCCACAGGAGGACAAATACTATATAATTTTACTTAAGTGAGATATTGAAAGTAGGCATCAAAATACAGCTTAAGAATCAGGCATGTAGGTGCTTGTGCCTTAATGTCACACCAAGACCCCCTGATGGAGCCGTGAACATATTCCTTATCCTCTATTATTTCACTTTCCCTGTTCCCATGATTTTTTCTTTATCAGCAAAAATTATTTTAGATTTGGTCATGGCCTAGTCATTTCATCTCTGAGACTTTGGTTATAGGAATATGTCCTGGAAGACACTGTTGGTTGTCAACTCTCTTTTCCTCCCCATTTTGGTTCACACATTTTCAGATCTGTTTGGGCAACAAAAGACTCAGGGAAAGCAGGCCCCACCACAGATTCAGGAAATGAACCATGATTGCTCAAAGACAAGTAAGATGACTACTCTCCCTTTTGCTAAGTAATTCCTTTAGGAGAAAGCACGAATCGGTACTGGCAAAGAGGATGTAAGAGAAATGTGCTGGGATGCTAGTGCACAGGATTTTTGTTCTGATATAAAGGAATAGTGAGATATCTTATTCCTTTCTTCTTATTTTGGATAGATTGGATAGCAGATGATATGTATAGCTGAGGTATCCCCCTTGCAACCAGGAAGTAACAAGCTAAATAATAATCAACTACTGAAGTTGGCAGGGTAGAAAGCCAGGTCCTTTAGTTACTGTACCTCAGTTAGAAATCACCTATGTCAGACTGTTTTTTCTGTGTGAAAGATTTCTTTTTCTCACCAAACCAAGGCTAGTTAATTATTATTTACTTGCCAGTGTAAGCTTTCTACTTCAGAATATGTCATAGCATGGTGGGCAAAAACTAGTCTTATATGAGGAGGTTGGAAAAGTCATCAATGGGAGAAAAGAAAGTGCTCTTCTAGCTTCTTTCACACAGCCAGACTTCATCTCTCTTTCCACAGCATAATTGTAGAAACACTCATCAAAAATCCCCTTGTTTTAAAATTATTGATGTGTGTGTCTCTTCTTCCTATCGGACTGTGATCCCCTGGAGGGTGGAGGCTATGGTCTATTTATCTCAGAATCCCCTCAAGCCCTAATTCAATGCTTGGTATGTGCTAGTTGCTCAATAAGTGTTGAATTGAGTGAATCAAAGTTTGAAGTCAGTTGGTGAGTGATTTATGAAGAGTGGGATAATGTGTGAGCTGAATGAAGTTCTCTACAGACATAAAAATATTGGTAAGATTAAACGTGTCTTTAAAAACTACTTTATGAAATGAATGTCAAGAGATCTCCTTAAATTGGTCTTTGCACTGTCGCCATTATCCCATCAACACTTAAATTGTTAGGTGTGGTTAGAATAATCAAGTTAGTCCCTGTAACTTTTCATTTGCCAGTATTCCTGAATAGTTAATTAAAATAGTTGTTTAATTATTTGTTTTATTTCAATTGCCATTCTTTTCTTACAGTGCTATCCACTACCTAAAGGTATCACATAAAACCATTGGCTACACCCCAATCCCTCACCTCAGCAATAGAAATATCCTATCAGTGTGGTTCACTTGGCCTCCAAGGACAGTCATGTGCACCGATAGTGGAGTAAAAATAACTCTGTTTGGGATTCAGGATGGGTAGGAGACTCATCAGCCTTCAAGGCCATTGCCTTTCAGAACTGTCAACTGCCACTCAAGGGAGCTAACAAGGCCGCAAGGCATTTCAATACCAAATATTTTCCCACAACCTGGTTGATTCAAGAGTGTGCAGGAAGGAAAGAAATACACTTATGACTTGAACTCGAGTGATTTTCTTTCTTAAAGTCATGTGAATTCTCATTTAACATTACTATTCAATTGCATTGGGCTGTCATAGGAAGCACTATAGTCATATAACTTTGACTCTAGGGAGGTCAGTGCCTACACTATCCATCACAGATGGATCTATTTGACCTTGCCAAGGGGACCTGAGTACCCACTGTAGACCAAGTTAAAAATATTCTTTTAATTTTTCATCACTATAACGTTAGCAATTACATGCACAAGAGTCCCAGGCTTTCTTCTCTCATTGACTGTCATCTCATTATAGGTTTTTCTCAAGAAGGCTCATTCTGACATAAGCCTACCACCCCCTCCCAGTCCCACACTTAACACCTCTATCAATATGAACTAGTCATTTTTTCAGGGGAACCTATTGTCTTATTTTATATACAATTGTTTGTGTGAGGCCTTAAGTGTAGCTCCTTGCTTTTTCTATAAAGTGAAGTCTACAGTTCTCATGTCCCAGAAAACTTATTTTTACTTTACATAGTCTCTCAGACAAACAAGGGTAAATCTAATAAAATATGCAAGGTCTATATGTACACTGAAGTCTATGGAATCTTGTTGGGAGAAATTTTAAAAGAGCTAAGTAAATTATCTATTTCCACTAATCAAAAGCTCAGTATTGTCAAGATGTCAAACCTCCCCAATTGGATCTATATATCCAATGCAATCTCAAAAGAAAAAAAAAAATCAAGCAAAGTTTTTTTGTAGAAATTGACAAGTGGATTTTAATATTCATATGGAAATTCAAAGAACCTAGTATAGCCAAAATATTTTTGAGGAACAACAAAGTTGAAAGACTGACTCCATCAGATTTTAAGACTTATTCTAAAATTACAGTAATTTTCAGAGGATGGTATTTGTGCCAAGATTGACAAATATATCAGTGAAACAGAACAATGAATCTGGAAATAAATCCACATATATTTGGAAATTTGACAAAGGTGCAAAAGTAATTCAATGAAGAAAGGGAAGTTTGTTTTCTTCTTTAATGGCAAGTCAATAGTAATAGTTAAATGCAAAGAAGAAGAGGGAGGAAGAGAAGAAAGAACTCCATAGCCTTCACTTTTTACAAACATTTAATAACTGTGTAACCTAAAACTATGGAAGTTCTAGAAAAGAAGGAGAAAAATCTTTGTGACTGGGATCAAAGATTTCTTAGATGTCCCTAGGATGACACTTAAGTGATACTAAAAGTATAATCCATAAGAGAAAAAAATAATGAATTGAATGTCATATAAATTAAAATCTTCTGCTTTTTAAAAATATTAAGAGAATAAGAGATAAGCAAAAGATTGGAAGAAAACATTTTCAAATAATAAATCTGATAAAGGAATTATATACAGAATATAAAAAGAACTTTCTGCCTCACTAATTAGAGAACAAAAAGCCCTTGAACAGACCTTTTACCAAATAAGATATATGGATAGCAAAGCTCAATATCAACTGTTACATCATATTAAAAGTACTCAGTCATACACCCTAGAAACCTATTAGGATTATTAAAGTTAAAAAGATTGATCATACCAAGTATAGGATAGTATAGGATATGGAGGAACTGGAACTCTCATGAACTGCTGATAGCAACCACTTTGGAAAATATTTTTGGCAGCTGCTTAAAAATATATAGCTACCATATTATCCAACCATTCTGCTCCTAGGTATTTATCAAAGAGAATTTAAATATTTACACAAATGCTTGTACAAAAGTGTTCAAAAAAGTCTTATTTTGTTTTATAGCCCCAGACTAGAAATAACCCACACACTCATCGACAGATGGCTAGATAAGCAACTTATGGTATATTCATCAAAGAAAATATTACTTAGCAATAAAAAGTAAGATATTATTGATACACACAAAATTGCAAATGAATCTCCCCCCAAATTATGCCATATGTAAGGAATCAGACAAAAAAGAGCCTATACTCTGATTCCATTTATATAAAATACAAATTAATTTATATGGACTGACAATAGACTAGTGGTGCCTGGGGAGAAGGTCAGGAGAGATAAGAGGGAGGTATGGGTCATAAGGAAATTTTTGGAGTTGGTTGATATGTTAATTATCTTCACTGTGGTGATGATTCCTTGGGTGTGTACATATGTTAAAACAGCAAATTGCACACGTAAATGTGCACACTTTTTCCTATGTAAATTAAACATCATAAAGCTCTTTAAAAACAAGAGTAAGGGCTTGTCACCAGCTATATATGAGTAGTGAGTTTACTGTCCTAAGTTTCTGCTCAAATACTTGAGTATGCAGTGGTGCATCTATCTTAAAAAGAAAAAGAACAACAACAAAAACAGGAGGAGAAACAGGGCAGTTGGCAGTCATGAATGAATGAATGTGTGAAGCCCAAGTCTACTCATCCCTGGCAGAGTCCATTTGAGAACAAGGAGCAGAGGGAAGGGTGCTAAGGTGGCAAGGCAAGGTGGTATCTTGCCTTCACTGGTACTAGTTCTATAGCTTTGGGCAAGGCAATTCACATTTTTTTAGACCTAGTTTTTTTCACCTCAAAGAGAAGAACGAGGATATCTATTCTGACATATAAAATTTTTTGATGATGATTAAATATGATAATTCCATTAAATCACTCTATAAGCTGTGAAATACCACATGAATGTGAATGGTAAAAAAACAGGTAACTGATTTACTGATGGATCAGTGAGAAGGAGGCAGCATTGGCCATATTAGAAAATGAATTTATTATTTTTTGCATTACTCTATTTGAAAACTCTTGTCAAATCCCTCTTCCCTTTTCTGCATGTAAATTCTAAGGTATCTACGATACCTTAGAATTTCCACACATTCTCAGGAATAAATTACTAATCTCATTTTTCAATATATAAAAATATTAGTTCAATCTAAATAATATCCTCACTTTCTCATTTGATTGAAAGCTTGCATTCCCGCACACCCAGCCCAGGCCTGGTGGGCTTGGAAGCCTGCAGGGAAGAAGGGCCATGAAAGATTGCTTCACTGTGGATCTGTACCATCTTTTCTGCTAGCTAATTGCCTCTCTCAGACCTCCAGTTTCAAGCTGAGGGTTGACCAATTCTAACTTGAATGGTGCTCTCTAAATTTGTCTTTGGAGTTCTCTCTGTGAGATGCCCAAACACTACCTTTCTCATGGGGTGATTTTTGTGACTACTTTGAAGTTCCACCCTGTGACCTCCCATAGCACCCTTGCTCTTCACAGGTGACACCTTCTTCCAGATGGCTGCTTATGACTTCTTCAGTTCTTGGCTACTATTGTAAAAAGACACTCTGTTGAGTTGACTTTGGCCATTGAATTAAGCCTTGTGTGTGGGCTTCCTTTCAAGGTAATTCCATTCTAACTCAGTTCTGTAGGTCCGATAGGTGGCTCTTGGAAACAAGCACATTTGCTGTCATTGGTAGGAGAATGGCTTGTTCCCATTACAGATTTCTGTTTCTCTTCTTATAGAGGCAGCTCCAGCCAGGCTTTGACCATATGCTACTGTTTACATATGAGGAAGATACTAGTTGTTGTGGGCACCCAACTTCCAAGTTCTCAAAGGGGTCCTCTTGAGCACCACTCAAGAGGACTGAGAAAGACAGAAAGTTCTACCTTTTCTGAGCAAAGGAGCAAGGAAAAAAATGCAGTCCTTTAATTATCTTTGCAAAGAAGTTTTCCCAGGCATTCTCCCTTTTGGTGTTTCGCAGCCTTTCTTCCTGTAGCCTGGAGGTGGAAAGAGGGCTAGCCTTTGATGGATGCTTTAGAAAGTGAGGGTTCTTTGGCACATCCTGTTCTTTATTTACCTCAGTCTGAAATCCCAAACAGAAGAGTCTTGTTTTTACTTCCTATTAAATAGCCTAAGTTTGATCAAAGAGTGCAGCAGAAAAAAATACAAGAAATGATATGTTAAAAAGATATGTTGATGTACTTTTTAGGTCCTGGTAATGAAGCAGTGAAACTGTATCTCTTTTCATTAGCTCAGTTGTTGGAAATAAATAAATCTTCTCTTTGCATACCATAATCATTTGTAAATCAGAATATTATATAAGGACTATTGAGTACATAATTGTTTTCTATTCCAGAATATAAAATGGAAGGAGATTAATGTTTATGCGAAGAGATGTACACTAGTAATTGCTAATGAAGTTGACATGCTCTTATGCTCTTTTTAATAAAAAAGGAGAATGACTCCATTGCTTTAATTTTGAGACTAATTTTGGGCAGTAAAGTCCTTATCTTGAAAGTTAAAATATGTCATTATAATTTTGCTTGTTCTAGTTATGGCTTTTTAAAGAGCATGGAATAATGGAGGTCAATGTCAACATCAATAATCACCATTAAATAAGAACATTCCTCTTTCCTATTCTCTTCATGTGCCATAAAGTTTTCTTATGAATTTAGTACACTTAGAGAGGCATACCTCTGATTGGAAGAAATGATTTAAGTCCAATGTCTCAAAATCATTACTGTATATACATAACCTTTAATAAATTTAGTTAACAAAACAGAATGACCATGTTTATATATTTATTGGTAAATACTTCAAAAACATAGGCATTCTCCTGCCTTAATTATGCATGACAGAAACAATACCTAGGATCACTTTATGTATAATAGTTAAATTTTAGCTGTTATTCTTCAAATCTGCTAATGTGAAAATTGTGATTTGTTTACTTGCATTGCTAGTCCTCCAGGAAGAAATGTTTATAGTTCAGTTACTAAAAAACTGTCATTCTGTATTCTTAGGAGGCCACCTGTTGTCAGACAAGTAATTCTAGGAGGATAAAACATATGCTGAAAAAAAGTGGCACCCAAACAGCATATTTGTTTTGTATTTTTCACAAATTAAGTTACATGATATTAACATCTAATAGCTCTGATTTCATACAGGGAGTGTTGTAATGTCTTGACATATGTATAAAAAAGTCAAACAGGAAATTAGAGAGGATGTCACACATGGTGGTAAATATTTTGTATCTGGATCCAGAGTTGGATCACATACCCTAAAACTGCTTGTCTCTACATCCTAAAAATATGTCAGTAGGTTACATAGTATTGTGATTCACTTGGCCAGTGAACAGTTAGGTAGGTAAAACTGACTCAATATTTTAAAATGCTTTCTAAAAATATTAAGAATGACAAGCTTGAGATTTATTTTATTTTTGGAGTGTTAACAGTGATTAAACCTGTACTTTAAAATAATTAGATTATTAGAGGCACCTGGGTGGCTCAGAAAGTTAAGTGTCTGATTCTGAATTTTGGTCTAGGTTCCTGAGATCAAGCCCTGTGGTGGGCTCTGCACTCCGTGGTGAGTCTCTTGGAGATCCTCTCCCTCTCTCTCTCTCTCTCTCTCTCTCTCTCTCTTTCTCTGCTCTTCTCATCCGACTCACAAGATGAATAGAATCTTCCTGAATCTCAGAGTTTGTTTGAAAGAATAACGTTCCTTGGTAGTGATCTATCACATTTATTAGAGTTCAAAGCACAGGGCAGTAAAAGTGTGAACTCCAGGTTAGAGATCTGTGGACACGATGTATTTATTTATTTACTTTATAAGCTTTGAACTCTTAAAAAGTTTAGGATGAGGCTTTCAGTCCAAAATGACTGCCAAGAAAAATAGTTTAGGAAGTCATTATTTAAAAAAAAAAAAAAAAAAAAAAGGAAAAAAGGAAGTCATTATTAAGACCTAAAAATAAAGAATGGAAACAAATAAATAAAAACTTTTCTAGCTGTGCTGATGATGACCAAAAATTATATGAAGCATCAGGCTTTAATATATTAAATTCTAAGTTTTGATTGATAAACATATGCATGATATTCTCCAGACATACACAAAAATGGATTGTAGCATATGGTAACTTGGCTTTCATGATAATGTTTCTTAATAAATACTTACAGATTTTATTTCCTAAAATTTAAAGTATTTGTATAAGCTAAGAAAAAGTGCATAACTTAGGGAAAAGTATTAATACCCATAATACATAATAAATCCTATAGATAATAATACGATCTTTCAAGCGCAAAATAGGTAAAATAATTCAAATGTAATAGGCAAAATATAAATAGGAGATTATAAAAATTATATATGCCTGAGTGGCTCAGTGGTTGGGCTCCTGCCTTCAGCTCAAGTCATGATCCCAGGATTCAGGACCGAGTCCCACATTGGGCAACCTGTGGGGGGGAGTCTGCTTCTCCCTCTGTCTGTGTCTCTACCCCCCTCTTTCTCTCTGTGTCTCTCATGAATAAATAAATAAATAAATAAATAAATAAATAAATAAATCTTTTAAAAAATTGAAATATAACTGATTGATAATTTGAACACGTTCAGTTTTGCTAATAGTCAAATAAATAAAAATAAAAATACTGATAAAACTTATCAGCTGTCATATTGGTAAAATTTTTAAAAGTCTGAGGTAACCAATATGAAGACTCTTACACTACTCATGGGATTGTCAACTGATGGTACTTTTTAAAAAAGAATAATTTTTGGGCAGCCTGGGTGGCTCAACCTTTTAGCGCTGCCTTCAGCCCAGGATGTGAAATGAACCTGGAGACCCGGAATCGAGTCCCACATCAGGCTCCCTGCATGGAGCCTGCTTCTCTCTCTGCCTGTACCTGTGTCTCTTTCTCTCTGTGTCTCTCATAAATAAATAAATAAAATCTTAAAAAAAAAAAAAGAATAATTTTGGGAAAAGCTAGAATGGTGACAGATTAGGAGGACTTTAGACTTGTCTCTTTCCTCCAACATAGCTAAATAACTCTCAAATCATTCTAAATACCCCAGAAATCCACCTAAAGACAGACAGAACAGACTCCACAACTGAAAGGAGAGAAGAAGCCAAATCAAAGAAGGTGGAGGAATTCAGAGCATGGTTTGGGGAGAAATGGATCACAATGCTATGGTCACAGGGAATGGTGAGAGAGAGGAACATGGAGGAATCGCACAAGAACACTTCACCAAAGTCACTGGCTGGGAAAATAAGAGGGGCTGGTTTTTATGAGTTCTTATAACCAGAGGAGCTTAAAGCCTAGAGTTTTAGAGGTTGGTGGACTTGGCTGCAATAGACCCTCAGGGTGCTGCCCTGCTCCTAGATAGAAGACAAGCAAACAACTTGGGTGCGAGGGTTCACAGGTGGTGTGGAAACAGAGATCTGTGGAACATCTAGGGCACACAGTGGGAGATTCTTCTTTTTGGAACACATTCCTAAGGTGTGGCATTCACAGAGATGCCTCTCTGGGAACAAAGAAGCCAGCTGGCACCATCTCTCACCCCCACAGAGCCACCTGTGGCAAGCAGCTCAGTTCTGACACTGGCTGCCTAACCTGCTAACACCAGGTCCCATACCCCAGGACTCTGGCATGGCTGTCGCTCTTGGTCAAAGTTGCCTCAGTCCTAGCACAACAAGGTCCTCCCCCTAAGAGACCAGCAGAAACCCCTGCTCATACCACACGTCCCAACCAACCAGAGAGTTCTGCAGGGTTTCAGTTCTGGTGGAAGGAGTATCAGGTCTCATTAACAAGCAGACCAGAGCACACCTAGTCAAAATTCATCTCACTCTGGCCAAGGGTCAAATACTGCCCATTGCAGGTAAGAAGAGCTTCTGCAGACGACTGGCCTGAAGGACAGAGCAGCCAAAACTCAACAGCAGAGCACACAGGGCACACACTAGAGACACACCCTGAAGTATCAGGCCCTGGACAATACATTACTTCTTCATAAAGCCATTACTCTCAGGAGCAGAAAACATAATGGGTTTTTCTAACATAGAGAAGACAGAGACTTAGACAAAATGCCAAGACAGTGGAATTCATCCCAAATGAAAGAATAAGGTAAGATCACAGCCAGACATCTAAGCAAAACAGGTATAAGTAATATGCCTGATGGAGAATTTAAAGCAACAATCATAATGATACACAGGGGGCTTGAGAGAATAATGACTTCAGGAAGGCCCTTACTGCAGAGATAAAGAGATAAAGGAGCTTAAAAAGAATCAGTCAGAAGTGAAAAGTGCAATAACTGAGATTCAAAAGAGACTTGATGCAATGAACACAAAGATGGAAGAATCAGGGCAATGAATAAGTGATATATAAGATAAAATAACAGAAAATAATGAAACTGAATAAAAGAAAGAATTATGGAACACAAGAATAGACTTAGGGAAATCAATGACACCATCAAAAGTAATAACATTCGCACTATAGGAGTCCCAAAAGAAGATGAGAAAGAAAACGGGGCAGAAAATTTATTTGAGAAAATCTGGGGAAGGAAACAGACATCCAGATCCAAGAGGCAGAGAGAACTCCCATCAAAATCAACAAAAGCAGGCCTACACCAAGATGTATTTTAATTAAATTTGCAAATTATGGAGATAAAGAAAAATTCTTAAAAAGAGCAAGACAAAAGAAGTTGAAGTCCCTAACCTACAAAGAAGACCCATGAGGCTAACTGCAGATTTCTCAACAGAAACTCGACAGGCCAAAAGGGAGCAGCATGATATATTCAATGTGCTGAATGACAAAAATCTGCAGCCAAGAATACTCTGTCCAGCAAGACTATATCATTCAGAATAGAAGGTGAGATAAAGAGTTTCCCAAACAAAAACAAAAGGAGTTCATGACCACTAATGGTGGTCAACCTTGCAAGAATATGAAAGGGGACACTGAGTAGAAAGGAATGACCAAAGTGACAAAGATAAGAAAAGAACAGAGAAAATCTCCAGAAACATGACAAAACAAGTAATAAAATGGCACTAAATACATATCAATCAATAATTACTATGAATGTAAATAGACTAAATGTTCCAGTCAAAAGACATAGGATGTCAGATTGGATTAAAAAAAATGAGACTCATCTATATTCTGCCTACAAGAGATTCATTTTAGATCTAAAGACACCTGCAGATTGAAAGTGAGGGAATGGAGAAATATTTATCGTGCAAATGGATGTCAAAAGAAAGCTAGGGTAGCAATTCTTATATTAGACAAATTAGACTTTAAACCAAAGACTGTAACAAGAGATGAAGAAATGTACTATATCAAAATAAAGGGGGCAATCCAACAGGAAATCTAATAATTGTAAATGTTTAGCACCCAACATGGGAGCACCCAAGTATATAAAACAATAACAAACACAAAGGAACTCATTGATAATAATACCATAATAGTAGGGGACTTTAACACCCCACTTACATCAATGGACAGTTCTTCTAAGCAGAAAATCAATTCGGAAATAATGGCTTTGAATGGCACACTGGACAAGATGGACAGATATATTCAGAACATTCCATCCTAAAGCAGCAGAATACACATTCTTTTTATATGCACATGGGACATTTTCCAGAATAGATCACATACTGAGTCACAAAACAGACCTTAAGAAGTACAAAAAGATTGAGATCACACCATGCATATTTTCTGACCACAATGCTATGAAACTTGAAATCAACCACAAGAAAAACTTTGGAAAGACCACACATACATGGGGGCTAAGCAATATGCTAATAAACAATGAATGGGTCAACTGGGAAATGAAAAAAGAGATTAAAGGATACATGGAAACAAATGTAAATGAAAACACAACAGTCCAAAACCTTTGGCTTGCAGGTGGTCCTAAGAGGGAAATATATAGCAATATAGGCCTACCTTAAGCAATTAAAGTCTCAAAAACCTCACCTTATAGCTAAAGGAGCTAGAAAAAGAAGAAAAGAATGAAACCTAAAGCCAGCAGAAGAGGAGAAATAATCAAGATTAGAGTAGAAATAAATAATACAGAACTAAATAAATTTAAAAAAATAGAACAAATTAATGAAAGCAGGAGCTAGTTCTTTGGAAAAAATTAATAAAATTGATAACCCCCTAGCCAGACTTATCAAAAAGAGAAAGGACTCAAATAAATAAAATCGCTAATGAGAGAGGAGAGATCACAACCCACACCATAGAAAAACAAACAATTATAAGAGAATATTATGATAAGTTGCATGCCAACAAATTGGACAAAGACAAGGATTTATTCCTGGGCTACAAGGATGATGCAGTATTCACTAACTGATCAGCATGCTATACCATATCAATAAAAGAAAGATTAAGAACCATATGATCGTTTCAATAGATGCAGAACAAGCATCTGACAAAATACAATGTTCATTCATGATAAAAACCCTCAACAAAGAAGGGTTACAGTGAACATACATCAACATAATAAAGGCCATTTACAAAAACCCCATAGCTAATATCCTCAATGGGGAAAAACTGGGAGCTTTTCCTCTCTGGTCAGGAACAAGACAGGGATGTTTACTCTCACTACTGCTATTTAACATAGTATTGGACATCCTAGCTTCAGCAATCAGATGACAAACAGAAAAAACGACATCCACACTGGCAAAGAGGAAGTCAAACTTTCACTATTTGCAGATGACTCTATATGGAAAACTTGAAAGGCTTCACCAGAAAATTGCTAGAACAGATACACAGATTCAGTAAAATCATAGGATACAAAATCAATGTATGGAAATCTGTTGCATTTCTATGCACCAATAATGAAGCAGCAGAAAGAAAAATCAAGGAACTGATCTCATTTACGATTGCACCAAAAACCTTAAGATACCTAGGAATAAACCTAACCAAAGAGTTTGTAAAAGGTATAGAATGCATAAAATATTGGTTAAAGAAATTGAAGGTGACACAAAGATATGGAACAACATTCTATGCTCATGGACTGGAAGAAAAAGTATTGTCAAAATATCTGTATTACCCAAAGCAATATACACATTTAATGCAATCCTTATCAAAATACCACCAGCATTTTTCACAGAGCTAGAACAATCCAAACATTTGTGTGGAACTACAGAGGAGCCAGAATAGCCAAAGCAACCTTGAAAAAGCAAGCAAAGCAAAGCTGGAGGCATCACAATTCCAAACTTCAAGTTATATTACAAAGCTGTAATGACCAAGACAGTATGACACTGGCACAAAAAGAGGCAAAGAAATGAGCACACAATTATACGCTCAATTAATCTTCAACAAAGCAGGAAGATTCCTTCTGCGCAGTGAAAGAAACAATCAACAAACCTAAAAGGCATTCTGTGGAATGGCAGAAGATATTTGCAAACAACGTGATAACGGCTTAGTATTCACGATGTATAAAGAGCCTATAAAACTCAACACTTGGAAAACAATCCAATTTAAAAATGAGGAGAAGACAGAAGCAGATGTTTTTCTGAAGAAGACGTATAGATGGCCAACAGACACATGAAAAGATGCTCATCATCCCTCATCACCAGGGAAATACAGATCAAAACTACAACGAGATATCACCTTACACCCATCAGAATGGCTAAAATTAACAACACAGGAAACACAGGATATGGTGAGGATGTGGAGAAAGGGAAATTCTCTTACACTGTTGGTGGGAATACAAACAGCTGCAGCCACTCTGGAAAACAGTGTGGAGGCTCCTCAAAAAGTTAAAAATAGAACTACCCTATGATCTAGCAATTGCACTACTAGATAGTTAGCCAAGGAATACAAAAATACTAACTCAAAGGACACATGCACCCTGATTTTTATAGTAGCATTGTCAACAATAGCCAAATTATGGAAAGAGCCCAAATGTCCATTGATTGATGAATATATAAAAAAAGCCGTGGTATGTATGTGTATATATAAGTGTGTTTGTGTGTGTGTGTGTGTGTGTGTACATATATATAGTGAAATCTTACTCAGCCATAAAAGGAATGAAATCTTGCCATTTGCAGTGACATGGATGGAGCTACAGCATATTGTGCTAAGTGAAATACCATATGATTTCACTCATATGTGGAAATTAAGAAAAGAAACAAACATGGGGGGAAAAAGAGAGGAAAACCAAGTAGCAGACTCTTATCTATAGAGAATAAACTGATGGTCACTAGAGGGAAGGTGAGTGGGGGGATGGGTTAAACAGGTAATGGAGATTAAGGGGGGCACTTGTGATGACCACTGGATGTTGTATATGTGTTGAATCACTAAATTCTACACCTGAAACTAACATTATACTCCATGTTATCTAACTGGAATTTAAATAAAAACCAAAAAAAAAAAAAAATAAATAAAAAAAAAGCAATTTGGCAATGTAGGTCAAGTTTACTCTTAAATGTACACCAAGGAAGTTATCCTTCACGGTATTCATATTAGGATGTAAGTCTGCAATGATATGGGTTCAGGACACTTATGGTAGTGCAATAATGGCAAAATAAAAGGACAGAAATATTTATTCATAAAAAAATTATTCCTTTCATAATATGGCTCCATGCAATGGACTACCCATAGCCATTAAAGTAATGGCATAGATCTTCACATCCTGACACTAAGATATGTTCATAATTTATTATTATTTTTATTTTTTTATTTTTTTTATTTTTCATAATTTATTATTAATAGGAGAGTGCATGTTACAAAATAACATGCTTAGTATAATCTCAATTTTTGAAAATTAAAATGATATAAGTGCTAGATATGGAGATAGCCCCTCTAAAAACTAACCCGTTATGTAGCTTAATGGTGGTTGTTCTGAAAATAAAATTGTTAAGGACAAGTTTGGGAATGGTTTCAATTTCTGTTTTAGTTTAAGCACTTCTGTATTATACAAATAATCCTATAGAGTTTTACATCAAAAGAGGAATTTTCATATTAAGAGTAAACTAATTTTGGGGGCAGCCTGGGTGGCTCAGTGGTTTAGAGCCACCTTCAGGCCAGGGCGTGATCCTGGAGTCCTGGGATGGAGGCCCACATCCGGCTCCCTGCATGGAGCCTGCTCCTTCCTCTGCCTGTGTCTCTGCCTCTCTCTCTCTCTCTCTCTCTCTGTCTCTCATGAGTAAATAAATTTTTTTAGAAAATCTTAAAAAAAGAGTAAACTAATTTTGGAATTCCCTCTTGGCTATTTTCCATTTCATACTGTCCTTTCTGTATGCTTCTGTCTGAAAAGCTACATTCCTAAAGTCATTCAAACATTTTCCTTATACTGCTTCTTTGAAAAGGCAAGCAGAGTTACTTACCGATATATTTGGAAATGTCTAATATCTGAAACTTTGATTTTCAATCCCCCAGGATGGTAACATAGAATGTAGAGACAAGACAAGGTCAATTCTCCAAAAATCAATTTTTGCATGGCTAACAATGGTGCTAAACTGACCCTGGAGAAAAAGCAAGAAAACAGAGAAGGTCATAGGTGTTATCATTTCTTAGATTTATGAGCTTTTGAGCCTTGTTCAGCCAGTCTGGACGGATAAAGTGCTATACCTGGCAATTTCCATCTGAGGATGCAACCACTGCTAGGTATAGTAAACCCACCAGGGTCATTTTCTTACGCCTTCCTTATTTTACCAAGCAAGCCCATGCCATATGGGCTTCTGCCATAGCATAAGCCTAACTGCACAAAGAAAATTCAGTTGCGTTCTCATGGTCAGACATCCAGTGGGGCTGAGTTTAACAGCTGATTCTTCCAAGTAACAGCTCTGTGAATTGAAACAAGCTATGGAACCTCTCAGGTTCTGCGCCGATCTGAAAAATGACAATAATACACCTACTTTATAGAGTTATTGTGAAGGTTAAGTAAGATAACACATGCAAAGTCCTTATCACAGTGCCTGCACAGAATAACAGTCAAAATATTGGGTCTTATTAGTCTTAATGCATTAATGGATTGTCTTAGTATTCATATACAATATTATTATGTAAATATTAGTGTAATGGGACTTAAAGTGTGCTTACCAAATATTTTAGTGTCTACATAAATCCCTAGAAATCTTGTTGAAATTCAGATTATTATTGATTGGGTCTAGTGACGACCCAGAAATTTGAGGTCCTCATGTCAAGTAGCAAAGAATTAAGGGATATTAACAATGAGGTGACTAAAGAAAAATTTCCTTCCTTAGGTCCAAAAATAGTGTCTGAAATCTCACAGTATAAATTTTAGGTTAATTGTCCCTACGAGGTGTAGATTAGTTTTTACCAAAGATGGATGACATTTTACCATGGAGTTTTATGAACTAATTAGCATTTGAGTTCATCAGATTAGGCAGTTTTCACTAAAACGTGGTTTTTAATAAAATGAGACAGAGAAAAGTTATGTTTACATTAGAATTTGAAAAAAGCGAAGATCTAGAACACAGATGGCTGTCTAGGTGGAAGGGCCAGCCTGTGTGTCAAAATGACATCAGTGTCCTCATGGTCTGGGCATGTGATGTTGTAAAGAAATAAGGGGCGCTGTTAGATAATGGAAATGTGTTGGAGACAAATTACCCTTGCGAACTGAGCACAGAGAGAACCTTGAAAAAATGTAAGTATGATACAGTGGGAGTTAAATTTTTTTTTTTAAATCCTAGTGGCATTTTTCCTTAAAGATGATAATTATTGTACAATTTTTTAAGCCTTTGGAATATGGACTCCTTCTTTGGTTCAAAATACTAAATGTAAAAGAATTGTTGATTGACCTATTTTCATGCTGGAGAAACTTATCTAATTGCCTGCATAATGAAAACTAAGAAATACAAGTAATTAAAACACTATTCAAGATGCTTCGTACTGCTTTATTTCTCAAAAGCCTTGTATCTACAAACAACCTCAATTCAGTTTCTCAAAACCAAGTGTAGATCCACCATGAATGGTTACCCTCAACTGAGTTGAGTAGATACCATGATTTTCTGGGATGTTCAGCATCAGCCCCCTTAAGGGCAGTTCTACTGAAGTACTGGTTGTCACATTACAAAGCTAGTTCGAGGAGTGAGAAACATATTTTCCTTGGTTTTGCCTATATTACACACCTCAGAACAACCTTGGGTTTCTCTGGCTTTTCTGTCAGGAGAGAATTGTAGTTGCAACAGAAGCGCCAATGTCTGAGCATGAGACTAGCATTAAAACCATGACAGAAAGTTATTTAATGTTCCTGTGGCATTAGTGTCATCTATACAATGTATTTTTAAGAGGTAAATTTTAATTTAAAAAAATTTAAAGGATGGGATGCCTGGGTGGCTCAGCGGTTGAGTGTCTGCCTTGGGCTCAGGGTGTGATCCCAGGGTCCTGGGATCAAGCCCTTTATCAAGCGCCCCACAGGAAGCCTGCTTCTCCCTCTGCCTATGTCTCTGCCTCTCATGAATAAATGGGTAAAATCTTAAAAAAGAAAAATTAAGAGCCATAATAGTTACAAAGATTTAAACAGTCTTTTTCTCTCTCAGAGACAGCCTGTCAATATTCCTTTGAAACAGAGCTTGGATTAGAAGCTAGCTGAGGAATATAGAAAACATTAGAGGGTAAAGATCATTCTTAATTTTGTTTAAATATTTATTTATTTATTTATTTTAGAGAGAGAGAAAAAGAGTGAGGGAGGAGAGGGGTAGAGGGAGAGGGAAAGAGAGAATCTCAAGCAGATACCCTGCTGACCACGGAGCTCTTGGCTAGAGGGGCCAAAGTGGGGCTTGGTCCCACCACCCTGAGGTCATGATCCCAAGATCACGACCTGAACAACTGACCTGAGTCAGTTACGTAGTGGACTGAGCCATGACTGAGCTCCAAGAGGGTAAAGATAATTCTGAGTAAAGGGGAGCTATCGAGAGGAATGCTGAAGAAATCCTGTGGGATCTCACATTCAGCATCACTTACATCAATCACCTGAAAAAAGATGGGAAACATACACTAATTAAATCTGCAGATGGTACTACATAGAGCTCGTTATTAACGTCAGTGGAGGACAATATTTTCATAAAAAAGCAGTCTTGGAGTTGGAAAAGAAGGTCATCAAATCCCAAGTGAGAAGTGATTCCAGAGTGATCTATATTTATCAGAATATTAGTATCTTCCGTAGAAAAAACTACATTTTTTCTTTTCTTTTTATTCTTGTTTTTGATCTTTCAATTATTTATTATACAATGGACAAAACTGAAGATATAAATAGTTCAAGAGAGCAAGAACAGCTGCTATTAATACTTTGTGTTGTATTTCCAGACCATTTTCCCTCATTATAAAAAATGCATTCATTGCCACATTTTCAAAGGGAGTGCTTTCTCTAATTTTTAAATTTTTAATAAATTATTTCTTCATTGTCAAGAATCTGGGGCTACCTGCTGCCATGACTGATCCGTGCAGACAGCTCCACAGAAGTCACTCACGGTGGAAGCGGGGTCCTTATTTTGGCTGTGTCCATGCAGTTGCCAGCAGTTAGCTAAACCCTGAGAAAATTCAGGTCGGTGAAACAGAGGAAGTGCAACAGAACTGTACAGGCAGGAGGAAGGTGAGCACATTTTCAGTTATGCCACTTTAGTTATATTTACAAAATAATATAGACCAAAAATTCAACCATTGTATTTGGGTCTATAGGAACTTTATAAGAAAGAATAAATATTTAAAACTTATTTCATCTACATTTAAAAATTATTTTGTTTTTTTTCAGGTGCTTGGCTGGCTCAGTTGGAAGAGCATGCGACTCTTGATCTTGGGGTCATGAATTCAACCCCCATGCTGGGTGTAGAGATTGCTTAAATAAATAAAACTGTAAAAATTATTTTTTTAATTATGGCAAAATATATGTATCATAAATTTACTATTTTAATCATTTTAAGTGCACATTTCAATGGTTTTAATATGTTCATGGTGTTGTACAACAATCACCATCATATACCCCAGGACTCTTACAGATCTGTCCCTGGCCACCATCATTTATTTATTTTCAGACTTTATGACTACTTTGGATACCTCATATAAGTGGAATCCTATATTATTTGCGCTTTTGTGACTGGTTTATTTTATTTGGCATAATGACTTCAAAGTTCATCCATACTGTAGCATTGTCGGAATTTCCTTCCTTTTTGAGGCTGAATAATATTCCATTGTATGTACATACCACACTTCGTTCATCTACTCATCTGTTGATGGACCTTGGGTTGCTTTCAAGTTTTGGCTGTTGTAAATAATGCTATTATAAATATGGCTATTGTCCCTGCTTTCAATTATTTTGAATATATGCCCAGAAATGGAATTGCTGGGTCATATAGTAATTCTATTTTTAGTTTTTTGAGGAACTGCCATATTGTTTTCCAAAGTAGATGCATCATTTTATATTCACACTACAAGGGTTCCAATTTCTCTACGTCTTTGTCAACACTTATTTTCTATGTTTTTATAATTTTTCACCTATATTTGACCATATTTTAGATTTAAACTTGGCAAAACATAGATATTAGAGAAGGTATTAACTTTTGCTTCCATATCTGGGAAGGGCAATTGTTATTATAAATAACAATTATAATAATAATTTGGTGGATTATTCTTGTAAAATTCCTAACTACTTTTCTTTGACAAAAGTAGATTTCCATTTCTTCTACAAATACATTGTGGAAAACATTCTTCCTAATTCCTTATACTACCTAGTAAAATATCATATCTGACTTAGAAGAACACCCTACCTTTCTGCATAGACAAAAAGGAACTTGTGAAAGTAGTACAGATGTCACGTATGTCAACTTGCCATTTCTCCCATGCTGACTTGGTGTTCTCCAGTTTTGAGTCTGCCAAAAATATCCCAGATATTTCTGTTAGCCATCAGAAGCATGAAGAATCAGGATTAAATATCTTATATATTTTAAGAAAAAGAATTCATAGATAATTGTATGTATAGGAATGACCTTTGTTTATCATATGTGATTCACTTTCACTAACTGCGAAACAGAAGCAAAGAGAACAGAAGCAAAAGAAATGAATGACACACCAGAACATAAAACAAAAGTAGTTTGATGAAATCTTTTCTGTTTCTATTATTGCATAATGATATATAAATACGGCCATCTCCCAATTGCTGAAACCTACTTTACATTATGGGGCTTCACACTGGTCGTGTATGCTAGTGCAGGTATTGATTGCGTCCTATTGAACAAAGGGATCAGGAGAGTACTGATCTGGCATTTTTATCTAGTACACATCATTTAAAATTATTTCAGTTCTTAGGGAGAGTTAGTAGGGCGTGACATTATTAGATTGTCAAACACACAAAATCTTTCACTCATTTCAGTGGTTGTGAGCCAGTTCAAATGACATCTGTGTTGCTGACAGCAGAGTACAAAGGAAAAGAATAAAAATCAAATGGGAAGCTTTAAGCAGAACTGTGGTCAATGAACACATCGTAAAGTGAAAGTATCTAATTGTTCCATTACTGCCCACGATTAAGAAGACTTCAAAGGTCTTGACTTTTACTCCTTTAGATAAAACCGAAATTTAGCTTGATTTACTGGATTTACTAGTCTCTAAGCTCTCAATCAGAGTAAAACTATAGACTTTCAGTTTTGACTGCAGTGGAACCACCATATGCGGACCATGTGGAATTTATGAATGATGTGCTTTGCTGGGCCAACAGCCCCAATGCCAGCCTGATTGTTCCTAGTAGTAGTGGTTTGTTCCTTAATGAAGATTCCACAATGCAATTGTTGTAGAAAAATAATGATTACTTTAGGACAGATGGCAAAGTGGCAAGATGGGGAAATCATCCATATCATTCTGATTCTCAATCCTGAGCCTGATGAAGGGTAAGAGCCATACTGAATACTCCAGGAGTGTGTTTATACAGCTCTGAATCACCACTTATGGCTCAGCTCTTCATTCTCTTTTCCTTAAATAATGTCGTCTTTGCCCAGGGGGCCAAACAAGTGAATGGCAATGTTTATTCTTTAACTAATTAAATGCTTTGAGTGATGCTAAAGCATTGTTCTTTTTGCCTCTCTGTGTGTGTGTCCTAAATTCTAAGGGAAAAGTAAAACTAAAAGTCCAGATAAATACATTTTAAAAATTAACATACACGTGAGACAACCATCTGGATTTTTTAGATTAAGTCTGAATAGCTGTGTTTTTGATCTTCACAATTGTTTCTGTACCAATAGAAACATGCTCAAATATCATGTATGCATCTACTTCAGCAACATGCCTCTCTGAAACTCTTAGGATATGGATACACATCTTACTTAATAACAGAAATCTTTACTAATAATATTCTTAAACCAATCACTTGCCTTTTGGTTTTATCATCTACTCTAAGAGTATATAATACCATTGCAATTTTTCTTGATATAACTCTTAAGCCTCACCTAACCAAGCAATAGGGGTCATTTAATTAGCATTAAATATTGATCATAGCAGGAATTTTTAAGCCAAGCTCAGTGAAGTCACTGAATTTTTATGTAAAACTTTGTGAAGGCAGGTTCATACACACTTTTCTTATAAAAGTGCCATTTGCATTCATTTAATTGCCATAGAAGTGGTCTCTAATTCAAAAAAGGTAAGGACTATTTAAAATGGGAATGGTATTATGCAATATTTCATTGTGAAAAGATTTTACCCAATTGTTCTGAGGTGGTTTCATTTGTGTCTAGTCTTAGAGCAAACAGATACCAATCAGTGCACAAATTCATTGTCTTATTGGTGCAACATATGTGTTTAGATGGCTCTATCAGCTGCTTTATTATCCACCACTACTGCTTAGCTATCGGCAATGTTGGTATTTTACTTCGCTTTTATTGCCCATAGATCTTTTTGTGCAGTCATCCATGATAATCTATTACAATATTTATAGCATTAATTTATTAATTCATTTTTCCATATGTTTTGTGTGCTGCTGAATACCATATAGAATGCTCCATGAATCATATAAACGAATATAAGACCTAGAACTAGAAGGATAATCAGGGTCCGTATCTTCAGAAACTTATGTGTCAACCTAAGGATTTGGGATTACATTTGCAGAAAGTAAGAAAACACTGAGGGATTCTTAGTTGGGAAAAGACACACTGAATTTGGATTTTTCCTTGGATCACTCTGGTAGTAGAATGAAAGATAAATTTGAGGTAGATAAGGTCAGAGGCCAAGAAAGAGGTTAAAAAAAAAACAAAACCCTGCTTTTGCCAAATGGAGGTTGGGTCTGGAATAGTGGACAGGTTTTATAAATATTTAGGAGGGAAGATTCACAGGACATAAATACATGTAGTCATAATTTAAGATAGATAAGATGGAAGAAAAAATAACTTTGGGGAAAAAAAACCCTAAGATTTCTGTTTAGGATTTTTTGCTTTGGTTTATTTTGAGTTTTTATACCCAGGTTTCAAAGTGTACAGCAAACACCTGAAGGTGGAGATTTTAAGCCAGAGGAATAAGTTGGGGATTAAAAAAGACATTTGGAAAATCTTTTATCATCATTTATGAAGTAGCTTAATCATAAAAATGAGTGAAATTATGAGAACAGTCAATAGCACAATAAAATAGAGTAATAGTAGAAGTGAAAAGAGTGATAGGAATAGATGTGAGCCTTGAGTTGTATGACTGCTTCCACTTTCAGAGTGGGCTCAAGGAGAGGACCCCTTAAAAGAGACAGAAAAGGAATAAGCAGAAAAATTTGAGGAGAAACCAGAGGATATAATGTCATGAAAACAAGAGTACAGAGTTTAAGAAAGGTTCAACAATTTCAATCAATGCAAAGATATAGATAAGAAAAGAAGAAAATCTGCTTTTTAACTTGGCATTTATGAATTGCTTACTGATTGATAAAGCGATCTCTACAACTCTGCTTGCCTCCTTCAATGTATTTGACCAATTATATTAAAAGCCATTTTATTTGGTCATCTGATTATTATTTTTTGATATTATGCTACTTTTATTTTATATGAGGAATCAAAGCAGTATACATGTGGATATGATGATGCATATTCCATAATTCTCAGATAAAGTTCACTCTGATAGGTCAAAAAAAACTGTTATGAACTCATTCACTGAAAAGTTTTATAGTTTTATATAAAAATGCATACTGGTTTTTTATAAACTGTTTTTACTTCACAATAATGAAGGGGAGAGGCCTGTACAACTACATTAGTCAGTCATTGGGTGAGGGTTGTCCCAGGGAATAGACATAATCTTAGAGAAGGAAGCTGCTCTGGTCAAGGGAAATTCAAGGGATGGGAGTGTCAGTGCAGGAGGACTGGGCAGTGTGTCTGCAGGCTACACTCCAGGCAGCTGGCAGAATGAGTGTGTCAGTGCTGAAAGGTGGGTGGTTTTCTGGGTAACATATCCTACAGCCATTTATGTATAATAAACTCACAGAACCTGATATATACCGTATACTTAATAAGTGTTAACTGATTTTATTAAGTGCTTGAATAAAAGACCTAAATTATACAAGGCTGAGGACTTTGCACAGCCTGCCCCTACATAAATCTTCATTCTCAACTTGCACAAACTCTTCCCTCACTCCAACCCTGCCATTTTATGTTCCTTAAACTGGTCATCCTCCCGGCCTGAAAATAAAAAATTCTCTTTACCTAGAATCCACTCCCACTCCCCCAATTCATCATTACTTACTCCAGTTACTTACTTTTTGTTCACAGCTCAACAACAAGTGTCACTGTCTAGGGTTTTTTCCCCCTAACCCTAAATATGTGCTCTGTTTCTCCTAATTGATAGTCCATGGAGTTATGTGACTTTCCTTCAAAGTATTTATTATAGTTTAAACTATATTCACAGTCATGAGTCTCCAGGAGAGTCTATATGCTATAAAAGCAATACATTTCCTTTGAATAAAGAAGTGAATGAGTGACCTAGTGTTAATAAACATCATGTAACGAGTATTTTCTATCACATGTACCATAAAATAATAACAATAGTAAAAACTGTTATAGAGTAATCACTTCCCAACTCTCAGGACTTTCGTATGTTTATCTGAAACCTCTGGGTATATTTCGTGAAACTTCATTCAAAGAAAAAATAAACAACAACAACGATAATTGAAGTGTATACTTCATTGTATATCCATGTAAACAGGGAACACATCTCAGGTAGTGTGGACTACTGATCTGCCAGGAACAGTTCACCTAATGAAGTAGGGCGCGCCATTAGATAACAGTTGCTTTTTTCTTTGCTTTCCGTGATGAACCAGGCAAAGTCTGCAGCTGAAAGTAGGCAAGGCTTGCAAACCTAGCCATGACCTGGACAATCGTGATGACCGAGAGTTATTCTTTTGCTAAAGCTTTTTATCTTCACAGCTGAAAATATGCTCCTGACCTGGATGAAATAGCTTCTTTTGCTCCAATTTACTAAAAAAATGCTTGGATTAAACCAAGTGCACTCTTCCAATTTCAATTAAATTCTAGCATTAAAATTTGCTCACTACACTGCAGGTTCTTACTAACTAAACTCAAAGAGCTGAAATGCTGCTGTGGCTTGGCCTGTGAGGAGGACCTGGAGAGGCTACAGATGCAGGTGCCAGTTAGGGAACACCGGCCTGGCCACCTCTACTGTGGGAAATATTTGTGAACACATGGGTTAACTGCTCAACGTGAATATTTCCTGAAAAGTCTGATACTCATGCTATACTAGTTTCCTACCATGGGATCCCAACTTTTAGTCACCTTATGAAAAATAAAGATTCTCAACAGAATATCCAGACTTCCTCATTTGGTTGTCTTAACAAGCAGCTTGGAAAATGCTGATACAAGTGATCAATGGATAAGAGCTCCCGGGAACACTGGCCTGGGGGATTACGTTCCAACTCCTCGGCATACATGAAATGGGACCTATGACTGTCTCCTGTTGAACTCTAGCCTATCATTCCCAGGCTTCTTTTCCAACCCACTTTCTAGTTACAGGAAGTGGTGAACATAACACTGCAGCTACTTTGTAACTTTTGTCTTTCTTCCTACTTTCCCCTTTGCTTTGACTACTGTATATCACTTGCTTCACAGGTCCAATTTTCAAGGCTCTTCACAGATGTCAACTCTTCTCTGAAACCTCAGGTCACCTCCCTCCTCTGCATACACCTTTTCTGCATTACACAGCAGAGATGATAAATAGACAATATGCAGGCTGACCTCCATCCCATTAGCCATCACTGACTGATCATGTCTCTGGCTCCATTTCAAACCCTTCTAAATCATGCTCTAGAAGCTAACAGCAACCCCTGAGGTTTAGTGGATAAAGTGAAACCTGTTGGGTCATTCCAGCTCTTAGTTTTCAAAGTTATTATCATTATTATTACTATAGCCCTACTGTTCTATACCATTCATTTGGTTATATGTGTATGTGTGTCTCCTACTAGACAGAAACAGGCTCATGCCTCATACACCCTCAGCTCTTATCCTAGCAGCTGGCACAAAGTAGGCTCACAATAAATGTTTGATTAATGAAGTCATAACTGAATGATACTGCTTGCTTGAGGAAGTGTTCACCTACGTTTTAGAAACAGCTTCTGGTCTTTTCTTTTATCCCTTTGATTATAGTTTCACTCAATAAATGTCTTCATAATCATTCAATTCAGAACAAAAGTTAGTTGTAAATTAGTGTGTATGAGAAATATTTTCATTATATCATTTGTATGCTGTTAAGCTTTCTACAGCAAGATTTATAACAATGAAACTTTTCTTCGTGACACTAACGTACTGGAGACTGCTCAACCTCTGATCATCAGGAGTTAACAAAAAATGAGCAATCTAGAGCTAAAGAACTCTCCTCTGTCTTAATTCCTACTTATCTTGGGCAAATGTCATTTTATCATCATCACAGCAATAGCATTTATTGAACATCCTCTAAGCTTCTGACTTTAATATATGAGGGTTTCACTCTACTGACCTGCCCTTAAAGAGCTTTAATAAAGCTTATTCTCCTTAATAGGGTGAGGTAAGATTGCAATGGAATGGGATTGGTATAATCAGAAAGAGGGAACCAGAAAGAACAACTGTTCAGAGAAGAACAGATAAAATTAGGTAAATATCTTCAAAATAGAAGCATTAAAACTTCCAAAGTCCTTGTTATTAACAAGAATGGTATCATTCATAACATTACTGTGGGTTTATATAACAAGTATCCTCCAAAGAGCTCAAAATAAAATAGATTTGCTGAAGATAGTTGTTCAGTTTTATGAATTGACTCTCCAAAGAAGTAATTAATATGGGTGAGGAAAAAAAAAATAACCTCTAGGACTAATTATTCTAGCTTCCAGAGCTCTTTAAAGTATGTCTAGGCATCAGGCAAAATGTTTGGTGAGAGAATTAGTTGCCAAAACACATTTGGTATTTTAGCTGTGATATACATTTGCGGAGGTTATTTTAGCTGTGATATACATTTGTGAATAGCTTACAGCTTTTCTTAAAACATGGGAGTCATTATTTAGGAAAGACCTCTTGTTGGCTAGTCCTGATTGTCACTCCTAACTGTCCTCAAACTCTATTCACCCTTTTTTCTAACCTTGTCTCCCATTTGTTCTATTGGTTTAACAAATGTTTTGAGGTAAACATTCATGTTCAGACCTCCCCGCCTAATGGAAAACACTACAGTGACAGATTGGCATATCCCAAAATGTTCTAACTTAAAAAAGATTATCTCAGAGTTATACTAAGAATGATTTGGGTCCTTGGAGAGGCACATGAAGAGGAAGACTGAGGAGTTTGGGAGAAATGTAAGATGAAGTAAGTGCAAGGTTATTAATGGTTATAATTGCAAATAATTGAGAATAATCTAAATGTCCACCTATAGTGGGCTGGCTAACAAATTATGATGAAAAAAAAAGACTAGGTGGCCATAAAAAAGGAGTTTTTACTAAGCTGATATTGAAAATTAGTAACTTAAAAAAAGCGAGTTGTAGAGAAGTCTACATGTGTGATAGTTTGTGTTTTAAAAGTAGCAGTTATATATATATATATATATATATATATATATATATATATATACACATATATACATTTTTGCTTACTTATGCTTAAAATTTTTCTTTTAGGGCATATAAGAATCTAACATTGATTACTAACATTTGGAATTTCAAAATTTCAACCATGTGGTTATAAGACTTTTTTAAAAAATAAGCAAACACAATTTTTTTTTTTAAAGACTGTATTTATTTATTCATGAGAGACACACAGAGAGAGGCAAAGACACAGGCAGAGGGAGAAGCAGACTCCCTGTGGGGAACCCAGTGTGGGACTCGATCCTGGGACTCTGGGGTCATGCCCTGGTCCGAAGGCAGATGGTTAACCGCTGAGCCACCCAGGGGTCCCAAGCAAACACAATTTTAAGATAGCAACTAAATTATAAATAAAAGCATATGGACATAAGACGTTTGCCTAGGTTTGAAACTTGGCTCCACTACTTGCAGGCTGTATGAATTTTAACTTTGTGAGCCCACTCCACATCCTCTGGGAAAGATTAAATGAGATAAAAATTGAATGCATTGTCTGACACAGCACCACTCAATGAAGGACATTATTATTATTGTTAACTTATAACTCATTGAGCTAACTTGCCTGGTTTAATAATCTTTTTTCTTTCAAAGGGGGCCCAGGGTTTTGACTGGGGAATTTGAAGATTTTTTTACTTTCCATCAGCCAGGAATTAGAAGAAAAATGGGGGGGGGGGGGGGCGGGGGGAGAGATGTATGTTGAATTTAATCTTTTTTTTTTTTTAAATAGTTTTGTTGTGGTTTCTTAATTACATACTCCTTGAAATGGGATTATTTCCCACTTTATGAATTTGTAATCTGGAAGGTTTCTAATGACCTCTTACTTATTAATGTAATTTTTTCTCTGTTTTCTTTCTTCCTAGCTTCCGTGGTTTCAAATTTCCTTTCTTATTCTCTGAATTCCAGTAAGTTACCATGTTTGAAGACATTAGGCAGAGCGGTATTGAATTCTCACTCTGCCATGTAAAGAATCCTTGATGCTCTGGATTCTCAAGCTCTCTAAGCATCAAGTTCTCTATATTAGGAAAAAGTTCTCCACTTTGCTGATAGTTTTGGCAATAAAATGAGGCTGCCCTTGTGAAAAGGCCTGGCTTACCTTGAAAGTCCCTTTTTTTTTTTTTCCCATGAACGATTCCAATTCTGAGTCTATAATTAGGGTGTTTTTTTTTTTTTTTTAAGTTCTTTTTTGTTTTTATTTTTTTCCCCCTTTGCTGGCTCTTTATCTTCCCTTGCACTGCTCTTTTTGCAAACCCTAGCCAAATGTAGACATTCCTGGGGTTAATGACTGGCCTATTCCAGTAATGAACAGATAAAGAGAATAGAGCAACCAGGAGTTAACCTCATGATATTGTTGATTATATTTGTCTATTCATTTTCTCCATTATACAAAACAAGCTTCTTGAAGATACACCGTGTCTTATCAGTTTGTTTTCAGGGCTTTTTACCTCTCAGAAAACAGGTATTCAGAAAGGATTTGTTGATCACTCATTATAAGCACGTGACCCTGGAAACTACATTTTTATGAGAATGTGATACTTCTTTTCAAAATACACATCATATTATTAAAAATAAGAGAATGCTTGTCTTGATCAAAGGATATTTTTCCCTAATTTGTGATTTACATAAAGTTCATAATGGAATAACCATTAATAATTGAACATTTTGTAAACATATCTTCCTTGAATAGAATCTCATTATATGGCATGAGGTCAGTTTTAGACAAATGTGGAAAAATGACAGCTGTTTCAGTTATGTGTTGCTGCATCACAGACTGGTTATAATAATTCAGGTCTTCCAAGAAGCAGATAAAATGAGGTGGTTGCATTTGCTGGCTTCTCACATTGACTGGTAGGTGCTTCCTATGATCCTCTGACTCCACCTTCAGACATTTCTAACAAGATGGGGTTAGATATGCAAGATATTTCTTGTTTGAAATGTCTGTGAAGGATAAACAGAAATGAAGCCATGGAAAGTCTACAACCAATGAAGGAGAAGAAAGTAAGGAAGGTCAGTTAAAAGGAAATTCAGATTCTGATTATGTTTCTGCAAGGCCAATAAAGAATACCCAAGCCAAAATCATAAGGTAAAGCATCACAGTAATGGGTCTGTATTAGCATCACTGCCATGCTCAGCCATTAGGTAGGAGCACCTGGAGGAAAGTATAGCCTCAGCACTGAGGCCTGGGGTGGAGCCAGGAAGAACGTGGCCCATGCTCCAGTCAATTAGACTCCCTGCAAGGTCTCTTAAAGACTATGCCAGGAACAGACATTGCTTCACTGCTGCAAGCCAAACAGCATCTCAAAGCCCAACCAAGATTCAATGGGAGGAGACATAGCCTTCACTCATTGAGGAATAAGCAATTACAAATTTGCAGCCTTTTTTTTTTTCTTTCGAATTTGCAGCCATCCTTGATCCACTACTCTTTGTTCTCAGGCCAGCTATTTCACTTCTCTTGACTTAATAGGCCCTGCCTTGTTTTGCTCCTTTAGTCTCCTTCTTTGGATGGTTCTGGATTGCATTGGCTAAGAGGAAAATTTGCATGAGATTTGGAAAGTGGAGGTGACATGGCAACCTTCCTCTTTAAAGGTCTCTATCACTAGCTGTGGTGACAAGGCAGTCCCACAGGTTGTAAGAGATTTTGCTTCTCTTCATTCTCCTCCACTCATGTCCAGTCTCCACCCAATTGTTGATTTTATTGGCTGTCCCAAGCCCATCACCAGATCACTGAGTAAGGACTCATAGAGACAGCAACTTCCCAGAGAATTCTCCATCAACTCATCCTTCCCAGTTTGACTTCCCAGCCAGCAGTTGCAGTTGCTGGCTTTTCACATTGACTGGTAGGTGCTTCCTCTGATCTTCTGACTCCACCTTCAGATGTTTCCTTACCTAGTGCTTCCTCCAGCATTGGCATTGGTTATCCTACTGGATATGAAGATTTCATATCTGGTGCAAAACAATGTTTTTTCTTGAAACAAATTGTTATGTTGTCCATTGGGTTATAGTCTTATGTTCGTGGGGAAAATATATCCTCAAAGAGCTATGTTGATATTAATGGTCTCAGGTCTCATTCCTGATAGTTGAATTATGTTGGTGCAGGTGACTTCAAATCTCAAAAGGAAAGTTTGTAGAAAGAATAATATTTAGCTGTGAATTAACTACAACAATGTTGAAGGAATATAAACTGACTCCAAGATTGAGAAAATCTGGAACTTGGGGATTGTGAAAATACCTTATGGTAAGGATCTATGATCTCTATTGCTAATATAAATCACCTGGAAAAATGATATTACATGATGGTTATAGAATTGGAGATAGAAAATTTGGCATTCAGTCTCAATTAATTGACAGTTGAGATCCCATGAATAAGTGAATACAGAAAGAAAATGAATAGGGATAGGTATAGAATAGTAGAAAAAGCTTATAGTAAAATCAGCTCAGGGGAGGACAGTGCCTAATAACCAGCAAAGAAACATAAACTAATGTTAGAAAGAGAAGATATGGAAGAGATTACAGTTGTGGAAGCTGTGCAGGATGGGTAGGTTCACAGGCATAGAATGGAAGTTTCATCCTTGGCTATAATCTAGAAACATTTTATTTCATAAATGAGATAACTGAGATCAAGAATGATTGTGACTTAGGCAGGGTCTTACAACTGCTACAGTTTTCTAAAAAGTGATAGCATATAAAACAGATCTTCTTAATTCTTGATTTGCCTCTAGAACACACTGGGTGGCCACTGACCTTTAATGCAAATGAGACAGCCACTTGCATAAGCACTTAGAAGAGAGGGCTAGCTTTAGCCTGAAGGAATGTAACCAATGACTATCCACTTAATCCTTGAGTGAAGTTATGACAAAATAGATCTGCTAGCACAGCCATGAGGAGAGGAATTGGCGGAGAGAGGGAGACAGCAGAAAAGACCGTCTATTTGTGTCTATTTGTGTGGCTTAGAGAGCGTTGGGATGGTAATTAAGAGGTATTTGTACTTAGGACATCTGAGCTGAATTGTGGTTATGCTTTTTAAAAATTACAATTTGTACTTCATATTTTTAGAACTTTGCAGTTTTATTTCTTCCAGGTTTTCTTGCAGCATAGACTGTCACAAAATTCAACTTTTAAAAGGTCAAACCTATTAAAAAGCAGAAGTGCTTGAGAGATTTCCTTTTTCTCCCTTTCTACATTCTGTTTTAATTTTGAATGGTTAATTGGAAACCAGCTTCAACTCCAAATGCCCAGTTGTAGTTGAAGACAAGGACCCTTGTAATTGTGGCTAGCTGACGTCAGACCTCCTCTGGCAGGTCATGTCCTTACTCATTTTGGAGAAACAGGACCAAATTTAACCAAGAGTACCCAGCCTCCCAGTGTAAGGGAGAACAGCAGGCTTTTAGCTTAGCTCTGCAAATAGGAAGTAGTCCTTTAACAGTTCCAACTTGTTAATGTTAGAAAGTCCTTTGGGTTCATATGCCTGGTTCTTCACTTCCCCCGGCCCCCAATAACCCGGAAATCCATTTCGCTAGCAAGTATACACCCAACATGTTTTTCTTGAAACAAATTGTTATGTTGCCCATTGGGTTATAGTCTCATGTTCCTGGGGAAATGAACACCTCTCTCTGAGTAAGACCACAGCTCTGACTCTCAATCAAGGAGATCCTGCCCGCTTTTATTGACTAGCTTTGGCCTTTAAACCAGCTCCCCAGGTTACACTTTCTTCAGTCATAAATTGAGCTAATAATTGCAGCTTGTCATGCAAGGTTATCTTGCAACTTAAGTGAGGTAATACTTATGAAGGCCTTAATATATTGTCTTAGAAATATTAAATAACTTGATCAAAGCTAATATATGGTGGAGTTTGGATTAAACTCATGTACATACCTTCCACCACAGTCAATAAAATAATAGGTCAATACACGTATATCTGGTTATCATCACTATTATTGTGTTCAAGAAAATCTGCTAGCTCCCATGAGATTACAAAAGCTCTAGGACTCATATTTTCTGCTCTACTGCCTTAGTGAAATAGGGTTAAAGACAAGGACTTCAGGTAAATGGCAGTTACTATTCAGTAGTAAATGTGTGCCACATAAGCAAAATATATTAGGTATTTTAAGATTTGGAATGAGAGAGAGATTACTTAATGCTGACATAAATGGGTAAACCTCAGAAGAAGGGACTTGAACTAGATTTTGAGATATCAGTCAAGTGTGGACAAGTGGAATGAAACTTCAAATATCATTAATTAGAAAAGAATATTTTTGGGGTGCCTGGGTGGCTCAGTCAGTTAAGTGTCTGCCTTCTGCTCAGGTCATGATCCCAGGGTTCTGGGATGGAGCCCCACATTGGGCTCCCTGCTCAGGGCGGGGGGAGTCTGCTTCTCCTTCTCCTTCTGCTCCTCCGCACTGCTTGTGTTCTCTCTCTCTTTCTCTCAAATAAATAAAAAATTATTTAAAACAAACAAACAAAAAGAATCTCAATTTTTCTTAGTTTAGTAGAATCTTTTTTACAGTGAAGGCAAAGAACAAAATGCATATTTGAAATCCCTTAGAAAACATTAAAAAACAACCAAAAAATTTAACAGAATTCCTGACACACACAAAAAATTCAACAGAAAAAAAAAAACATAGAGACTAATTATAAATTTATTACGCCTACTCTTATCTTTACTATTATTGTAAAGATAAGAATACATCAAATCTAAAGTCTAAAAACATGCTCTTATTTTCATAGCCACAGAAAACGCTATTTCACTGGTGTAGAAATTCTGCAGGCTATGGGGGGAAGTTGTATCTTTCCTTTCCTAGTTTCCTATAGAGTCTGCCTTTGTTAACATGGTGGGTGATTCCTGAACGTAATCACGGATAGTACTTGATCCAACAAAACCAACACTACTGCTAAAGCTATCCGCTCACACCTTCCCAGCTATGTTCTGTCATTGTTTTCTAGTGTTCACTGTTTTAACATACAGGACAATTATCTAGAATTTTTTAAGTCTGGTGTTTACGGAAACACACTCCAGCTCAGTAGTAAAAGCTTACCAACATTTATCAATTCACTGTAAAAATACTGTTCTAGTTTAGAATTTGGTATACATGAACTCAGTTGAGACAAGGTGATTGCACATCTTTTTGTTTTTCTTCAAAATATTTTGACTACTTCTGAGTTTCAGAAAAGCTGGGCTAAAATGAGAGATTGTCGTTTTTATACCTACTCTCTAACAGTTACAAAAATGGCTTCATTAGGGCAGCCCGGGTGGCTCAGTGGTTTAGCGCCGCCTTCAGCCCAGGGCGTGATCCTGGAGACCTGGGATCGAGTCCCGCGTCGGGCTCCCTGCATGGAGCCTGCTTCTCCCTCTGCCTCTCTCTCTCTCTTCTCCCTCTCTCTCTCTCTGTGTGTCTCTCATGAATAAAATAAATAAAATCTTTTAAAAAAAAATGGCTCCATTAAATGAGTAAAACTGTTTGGGTCATAATGCTCTTGTGTGGAAGGAAATTTAGCAGCGTAACAAGAATATGATATTTTCAATGTAGTTAAATCCTAAAAGGTAAAGGGCTACTTATTGACTACCAAATATACATATAATGGAGACAGTTTAATCAAAGGTTATATATATGTTTTGAGATTCAGAGAAAAAATATATTTTATAATCTGACTCAGACTTTGAAAATTCCCTATATTCACCCACTCTTGGTACACTTTTAAATTTATTTTCATCTTTTACTCAGTCTTAAATTTATGGAGAAGTATTGGAAGGGTATTATGTGAGTCTCAGGTATAGAGTAAATGTTTTTGTTGTTAAAGGAAAAATGATAATATTAAAAACATGATGACAAAAAGCAGCTTATCAGTAAACTATAGATATTGGTTATTTAAATTTTATGAGTAAGAAATATTACTTGTATTTTATAAAACTTAATTGCTTTTAAATCACTTTTTAAGAAAGCTATGTTACTTTATACTCACAGTGATAAGGAAAGGAGAAGAAATGCTACCTCCACTATCAAATAAAAATAAAAGCTTCCAACTTCGTACTTCAGAGGCTCTCACCTCTCCCAGTAGTAGTCTTTATTATGAAATCAAGGTGCATTTTTGGAAATAGACATTCATCGCTCTGTCTGGCATCAGTGGTTAGCTTTTCCTATTTCAGCCAGAGACACACATTGGCTGTCAAGTGAGGTTGTGCCTTTGCTTCTCTGAATAAGGGTACCGCCCCCCCCCCCCCCCCCCCCCATCCGTCCTCCGCAGCCAGAGCGCTGAGGCCTGAAGCGCAACGTGGAAGCCACCTAGCTGCTTCGCTGGTTTCCTCTGGCCTCTATTTCGTTTAAACTTGCTTTCTGCATTAATATCTAATTTGAAATCCCTTTCATTTTCTTCCTTTCTTATTACATTGCTGCCCATTTCTAAATTACCTGATAAAACTGAACACAGGAACATTCATCAGTTTGAGGTTGTGGGTTTTGTTTTTGTGTGTGTGGTTAGTAACCCTGCTGCAGTGGTTGTTATAGTAACCAGTTCTCTTCAGCAGAGGAAGGAGTCTGGGCATTTGACAATCCCCGAGATGTAACAGAAGAAGATAAAGTTCCTAGATTTCATATTTCATTAGGAGATGATTCCAGGGCTACTGCTATCTTTTAAAATCTATTTTTAAGTAAAGAATAAAGTAGGTGCAGGTGCTATCCACCCATTTTCCTGAAGTAAGCTGGATAAATGGTCTCCATCAGGTACTTTATTTACGTAGTTACTCATCTAACGCATATCCAGATTTTCAGACAAAAAGTCCCCAAGTTACCCAGAAAAATGAGCAAAATCAATTTTATATGGCATGTCCATTCACTGGCAATTTGCAAAGAACAACTAGGTTCTCAGAGAGTGCTTTTCTCTTTTGTCTCTTTGTATCATTTAGCTTCCTTGTTTTATTTATTCTTTATTTCAGGAGTATCATTTGTTGGTTTGAAACAGACACTGCTCTACTCTCATTCCATTCTCTATTGTTTCCCAGAAATAGTGCCATTAACAAATCAAGTTCTGGGTAATGACAAACACATCAATATAGTTACTCATGTCCTACTTAAATCGATCACCATACACGTATGTGAGGTTTAAAAATACATTTGATCATGGCCTATGGGAGTTGCTTTTATTCACTTAATATACTATGGAATACTTTCCAAGTTCATACATAGAGATATGCTTTATTGAAATAAAAGAGTGCATAGTCTGTTTTACCATAACTGGTGTAACCAGTGCCTATTAATGAACAGTTAGGTGCTTTGGCCCTGATTGATGGGGTGATGAAAATGCTTTATATCTTGATGGTTTGGCAGATAGGAGTGATTATATCAATTAAAGATCATCAAAATCTTTACTTAAGATCTGTTCTTCATTATACATAAAATTTACCTCAATTTAAAAATTCCTGTAAATATCCATTGCCATGTATTTGCTATGTTACTTAGTATTATATTATTGCTGTGCTGCCTAATATTTTGGACAACACTCTTTGTGAAAAATTTAGCAATTTACCAAGCTTATAAAATATTACCCTGACCAATTTTTTTAAAAGCATACCAAAAGAAAGATGAGTGATGAGTAGGACTGATTATTCTTTTGTCACTATTAAAAGTACTGAAGTGAGAAATCTGCAGCTTGAAATAGAAAACAAACAAATATAATCAGTGTTCTCATGGCAACAAATGCTAAAGCCATTGTCTTCTATAAACTGTCAGCGAACAGGATGGGAGCTCTGGGGTAATGCTAGTAGCAGCGCAGGGTAAGGTCCCTGATTATTAGAAATGCCCTTCTGTAGTTAACCATTCCTTCCCTCTTTCATCCTTCTCTGAATATAGTGTAGTCTTTCCATGTCAGTTTATTTCAGAATTGCAGATTGGTTTCTTTCTTTTTTTTTTCTCTCTTAAGGTTTTATTTATTGGAGAGAAAGTGAGAGAGAGTGAGAGAGCGAGCACGAGTGGGTGGGAGGCAGAGGGAGAAGCCCACTGCCCTGCTGAGCAGGGGACCCTCCACTGGCCTTGATCTCAGGCCCTGAGCTGAGAGCAGATGCTTAACCGACTGAGCCACCTAGGAGTCCCTCAGATCAGTCTCTTAACAATGATGATTGTGTATAACAACATTGTCTCATTTGCTATGGATTTTGGGTTTTGCTGGGGATCGAGAAGAACAAGGATTTGGAAACAGGAAACATGGGTTCCAATTTTGGCTAAACTAGCTGTTAACTCGGGGGTCTTGGGTAAGAAAACAAGTATACTAGAGCTAGAATTAGATTGCATTGTTTTAGTGTATGATTATATAAAACATATACAAAGTGCATTGGTTTTGGTACGGGCACAATAAATGTTTTCCTTTTCTTCGGTTCAAATGCGTTATGTAGGAGGTACCAAATCATTCTGCATTATTCATTCATTGATTAAATAATTCACTAGAATATACCGATTATTATACACGGTGGGTTCCACCGTGTACCAATTCCAATTTGTGTGCATGGCAGAGAGTTCCCCACACCACCAATTTACTATTCTTGGAGACCAGCAGCCTTCCCACGAGAATTCAACTGAATTCTGACTTGAGCTACCTAGAGACAGCATCAGGTTCCATAGATTAAGGATCCAGTCCCAGGACTATCTTCCCCCATACTTCAGATGCGAGTCACAAGCCCAGGTTGTTACTGTGCTTCAACCAGATGCACCCACCACCTCTTCCTTAGGCTCAGTTAATTTGCTAGAGTGGCTCACAGGACTCAGAGAAATATTTTACTTAGTGGATCACTGGCTTATTACTAAAGGATATAGGGATCCCTGGGTGGCGCAGTGGTTTGGCACCTGCCTTTGGCCCAAGGCGCGATCCTGGAGACCTGGGATTGAGTCCCACGTCGGGCTCCCGGTGCATGGAGCCTGCTTCTCCCTCTGCCTGTATCTCTGCCTCTCTCTGTGACTATCATAAAAAAAAAAACCCACAAAAACTAAAGGATATAATTCAGGAACCCCTTGGTGGAAGAAATGCATGGAACAATGTATGGTAACTGGGCACCAAGCTTCCTCCCCCTCTCTAGGCATGTCACTATCCAGCACCTCCAAGTATTCATCAATTGGAAGTTCTCTGAACCCTGTCTTTTTTGGGTTTTTATGGAAATTTCACTATATATACATACATACATATATATATATATGTATATATATATATATATATGCTAGTGATTAAATCACTGGCCATTGATGATTGAGTAATCTCCAGCCTCTCTCCCTCCCAAGATGCCAGGGGCTAAGGCTGAAAGTTCCAACCTTCTAATCACATGGTTGATTCTCTGGGCAAGCAGCCCCAGCCTTAGGTGCCTTCCCAAAGTCACTTTATTAACATGAAACACCTTTAAACCTTTGTTACTTAGGAAATTCCAAGTGGTTTTGGGGCTGTGAGTCAGAAAACATGGATAAGAACAAACATATATGAGCAGTAAAATTTGATTATCTGAATGACCAAATATAAAAAAATAAATGAGCTGGAGAAGACAACACTAATCTAAAGTATGTCTCTTTTGCCTATTGATTATTTTGAGCAGTTTTTTTTTTATTGTTGTTTGTTTCGTTTTGCTTTTGTTTTTTTAAGAAGCAAGACACAGGTGAAAATATGAAAATGGAGAAGTTATGCTTTTTTTTTTAAGATTTCATTTATTTATTCAGAGAGGCAGAGAGAGAGGCAGAGCCGCGCGCACAGGGGGAAGCAGGCCCGTCTGTGACCCCAGGGCCCGGGGTCACGCCCTGGGCGAAGCAGCCTCGGCAGAGGCCCCGGGCGTGTGCGAGCCGCAGGTGGGCCACGTTTTCGTTTCTGGGAAGTCTCCGCACGGGCGGGGCGTCCCTGGAGGGGAAGGGTGAGTCCGCGTGTCCAGAAGCCGAGGGGCGACACGGCGACGGCGACGACCCGCTGCCCGCCGCGGGGCCGAGGCCCGGCCGCCTCCCGCCCCTGCTGGCCCGCCCCGTCCTGGGCCGGAGACGTGGAACCGCAGCTCCGAGCTGCGGCCTTAGTGATTTTGGGATTTCTGCGCCTTTCCGGGTATGTTCTCTGTATTCCGGGAGCATAAACACGGCCACATGGTGGCTTTCCCGCCGCCCGCCCCGCCGCCCTGGAAGCTGCCGAGCCGCCTCCCGGATCCCGCTGAAATAACCGGAAAATATAGGAGTGGGGGGTGCACGCACGACGGGCCCGCGGCGGGGACGGCGCCACCGAGGTCGGCATAGACGGGGTCGGGGAATCCTAGAGCCCAGACTCTGCCGAAACCGGACCCCGCGAGGCCGGGCGGGGGAGGGGGGCGCGGGGCGGGCCTCCTGGGGGGGTGGGGGGAGGGGCAGGCCTCCTGGGGGGGCGGGGCGGGGGGGCGGGACCGGGCCTCCGGGGGGGCGGGGGGAGGGGCAGGCCTCCTGGGGGGGCGGGGCGGGGGGCGGGACCGGGCCTCGGGGGGGGTGGGGGAGGGGGCAGGCCTCCTGGGGGGGCGGGGGGAGGGGCAGGCCTCCTGGGGGGGCGGGGCGGGGGGGCGGGACCGGGCCTCCGGGGGGGTGGGGGGCGGGACCGGGCCTGGAGGGGGCGGGGGGCGGGGCGGGACCGGGCCTCCGGGGGGGTGGGGGGCGGGGCGGGCCTCCTGGGGGGGCGGGGGGCGGGGCGGGACCGGGCCTCCGGGGGGGTGGGGGGCGGGACCGGGCCTGGAGGGGGCGGGGGCGGGACCGGGCCTGGAGGGGGCGGGGGGCGGGGCGGGCCTCCTGGGGGGGCGGGGGGCGGGGCGGGAGCGGGCCTCCTGGGGGACGGAGGGGCGGGGCGGGCCTCCTGGGCGGGGGGCGGGCCCCGCGCCCCGCAGCCCTCAGTGCCCCCAGCCCGGGCCTGCTGAGAGGCTCAGCGCTCCCGCCACCCCCAGAGGCCTGCCTGTGCCCCCGCTCAGCTCTTGTTGGTTTTTATTAGAACTTTTATTATGACTTGAAATTATTTTATTTGCTTGTTTGTCTCCTTCATTTCTATTTTATTTTTTTTAGATTTCATTTATGAGAGAGAGAGAGAGAGAACATGAGCATGAGCAGCGCGCAGGAGCAGAGGCAGACGGAGAAGCAGACTCCCTGTGGAGCGGGGCCCCGCGTGGGGCTCGATCCCAGGACCCTGGGGTCATGACCAGAGCCGAAGGCGGCCGCTTCACCAACTGAGCCACCCAGGCGCCCCTGTCTCCCTCAACTTAAACCTATGACCTTGCTTCTCGTTTATGGTGCTGTTTCCTCCTTTTCCTGCAGCCGGGCACACAAAAATAGTTGCTCAATAAAAGTTTGTTGAAAGAATGAGTGAGTAAAGCACCCATGGAATATTTAAGAATAAGCCATATTTTTAGCTATAGAGAAAGTATTTCTTTTTATATATTATTAAATAAAATATGTTCTGTGAAAGCAATGCAATACTCTAGAAGGAGATAGCAAAAAAAGAAACAAGCAAAATCCATTTCTATATAAACCCCTTATAAATAACTCTTGAGGTTAAAAAAATACCACTGGAATTATAAATTTTAGAAATGAATAGAAAGCAAGGACTAGATAGATATACTGATGGAATGAACCTCAAGTATATACTTATAAAACTATGGAACTTTAGAAAAAATAGAAAAAAAAGCTGAAATAGGTTACATGTTAAAATACAGGAGACTTAGTAAAAACCAAAACAGAAGTAATTTAAAGATGAAATAAATTTAAAACTATGAACTTAATAAAACTAAAAGTTGGTTTTAGGGAAAGGAAAAATAAAATAACAAACCCTTGATAAATCTGATCAATACCAGGTATATCAATCTGCTTGGGCTGCCATAGCAGGATACCATGGACTGAAAGGGGTTAAATAACAGAAATTTATTTTCTCAATTTTGGAGGCTAGAACTCCAAATCAAGGTGTTGGTAGGTTTGGTTTTGGTTTTTCCTGAAGACTTTGTCCTTGGCTTAAAGACGGCTATCTCCCTACGTGTCCGCCTATGTCCCTTCCTCTCTCTGATGGCATTCCTAGTGTCTCTCCTGGTATGTTGTAATCCTCTCTTTTTATAAGGGTACCATTCAGATTGGATTAAGGCCCAATATGAAGACCTCATTTTAACATAATTAGCTCTTCAGTGGCTCTGTCTCCAGAAGCAGCCACATTCTAGAATATAAGAGGTTATGAACTCAACATATGAATTTTGAAGGGGAGCATGATTTGATCCCTAATTGTTGGCAACAAATATTAAGAAACTATATTAAACATGAGAATAGGGTTAGAACTATATATGTGGAAAATAAACATCTTAATAAAAATTACAATGTTACAACTTGAAACTTTATGAATGGATTCAGTAAATCTCAAAAAATAAAAGTGCCCAAAATTAACTCATGAAACAGTATAACATTTGAATATTCTATTAATTAAAATAAATGGTATTCAAACCTAATCCTCCATCCTAGTTTCTAACCTTAAAGTCAATAGATCCAGGCAACATCAAATAACATGGTTTTTATATATGTACATTTATTTCCAGAACACAGAAAAATACAGTTTTCTAACACTCTGCCAGAATAATACCCTAGATTCTATAACAGAACAAGAATATTAGGGATCCCTGGGTGGCGCAGCGGTTTGGCGCCTGTCTTTGGCCCAGGGCGCGATCCTGCAGACCCGGGATCGAATCCCACATCGGGCTCCCGGTGCATGGAGCCTGCTTCTCCCTCTGCCTGTGTCTCTGCCTCTCTGTGACTATCATAAATAAAAATTTTAAAAAAATATTAAAAAAAAAAAAAAGAACAAGAATATTAGAAATACAAAAAAAGAGAAAATAACCACATAGCAACTTAATTCACAATAATTACAAATATGCTAAGTATACAATTGTTTACAAAACACAGCAGAGTATAAGCAGACTAATACAATATGCCTCAGTTATCCTAGAAGTATATACAAAAATAGCATTGGGCAACATAGAATCTTATCTGTTTTAATAAATTAAAATGCAAAAAAAGACTATCAAGAAAAGACAAACAATGCATTTGATATGATTTACTAGATATTTCTAACTCAAAAAGAGTATGTCAGAAAAACAAAGAGCAGCCCAAATTTGATAGACCAGAAATATATGAGAAACATTACATTTAGGGTTGTAATATTAGACGTAGTTTCCTCTAAAGTCAATTGACAATTTTTTAGAAATGTTTGTCTCCCACCTCTTACAGCATAGTAAGGAAAAATACATGTAAGTTAGATTTTCATCTAGCCAGCATTCTCTCGGGAGGTATTATTTTCATATTATGGCCTTGACATTAATATCCCTAAGTATTTAGATCTTTATGTTACATTTTCTCAACATGTCTCACCCTGTGTGGGCTCACACGCATGCACACGTACACACACAAGCACACAGATTGTCCAATTTAAATATTATTTTAAAAAATTTGAAAAGCCATGAAGCTGGAATACAGTGCATCATAAACAACTATGTGCTTTAGAAATGATCTATTACTGAATAAAGTATGGACTGCAGTCACAAAAGCTATTTTCAATTAAGACTGTTCTAATAGAAGACTTTAATGGAACTATTGATATTTTATATTACAGGTTCTGCTTGTGCCTGTAGCAGCGCAGCACTTGTTAGCAGACCTGATAGTGGTGAGATATTTAAGGATCAGTTGTGTGCTTATTCTGGGACAGACACTTGCTCTTGGTATAATTTGCTGTTCTCAATAAGTAAAATTCTTCCAGTGTACAACAAAAGCCGTAAAAGACATGGAGGGTCCACCAGTAGCAACCCAAGCCCACAAAACTGTTATCAGAACACTGCTTCTGGTAACCACACCAGTACAGCACACCTTTCCTATATTATAGATCATACTCATGTATGTCGTTAGTGTATACCTTAAAATATAATTATTCAATATCTCTCTAGGAAGAGTGCATAAATCAATATGCTAAATATGTTTCTGAGTTCAATCCCACGTTCACTCTGTCCTATATTATTGGCTAGAAACCTAAAATTCTATTTCTTGGACTCTCTTGCCGGCTGTTTGCTGGTTAAGTTCTGCCAAAGTGAGGCACTTGTCTTGGAGTAGAATTTAAGGAGGAAGCCATCTTATTGTTGCTCTGTCTTCTGCAAAAGCAAACTACTGGAATTGACTGTTGGCTCTAGGAATATGGGGGTGGGGGTGGGGGCAGCTCAGCGCTTCAGATGGAGTGCAGACTTCAAGCTCTCATGGTGGCGTCAGTGTGGTCTTAACTGCCTGCTTATCTATCTGGGTGACATTTCCACAGCATTTGGTGACCCAGTAGCAGCCTTGGAGATGGGCAGTGGGTAATACTACTTTCTCTCATTCCCTGACCCTTCTAATACTTTAAGAATCAGTTCTTTCTTCTATTAACTACTCTTTGTTTGAAGTTCTAGAGTGGTTGCTGTTTCTCAGCCTGGATGGATATAATGAGATACAGAGGAATTAGGTGACTCAGGATTATAGAAGACAAATGTGAAATCTGAATAAACTGGGAAGTCTAGTGTTGTAGTTTGGGCATGTAAGTGCTAAAGAAATACAAGAAGCTATTATTTATTCTCTATTTGTTGGACAATAGTACCATTTTAGAATTGCTCTCAACCTGTATTAACTACAGGGGTTTGTTTTAGGAAGGATAATGATGGGAATAGCTAACTCTGCATGGGCTCTTGTGTTTCTTTCATTATCTAATTGGCTTGTGATGCCTCTGGAAATCTACCACATTTTTCTTATCTATAGCCTTTTCGGCTCTATTAGGAAGCTAGGTTTTCCTTTGGCATGCAAAATTCTTGCAAATTAGGATTTAAAAACACTATCCTAAAATTAGCTCTTAAAATGAAAACACTTGGAAACTATTTACCAAGAATACCTGACTCAAGATAAATATTCATCTTAGGGATGGTATTTTTGTAATTGATACCAACATGCATCAGAACATACTTCTTGGAGAGCTTCAGACATCACCTTATTCACTTTCAAGTAGTCCATTAATTCTGAGGGGTTTTATCTTTTCCCAGTTTTGTAGACAGCACCAGAGGCTAAAAGATGTCATAATTACTGTGGAAGGAATCTGGGAGTGTGGAGTGTGGTGGGGGAAGATGTTTACAAGAGAGGTTAAATAGAGGAATTACAAGATGGAGCTTCATGTGAGGTGGATGCCATAAAGGGAATGAAATTCATAGGCTTATGCAAGTGGAAAGCTTACTCATTTGAAATTGTGTATCATTTTTCTAAAATATTTGTTCTGTATGTACAGATCTGTTTGAGATCCATAGTGCTTGTACAATAAATACAGAAATATAAGACCATATACATTACCTGAAGAAGCATACACTTCAGCCTAAAGTATTAGAATTATCCTGCTGAGCAAATGATTCTTGGCAGATGGAATAATGTAATTATACGAGCTATTTTAAAAATGCTCAGGTATATCACAATGCTCTTCAAGAAATATATACTTTATAACCTCAAGTTATATGTATATATATATTTTTAAAAAGTATGTGCTGTTCCTCTAAATAGAATGTCTAATACAGAAAATAGATTTCAGTTCTTAAAATTTCATATAACAAGTCTGCTGGAAAGTTTTGTAGAATTTGGTGATGAGAGTTTGGCACAGGAGTTGGGAATTTATATTCTAAAGATATGTTGCATTGCTTCCTATGGACAAAACCAGTTGTGGCTCCCTGTTCTTATTTAGGTAATGAGAAAAAAATCAGCTGTCCATTTTATGGATGCAAATTTGAAAAATAAACTTTTATTAATGTCTTATGTCTCACTTTTTAAACTGAAAAAATACATGCAAATAATTCCATAAAATAACACTTAAGGTTGAAATAAGAGAAATTTAAGTGTATAGTCCCCAAAAAGCTGATATTTGAGGGTGCTATCTTAATGAAGCACCTCTTAATAGGGTACCTCTATTTTAGTCATGAGCAAGTAAATCTATAGAACTCTACTTCCTTCTTGCTTGACATGTCTTTGCCCTGTTCACCAGCAGGAACAGCCTCTGGAAAATGGTTTCATTCTTACCAGGAGAATGGCCTCTGCCTTGGCTTTCCAACCATTGATAAAACCTAAACAATATGCAGAACTCTAGCAATAATAGAGTCTGGGAAAATAATGTTTAGCTTTCCTGCCTCTGAAGTGCAAGTATATGAAAAAATATGGGAATGAAGATACTGAACAATCATATACAGCACATGTGTAGAACAAAGATAACATAAAAATTATTTTTTAATAATAAGAGTTGAAATATATAAATCCTTTTCTGTTTTCCACAGTTGATTTGTTTGTTTAGCCAGTAGGAGATTAGTCATGGAGTGCTGTTGGGGGAAATGCTTGTGGAAGGCAAGGAAAAGGAGCCAGATTAGGCTGAGAGATAGTTTTACAAACAATCCGCTGACTTTACTGGGATGAACCTTCAGAGCTGCCCCCAGGTTGGGTCAATAGGGCCAATACTTCACCCCATGTCAATTAGTCACTGTTTGTGGTCTGTCTTGAGAAGAAAGAATGGCCTTGAGTGAGACCCGTCTCATTAAATAAGGCAATTCCCCAGGGGACTGATAGGTGAAGAATATCTGTTGGCAATATTCCCAGTAGCTGGGATAATAAGGCTTTTAATCCTAAAGGCGGTCTAGGTGATAAAGGCAGCATTGGTCCTTTACAGACCAATCTTTGTATGGCTCAGATCCATTTCATCATATAAAGTCTGAGAAAATTTATGGGATTACAATGAACCTGTCTTCCTGACGGCATGACTGTCGTCTCTGAGGGTTCTGTGTCTTAGGCAATCATGGCTTTCTCAGACTATTTACTGTGACATTGACCAAGGGAGCGAAGAGTGACACCCAAGTTGTCACTTAGGTGCTAACCGTATTCATAAATGCTCTCCTTGTGTAATAGCAACCCAACTTTCCCCTAATTATCAAGGTCAATAACTCACTTCAAAATGGTGACTCTTCTGCCTACTAGTCCCTTAACATAGACTAAGTACCTAGGGAGCAATTATAGTTTATAGTTCAGTGGAACACTCATCAAATCCTTGACTAAAGCATTCCCTAGAAGAAGCATTCATTATTTTGTTAGAAATTAAGAACATGATTTTGAAAGTATTCTCCAAACAGGAATATTTTAATAGTGAAAGGAATGTGCTATATGGTTATATGACTCATTGAAAATAATTATCCAAGAAAAAGAGAAGAAAATCTAGTTTAACATAATGGCACATTGGGATCCCTGGGTGGCGCAGCGGTTTGGCACCTGCCTTTGGCCCAGGGCGTGATCCTGGAGACCCGGGATCGAATCCCACATCAGGCTCCCGGTGCATGGAGCCTGCTTCTCCCTCTGCTTTTCCCTCTGCCATGTCTCTGCCTCTCTCTCTCTCTCTGTGACTATCATAAATAAATAAAAATTAAAAAAAAAACATAATGGCACATAGTTTTTTTTAGTGGAGTTGAATTTTCTATATTTTTTTGTTATGAATGATGATTGTTAACATGATGTAAAGGTTTCTTCTTTTTGTGTGTATATGTTAGAACATCAGTGCAAAAAAAAACCTTTTGATAGAGTGATAAGTGTTGAGAACTCAATTTTCACAATTAAAAATTAATAAATTTAGAGAAAGATGAATATTATTATATCTAACTTGTAGAAGAGCAAGATGAAAGAGATCATGAACCCATTATAAATAAACTGAGACACTCCTGCTTTGAGCATGTGCTCCGAATGACAGGTAAAATCAATATCTTCCATTGAGTAGAAGATTTTTTTTTTAGTGTTGCTCATCCAATATCAAGAGTACTAATGCTTTGGAATATCTCAGAATGCAAATGAGTCCTCTTTTGGGCAATTGAGGAAAAGAGAAGAAAACTATAAGATTACAATATTTAAAATCATGTTTGACTTTTGGACATTTATGTATTTATGAAAGCTACATAATTATGCATGTATATATGTAAAAAGAAGTTGGCTTTTCTAAGAATGTGATGCACCTGAAGTTCTACTCAATGTAAACTGGGTATTTGGAGAAACCAATGAGCGATTAACATTTTCTATGTACAATGAAGGATTATTTGCACTGAAATAAAATCCCTTGCACTTTTGGGAATGAAGGTCTAGAATTTTTGACTACTGAGTTATCTTTATAATCCTCATTTTTCATATATATTTGTTATATACTTCCAGTGGATTTATTTTCTTTCTTCCATTTTCATTCAACGGCAACATCAAGTTAACTATCTCCGGCTCTTCCAGTTTCTTGCACAAATAAGGAAGCTTTCCCACAAAGCAGTTTAGAGTCATGTTTGCAGAATATTGGCAAGTTGCTAGCATCTGGTTGCTAAGAGAGTGTTGCACTCTCCCGACATTTTTTTATAGATACTTTGTCTATAACTATAGAATATTGAGGTATTCGTGCAACTGGATATTCTATATTTTGCATTCTTAACTTTCAGGAATAAACATTCTTCTTAAGCCAGAAGAGCACAACTTGGAATTTCTTCAGCAGGTAGAACTTTAAAAGCCTTGTATTATTGCCTTTATTGATGAATGAACTAAGTGATTTTAACTAGAAAGTAGTAACTAATTACCACTTGTTTTTAGTTCCAAATTTTATTGTAGAAAAGTGATATCTTCTCTATTGTTGTACAGGAGTTGAATCATCGTTATTTCTCTTTTTTCCTTTTTCTTACTTTGATATGTTTTTCTAAAACTTTTGTGAATAGATTGGACCTCTAACTCTGGTGTATTCACACAAAAATTTTCACTGAGCAGTATCACTAGAAAATTCTAACCTCAAATAATTTTTCTTGTTTAGTCTTCAGTTATTGAGTCTTAATTAAAAAGTACTTCTAACAAAGAGTGTATGAAAGACAGTATGAAAAAAACATAACATTCCTGTTATGTGTAAATGCATGAAATACTTTCACATGAAAAAGCCACAGCAGAGTCAAGGATAAACAAGCTGGCATTTCTTCAAAAGCGTAGGTCACAAGTACTTATAGGTGGAAAGATACATTTATTGGAGAAGCAGTAGATTGGGGATTCTCTTGAAAATTATGATTGATTCCTATCATATAGTGATGTATGATGAAGAGAGAATCTATCCTGGGTTATTTAGATTCTGCTATTGTTATTAAATCAAAGACAACAGACTGTCTCCATCATTGGTGATTTAGTCACAGAAAATAACAATGAAATATTTGACATTGGATAATTCTTCCATCATTTGTACAGTATGCTTTCTTTTACACTGTAGCACACAGTATTTCAAAGACAGTAATAATGGGCAGCCCTGGTGGCTCAGCGGTTTAGTGCCGCCTTCAGCCTGGGGCATGGTCCTGGAGTCCCGGGGTCAAGTCCCACGTCGGGCTCCCTGCATGGAGCCTGCTTCTCCCTCTGCCTGTGTATCTGCCTCTCTCTCTTTGTGTCTCTCATGAATAAATAAATAAAATCTTTTAAAAAAGACAGTAATAAGTAAAAGGAAACTCAGCTCTTCCATGTGTCATGCATTTTTTAGGTCTCAGCTCAACCATCAATAACTCAGAAAAGATTTTCTAATCTCAGTGATCAACTTAACTGTCTAAATTTTATATCAGTATAGCTTCATTGATATCCAGTTCTTAATACTTACCACAGTTGTAATTTTATGTTTTGCAAAATTATCTGATGACTGGCTCTCCTATTAGGTTGTGAGCTAAATGACAGGTATTTTGTTCTTTTATTTTATTTCTCTTTCTTTTGATGGGGAGCAAGATGGTGGTTTCATCATTCCCCACCCAGGGCCTAGTAGAGTGAGTGGCAGATAGAAAGCAGGTGAAATGTATTTATGACCTCATTGACTGAATAAGGTAAGAATTGAGATCCTTACTGATTTTAATGATCTAGGTAATTGTCAGGTTGAAAATGGAGAGGACCTAGTCAATAGGGACTCATTATTTTAATATCTTCCCTCAAAATATCAGAAAAAGTAACAGTGAAACATAAAGCATATAAGCAATATTTAAAAGGATTAGCTATGCTGACATAAAGCCAATAACCCAACAATATGTTAAATAGTTCTGTATTGCAAAAATGAGAGAAAACCCAGCAGTGAGCTGGGTGGATGCTTCACTGAAAGGTGAAAAAAGGATGGGTGTGGGTGGGATAATGATAACAAACAATGTATAAGTGGCAGGGTCCAAAGCCAAGGTGAAGTTATGAAAATGGGAACAGTAGCAGCTTGTGCAAGCACATAAAAAATTTGAATTGTATGAAATCTGCACTCTAGGCTTCGATATCTTTAAAGCTTCATTGGTGATTCTATTGTGTAATCAAGGTGATTCTATTGCATTATCAAAAAAAGAAAAGTTGTCTTCATATACTTAACAGTGTAAACACAATCTATGTAAAGTTCTTGCCACAAATAAAAAAGTGGATTCTGCATTTTTTCTTGTCTTCTCTGCAGAGAAAAGATGAATAGCCATAAAATGAAAAGATGTAAAAATATTTTCCAGTTAACAGGTAATCATAGAGGTGGAAATTAAAACATTGTTGAATATTAGTCCATAATCAGTCATACATTGTAAAAAAAAAAAAAAACCTTAGTTATTAGAGAAGATATAGAGAAATAGAAACATCACCAATTACTGATTTGTATGTAATAATGAAATTACTTAGGAACGCTTTGAGTTGGACCAAAGGTTTGATTAGGTTTTTAATGCATTTTTTTGGCAAGAATATTTCATCAAGGGTACTGTGTGTTTCATATTGCATTGCATCAGGAAGCGTAATTATGCTAGGTAGTGGTGTTAGGTTTGCTCACTTGGTTAAGGTAGTGACAGCCAGATGTTTTCTTTGGAGAGCCTTTTCCTTCGCATTCAGAAAGTAATCTATGGGGTAATGTACAAATATCCGCTTCTCACCGACCTTTGACGTCATGGTTTTATCATCTATTAATGATACTTATATGAGCCAATTATTTCATTGGGGGTTGCAAAATTGTATTTTTCTAATACTATCACTTTTTCGTGTTTTATTAGGTAGCATTTTTACCTAATGATGAGTAGTTGTCTACTTTTGCTTTAGGTTTGTGTTTCTAATGCATTCACTGGTGTGAACTCCAGTGCCTTATAAAAATGCAGGGTAAATGATTGTTTTTTTAATCTCTAATTTTGGAGTAAGGAGTTCCTATAATAGTCAACTTCATTAATGGCATATGAGATTTTTTTCCTTTTCCTTTTTTCATTTTCATTATCGATATTTATGTATCCAGTGTGTGACCATTAATTGCAGACATTATTAAGATGTTTATATTTTACCAAATTTGGTTGGTGATAAGTCTGTTTCCAGGGCCCATTTGATAAAACATCAATAGTCTCTGAATTCTTTCTTACTTTCTTGCATGAGATGATGTCCTACAATTCTCCTGTATTTCCCCTGCCTTTTACCTGGACTAGGAATTACTCCACCAAGTCCTGATTTCTTTTAGCTGGGGGTGTTCTTGGAAACCAAGATTTAGGAACTAAGGCCGCTATTGAGTTGTATTGAGGTAATTCTACTTGCTGTCAGGGAACAGAGCTGGGACTTTTTTTTTATATAGGCATCATGTATTTATATTAATATTTTTTTAATTTAGTGTGCTTGATAGAATTTTGGTATCTCTTCTGCATTGAGAATCTTAGTACCTAATAATATTAATATATAAACATAATTACTTATTTGCTTTATCTTATAGTATGGTTAGGATGCTGTCAAAATTACAATGGTAATAGCTAACACTAACATTGTACCTGATTGAGTTAATTTTAAGAGTTCTTTGCTCATCTTTCTTCCCTTCTTTCTTTCCTTCCTCCCTCTCTCTTCTCTCTCCTCTCCTCTCCTCTCCTCTCCCTCTCCCTCTCCCTCTCCCTCTCCCTCTCCCTCTCCCTCTTCCTCTCCCTCTCCCTCTCCCTCCCTCCTTTCCTCCATCTATCCTTTCTTGCTTGCTTCCTTCATTCCTCCTCAATATATATACCTCCTAGATACAGTGTTTAAAAGTATCCCAATGTAGTATCTCCCCTTCTGTGGGTAATGTCAGCAAATTGATAAATAGCTAGAATCACTTATATCTATCTTTTTAAATTTTTAGTATTTGTTTTTTGTGCAGTTCTGTATTTTTGAATAGATAAAAACATATATATATAGCTCAAAGTAAAAATTATGTATTATCTTTTTTTCAAAGAATTATGTTCCTTTCTTATTTCTAGCACACTTCTGCCTCCTGTAGTTGTCTACTTTTGCTTTAGGTTTATATTTCCAATGCATCTTAATGCAAAAGCAAGCAAATATGCATGTGTTTTGTGTACTCAATTTATATAATTTCTTCCTTTTTATAGAAGAAAAGCTGAACTGTTCAGGTTTTTGCCTTTTATGCCTTCTCTAACTTAAAAATTATTGTTTTCAATTAGCACCTTAGTGGTAGACATTTAATTTTTTTGTAGTGAATATAATGTTACAGTGAATGATCATACGCACCCATTGTTTTTAAATTGTGCAGAAATAAAAAGGAAAATTCATCTATAATTTTGTCAGACTCAGGATATATTAATTTTTAAAATATTACTTTAAATAATGTATACATCCAAATAATATAAAATAATGTAATTTTAAATAGATTGAGTTAGAGCTGAATGAATGGAAACAGGGTTAGGCAGGCTACTCTTTGAGAAGTTTTATGGTTTATAGAAAAGTAAAGTGGCAGAAGGATATCATTAATTTTAAAATGGAGGAACTGCATTCAAGGAAGTTGGCTCCTCACCCAGCTCAGAGTCCAATGCAGTGCTCGATCTCAGTACCCGGCGATCATGACCTGAGCTGAAATCAGTCAGATGTTTACTGAATGAACCACCCAGCTGCCCCTAAAATATGAACAAATTTCAAAAGAATACCTTTACTTTATAAATATGCATTAAATATACCAAGTGTTTAACTTATGTAGTGAGAAACCTTATGTCTTATATACCAAAGGTATTTTGTTGCACAAAGAGCTATCTATATTGTGATACATTAAAATTATGCATCTAATAGTACATTTTAAAGATCTTTTTCTATGTGCATTGGTCAAATAAAGTAGGATATAGACCAGAAATCAATGGTAGTCCACCAAAATCTTTTTAGAAATGTTGCTTATTTCACAAGCTTCTTTAAAAAAAACAATTTTGGGATCAAGGTTATACTCTAGAAGCTCTCCCCTAATTTCCTTTTTAAAGTAGCATACAGTTTGAGTTAGTTATTGCTGAAACCTTGAAATTTACTAGAAGTTGTTTCCTAGAAAACAACAAAGATAAATTAATTCCTTTCTTATTGCTTTTACTTTAATTACATTAACACATAGTTGGTAAATTTACAGTATCTGTGATCTAATTTTTAATCTCAGTCGCTACCCTCAAAGGTTTTTTGCACTTTAACCTGTCTTCCTATCCACCCTCAAAAGCTGATTTTCCATTTTTTAGTGCATATATATATATATGTATATATATATATATACATATATATATATATATATATATGAGAGATGGCCTGTTTAAAATAATTAGTCATTGTATTTACCTTTCAACAATTGATGCCTTATTAAGTTCTTCTGGGGACTAACTGCCTTCATTAAATTTAAGCAAGAGTCTTAAAACATTCTGTAAAAGTACTGTTGAGTAGTCAAAACAAGAAAAAGAAAATTAGTTCTACTCTGTTAAATGTTAGCATCTGAGAAAATTGCTTAAGAACTCTACATCAAAATTTTAACTTAAATAGTCAAAATATGACAGTATTCCATGTACTATTTACTTTTTTTTCAAGAACATTATGGGAATTAAATAAAATTGATATGATTATACTCTTTCTTTATGGAGGTATTATTGACATATAACATTATATTACTTTCAGGTGTACAACATAATGATCTGTTATTTGTATACACTACAGAAATGATCATCACAATGAATCTAGTTTTCTCCATCACTGTATAAAGTTACATGATATGCAATACAATATTGTTGACTATAGTCACCATGTTGTACATTACATCTCCATGACTTATTTATTTTATGACTGGAAGGAATTTTGTGTCTCTTGACCCCTTTCTCCTGTTTTGCTCACCCCCCCCCCCATATACTCCTCCCATCTGGCAGCCTGTATGAATTTTGTTTTGTTTTGTTCTGCTTTTTAGATTCCATATATAGGCAAAGTCACATGGTATTTGTCTAGCTCTGCCTGACTTTTTCATTTAGCATAATAACCTCAAGTTTTTCCAATTTATCATGAATGGCAATATTTCATTCTTTTTTATGGCTGAGTAATATTCCATTATATATATAATTATATAAAATTATATAAAATTATATATATAATAAATTATATAATAATTAATTAAAAACACCCCACATCTTTATACATTCATCTATTGATGGACACTTCAGTTGTTTCTATATCTTGACTATTATGCATACTGCTGCAGTGAACAGAGGGGTGCATATATCTTTTCAAATTAGTATTTTTGTTTTCTTCAGATAAATACCCAGAAGTGGAATTGCTTAATCATATGATAGTTCTGTTTTTAACTTTTTGAGGAAACTCCATATCGTTTTCCAGATTGGCTGCAACAATTAACATTCCCACCAATGGTGTAGAGTGCTCTCTTTCTCTCTAATTTTGCCAACACTTTTTATTTATTTTTTATAATAGTCATTCTTATAGGTGTGAGATGATATCTCATTGTGGGTCTGATGATTAGTGATTCTGAGCATCTTTTCATGTGTCTGTTGGCTCTCTGTATGTCTTCTTTGGAAGAATATCTACTCAGAATATATACTTTGTCCATTTTTTTAATTGAGTTGGGTTTATTTGTTTGCTTTATTTTGTTTTATAGGATATATGAGTTTTTTATATATATTTTTTTTAACTTTTTTTTAAAAATTTTTATTTATTTATGATAGTCACAGAGAGGGAGAGAGAGAGAGAGAGGCAGAGACACAGGCAGAGGGAGAAGCAGGCTCCATGCACCGGGAGCCCGACGTGGGACTCGATCCCAGGTCTCCAGGATCGCGCCCTGGGCCAAAGGCAGGCGCCAAACCGCTGCGCCACCCAGGGATCCCTAGTTTTTTTATATTTTGACTACTAATCCCTTATTGGACATATAATTTGTAAATCCTCTTTCAGTAGGTTGCCTTTTAATTTTGTTGGTGATTTCCTTCACTGTAGAGAGGCTTTTTAGTTTGATGCATTCTCATTTGCTTATTTTTGCTTTTGTTGTCATTGCCTTTGGACTTAAATCCACAAAAAGTATTACAAAAGTTATGTGAAGAGCTTACTGTCTATGCTTTTTTCTAGCAGTTTTATGATTTCTAGTTTTACATTCAAGTCTTTCATCCATTTTGAGTTAATTTTTGTGTATAGTGTACGATAGTGATCCAGTTTCATTCTTTTACTTGTGGCTATCCAGTTTTCCTAACATTATTTGTTCAAGAGTTTTTCCGTATCCCATTGTATATTCTTGCATCCTTTGTTGTAAATTGACTATGTAAACATGGATTTATTTCTGGGCTATTTTGTTCCATTGATCTCTGTGTCTGTTTTTATGCCAGTACCATACTCTTTTGATTGCTATAGCTTCATAATATAGTTTGAAGTCAGATAGTGTATGCCTCTAGGTTTGTTCTTTCTCAAGATTGCTTTGGCTATTTGGGATCTTTTGTGGTTCCATACAAATTTTAGGAATATCTCTTCTATTTCTGTAAAAATAAAATCTATTGGTATTTTGGTAGGGATTGAATTGAATGTATAGATTGTTTGGGGCAATATGGACATTTTAATAATACTAATTCTTCCATATGCTTTCCTAACATTGGATATCCAAGGAGAGTGAATTCATTTGGACTTTAGGAATACATTTTTGTATTTGCTATGAAACCAAGATATAAACAAATTGTGGATAATAAAACTTCATTACATTCAACGTTAAAAATATATAAACACAATTGTGGTAAACAGATAATTTAGGGAAAATTTTGCCATCACCTCTATGCTTTATGGTATACCTAAGCAGATGTTTATGGGGGAATAAAATTCTCTGCCCAGTGTTAACACCCAAAGCTTAGTCTATTATCATTTTCTGTCTGTAGTTTGTCATTCGAGTTGAATTTACTGCTAAAGAAAAAGATATATCACCAAACCAAGAATCTAAGTCCCTCTATTGGTCACAGACATAGTAATATGGGCTGGGATTCCACACTTGATTACATCAGTCACTAGCAGGAGTATACCCTGTCCTGGAGGCAATTTAAACTCCCTAGCTAGTTAACTGTTCTGTGAAACTATGAATTGGTTGTTTATTTTGATAAGTCTTATTTGTTAGCCTTCATTTGTTTATTTCTTCACTTTTCTTTTCATTTTTCTTCTTCTTTTTTTTAATCTCAGTCTTTCAGGCTCTGTCACTAAGCTACAGGTAAGAGATTCAAGAATAGAATCTATGTCCCCTTTCCATCAATATTCTCTGTGGCCATTCAATGTACTTATTCTTAACGTGTGTATGGTCTGAGGCTGTGGTTTCTTTCAGCCAGAATTAAAAGCTCTCTGTCCCCTTTAAAATGGACACTTGGGAGAGTGTGTATAGGAAATCTTAATAAGGATATGACTTTCCTACAGTTCTTTTAAAAAAGATTTTGTTTATTTTAGAGAGAGAACATACACACATGTCATACACGCATGACATGGGTGTCAGAGCAGAGGAAGAGGGAGAGAATCTCAAGCAGACTCCCCACTGAGCACAGAGTCCCACCCAGGGCTGATCTCAAAACCCTCATGTCATGACCTGAGCTAAAATCTAGAGTCAGAGTTGAACACTTAACTGACTGAGCCACCCACCCACCCCCTCTATGTTTCTGTAGTGCTTTATAATTTAAATTTAAAGCTTTCATGTGCCTTTTCATGCTCCCAACTACACTTTAAGTTAGAAAAATAAGTAATATTATCCAAATTCACACACTGAGAAATTTGGGAGGGAATTATTTGTAAAAATATCCAGCTTATAAGTAATAATCAAAACTCAAACATCGGGGGATCCCTGGGTGGCGCAGGGGTTTGGCGCCTGCCTTTGGCCCAGGGCGCGATCCTGGAGACCCGGGATCGAATCCCACATCGGGCTCCCGGTGAATGGAGCCTGCTTCTCCCTCTGCCTGTGTCTCTGCCTCTCTCTCTCTCTCTGTGACTATCATAAATAAAAAACAAAACAAAACAAAACACTCAAACATGAGTACTAGGCTTTCTAGTCCAATTCTTTTGTCAGCATATGACAACAGAGATTACTATAGTTTTGTGTCATTTATTTCTTAGCTGCTTTAAGTAATGTTTGAATAACTAACTTCCTAAGGAAAATAATTTACTGGAAGTTTCCTGAAAAATGATACCCTGAGATAATATTTTTTGTATGTTTTCATTTTACATTTTAGCAAAATAAAAGCACATAGTACTGCTGTATGAATGAATGCCATCTCACTCCTAGGCTGAGCAAAAATTTCCATATGAAGAGACTTCTCAGGGTAATTGCATTGATTCTGGAAACTACTGCAAATACTTTCGATTTGGCATGAAGCTACAGTCAGCAAAACAATTAAAAATAAGTTGAAGACTTCTGATTTCTGTTCTGATATGTAATGAGGTTCAAAGTCCTCAATTTCTTTCTTACACCAAACAAAAGCTGAATACAAAAAATAAAAATCAATGTCTTTTCTTTGACCCATCGGAGAACTGTGGTTGCAGGGAAAAATGCCACCCTGAAATTTGGAGACAGAAGAATTCAGTGAGTTACAAGTGAGATTTGTTTACCTGGACCAGAAGTCTCCAGAGTCATGTATCAATGATGTCTTTATTATCTGTATTCTGATGTTTTAACATATGGGACCTTGCTGACTCTGGAGGAACTGCTTTTCCCAAAGTAAGCCAACATCTAGAGATTTAAACATGGTGAATAATTTTCTTAAGGTACTGTTGGATTCTATTGGCTAGTATCTTGTTGAGAATTTTTGCATCCATGTCCTTCTCCGATTGACTTATTTCACTCAGCATAATACCCTCCAGTTCCATCCACGTTGAAGCAAATGGTGGGTATTTGTCATTTCTAATGGCTGAGGAATATTCCATTGTATACATAAACCGCATCTTCTTTATCCATTCATCTTTCGATGGACACCGAAGCTCCTTCCACAGTTTGGCTATTGTGGACATTGCTGCTAGAAACATCGGGGTGCAGGTGTCCCGGCGTTTCATTGCATCTGAATCTTTGGGGTAAATCCCCAACAGTGCACTTGCTGGGTCGTAGGGCAGGTCTATTTTTAACTCTTTGGGGAACCTCCACACAGTTTTCCAGAGTGGCTGCACCAGTTCACATTCCCACCAGCAGTGCAGGAGGGTTCCCCTTTCTCCGCATCCTCTCCAACATTTGTGGTTTCCTGCCTTGCTAATTTTCCCCATTCTCACTGGTGTGAGGTGGGATCTCATTGTGGTTTTGATTTGTATTTCCCTGATGGCAAGTGATGCAGAGCATTTTCTCATGTGCATGTTGGCCATGTCCATGTCTTCCTCTGTGAGATTTCCCTTCATGTCTTTTGCCCATTTCATGATTGGATTGTTTGTTTCTTTGCTATTGAGTTTAATAAGTTCTTTATAGATCTTGGATACTAGTCCTTTATCTGATAGGTCATTTGCAAATACCTTCTCCCATTCTGCAGATTGTCTTGTAGTTTTGTTGACTGTTTCCTTTGCTGTGCAGAACCTTTTTATCTTGATTAAGTCTCACTAGTTCATTTTTACTTTTGTTTCCCTCGCCTTCATTGGATGTATTTTGCAAGACGTTGGTGTGGCCAAGTTCAAACAGGGTCTTGCCTGTGTTCTCTAGGATTTTTATGGATTCTTGTCTCACACTTAGATCTTTCATCCATTTTGAGTTTATCTTTGTGTCTGGTGTAAGAGAATGGTCTAGTTTCATTCTTCTGCACGTGGCTGTCCAATTTTCCCAGCACCATTTATTGAAGAGACAGTCCTTTTTACAGTGGGTAGTCTTTCCTGCTTTGTCAAATATTAGTTGGCCATAGGCTTGAGAGCCCATTTCTGGGTTCTCTATTCTATTCCATTGATCTATGTGTCTGTTTTTGTGCCAGTACCACACTGTGTTGATGACCACAGCTTTGTAGTACAACCTGAAATCTGGCATTGTGATGCCCCCAGCTCTGGTTTTCTTTTTCAATATTCCCCTGGCTATTCGGGGTCTTTTCTGATTCCACACAAAGCTTAAGATATTTGTTCCAACTCTCTGAAGAAAGTCCATGGTATTTTGATAGGGATTGCATTGAACGTGTAAATTGCCCTGGGTAACATTGACATTTTCACAATATTAATTCTTCCAATCCATGAGCATGGAATATTTTTCCATCTCTTTGTGTCTTCCTCCATTACTTTCAGAAGTGTTCTGTAGTGTTTGGGGTAGAGATCCTTTACCTCTTTGGTTAGGTTTATTCCTAGGTATTTTATGCTTTTGGGTGCAATTGTAAATGGGATTGACTCCTTCATTTCTCTTTCTTCAGTCTCATTGTTAGTGTATGGAAATGCCACTGATTTCTGGGCATTGGTTTTGTATCCTGCCACACTGCCGAATTGCTGTATGAGTTCTAGCAATCTTGGGGTGGAGTCTTTTGGGTTTTCTACGTAGAGTATCATGTCATCTGCAAAGAGGGACAGTTTTACTTTTTCTTTGCCCATTTGAATGCCTTTTATTTCTTTTTGTCGCCTGACTGTTGAGGCTAGGACTTCTAGAACTATGTTGAATAGCAGTGGTGAGAGTGGACACCCCTGTCTTGTTCCTGATCTTAGGGGAAAGGCTCCCAGTGTTTCCCCATTGAGAATGATATTTGCTGTGGGCTTTTCGTGGATGGCTTTTAAGATGCTGAGGAATGTTTCCTCTATCCCTACACTCTGAAGAGTTTTGATCAGGAATGGATGCTGTATTTTGTCAAATGCTTTCTCTGCATCTATTGAGAGGATCATATGGTTCTTGTTTTTTCTCTCTTGTTGATATGATCTATCGCATTGTTTGCTTTACAAGTGTTGAACCAGCCTTGCATCTCGGGGATAAATCCCACTTGGTCGTAGTGAATAATCTTCTTAATGTTCTGTTGAACCCTATTGGCTAGTATCTTGTTGAGAATTTTTGCATCTGTGTTCATCAGGGATATTGGTCTATAATTTCCCTTTTTTGTGGGGTCTTTGGTTTTCGAATCAAGGTGATGCTGGCCTCATAGAATGAGTTTGGAAGTATTCTGTCCCTTTCTATCCTTTGAAATACCTTTAGTAGAACAGGTATTATTTCTTCCTTAAATGTTTGGTAGAATTCCCCTGGGAAGCCATCTGGCCCTGGACTTTTGTGTCTTGGGAAGTATTTGATGACTGCTTCAATTTCCTGCCTGGTTGTCGGCCTGTTCAGGTTTTCTATTTCTTCCTGTTCCAGTTTTGGTAATTTATGGTTTTCCAGGAATGCATCTATTTCTTCTAGATTGCCTAATTTATTGGTATATAGCTGCTCATAATATGTTTTTTTTTTAAGATTTTATTTATTCATAACAGACACGCACAGACAGAGGCAGAGACACAGGCAGAGGGAAAAGCAGGCTCCACACAGGGAGCCCAATGTGGGACTTGATCCTGGGACTCCAAGATCAGGCCCTGGGCTGAAGGCGGCGCTAAACCACTGAGCCACCCGGGCTGCCCCTTTTTCCAGTTTTTTTGAGGGAGGCTTGTATTGCAATGTATTTCCATCTTAGGACTTTTGTTGTATCCCAAAGATTTTGAATGGTTGTATTTTTATTTTCATTAGTTTCCATGAATCTTTTTAAATCTTCTCTAATTTCCTAGTTGACATATTTATCTTTTAGTAGGATGCTCTTTAACCTCCATGTGTTTGAATTTCTTCCAAATTTCTTATTTGATTGAGTTCTAGTTTCAAAGCATTGTGGTCTGAAAATATGCAGGGGACAATCCCAATCTTTTGGTATCGGTTGAGCCTGATTTGTGACCCAGCGTGTGGTCTACTCTGGAGAAGATTCCATGTGCACTTGAGAAGAGTGTGTATTCAGTTGCATTAGGATGGAATGTTCTGTATATATCCGTGAAATCTATGTGGTCCAGTGTATCATTCAAAGCCCTTGTTTCTTTGGAGATGTTGTGCTTAGAATATCTATCTTTTGCTGAGACCACTGTTTGAAGTCTCCTACTATTAATGTATTGTCTATGTATCTCTTTACTTTGGTTATCAATTGATTTATATACTTGGCAGCTCCCACATTAGGGGCGTAAATATTCATGATTGTTAGGTCTTCTTGTTGGATAGACCCTTTAAGTATGATATAGTGTCCCTCTTCATCTCTTACTATAGTCTTTGTGATAAACTTTAATTTATCTGATGGCTACGCGAGCTTTCTTTTGAGGACCATTTGAATGGTAAATGGGTCTCCATACCTTCATTTTCAGGCTGTAGTGTCCTTAGGTCTAAATTGAGACAGGCACTGAGAGAGGCACTTGACAGGATGAGCACTGGGTGTTACGCTATATGTTGGCAAATTGAACTCCAAAAAAAAAAAAAAAACAAAAAATAAATAAAATAAATAAAATAAAATGATTTTCTTGTAGACAGCAAATAGAAGGGTCTTGCTTTTTTTTATCCAGTCTGAAACCCTGCATCTTTTGTTGGGATCATTTAGCCCTTCCACATTCAGAGTTAGTATTGAAAGATATGAATTTAGTGTCATAGTATTACCTATACAGTCCCTTTTTTTGTGAATTGTTTAAACACAATTATGTTTAATTGTGTTAAGAATGTTAAACATTTCTTGCAGAGATGGTTTGGTGGTCACCTATTCTTTCAGTTTCTGCCTGTCTTGGAATCTTTTTATCTCTCCTTCTATTCTGAATGAGCCCTTGCTGGATAGAGTATTCTTGGCTGCATGTTCTCATTTAGGACCTTGAATATATCCTGCCAGCCCTTTCTGGCCTGCCAGGTCTCTATGGAGAGGTCTGCTATTAATCTAATAGTTCTCCCCATAGAAGTTAAGAATCTCTTGTCTCTCATTACTTTAAGGATTTTTCTCTTTGTCTTTGAAATTTGCAAGTTTCACTTTTAAATGTCAAGGTGTTGAAGGGTTTTTATTGATTTTAGGGGGCGGGGAACCTCTCTGTCTCCTGGATCTGAATGCCTGTTTCCTCCCAGATTAGAGAAGTTCTCAACTATGTTTTGTTCAAATATACTTTGTGGTCTTCTGTCTCTCTCAGCCTCTTCTGTAATCCCAATAAGATGAATTATTCCTTCTGAGGCTGTCATTATTTCCTAAGCCTTTCTTCATGGTCTCTTAATTGTTTTTCTCTTTTTTCCTCAGCTTCCCTCCATTCCATCAACTTGTCTTGTATGGCACTCTTCCACCTCATTAACCCTAGCAGTTAGAGCATCCAGTTTAGACTGCATCTTAGTTAAAGTATTTTTAATTTCACCCTGATTATATCTCCAAACAAGTTTGTTGCTTCATGTTTCATCGTGAGATTTTTGAGGTTTTTGGTTTGTTTTTCCCATCATGAGCTTTCTAAAGAAATGCCTACTTTCTATGAGTAACATGGCTTTATTTTCCACAAAAAAATTCTCAATTGGTTCCATGGTTCTTTGAGAAAATTAATATGTTTTACCTGTTCCTGGCCTATGATCTCGTCATAGGAATTTGTAAAGAAGAAAATACTGAGACATCCTTTGACGTTAAAACAAAGGAATGAAGCCTGTCATCTTTTACTATTGCCTCCTCTTTGTCCAGTGCTCTTCAAACTTGGATGTGCATACATAGACCTAGGGGTCCTGTTCATATACAGATTTTTGACTCATGGGGTCTCTGGTGGGGCCTGAGAGTCTACTTTTCTAACTAGCTTCTGAGAGATGCCTGTACTGCTGGCCCAGCCTGCACACTTTATGTAGCAAGGACATCTGATTATTCTAGCACTTCTGATTATTAATAAACCCTGGGCTCCAAAACTTTCGGTAGATCCCCTGCCTATTCACTGGCCATCGACTATATGATGGGATCTCTATTATGTCCTGGGAATACAGGGATTAAATAACACAGGTTCTATCTCTGAGAAGCCCGGACACAATTTTAAGACAATACAAAGGATAATGATATAGACATATGCATGAGGTGTTATTAAAGAAAGCATCAAGAAACGGTTTAAGAATTACTTGTAGGGGAAGAAAAAAGAATTACTTGTAGGGGTTACACATTAGCTGAGTTTTAGTGGATGGGTCAGCAGCTTTGAAAATAAGGAAGTTCGTGAAGGAAAAGTGATCAGCAGAACAAGGGCAAAAAGGCAGTGGTCAGCTGCTCAGTGTTTGACAGTGGACTCTGGGAAGGACGTGTGCATTCCTGGCTCTTTCCAGCAGCTAGGAGCATACTTTAGCACATCATTTAATAGATGTCTGCAGCAGTGCTGAAGGTGAGCAGGGAGCCATAAGTAGTTTGGTGTTACCATAACATAAAATATGTATATGGCCACTATCATTCAAGATTTTCCACAATTTAACCCTTTAGATCTAACAACCTATGGATCCTTGGGTTAATCACAAAAACAACTCCCTTAGATTTCAATTTACTCTTAGGATGGAATCAGCCAAACTCTAAAGGGCACTACATCTCAATTCTTACAGATGCCATTGAATTTTTGTTATTATTTACTATTATTCACCTTCATATGCTCCATATTCTGGTGGTTAGATTTTCTAGACCACTCCCCAGAAAGCCTTGGGATTTTCCTTTCCTACCATCGTGTTAAAAGAGTAGGGATCACAGCTCTTCAGCCAATCTTACTGTGTATATCAACAGTCACAATTGTGATTTAAGTCCATTTTCATTAGAGCAACCACTGCTATCAAAGTCGGAATTGTAGCCCTTTGGCTGGCTCATTAGACCCAAGGCACAGAGACAGTAGGGTCAGTTAGTATGACATGGCAGTTTAGCCAGCCCTGGGGTCAGATAGATCTTGCCTCACCACTTATAGGAAGGATAACTTAAAACCTTTGTATCTGTGATTCCTCATTTGGAAAAGTAGAGAGATAATAGTTAGTCTTGACCTCTCAGAGTCTGAGAAGATTAAGTTGAATGTGATAAAAATCCTTAAGTGGCAGAAATATGTTAGGTTCTCAGTAAATATTAGTGAGATGGTTAATTTTATGTGTCAATTTAGCTGCGCCATCGGAAGCCCAGATATGTGATTAAACATCATTGCAGGCATGTCTGTGAGTATGTTCCTGAGTGAGACTAACATTTGAGTCAGTGCGCTGAGTAAAGCAGATTGCCCTCCCCAGTGTGGATAGGTCTCACAACCCTTGGAGGCCTGAATAAAACAAAAGATTTGATTAAGAGAGAACCTGCTCTCCACCTGACTGTCTTTAAGCTGGGACACTAGTTTTCTTCAGCCCTCAGACTCACCCTCGGACTAGCACTTACATTATTGGTTCTCCTGGTTCACAGGCCTTTGGACTCCAATTGGAAATATACCATCAGCTCCCCTGGGTCTCCAGATCACCAACTGCAGATCTTGGGACTTCTCAGCCTCCATAATCACGTGAGCCAATTCCTTATAAAATGTGTGTGTGTTCGCACATCCTATCGGTTCTGTGTTTCTGGAGAACCTTAACTAATTAGTTAGTGTTGTTATCAGAAAGACTGCCCAGACGGACAAAGATTCAAAATCATCTAATCACAAAGTTAGTGGTCAGAGTGAAGACTGTAGAAGGTCAGATCAGAATCCCAGGAGTCTTCTGTTGCTGTGATTAAGGCTTCTTATTTTCCACAGCCTTTTATGCCAGATTAGCCCCACATTTGAGATGGAGGACTCTAAAGTTTCAAGGATTCAAAATTTTTTATTTTGGACCATAAACGATCTTTAGAACACTTTGGTGTCTGTGTTGGTTTTCAACCCATGTCTCTGCTATACTGATAGTGAGGCCTTTGAGGGCTAAGAGGTAGGCCCAAAGAATTTTCCTTGAAACTCCTGAAGGTCTTAAGCCTGGCTGGACTGGTAGAGAACTTCTGTGTGCAGAATCATCTACCTTTTTCTCAAGCTTCTCATATTTGAAGCTGCTTGTCTCATGCCATATACTGAAGTCTAAACAGAAGATGATAATGATGTGCGCATTCATTCTCCCTTACTGGAAACAGCTTTCTTCCTCTGAGAAAATTTTCTGATATCCTTCAAGGTCCAGCTTCTCCAAAAAGTCTTCCCTATTTATATCAAGTTTTGAAGTGACCCCTGATTCTTCTTAATTCTCAGAGAATTTCATGGCTAGATACTGAATGGGGATTTATCATATGCTTCATTATTTTCTAATTGTTTTTACAAACTTCTTAGAACTTAAAAGGCAGCGACATTCACATTTCTGTGTAATCTAGAAACCATTCCACATGCTAGCAATGTTAGTACTTTCATAAACACTTGATGGTGATTAATAAATTCAGCTTTGGGATAAAGTCCTGTCTTTGGGACCATATCTAAAAGGAAGATGCCTTTCTTGAAGGACAATCATGATGTTGGAGCCAGCTGTGTGTATACTTCGTTTGGAGAAAATGCATTTCTGGGTGACCTGATAACTCTTTTCAAATATTGAATAACCCTCCTGGGAAACTAGGATGGATTATTATTTGTGACAGAAGGTTCTGTACCATATTAGTATGATTACGTCCACTCCAGGCTAAGCCAGAAGGCATTATGGCATTTTGGCTACATGGGCCAGTTTGGAAAGAGGAAGAAGCCAGTGCAGGTGGGTATAAATGCCCAGGACCAGACTTGCTGTCTCACCGTGCACAGGGCAGAAAGCTCACACTTCACCTAGTCGAGATCAAAAGACTAATAAATTTGAGTCGGCTCAGAAAGAAGGCAGGATTTATTTTATTTATTTTTTTAAGATTTTATTTATTTATTCCTGACACAGAGAGAGAGAGGGGGGCGGGCAGAGACACAGGCAGAGGGAGAAGCAGGCTCCACGCAGGAAGCCCGATGTGGGAATCGATCCAAGTCTCCAGGATCACACCCGGGACCCCAGGATCACACCCTGAGCTGAAAGCAGGCGCCCAACCGCTGAGCCACCAGGGCGGCCCAGAAGGCAGGATTTAATCTGGCACTTAGCAGCCTCCGTGCCTGTAGCTGAAAAGGGCTAAGGAAGGCAAGGCATAATCTGGAAGCAAGTGACAGAAATAACTATTTCATTTCAGTAACTTTTGGAAATGTGCTTTATCACTGTTAAGAAAGTTCTTTTCTTATTAAAAAAATATGAGAAAATATCTGATTCAAATGTTTCTTATAGGGGATCCCTGGGTGACTCAGCGGTTTGGCACCTGCCTTTGGCCTGGGGCCTGATCCTAGGGACCCGGGATCAAGTCCTGCATCGGGCTCCTTGCGTGGGGCCTGCTTCTCCCTCTGCCTCTGCCTTTGGCTCTCTCTCTCTGTCTCTGTCTCTCTCTCTCTCTGTGTCTATCATGAATGAATAAATAAAATCTCCCTAAGAAAAAAATATATTTCTTATAAAATGAGGGCTGCTTATGATAGGAGACAAATACAGGGTTTTCCAAATTGTTCTTCTACTTTACCCATGTGACAAACACACAGCATAAAGAAGGTAGAGAGAATCTCGGAGGATGGAGCAAAGTTTATATACTCTTTAAGGGCAAGTAAGGCAGTCTGCAGCAAACACTTGTAAATACAAAGCTGTTTAGAAAATGTGGATGATGACATTTCATACTTTTGATATCTTTTTAAAAATGAACTATTTTTCCTTTGATTTACGGATGTGATTTACAGAAAAACTACAAAGCTAATACAGGGAGGTCTCCTATACCTCTGTTTAAGTATCTTTGTAATTAACCTTAGCTTGGCACATACATTTGTGATGCTTAAAGACCCAATACTGATACATATTATCAACTAACATCCATACTCTGTTCATACTTCCTTAGTTTTTACCTAATTTTCCTCTTCAGTTAAGATTCTTTTTAGGATGTTACCTGACATTTAGTCACCGTGGCTCATTAAATGCCTTTGGCTATGAGGGTTTCTCAGATTTTCTGTGTTTTTGAGGACCTTGACAATTTTGAGGAATTGGAAAAATCCCACTTGGCAGTGTTATATAACTTATACACTGTATATATTATTAGATTTGATTTCTTAATATTTTGAAGTTTTTGCAGCTATATTCATGAAAGATATTGCTCTATAGTTTTCTAATAATGTCTTTCCTGGTTTTGGCAATAGGATGCTTCTGATCTCACAAAATGAATTAGGCCACATTCCTTCTTCTTCTATTTGATGGAAGAGATTTTAGAGAATTGGTATCTTTTAGTCCTTAAATATATGGTAGAAATCACCAGGGAAACAACCTAAGCCTGTCACATTTTTTGATAATTATTAATTTTTGACGTAATTTCTTTGATAGGTATAAAAGTCTTTCTAACACTGTATATCCCAAAGAGTGCATTGAAGGAGAATGCTTGGGAGGAGTCAAGATGGCGGAAGAGTAGGGGTCCTCAATTCATCTGGCCTAGATAACTTTTAAAACATCCTGAACACCTACAAATTCAACCTGAGATGTAGAGAGAGAACAGCTGGAATGCTACAGAAAGAAAAGTGATTGCTTCTAACAAGGTAGGAAGCTGAAGAAAAAAGGTGGGAGAGGGGAGCCATGGAAAGCCAGTCAAACTGGCCCAAAAGTGGAGCCGGACAAACTGGGCCCAAAAGCCTAGCCGTGGCAAGCCTAGGCATGAAAGCCAGGCCACAGAAAGCTGCAGAAAGCCAGAGCATGAAAGCCCTCGACAAGTGGGGACTTTAAAAACCTGTGCCTGAGTCTTCCCTGACTGAAAAGTGCTTAACAGGGAAATAGGGCAGATTCGCAGGAGGGGCAGTGAAGCCTCAATATTCTTGGAAACACAGTAAGAATAGGGGCACTTGGGAGAAAGCTCATCCCAAATGGATCTTGATAAAGGGCTGGAGTGCTGCAACCCTCTGGGACATTTGGGAGAAGCCTGTGGGCCATAGGGGCCAGTACCAGAGCTCCCTTTACCCTAGAGCCTGGCAACAGATGGAGGTGGCTGACCTCTATTCCCTTCGGGAGAGGCAGACCCCAAGAGGGCACAGGACAGCAAGAAATCTCCTGCTGTTGGGCATCCTTCAATTTCTGTGGATCAATGCACCCGTGCCTGCCCCCGGGAGCATCTAGGCCAGTGTGGACTGGGAGCCTGCAGTTCAGTACTTGATGCAGTACTTGCAGGGAGCTCTTGGCTCCGAGCTGGAGATCTGCCTGCCACCATTTTTAATTTTTTTTCTTCTTTTCGCCTTTCACCTGGAAGAGGCGGGGCCTCTAGGGAACAAAGGCCTCACAGGATAAACAGCTCACATTGAGCCGGGCCACCTGGCAAGGGAGGGGGCAATCTCCACCCAGGCACAGACACCTGAGAATCAGCACAGCAGATCCCTGCTCCAGAAGAACTGCTGGAAGAACAAGGGAAGAGCAAGTTAACTGACCAAGCAATGCTGGAAATCTCCAGGACTGAGGGAAAACAGTATATAGAACTAGAGTTTTTTTCCATTATGATTCGTTTATATTTCAGGCTAAAAATTTCCATTATTTTTTCCCTTTTTCTGCCTTAAATATAATATTTTACCAAGTCTTCACTTTTAAGCATTTTCCTTTTTGACTTTCATATTTCTACAATTACACATCTTAAATATATCCTTCATTATTGTGTTCCCTTCAAGGTATTCAGTGTAATTTTGAGAAATAGAAGGTACTAACTTCCACCACTATAAAACAAAATGAGACAGAAACAAAACAAAACAAAACAAAAAACATAACTCATATATTTCCCAACATATGGACCAAAATACACCCAGAACCAAATGGAATACTGTGCAGGTTCATTCTGTGAGACTATATTCTCTCTTCCTTCCCATTCTGTGCCCCCTCCTTTATCTTGTTTCTGTTTTTGTGGTCAATGTTTGTGGTCCAGATATATGGAAGGGATATCTCTATATATGAGTTTTGCTGGTTTATAGCAATTGAGCTCAATTGCTATTGGTTATAGCAAAAGATGCTCCATTAGGAATGGAGCATCTTTCTAACCTACAGAACAAAATGCACTCAGAACCAAAAGGATCGCCCTCTAGGTCCCCTTGGGGCGACTATATTCTCTCTTAATCATCACTTCCTCATCACCCCCTTTCTTTTTTAGTTCTTTTTTTTTTTATTTGTACTATTTTGTTTTAAAATTTATTTTTCACTTTAGTGGTCCTTTTGTTTTATTTTGTTCTGTTCTTCTTTTTCTTTTATTTTATGCTCTCTGACCTCTTCAGAATTGTCTAGAGTGTGTTTTACTTAGGTTGTGGTTGATAGTTTTTACTCTGCTCACTCATACAGCCACTGTGCCCTGGACAAAATAATTAGAAGGAAGAATTCACCACAAAAGAAAGAACCGGAAGTAATACTCTCTGCCACAGAATTGCTGGATGTGGATTTAAACACAATGTCAAAAATATAGTCATAAAATTACTGGTGGCTCTAGAAAACAGTATAAAGGACTCTAGAGATTCTCTTACTGCAGAATTGAGATATAACAACTTGTTTTCTATTGTATTTTTGTGGCAAATGAGTCTTAACTATATGTAGAGACCCTGCAAGTCCATAAGCAGCCTTAATCCTAGGTAGTCCAGTGAGGCCTTCAACTCATGTTTGTCTTCCCCGTAGAATTTTTAAAAATCTTTTTGTTCATTATTCTAATAGTCTTGTTCTTCAAGTCCATTCCTGATACCAAATTCTAGTCATTTAAAATAGTAGATTAGTTGTAGTGTGATATGTTAATAATAAGAATGTATAATGTACATAATGCTTATCATGTGCTAAGCGTATGCTCTACACGAATCTCCAAACAACCCTGTGAAATAAATAGTATTCACACGCCTTTCTCAGTTTACAGAAGAAACTGAAGCACAGAGATAAAGTAACTCGCTTAAGGTCACACACCTAGGTGGCTCACTGGGATTCAAACCTAGTGACTGATTTCAGAGTCGGTGCTCTGAACAATTCAGCCAAGGTTCTTCCAACTTTGACATGTATTGAATTGTGTGGGTGCTCCTTAACATGCCTTTCCAAGAGTTTCTGATGCAGTGTGCAGGTCTGCAGTGTGTCCTGAGAATTTGCATTTTATGAAAAACCAACATGGGTGGAGCCATTTTTGAGTGATGTTGGAGCAGCCAAGCAGAGAACCTGCTTTCTTTCTTTCCATTTAAACAGGCCAGACCTTTGGGCTGGGCAAAATGGCAACTGTTCTAAGCAATTGTGTGAGAAGTCAGCAGAAGAAAGGACATCCTAAGTGAAGGAAAAGAGTTAGCTGGATAGTCTGATATGAGGTTTGGTTTTTGTTTGTTTGTTTGTTTGGGGTTTTTTTTTTGAAATTCAACTAACTTTTATTTAAATTGAAAAAAAATTCTTAAAACTGCATTTAGAGTCAAAACACTTTTGTTAAGAAAATCACGAGTATTTTTAGGTAAGGCAGAAATATTTCTAGGTTAACAAGACCAGATTTATTCCTTAAACAAATTGTAAGGATTGATAGTTGTGGATTTTCTGAAGATAAAATCAGTAGTCAATCAATGTAGAACCCAGATCAGCTTCACTGGTTGATGCTTTTAGAAAAAAAATTTTTTTCCTTCAACTCTTGGAATTGTCTCTTTTCCTTTTCCATATAAAAGTTCTTTACTTTCATCTCATAAGTGGGAGACTGAGTTTCTACCTGAACCTTTGCTCCCTGAATTACAATTCTTTAATCCCAGATAAACACCCTTTTGCCTCTCCTTTTGGCTCTTTATTTTCAGGTTGACGGTTTCTAACGAGTTCCCAGGTGATTGGGCCAGGCATCACGCTTGGAGGATTGCTTCATTATGTGACGTACTACCTCTCAGTGTTTGCTAATTTTTAACTTACATAATTATGTAAGTTAATTTTACATAGTTTTAACTACGTAATTATGTTTTAAATTGTCTTTTTCTAAGAAGAGAAAGCTAGACCTCAATGAATGATGTAAATTGAGAATCATCAGATGGTTCCAACATAGCATTTTGGAATTAAGTAAAACATCTCTTGGAATTCCTCATATCAGACTTTGCAGCTAACTCTTTTCTAGTAATTCTGTTCAGGCAATTCTGTTCATAGATTTTTGTATTATTCCAGAAAGAATAATTTTCTAAATATTTGATTTGTGGAAAATGTTAAATCCTGACGCTGAATTAATAAGTGAAATAACAAGTTCAATATGATGGGTTAAAAGTAGCAAGAGACCTAGATACTGTATTTGTTTCTGCGTTGTTATTAATAACCTACCTGTCCTCTGACAGGTCACATGAGCTCTATATAGTTTCTCCGTGAAATGAGAATCTTGGACTAAGCCGAATTATTTCCTTTGTCCTAATCCTATGGATGGACAATTCAGGACAGAACACCAATAAGCTCCCATCAGAGGCCAGATTAGAGGTCCTACTGCAGCGTCACTTTATGATGTTGCAGTGATGCCTATGGCTTCCTTGTTACTAAAAAGGAGGAAATAAAAGAGAACTCCACCAGCAGTCTACTAATCATGCATCTGTGCAACAGTGACAGTTAATCTTCTCTTCCTATTAATAGATGCAAATGCCTAGGGCCTTAACATTTTCCTCCCAGCTTAATAAGGAGAAAAAGATTGAAGGAGAGGCAGACCGAGATGCCTAATTGCATAGCCAGCAGCTATTGCAGTGTTGCTCAAAGGGACAAACTCCAAAAGAAAAGAGGCAAGATGGTAATTCAGCATTGCCCAGGCCAGCAAGTTGCCCCCAAAGGAAATTAAAAGCCAGTCATTTTGATCTGTTTTGGTGATCTCTAGGAGCACAGTCAATTAAAAGATGAACCTTCAGTCACCACCATACGGGCCCGGCGGTATAAAACAAAGCTGAAGCTGTACTGATCTCCCTAAATATGCCATGGAATACTCAGTACAAGAATGTGTGAGAGAGAGAGAGACAGACAGAGACAGAGAGAGAGAAAGAGAGGGAGAGAAAAGCAAACTTTCCCTGTTCCTCAAGACTGCCGTGATTTCCAATTCAGAAAATTATCATATGTCTCATGGACACTTGAACACAGGAAGCTTGTGACAGGGAAAGGCCATATGTGTTCGTAAAGTGGAAAAGCATTTCACATATATGTAAGTTGTGGCATTTTTTTTGTATAGTTCCATTTCTAAATTAAATGGATTTTTGTCACATCTGAAGCACACCATCCTGACAGTTGCTTCAGGTTCTTGGAGTTCAAAAATAATTTGTTCCCAGTAGAGAAAAATAGTACCTTGGAAATCACATATAAAATAAGAAGAAATAGAAAGCTCTATAAAATAAACCAGGTCTTGCATGTGGAATGAATTCATCTTTGAACAATTTCTTCACTAAGGAATATCCACCATAAATAAATATCCACCATAAATAGTTAAAATAACTATTAAGTTTTTTTTGCTGATATTACAAATAATGTCTTAAAAAAAGAGATTGTATTCATGTATTCATGAGAGACAGACAGAGAGAGGCAGAGACACAGGCAGAGGGAGAAGCAGGCTGCCTGCGGGGAGCCCGATCTGGGACTCAAACCCAGGACCCCAGGATCATGCCCTGAGCTGAAGGCAGATGCTCCACCACTGAACCATCCAGGTGCCCCACAAATAATGTTCTAGTGAACTGTGTTGCATAGAATATAATTTATGCCCAGGAACTACTTGACAATTTTAAATTAAATGGTCATGTCTTCATGTTTACCATGAGCCAGGTCTCTGCTAGATATTGAGCACACAGCTATGAAAAGATAATTGCCTTAGTCTCAGGTAAGTTGGTGAGAAAACAAGATTGTTGTTTACAAATAACAAAACCTTCTCTGGTTAACTTCCTGTATTTCCCCAAGAGGGAAAGTTTGTTTGGATGCTGGAAAGCCTGAGGTAATTAATGTCCACTGTACCTCTAATGAAAATTTCTATAATTTAGCACAAATATGAAAGATTTGCCTCAGACTATTGCGGGAGCAGGGAAGGGCTTCCCTGACAGAGGGTCCTACAACTGGAGCATATGTTGAAATTATGAGCAGTTTCAAGGTTACAAAATACTGCCGGATTGTTTACTAAAGCGATTATCTTAATCCGTACCCACTAGCCTTGTGTGAGTTCCCTGTACTCCAATTTCCAGCCAACAGTAGACATTATCAGACATTCAGCGTTTGCCAATATGTAGGTATGAGAGTATAAACCATCATGTCATTGTTTTGCATTTTTCTGTTTTATAGTGAGGTTGAATGTTTTCTTTTATGTTTATTTCATATTAAGTCTTTTCAGTTTCACCTTCTGTGATATCTGTTTATTTGGGCAAAAGTAGTCGTATGGCTCTGCCTCCCAACGAAGGCCATGGGATATTTAGGGGAAAATGAAACATTTGACAAGCACGCTATGTCTTGTCACCAATACCTTTTATCATGTATGAAAGAAGTTACTAATGTAATAATGATATTTATTATAAATGGCTGTGTCCCTTTATAAAATTATGTCCCCATGATTATTGAACTGGTCATGTTTTTGTCATTGATGTGATAAATGTGATATTGATGTGATAAATGATATTAATCTGTGTTTAATTGTTAAGTCATCCTAGCATTAGTGGTAAAAATCCAACTTGCTCATGACCTGCTCTATTTTTATATGAGTTTTTTGTCAGTCATTTATTTTGAAGTGGTTTGTTTTACGTTTAGGCGTATGGGTTTGTTGTTTTTTTTTTTTTTTCCCCCCTGGTTAATTCTTTGAAATTTCTTTCTAACTTAGTGGATTGTAGTTTATATGAAACAATTATTAAAATATATTTGACAGTTTTTACGCCTTAAAATATAACATTTTGTTTATTTGCTAATGAAGCTTGAGATGTATGCATTCTTTAACTTAGGAGGTAGAGAAATCAAGCTGATAAATTGTATTGTTTCCAAATGCTTGTGTCAGTTTCATCTATCATTTAGTGAGCGAGTTAAAATTTCTGTTTAATGGAGAATATTTGCTTTGTGAGGCCATGTTAATACGTACTTTTAAGTCATGAAAGGTACAGTACTTCTGATAAAGTGAACCTTTGATCCATAAGTAGTGACCCTTTTGGCTCCTGTTTTGTGTCCTAAAGACTCTTTCAGCCTCATATTTGTATATGAACAGCAGCATTTTGGGGGGTATTATTTTATTAAGTATTCTTTTCTTTTTGTGTGTGTGTGTATAAAAGGATTGTGTTTTTTGTTTTCATTTTTTAAAGCAAATTTCATAAAGCAATATGCAAGTTGATTTTCTTTTGCATTCAGACCATCTTTGGTCTCTAAACGTTCTTATTCTATTCACATTTATTGTGGTTACTGATATTTGGATTTATTTCAACCACTTGTTATTGTGCCTTTGTAAGACCTGTTTTTTCTATTTTTCCCCTTCTTTTTTTGTCCTCTTTGATATTACTTAGATTCTCTATAATACAACTGTTTGGAGGTTAAACATTGTGTATATATTCTCATGGTTACTTTAAAAATTTTCCATGTTCATGAAGTCTAAACCTAATCAATCATTACCTTCTTTCTAAATAATATAACATTTTAAAAATGTCTTCTATCTTTTCCTTCATTCCTGTCTTACTGTTATTGCTATATAGGGCCACAGTTCTTTCTAGCTGTTATTACCCGAACAGATGTTGCTGTTATACTATTATTGTTGTTTTATTCAATTAGTCTTTGATGGCATTTACTACATATTTTCTCATTTCTTTATATTAGTGTGTTGAATATTAGACATTTCTGCAGCTTCGTTTTCTCATTTTCTTTATTCCTGAAGGACATCCTTCAAAAAGTTCATTTGTGAGACTGTTGGTGATAAAACCAGTTTTGTTTGTCTGAAAGTGTCTTTGCTTTACCTTTGCATCTCAGTGACTATATTTAAATCATATTTCTCAATAATAGTTCAATTCTGACTTTTCCTAAACATCTTAAAAATATTCTTTCCTATTTTTTTTCTTCTGTTAAGAAGTCTACCCCAATATGCACCCTGAGTCAGAGTAACGGGAAGCCAAACAGACTTCTGTAAGACCGTCCACTCGCTCACGTTGCATGAACTCTTTATTTTCCATCTGTTACATTTGGGATTATGCCTCTGTATTTCCATGTCATTAATTCCATCTTCAGTGGTATCAAGTGTGCTGTTTAACCTGTCCTTAGACTTATATTGTCTTTTAATGATTGCATTCATTTCCTGAAGTACTATTTGATTTCCTTTCAAATCTACCTAGACTTTTAAAATTGCATTCTGTTCCACAGCCATGTTCTTTTTTCTTTTATCAATAATTAAAGCATTTATTTTATCATTTAATTAATTTGCATTTTAAGAAAGCTGTCTTTCTCTTTGATATGCTGTTTTGTATTCCACATCCTATAATTGAAATGTATGAAATCCTTGTGGGACTGATGTGTGTTGTTTTTGCCAGCTCTCATTGTGAATGTTCACTCCACATTGTTTTATAAATATGATTTGTAAGCTTACATTCGACTGATTTTAATCCATGGAAATAGTATGAGCCTTGTGTTATGGGTGAATTCCTTGAGAAATGATTTGTGTTTACCTGAGCTAAGGGCTCTTCTGTGCTAAAATCTGGATGGCTTGAACCATTTCTTTGTTTAGGATTTCCTGGACCACACAGGGTATAAATCTGCACCACAAACCAGGGATTATGAATTCTCAGAGACCTTTCTTCCTCCCCAGAGCCCTGGCCAGGAGAGATATACTTCTAGCCTGTCCCCTTTGCTGGCCAGTAAATAGATCCATATTTTATAGACCCAGTTTTGTGTGGGGCATATCAGCTCTCCACCTCGCTTGCATCCAAAGCCCCGTCTCCTGTTTACAGCTTACTTTTTAAGTCACGACTCTCAGCCATGGAGACTGGTATACTCCTAATAACTGATTTTAAAACTCTTATTTCTGTGCCTTGTCATTTTTGGCCTCTGGGCATATCGCTTAATTTGGGAGAATGTTGTATTTATTCCAGTATTTCTAGATATTTGGTAGAGGAAGCATTTTTAGACAGTCTTGACTCCTGGGTTGCCAAAATAGATAGCAGTTTTTTTGTGTTCTTTTAAAAAAAGTAATCACATTAAGAACTGCTTCGTTATGTAGCACATCTAAATATGGAAATGCTCAGAGGCAGCAGAATGTCCAGTGCCTCGTACCAAACTGTTCAGATTCTCACTCTCATCCCATCACTTAGTTTTATGACCTTGGATATGTTGCCTAACCTTTCTCGGCCTTGGTTTCCTTGTTTGTGAAATGACCATGATGCCTTGTAGATTGAATTTAAAAAGTGAAGGAGTCAAGAAATGTAGCACTGTGTACATTAAGCTTTCCATAAAAATCGTTATTAATCAGCATATCATATGTAAATAGAGACATAAAAGTACTTGCTCAGGACTTGGAAGTGGAACAGTCTACTGTACTGCTGGTGTACATCAGGCTCCTGTAGTATACTGATATAGTTTCTTTATTATTGACAAATTTAACCTCATGAGTAGTCTGTTATGTGCGTGTGTGTTTTTTATTCCCAATTGAAGAAAATGCTCTTCCCAAAATTCACACAGCCTTTGCATAGTGCAGTAAGAATTAGAATCTAGGTTTTTCTGGCTCCAAATTTGACATCAGAAGACTTCAGTTCAAGTTCAGACTCTATCAGTTATCAGTTTTACAGCAATAATATCTGACACTTATATTGCACTTTCTGCATGCCAAGAACTGTCCCAGGAATGTTGAAACTCATTTAGTTATCATGATAAGGCTTTGAGAAAGGTACTATCATATCCATCACCCCATTCTATAGATGAGGAAACCGAGAGACAGAGGTCAGTCACTTGAATGAAATCACCCAATAAATAGGAAGTAGAGAGACTTGAATCTACTGTGTAGTTCCAAAGTCCATTAATTTTATTATTATTTATTAATCTGTGCCCTAGAACTTGTGTAAGATCCTTGTTCTATCTGAACTTTAGGTTCCTCATCTCCAATATGAAAATGACATAATGTACTATTAGGGATTTTTATGAAGATTAAATAACATTATACAGGTGAAAGGTATTTGTTTGTTTGTTTGTTAAACATGTAGTACCTTAAAATGAAGGTTTCTATATGGAAACATTTTTGTACTTTGAGCAGCAGTTTAAGCTCATAAAATGAATAAATTGCAATCTTGATAGTTTAATATTTACTTTTAATTATGTTATATACAACAGAAAAGATTGTCAACATTGAGATTATTTCATCACCTTTTGTGGAAAATGAATTTCATCTGAGTGATCACATCTTGACTATCATTTATAAATATTTACTTACATCTTCCCCTTTCATTATAACAATGACTAATCATGCATCTCACCTTGATTATAATGAGTGATTTAAAGAACGTTGAATTATTTTACATGATTGAGGGTTTGGATATTCAAGAGAGTTGAAAATTGTCAAAAGCGGCACCTGTGAATAGGAGAGATTAGAAATTGTATTGTTCATGTTTGAAATTTGGGAACTTAAGATATGTGTATTATATAAAAATAAAATACATCTGCCTAAACTTCTCACTCCAGTCTCTTCAACTTTCCATTGTATAAAATATCTATACAGATATTCTTGTGTAATAAGAAAGAAACTTGGGGAGGTGCACATTTTTAAGTGTCACAACCAGCTAGTGAGGAGAAATGACTTTAGGCATTATTTGAATAAAAATGTCCCTGAGTTCATAAATGGCAATGACTGTCAAATTGAGATTAATATTAGTTTTTTTATTCAGATGCTTTAGATTCACCATCTAAATGTATACTAGGTGATCTATACTAGGTGCCATATTTTTTTGTTCATTTTAAAATGATGACAAATTTGTTTTGTTAAATTTACTTGTACAATGTAGATTTTATCTCAATTCCTCGGTTTGTACTAACAGGTCAGTTAGCATGGTGTAGAGCTGCAGGAGACCAGTCAGAAGATTGATGAGACGCCTTAACTCTGATGAGAGCAGTCGTGAATGCAAGTGGCAGAAGCATGCCCCGTGAGATTAATCTGTAATACGCTTCACTGGTAATGGTAAGTCAGGTGGTTCACCAGGAAACACTACTATTCCTCAATGACTCATTAGAGAGAAAAGAGTTAAAAATAAGAGCTGTTTTATTAGAATCAATTTCTTCAAAGGTAGAGACAACACTTAAACTGAAAACTTGATACCCTTCTTTGCTCTTTTGTTTGTATTTTCTTCTTACAATTTTGTATTCTCTTTATCTTTCCAATGTGTGAATGCTTCTATCTCCAACCTATATGATTATAAAATGTAAAGAGAGTTTTTAAGCATCACAATGTTTCCATTTCTGTGCAAAGATATTTACGTTTTTATACTGAATGGCCACATAGTATTTCATGGTACTATGATCAAATGACATTTTCCTGTTAATGACCTTTTAAAGTATCCTGATAGTTTAGCTACTACAAGCAATACGACAAGGAAAACACTCATATTATTGCATACATGGGACTATTTATATGGATTGTTAAATAATGAAGTTTTGGTGCAAAGACAATGCACAAATTTCCAACATTTCGCCAGTTTTTCCTCCAAAAGGCTTAGACTAATCTATGGAAACATAAGCAAGTGAAGTGAGTTTCCCCCCACATGGTGCCGATGTTCTCCATCACTCTTGAGAAATCTTTTAAAAATATGTTTGATTTGGGACACCTGGGTGGCTCAGTGGTTGAGCGTCTGCCTTTGGCTCGGGTTGTGATCCCAGGGTCCTGAGAATGAGTCTCACGTGGGGCTCCCCACAGGGAGCCTGCCTCTCCCTCTGCCTGTGCTGTGTCTCTGCCTTTCTGTCTCTCATGAATAAATAAATAAAATCTTCTAAAAAATGGTTGTTTTTCTTTTTAAATTGTGGAGTCCCTTCCTTTACTTAACATTTTTATGCTTAGCATTGTACAATTTTATATTAAGGAATTGGGAGTTTCTTTCTACATAGGTAGATTCTGAAGTGGGATGAGAATAGCAGTGGAATCTTCCAAAATGTCAAGTTCTTGGTTTTCAGGAAAAAAAAAAATTAATGTGATAAACATACTTTGTATAGTTTTAGTTATGTGGCACCTAACCATATGATTATGGTTATATGATTGTTATATGATTATATGATATAGATGATTATTGATGATGGAGTTTTGATATGAACAATGTGCAGGATTGTATTTGAAGCATTATACTGTATTGCAATTTAACTTGTTCCTCAAGAAACAGAGAGATAAAAAATAATTTATATAGAATAAACCATAGATAGTGGTCACATTTATTATTCAGATACAGAAAAGTGAAATTAGTACTACTTATTAAAAGGGCAATTTTAAAATTGACCTCATTTTTTATACTTATATCTTTATATATACATATATTATTTCCTAAAGAAAGACTTTCTTTCCAATTTCCTGAGTGTAGATGATGAAACAACATTTAAATAAAAAAAGGGAGGAAAAGCAGATTTTTCAGAATACTAAAATTATTTTTAAAGCCCAGAATAGCTGCCAGCCTTAGAAAATTGAGTCATTTGTGTGAGAGATGATTCTCTAGCTATGATACTTGACTAATATTATGACACTGAAGACCAGTTGACACTGCATAGTGAATACATGTGATAGTGGGTTTCTAAATATGTCCCTGATTTTCCTTGAAAATCACTTTACATTTTAGAAGCACCAGCTATGAATAAATGTTTCTATAATATACTCTTAATTTCAGGTTTTTTGGAATTATTCATAACAACTTGCTACATAGAAAGTTGTCACAATTGCAAGCTGCTAAACATTACATAAGTTGCTAAATGATTTTATGCAGTATTCTATTAAATAACTTTCAAATAAAATGCATTGGAACTAAAAAATGGAGTGTATTGAATATGTTACATTTCATAAAACATTATTTTGAAATCTTATTTTATAAAGTTAAACACCAAATAAAGCCCCCCCTCCAAATAGAGTAAATAGAACATGCTCTACAAAAACTATTATCAGTATTCAGTGAAATTTAAACCCAGTATTTTATTTGAGAAGATATAGAACTATTTACATAAAGAATTGAATTGCCAAAGCAGACTCACAAAGATTTCATTTAGTCATAAGAAACAAATTTTCACAGGCATGGCATAGTTTTCATGTGTTCAATGACTAGAATAGTGACTAGTCATGTTTTGGTAAGTTCTGGATTCCATCAATGTTTTTATTTCTTCTTGAGTCAGTTTTTAAAACTTGGATTTTTAAAGGAATTTGTCTTTTTATTTATATACATTTTTAGTTTCTTGGTATAATATTCATAGTAATTTTTTGACATATTTGTAGTGTGAAGGATTTGTAGTAATGCACACCTTCCCGTCCCTGAAATTGTTTTATGGTATCTTCTTTCCTTTCTTAATCAATTTGTGGATCCTTCATTATATGTGCGTTTCCATTTCATTAATTTCTACTTTGCTCTTTATTATTTTCCTTCCCTCTATTTTCTTTGCGTTTATTTGCTGATTCTCCTACTCTCCCTAGTTCGTAGAATGACTGTTTCACTAATTTAAAAGTTTTTATTCTTTTAATACATACACTTAGCTTGATAAACTTCCTTCAAAGTAATCTTTTAACTATATCCCTTGCATTTTAGATGATTCAGTTTAAAATCTTAAAAGTTCTCAGTATAATTTATTGATTCTTTAATTACATTTGTTATTAATTAATTAATTTATTTATTTAGAGAATGAAAGAGAGTATGCGAGTGGGGTGGGGAGGAGGAGAGAGAGAGAGACCTCAGAGCCCTAGTTGGGGCTCCATCTCTTGACCCTAAAATCATGACCTGAGCCAAAATCAAGAGTCAGATGCTTAATCCACTGAGCCACGTAGGCGCCCCTGAGATTCTTCTTTTAGCTGCAAAACGTCTGTAAATTTGCTAAAATGTAACACTTTTATATTTTGTTTTCAATAATTGCTAGGATTTAGAAGGTGTATTTAAATTCTCTAAGTAATTGCATCAAGTTAAAAAAAATCTGTAAATGTAGGCCAGCTTTATGTAGGTCAGAATAATTCATTGTACGCCCAGTTTGTTTTAGAACATTAAATATACCTGGCTCCAGTTATATATGCACTTACTGAGTTAGGGTGAACTTGAAATAGTTCCTGCTGATAATCAATTTCCTTGCCTTACATCTTTTCTGTTCATCAGCTTGCTGAGGTCAACTTTCTTCCTTGGATTTTGATTCTCTAACTTTATTCTTTAAATTTATATTTATTCACAGATTTTTTTTTTTTATGTGTGTTACTGAGGAGTATAAAGGAAACCAAAGGCTCTCAGTATAGTTGCAAAACAAGAAAAGCCTGATTTGTAAAGAGGTGATGCAGACATATTTTCCAGAATGTCAGGCAGAGTCTTTGCGGCTTCACTACCTGTGCTAAATATGTCTAGAGATGCCAGGGACTTAAAAACCTACTTTTAATGACTTATCTTCTGTATTGTGTCAGTTTTCCTAAAAACAGAGATTGAAGTGAGGATTTGTAGGCATGAGAGAGATTCGCTAAGGGAGCGATATTAGACAAAACCTGTACAGGAGTGAGGAGCCCGATGGGATAGAGGGAGCAGCGGTGCAAGTCCCTGGCATCAGGTGATTGCAGCCTCCGTGCATCCCTCAAGGACCTAGAGCTTTCTCTGGAATGCAGATTCCGTCCTAGCTTTAGGCAAGAAAGCTAGACTTTCGCAACCCCGACCTGCCTTTAACTGAATATATACCTGACCGTGTGACTCCAAGGAAACCCCAGAGAAGTGGTTCCAATCACCCAAGGGCAGGGCTCTGGCGACGCTGCAGGTGTGAGCCTCGCGCTGCGCAGGTGTGGTTGGGGCCTGGCGTCCCCGTCTCTGCCCCTGCGGGCTCCGCCTTCCGAGGCCGGGGCGTGCCAGGCCCCTGTCCCGTGGCTGAGCACGGCCTTCCGTGGATGTACTACCCCTTCATTGCGTCAGTGATGTATTAGAGACGCGCTCACCTGTCGTCACGCGGGAATCTCGAAGGATGCTCTTCTGCTTCTTACACGGGCCTAAAAACCTGTCGGGGCTCAGATATTTTAAAGGAAGACGCGCTGAAGTCGGATGTGATCACGGGGCGCTAACGGCGCCAGGGAAGCAAGAGACCCTGGCCCGTCGTTTTTCCGAGCCCTTTTCCTGGTTATTCCCTCGTCTTCGTAGGGTCCCGGCCTGCCTGTGTGGGGGCCGGGCTGAAGGGGCCACGGACCTGCACGGCAGCGACACGCGTGCCCCGACCTGGCCGCGGCCGCGAGAACCTCCCGTCTGACCCCCGGCTCCGGGCGTCCTGCCTGCGGGGGCACCGCGGGGCGCGGGGGGACCCGGGGGCGCGGCCAGCGGGGTCCCCGGCGGGGGCAGCGGGAAGGTCCCGGGAGGGCGCCCCAGCCCCGCCCCGCGGACCCGCCCCAGCGCCGCGTGCCGAGCCGTGTGTAAGCGTCCCCTGGGGTCCGGCCTGTCCCCTGACCCTTCCCGATCCTTAGAAAGCTGCTTTCCGCGCCTTTCAGCACGTGGCGGCTCCGCTCGGCGCCCTGGAGCCAAAGGCCACTTCCACGCGTTCTGTGCCCCCCGGACCCCCCGCTCCCCTCCTGCGCCCCCGGACCCGGGTGCCCCCCCCGCTCCTGCCACAACTCTGGTATCCCTGGCCCTGGCACCGGGCGGAAGGGCGAGGACAGAGGGGGCTCGGACGGGATGCTCGACGCCCCGCGCTTTCCTGCTGCCCGCGGCCTGCACCCGCCCCCAGGTCGCTCCCCAGGTCGCCCCCCATCCAGCTGCAGACGCCCACCGGTCCTGGGAGACGTAGCCCCTCGCCCCTTCCCCCTCACCCCTACACCCCCATCCTTCCCCCTCACCTCCTCAGTCCCACATCCAGTTGCAGAGATTATAAATTAAGACCCTAAAAATTAAATGAGTCACATAGTTATTAGCAAAAACGCACGGTACCAAAATATATCAAGAGTACGGTGAAGTACAAATGCTTTACCAGGTATAGTGTAATCAAGGAAATCTTGTAAAGGGTAAAGCCTAACAGAAACCTATACATTTATTTCATTGTATAGATGTCAATACGTTACTTGTTAGCATGTTTGAAACGGTGGTTTGGGATCCGTGCTAAAGCAGCAAATGATCACTATCCATAGATCTCCCTGCTATTTCCTTACTGACTGGCAGTGTGATAATTAACTAAACTAGCTTAAACGGAAATGAATTTCAATTGTACAATATCCTTGTGAGCTCGAGCAGATTGCAGTTTGAAAATTCAGTAGGCTATGGTACATCAGATATTACCATACTAAGGAAGGAGACCGATTTCTTTCTTTCTTTTTTTTTTTTTAAGAATTTATTTATTTATTCATGATAGAGAGAGAGAGAGAGAGAGAGAGAGAGGCAGAGACACAGGCAGAGGGAGAAGCAGGCTCCATGCACCGGGAGCTGATGTGGGATTTGATCCCGGGACTCCAGGATCATGCCTTGGGCTGAAGGCAGGCGCTAAACCTCTGAGCCACCCAGGGATCCCCCAGGAGACTGAGCTCTTAATCAATTGTCACAAAAGAAAGAAAAGAGTAAAGAAAAAAAAAAAAAACCCTCGGGTGTGCAGACTGCAGACTTGGAATATTTGCTACAACCTAACAGCAGCAGCAACGAGAAGACTGACCTCAGACTTATAAAAATGTATTGAGAGCTACCTAAACAAATTATTGAGGCTTTGGTGGGCTATTCCTAGAGAATACTTTAGGCTAAAATAGTGTTATTTCTATGGCAAAAAGATGAGGGGTTTACCATTTACTCAGTTACTGACTTACATATGTTTTCCTCTATCTATTCATTAATAGACACATATTAAGCGCCGATCTCTGGAACTAGAAGCAACAGGTGAAAGCAGATTACCGGCAGGGAATAGGTTGCTAGAACCTGGATTGGTGGGAATCCTATAATAATCACATGAGACAGGATAGCTTTGCTTTAATCTGCAAAACAGTAGCTATGAATTGCTTTCCACTAAACATGTTTGTAGGTACGTTGATATCAATTTAAACAGAGATAGGTCAGGACTTGATTAGTTTTGTCAAGTTTTAAAATTTCATATTTCGTGTAGAAAGAGATTGTTTCTAATATCTGCTTGCAACGCTCAAAGCACCAAATGACATCATCACCCTTGTTTAGGCCCCCAAAAGTGCAGATAAAATACTTTAAGTAGTAAAATACTTGGGTTTTTCTTTTTCTTTCCCTGATGTTATGAGCATCCTAAGTCTCTTGAATGGTGCTATTTTCGGAAGACTGCATATGTGTGCCTCTTCGAAATCTCATCATCTCGCATGTGATCTTTACCATAATAATATTTTTAGAGCATTTTGCTATTTTTCAAGTCAATGTGTTTCTTCCTTACAGTTTCCACGAAGTCTTGTCAAATTTCCCCAGGATGATCAACTTGCTCAATATTCAGATGAGTGGGTGGAGATCCTTGCCGCCGGAATCCTCCTGTGTGTGTAGATACAGAGTCGCTCTCATTAACAGCCTCACTGCGCCTCGATTAATATTACCCATTAGGGAAGCGAGCGGCTCTACTCCCAGGAAGGATTCCACCGACCACTTGAGGGGTGTTGGGAGGCGGTCCCCAGGAGGACCTCAGGAAGGGGACAGATTTTATATGATATGTGTTTCCTTCTTTATTTCCCAAGCTGTAAATCTATGACAAGCGTCTACCTGATATTTGATTTTTACTGCATTGGAAAACTTCAATAATCATTTTTATGAACAGCTTTTTATTCCTTTTGGCACATTCTGGTTGAAATGAAATACACTTGGGGATCCCTGGGTGGCACAGCGGTTTGGCGCCTGCCTTTGGCTCCAGATCCTGGAGACCCGGGATTGAATCCCACGTCGGGCTCCCGGTGCATGGAGCCTGCTTCTCCCTCTGCCTGTGTCTCTGCCTCTCTCTCTCTCTCTCTCTGTGACTATCATAAATAAATAAAAATTAAAAAAAAAATTAAATACACTTAATCAAATTCTATCTTCATATTATTTTTCACACTTAATGAAACAAGAGCTTGGCAATTTTGAATCTTTTGTTTCATTCTTCTTTTTGTTCTTCTTTATTCACCTGTGGAATATTAGAATCTTCTACAGGTTTTAATTTGCAAGTTTTAAAAGATGAAGGAAGGCATATTAAAATTTTTAAGACCTTGTTTATTTTTTAAAAAGATTTTATGGGCAGCCAGGTGGCTCAGCAGTTTAGCACCGCCTTCGGCCCAGGGCCTGATCCTGGAGACCCAGGATCGAGTCCCACGTCGGGCTCCCAGCATGGAGCCTGCTTCTCCCTCTGCCTGTGTCTCTGCCCCCCTCTCTCTCTCTGTGTCTCGTGAATAAATATCTTTTTTAAAAAAGATTTTATTTATATATTTATGAGAGAGGGAGAGAGAGAGAGAGAGGAGACGAGCTGGGGAGGAGCAGAGGGCAGGGAGGAGCGGCTGCACGCTGAGCGTGGAGCCCGAGGCAGGGCCCCCCCATCCCCCCGGAGCTGACGTCAGGGAGCACCGAGCGTGGAGCCCGAGGCAGGGCCCCCCCATCCCCCCGGAGCTGACGTCAGGGGAGCACCGAGCGTGGAGCCCGAGGCAGGGCCCCCCCATCCCCCCGGAGCTGACGTCAGGGAGCACCGAGCGTGGAGCCCGAGGCAGGGCCCCCCCAACCCCCCGGAGCTGACGTCAGGGAGCACCGAGCGTGGAGCCCGAGGCAGGGCCCCCCCATCCCCCCGGAGCTGACGTCAGGGAGCACCGAGCGTGGAGCCCGAGGCAGGGCCCCCCCATCCCCCCGGAGCTGACGTCAGGGAGCACCGAGCGTGGAGCCCGAGGCAGGGCCCCCCCAACCCCCCGGAGCTGACGTCAGGGAGCACCGAGCGTGGAGCCCGAGGCAGGGCCCCCCCATCCCCCCCGAGCTGACGTCAGGGAGCACCGAGCGTGGAGCCCGAGGCAGGGCCCCCCCAACCCCCCGGAGCTGACGTCAGGGAGCACCGAGCGTGGAGCCCGAGGCAGGGCCCCCCCATCCCCCCGGAGCTGACGTCAGGGAGCACCGAGCGTGGAGCCCGAGGCAGGGCCCCCCCATCCCCCCGGAGCTGACGTCAGGGAGCACCGAGCGTGGAGCCCGAGGCAGGGCCCCCCCAACCCCCCGGAGCTGACGTCAGGGAGCACCGAGCGTGGAGCCCGAGGCAGGGCCCCCCCATCCCCCCGGAGCTGACGTCAGGGAGCACCGAGCGTGGAGCCCGAGGCAGGGCCCCCCCAACCCCCCGGAGCTGACGTCAGGGAGCACCGAGCGTGGAGCCCGAGGCAGGGCCCCCCCATCCCCCCCGAGCTGACGTCAGGGAGCACTGCAGGAGCCCGAGCCGGAGCCGGGGAGGGGCTGCAGAGGGCCCGGGCGCCGCTAGGCAGTCAGCGACCAGCTGCGGCCGGAGCTTTCCCTCCTGCAAGGGCGGAGCTGGCTGAGAGCGGGCGTCGGGAAGCTCGGATCCACCTTTAGTAACTTGAGGCCTTCACAGCGTTGGGCTTCGGTTTCCGTACCTGGGCCACGCCCTGAAGTCCCTTCTGCCTGATGTATATTGATTTTATAATCTGCGACCTTACTGAATTTATTTATTGGTTTTAGTAATTATTTGGTGGAGCCTTTAGGATTTTCTGTATAGAGTTTCATGCCCTTTGCAAAGTGAAAGTTTTACTTCTTCCTTACTGACTTGGATGCCTTTTGTATCTTTTTGTTTTCTGATTGCTTTGGATAATACTTCCAGTGCTGTATTGAATAAAAGTTGTGAGTGTGGACATCCTTGTTTTGTTCCTACCTTAGGGGAAAAGCTCTCAGTATTTCCCCATTGAGTATGATGTTAGCTGTGCAAATAAATGATATTTTAAAAGAATCTAAAAAACTACACTCAATTCTATTGGAGACTGTAAGGAAAAATCTATTCAACATAGTTAATCTTCATATCGAAGCTGCCCTCAATCAGTGTGTTCCTAATTCAGGAAGTTGTTTGGAAAGGCCAGTGCATCACAATTTCAGTTTAAATAATACTCTTGTACTTCCAGTAGGATGCTGAGGTCCATTCCTCTGAAGCATGCTCCAAAAATCTTTTTAAGAATATTATTCATGGAGATCCTTGGGTGGCTCAGCGGTTTAGCACCTGCCTTCCGCCCAGGGCCTGATCCTGGAGTCCCGGGTTTGAGTCCCGCATTGAGTTCCCTGCGTGGAGCCTGCTTCTCCCTCTGCCTGTGTCTCTGCCTCTCTCTCCCTGTCTCTCTGTGTCTCTTATGAATAAATAAATGAACTCTTTTTGAAAAAGAATATGATTCACTCATCTTTTTATTCACTCAACAGATATCTATTCATCTCCAACTGTGTTCTATGTTTACGTTCCTCAACTTCTGTATTGGGTATATAGCAGTAAGGAGGAAAGTCAAAATCTGTCTTGCCCTCATTGACTTTATATTCTAATCAGGGAAACTTTAGACAGTAAAAAAAACCCCAAACACTCTGTGTGGCAAGGCCATGTCAGGAAGAACACATCTGAGCTGAGACATGAGTGAGCCAGTTGTGCAAATGTCTGGTCCAAGAAGGCTTCAAGCAGAGGAAACTATAAGTCCTAAACCACTGGTCATGGAATGAGCTTGATGAGGGGCTTAAAAAAAAAAAAAAGGCTGGATTTTTTTTTTTTTTTTTAAGATTTTATTTATTTATTCATGAGAGACCCAGAGAGAGAGAGGCAGAGACAGAGGCAGAGGGAGAAGCAGGCTTCCTGTGGGGAGGGCTCCCCATAGGGAGCTTGCTATGGGACTCAATCCCTGGACCCCAAGACAACCATCTGAACCAAAGGCAGACACTCAACTACTGAGCCACTCAGATGGCCCCAAAAGGCTGGATGAATGGAGTATGTGATAAGAATCAGAGGTAGGCGTCAGAGGCCAGATTGAAAAGGATGTTATAGACCTTGTAAAAAGGACTTTTTTTTTGTTTTATTTTCTAATGATATTCAGCAAGGATTTTTGTTATGGAAGAGATAGGATCTATTTTATGCTTTTAAAAGATATGACGAATGGACTCTAATTAAACCATATGGAGAGTGACAGGTAAATCTGCCCTAACATTGCTTCTATTTAAAAGGCAATATGCTGCAGTAGCATGGTTCTTTGTAGAATCTTTCATATTAAAAGTAAAATAATGTTTCAGTGAGAAGTCTTTAAATTTTTACCTTATACCTATACTGGAATGGTATTTTTTTCATTTCTCTCTGACCTTTCAGGCCTTAATATCTTCTACTCAATGACACAGAGACCAGTTCAAAAGGTAGCTGGTTCTTGACCCCAGAGAACTCTCAGTCACATTCATAATCCAAAATGTTGCAGGGAGACATTGGAAAGGGCTGTGTCATTGTGCAGGCATCTCACCACCAGGACAGAAACAGGAGAGAATATTTCTGACTTGGGGAAGGTATCACAGGGAATGTGGCATTGGAGCAAGGCCTAAAGATGACAAAGAGATTCTAGGCAAAGCAAATCTGAATATGAAATTATTTCTAAAATACAGGAAGAAGCAGAATGAAATAAAGCATGTAAGTAGAAGTGTGTCTGATTTTAAAAATAGAACAAAAAGCACATGACTTTATGAGGAAAAAGTGAACATTTTTAATGTCACTGGCAACAGTAGGAAATGAAATTGAAAGCTACATATTTGAAACTCTGATAAGGAGCTTGAGCATTAATTTCTAGGCCTTCAGTGAAGAGTCAGTGAATAATTTTTGAGCAGGAGGTTGACTTTACCAAATTTGTGTTTTAGAAAGATAATGGTAAGAAAGAATGTGGGGATTAGCAGTGGGGAGATCCATTAGACATCTTTAAAAAGATCTAGGTCAGTTGTGTTAAAGGTCTGGATTATGGGAGTGGGAATAGACACAGGAAATAGGGATGAATTCAAAAATCACGTTGGTGTGGAAATGGCAGGGTTAATGATAGACTCGGGTTTATCTGCCAGAAGGGAGGCTAAGGAAGTTTTTAAAGCTTCAGGTTTAGACTGCTTGCTGGATTGAGATTCTGGTAGTCAAGTAACTTACTACCTGACCCACCCAGGAGAGGTCTTTGAAGGATTACAGTCGCTTAGTAGACTAGAACTTCTTCCAAATCTCCTTATAATCACCCCAACTTTGTCTCTTTCTTTCTCCCACAGTGTTTTCTTCCATTTGCATGATGAATGTAGACTTTCTTCAAGCTGGGTATAATACTGTGTTTTGAATTGGAAATGTCTGCTTCCTATTAGTTTTGTCAGCATATTTAATATTTGTTGTCTCCTTCACAGATGAATTAATTTTGATTGAGCCATTTGCTTTTAACAGGCAATGTTACATATTGTTTGGGGTCCTGCTTCATAAAGCAGCCATATTTTTCACTTACTGCCGATTTGTATCTTCTTTTCGTGAATTTATATTCCATTTACCTCAATCACTCCAATCTAAAGAAGAAATAGAGTTGTGAATCCATACTGGTGATATAAATTGCCTACTATATAAAGTTAAGATTTGCTCAGCTACAAATAATAAAAACCAACACAACTCATTTTTATTTTTATTTTTTTTTAATTTATTTATTTATGATAGTCACAGAGAGAGAGAGAGAGAGGCAGAGACATAGGCAGAGGGAGAAGCAGGCTCCATGCACTGGGAGCCCGACGTGGGATTCGATCCCGGGTCTCCAGGATCGTGCCCTGGGCCAAAGGCAGGCGCTAAACCGCTGTGCCACCCAGGGATCCCCACAACTCATTTTTAAATGAGATATTTTTATCTAATAAATCCAAAAAACTAGGGCAACTGCTAGATTGATTAATTGAGAGGATATATATATATATCTCAAGGGTACTTTCTTTCAATCTTTTTGTGTTGTGTTATCAGTGTCATCACACTGAGTTTTCTTTTTAGACTGGCTCTCAGCATGGCCCTGAGATGATTTTTAGTTCCAGATATCACAGAAGAATCATTGGTTCTTATACTGTATCCCTTTCTAAGAATTGGGTGGTGTCAACTAGACTTGCACTTATATTTAATTAGCCAGAGTTTAAACAGTTGCTTAGTCTAAGCAATCAAGTATAATGGCAAAACTAATGAGACTACTATTATTGTCTTAGGTTCATCTTCCCCGAAACATGTGACCATCTAATACCTGAACAAAATCAGAGTCCCATCTGCAAGGGTGGAAGAGCATAAAGAATGGTCTTACAGGTAGGCAACCAGCAGTATCCACCATTGCAATATACCTTAAGAATGTTTCTTCTGGAATATTTTGATATTTGTTAATTCTATAGAACGTTACCTCGGTGATAACTGCCCTTAATATCTGCCTAAACCTCAGAGCTTCCAGTATCTGTTGTTTACTCATTTGGAGAATGTAGAGAAGATCTGATATTAAAAGTGCTCCCTATTGGAACATAGTCTCATGAACTTGAACAGGACATTGGCAAATTTCGATATTGATCCTGGTCCTTGTTCAATCATTTGCTGTTAGAATCTAGCACATTAACACTGTTCTGTGACTGTCAGAGAGTCTCACCTACATATTTTCTCTAATTAGTAGCTTTATTTTTCAAGCTTCTCTCTTTCATCAAAGTGTACTTATTTTCTTTTTAAAAAATTTTTAAATTGAATTAATTTAATATATAATGAATCATTAGCTTCAAGGGTAGAATTTAGTGCTTCATCAGTTGCATATAACACCAAGTGCTCCCCTTAAAGCCCATCACCCAGTTATTCCATCCCCCTACCTACATCCCCTCCAGCAACCTTCAGTTTGTTTCTTATATTTAAGAGTCTCTTATGGTTTGCCTTCCTCCCTGTTTTTACCTTATTTTATTTTTCCTTCCCTTCCCCTATGTTCCTATGTTTGGTTTATGGTATTTATCTTTCTCTGACTCACTTATTTAATTTAGCATAACACCCTCTAGTTAGTTCCATCTATGTCACTGCAAATGGCAAGATTTCATTATTTTTGATGGCTGAGTAGTATTCCTTTGTATATACATACCACATCTTCTTTATCCATTCATCTGTTGATGGACATCTGGGTTCTTTCCATATTTTTGTTATTGTGGACATGCTGCTATAAACACTGAGGTGCATGTGCCCTGGACCACTATTTCTGTATCCTTTGGATAAATACCTACCAGTGCAATTGCTGGATTATAAGGAAATTCTATTTTTAACTTTTTGAGGAACCTCCATACTGTTTTCCAGAGTAGTTGCACCAGTGTCCATTCCCACGAAGAGTGAAAGAGGGATCCCCTTTCTCTGCATCCTTGCCAATATTGGTTTCCTGAGTTGTTAAATAAACATTTAGCCATGGTATATCATTTTAGCCATTCTAACTGGTGTGAGGTGGTACCTCATTGTGGTTTGGGTTTATATTTCCCTGATGCCAGATGATGTTCAGCATTTTTCCATGTGTCTGGTAGTCATTTGTATGACTTCTTTGAAGAAAGGTTTGTTCATGTCTCCTGCCCGTTTCTTGACTGGATTTCTTGTTTTGGGGTATTGAGCGTGATAAGTTCTTTACAGATTTTGGATACTAGCCCTTGATCTGATATGTCTTTTGTGAATGTCTTCTCCCATTCCATAGGTTGCCTTTTAGTTTTGTTGATTAATGTGTACTTATCTTCTAGCTTCTGAACCATTTCTGATTAATATAAGAAACTAAATTCTAGGGACACCTGGGTGGCTTAATGGTTGAACATCTGCCTTTGGCTCAGATCGTGATCCTGGGGTCTCTGGATTGAGTCCCACGTTAGGCTCCCTGCATGGAGCCTGCTTCTCCTTCTGCCTGTGTCTCTGCCTCTCCTCTCTCTGTGTGTCTCTCATGAATAAGTAAATTTTTTTTTAAATTATTATTTATTTATGATAGTCATACAGAGAGAGAGAGAGAGGCAGAGACACAGGCAGAGGGAGAAGCAGGCTCCATGCACCGGGAGCCCGACGTGGGATTCGATCCCGGGTCTCCAGGATCGCGCCCTGGGCCAAAGGCAGGCGCCAAACCGCTGCGCCACCCAGGGATCCCAATTTTTTTTAAAAAAAACCTAAATTCTATATTTTTATTCACTCAGATTAGTGTGTTTTTTGATTTTGTTTTGTTTTGTTTTGTTTTTAAATAGCATCTCTGAAGCAACAGAAGTGTATTTTGACAAAGGTGTAAAAGACCCAAAAAGGGCACTTGTTATAGCAAAATTCTCTAGTCAGCTGCCTGTTTGACATTGGACCCTGCCCTTATATTTCAAAACGATACCCTATCCACCTTCTTCTAAATAAAGATCAGGTAAAATGATGGGTTTGTGGAGCACTGCCAAGGTGGGATGCCACCTAACCTGTCACTAAGAAGTTCTTCCTGGAATCTGGGGCAGAAGATGCCATTTAAGAGCTTTAGCCACAATTTTTGGTGATTCAGACATTGATGAGCTTTGGCTTTCAATAGAACCAAAGTATGGAAACTGCTAAGTCAGAGTGTCAAAAATACCTGCAGTGTGAAGTGATCACTCTCATGTCTCTGGGAAGTCACGGAGTGACTATTTGACAAGTTGTCAGTGTTTGATGTTCAGCTACCCAGGGAGGATCTAATTAATTTCTGCAATTGATGAGTGGCTACAGTATAAAGACACTAGTCAGAAAATAAGTATTAAAATGATCATGCTAAGTGTCATTGCTTCGTAGAGATGTGTAGTATTAAATCAATTAGAGATCAGCGCTCTGTATACATGTAGCAGCAGAAGGAAATTCTGATGAGACTCCACACTGCTTAATAAATGCATGGCTCTGCAACCTATATGAGTTCAGAAATTTAACAGAAAGTGTAATCCTCAGTGTCCTGAGTAATTATAACAACAAGAATCCTTTATTGAAAGATTTGGCAGTAGATTTAAAGAATTTCCATTTCTTTAATCATTTTTTTCTTCTTTAGTTTTTCCACATTTTACATCTATCTTTCTTCTCTGAATGTTAAAGTAATTTATGTTAACTTGATAGGATATTGAAAAGTTATTTAAATCATTAAAATGCAGCTCCTATAGGTATAAAGAGTCCATCCATGTCATCTTATTCTTCACTATGTCAGAATAACTTCCTGCCCTCCTCCCTGCAGCGTGGCCTTCTCCACTTGTCTGAACACAAGTGACATCTTTTGTGTATAAAAACTAAAGTGAAGTGCCATGAATCATTTCCTTTCTAATGTTTCCCATCGAGCATTTCCTCTCCCTGTCAAATAGAAACCCACATTATTCTCTTTTAGACTTAAGCCTGATGTATTTTCTCTTTGCTTGGAGTATTTTTCTATTTTACTTTGCTTCTGCATTGCTTCTTACATCGGGATTCTTTGCTCCATGGTTCCATATACCCACACTATTTCTCTGTAACCTGGCCTTGTTCAGTGGAGTAGGACATTCCAAAGACCGAAGTGTCTGAAAGCATAATACTTTATAATAGATGATACAGCAAGCCTAATAAAACATGATTGTAAATTGCAATGTTTTATGAAATTTAGTGAATAAAATTTGAGAAATAAACATTATAATAACCAAAAACAAAACAGAAGTTATTTGTCTACCATGTGTAGAGTGTAATAGGGCAAACACTAGCCCTAGAGTCAGAAAAGGACACTAATAAGCCCTATGATCTTTTTTTTTAAATTTTTATTTATTTATGATAGTCACACAGAATGAGAGAGAGAGGCAGAGACACAGGCAGAGGGAGAAGCAGGCTCCATGCACCGGGAGCCCGACGTGGGATTCAATCCCGGGTCTCCAGGATCGCGCCCTGGGCCAAAGGCAGGCGCCAAACCGCTGCGCCACCCAGGGATCCCCAGCCCTATGATCTTATGTTAGTCACTAACTTTATCAGCCTGACCATATGTTTCCACATGTATCTATTTTTTTAAGGTTTTATTTATTTATTTGACAGAGAGAAAGAGAGAGAGAGAGAGAGCACAAGCTGGGGGAGAATCAGAGAGAGGGGGAGAATCAGAGAGAGAAGGAGAAGCAGGCTCCCCGCCAAGCAGGGAGCCCGATGTGGGGCTCGAGCCCAGGACCCAGGGATCATGACCTGAGCTGAAGGTAGGTGTTTAGCTGACTGAGCCACCCAGGAGCCCCACTTCCACATTTATAAGTATGTGAATTTTGAGCTAGATGATCACTATGATTCCTTGCAAGTCAAAAATCTCTGATTGTTGACATAACGGATTTCTCTATTTTACGTTATTTACCATAATCCGAAGGAATGAAAACTTCTAATGTTCTTATATGAAAACAACTTTTAAACCACTGATTGTAATTATGGTTCAGGAGAGTCTTATCACAGGGTATAGGCTTTTAGGCAGTTTTCTGCAATGAGTCATAAATTTTCCCAGGAGAACTTTGGATGGGGGCAGTTACATATAATATTTATTACAGAATATTGTATGCATTTTAAAGAAATGAAAGCTATTTGCATGGATATCGTACTGCTCTCTTTTTCCATTTTTCAAAAGTCTTTAATTCTACAGTTACTGTCTGAGTCTCAATAATAAATTTTGCTCCTCATTCAGAAAATTTATTTGGTAACCATACATTTGCTATGCAATATGGGTAATATTATAGAATGAGTTTATTCCCCATCATGTATCCCCTTTCTCTCTTCATTGATTTGTTTCTTTATTTTGAGAAAAAAAAAATCATTTGGATAAATAATTCAGAGAAAAAGGGTTCTGGGATTTTGGAAACCAAGTGTTTACCCAGCAAGAGTTTGGGTGTGAAGGACAGTGAGAGTACAGTATGTATGGGAGAAGCAGAATTTCTTTGTGAAAAGGTGTGAGAATTCAAGTAGGGCTCATTCAAGTCCTTTCTGTTTGCTTTCTGTTTGTGTGACCAGGAGCAAAGAAATTGGCAAGATATTTATGTTAGGATTCACAGTCATAAGTAACAGAAACCAATTCTACCTTTTTAACTAAATCCTGATTTATTATAAGGATTTATGTAAGGCTGAGAGATTGAGGAGAATGGACTAAAACCAGTGATTCTTCTGAAGAGCTAGAAATAAGAAAAACAACTATTTCAAAGCTAAGTCAGCTGCAGGTCTGAGGCACCACATATAATCAGCTACTCTCACCACATCCCACTAGGATAACGCATCCATAAATATTCTTTCATACTTAGTTCAGATGCTCAAGGTTAAACACCTTGAAGGGTGAAGATGATGACATACGTAGGCCACAGGTATAGTTGGCCAAGAGGAGGGAAGATGTGGCCCTATCAACATTCACAGTATCAGTTGTTTACTCCCTCCAAGATGACCAAAATGGGGGACAGGTCATTCCTCGATAGAAAATTGAGGTCCTACGAGGGAAGAGGCAAGGATTCTGGGCAGACAGAAGCTGACTAAATATTGACAGCAAGCAAAAAAGTATTTCAATTCTCTGAGCTTTATCTTCCAAATGAGTTATTTAAAATAATCATCATGGTATCCCATTTTTAGCTCTAGAGTTCTAGAAATTCTACTGTAATTTATATAAATTATAAGTAGTTATTACCATCTATAGCAACTAATAAAGCTATCTTGTAGAAAAAAAAGATTATAAATTATTGGATAAAAAATTTGAGTTTACTTTCTGGACAATTAACAAAGTAGAGCACTTGTAATGGTTTGTGTAAGTGTCATAAAGCCATTGTAGTAGGTAGGAAGGTTTTCTAAAAGGCCTGTAATTTTTTCCAGATTAAAATACAGATACAGGCCAAAAAGCATAACAAGAAAATGGTTTATATGGATGACTATATTTTTACTTCTTAACAGTGGTCCTGTGTCAGAGTCAACAGAGCATAGCCATTAAGCACATGAACTTTAGATGGGGTTTGAATCATTCTACATCAGGGCTTACTAACTGTGTGACCCTGGGCAAGTTCTTTTCTGGGCCATGATTTTGCTTATATGAAAAATGGAGATGACAGTAGTCATGATACCTCATAGGGCTGTTGTGAGGATGATTACATGAATTAGTATTTGTAAGCACTTCGCAGATGTAAAATTAAATAGACTTAAAAATTATTGTTCCACATGTAGACTCTAATGAATTCACATAAATGACATATGCCAAATAATTCTTTCTTTAATTTACTGAGTGTACAAAACTTCACATTTGTTAGATGTTTAATTTTGATGAAAAATCAGTGCATAAGTAAATAAGTGAAAAAATTGATTTAAAATTTTGATTTATTGTGTTAATATGTCCATTGTAATTGCTTGAGCTAGAAGTAATATGTTATAAATATCATATAGTTTCTGAAGTCGATGTTATACTAATGCTATTTGCCTTTTAGTACTAATATTTTATTAAATGGCTGTTTGATAAGAGCATGAAGAACTTAAATTGGTCATTAGTTGTGAAAGACTAGAAATCCTACCAAGATCTGTTAATTTAATTTTGACTTGTTCTTTCAAAAAATGAATTCCTAATTTATACGTCTCAGGTGAGAGAACGATATTGAAATCTTCATGTAGCACTACTGAATCAGGTCCTATTCAAGGCATATAGATGCTAAAGCGATTTCCCAGTGAAATGATCTCACCTTAAGATGGTTGCAAGAAACCAAGACTTCATCAACTTTTTGTCTATTTAGGATTTCTTTTGTTTGTTTTATTTTTTCCTCTTAGGTTTTCACTAATCTCTAATTATCACTATTCTACCTATAGCTATCTTAATCCATTTGGGCTACACATAATTGCTCAGAATCTCAGAAGAAAATGAGATTGTAGAGTATTCAATCGCTTTCCTTTTATAAAGTGAACTTTACAAAGAGCAAGTGACAGGATTAGCCATCTAGGAACCCCAAATTTAAAAATTATGGTTTGTTCATAACCATAGTAATCAGACTGGCCGAACTTCCTGGGTAGTCCCATGATAAACCAGCCACAGACATTACTGAAATCCTTTTTGGTATAAAGAGAGACAAGGACACTTGTTAAAATGATAGCCCTGGCTTGAAGGATATAGAGGTTGAGTCATTATGTTTTCTAAAGTATTTGTAACAATTTAAATATTAGTCAACAATTATCACTTTGATGTGAATTATTTGAATTATTGTATTTCAAATATGATAATAAAAGAAAATTAGCTTAAGGCTTGAGATTCAAGCTTCAGAATTTTTAAAATTTTGACTACTTATGATGAAAAAGAAGCATTCATTCATTATAAACAATCTTCATCAACGTGACAATTCTACTTGATGGTAGAGAGTAAGGAAAAGTTACTTCTTTCCCATTCAAGCAAGAGTAGCTTGATGGCATAACAGGGTGAATGGTGGCCAACTTCAATGTAAAATACGCTTGATCTGTTGCTTAAAAATTCAGATTTTTGGTTGCCACTTCCAGAGGTTCTGATTTGATAGATTTTAGAAACTACCCTTACCCTTACGGGATTCTGGTGCAGAAGCTCAAGGGTCACGTCGGAGAACAGTGCCATGCTGTAAGTAGTGTCCAGATCACACATTTTCTTGACATTTTCCAACACTATTGGTAATTGTAACTAGATGGGTGACCCATCACTTGAGGTGAAGCTCTCACTTCAGCCTCACTCTTGGCAAAAATCGATCTTGCTAACAAGGTTTTGACTGTAATGACAGGTAGCATTCTCCCCAGGCATCTTTGCCCAAACAATCACAGCAAGTACTTTAAATGATGTTTTTTGCACTACCCGTGGCCTGTGAAACTGCTCTTACTGTCCGTGAAAGGATCTAGGAAGTCAGGTGAACCTGGAAAAGAGAAACCCCTTACCTTTAGCCACTCACCCTTCCTTATGATGAGGTCATCTGTTGTGGCTGTCCTTGATATTCAGCAGAAATGACGACGTGCTGAAGAGACACGCGCTGACTCCATTTCTTAGGTGGCTACTTTGCTTTCCCACACGTGTGTCTTTCTTCCTGTCATCCATCTCTCTGCTTTTGGTTCTGCCAGCAAAGAGTTAGCTCAGGTGCCTTCCACAGGTGCCGCCCGCTTCCCACTGGAGCTGTCCACCTGGAGGATTTAATCTCCGTTTCCATAGAAAATACATATGTACAAATTAAAATAAAAGGCTTGTGGAGGCTTATAAACTATTCTTTAAAGCACAAAAGAATGAAATGGTACATTACATGACAAAAATAGTTAATGATGCGCTACAATTAATCGTCTGTGCTAGGAGGGCCATTGTGAAGCTTTACATAAATCACTATAAGCTTTTATAATCACCAGGCATTGAATGTGCATTAATACATCACATCTCGTTTCTTCTTTATGCACTATTGTCTGTAGAGTTGGAGGATGAAAGTCATAATAAAGTGTTTTGGCAGAAAGAATATTCTAAATTCAGACAGACTTGCTTGTATCCCGAGCTCTTCTGTTACTAGCAAGTTTACTTATTTGGTATGAAATGGGGTTCACCTCATGGGATTATTCTGAGGATGTGGTACATTGATAAATTTAAAGTGACAAATTGAGCCTTATGGAATCTGGGTCTTCTTCCTAGGTGTGTAGAGGTAGAAAATCAGCTTCTTCATTATGTTCAAATGCAGGTATATTTATATCATAGACTCCCTGTAGACCGTAAATCACATCAGCATAAAAGACATGTGGTGGTGAAGACAGAGCAGTGATTCTGATGCCCTGGGGTTAGCATAAATAAGTGGCTTCATTCTATGTATAGCCATATGCCCTTTGGATATTCATATTTTATAATTCCTTAAAACATTACATTGCTCCAAAAATTATTTTCTCATTAGAGTTTGTTCATGCTTATTTTTCTAAAATACTTTCAGCCACATACACATTCACAATGATAATAATAAATATAGAGTTGGAAAATCACAACTGAATAAAATAGTGAATGACCAATATGGTAAATGAAAAACAAACAAACAAACAAACAAACAAACAAACAGGCTTCATGATTGTTTCCAAGCTCCTTTTAGCCAGGGTAATATTGGCAAAAGAAGTTATAGCATTTTTGTTATCAGAGGGGAGAATGCATATCATTATTTCAGTTGGAGCAAGAAAATTTTTCATATGTGTCTTCAAAATTGGCATTGGATGATATAATGAGAACTGGAAAGCATTTTGCTTAAACAATTTTCCATGAATATTATTAGTTCCATACCTAAAATTTTAAGTGTGACTGATTTAATGTAGGTTAGTAATGATATTCTCAGTATTGACCCACAGTAAAATCAGATTCTTTAGGGACCAGCTGAACATGTCACAAAACAGATATAATATTCTGTAGAAAACTATATACAGTATTTACTCTTCATTAAATAGTTCTCTACACATATGATCTGAGAGTCCCAAAATTTATGTTTGCAACTAAAATTGTAATAAGTTCCTTTCCTGTACTCTTCTAGCTTACAACATTATGTGTGACCAAAAAAGGAAAGAAAATACTTCCAATACCCTGAACCTCTCTCACTGAATCTCTCTTTTGACTCTCAGGGATCACCGAAGTCCTATTTCCTCAGAAGATAAGGCCTATATTATTTAATTTATTAATGACTTATACTTCTAGGGACAGACTTATTTCCCAACTATCTTTATCATCTGGCCTCTAACCACAGATAATCCAGGGCATTTCTCTTTTTTCAGGTCAATCTTGGTCAACCCATATCAACCCCATTTGTTCCTGACCTCCATCTCTCACTAAACTTTGAGTTCTTTCTAGGCCAGTTAATGTGCCCTAGCCACTTTGGGGACCTCTAGCAGAAGTGTGAGGGGTCTGCTGCTGTAATCCCTGAGACTTACTACTTACTGTGCTAACTCTTATGTCTCTTTGCCTGAGCTTTCTCTAGGGGCAGTGCCTTATGTGGGAGCCATAGGAATTAATCACCTCTTCCCCCTGGCTGAGGCTCTGCCCTCAACTGATGACTTTAAAGAGCTGATATATAAATAGTCCAGCCCTCTTGTCCCTCAGATGGGAAAACTATGAGGCACATGCTCTACACTGCCTTCCAGCATGATTAAATTTTAACGACAGTAGTAACTGGCTTAATACTACACCCTTCATTGGCTGCTCTTACCTGTCTCATTGTCCTTTCTCCTACCCAGGTACTTCCTGAGATCACTTCCCAGAGAAACACAACGTACAGCCAAACCCTGTCTGAGGGTTTGCTTCTGGGGTAACATTAAAAAAAAAAAAGTTCCCTTTCACCAACTCTGAGTCTATTACATAGTCAGAACTGTATGAGTGTCTGTTGAATGAATGGATGAATAAATTAGTACGATTAACAAATTGTGAATCTTGCCATGTTACTTGAGCTTATATAAAGTCTTAAGGTTTGAAATGACTCAACCACTACTTTTGCCATATTTTCACACTACACATAATTCAGAATCATGTCTACATTGTAGTAAATTTAGATTATCTCTGCTATGAATTGCTTCTTGTCAGTACATATTCCTTAACATTGATATTTTTCTAGATTATAAAAGATTCGCAGAAGAATAAACCATGTGCAGTTTACACACCAGAAATGGTTCACAAAGAGCAGAAATTTAAGATGATGATGCCAGCTCTATCTTCAAAAGAGATCATGACAATAGTCAGCTTCTCCTGTTGGTATGAATAATCTTTCCATTCCTCCTAAACAAAAAAATAAAATCTAGTCACAGAAGGCACATTTGTGCTAGGGACAGGACAGGTCTCTTTGGAATCCGTATTTTTCAGCTGTGTTAAACCATCATACCCTTGAATTCCTTGTGATTTTTGTTTGTCTCTCCTAATTTCTCGATAATCATAAAGAAAAGTAGGTACTTTGTCGAACTGTAGGATTTGAAGATGCTTTTCTCTGTGTCCTCCGTAGTCCAGCAGAGGGAGCAGTGTGTCACCCAGAAAAGCCTCATAGGCCTACACCCTTGACATTGGACACTGAGGTAGACAGATGCATAAATATCAATATGAGATCTTTTCCTGACAGCAAAGACTCAAACAAAAATGCTAGTGAGAATGTAAAGAATAGTCACTGTGTGGAAGAATTTGAGAGTTTGGGCCAAAGATATTCCATTCTGAAATCTCTTTCATAATCAATTCTTTCTATTGATGCATTAAAGATTTCCCTAAAAAAATGAAAGAAAGAAAGAAAGAAAGAAAGAAAGAAAGAAAGAAAGAAAGAAAGAAAGAAAGAAAGAAAGAAATTGTTTCTAGAAGAAAAGAAAGACACTCTAGGGCATTACAGCTCATAGATGTCTCCCATGGGTTAGTCAGTAGGAAGTAGTGAATGTGATGGCTGAGAGCATCAACCTTGAGATCATACTCTAGTTGAGCCAGGCTCAATTTCCTGGCTCATTCACATATTAGTTGTGTGACATTATTCAAGGGACATAACACCATTAACACTCACATTTCTGACCTTAAGGTATTACATGAGATAATATCTACAAAGGGCTTAGCATTGATAGGCCAACAGTATCTCAATAAAATTTAGCCCTTCTTATAAGATTGATTGAAATTATTTACCATTATCCTGAGGAAAAGGGGCAAATTAATGTGAATTTCCATGTAAATAGGGAAAAAAGGGGAAAATTGTATGGGAAGGAAATCCTAGGGAGGAGATGAAATGATAGGTCTTAAAATTTGAATGCTGCCCAGCATGTCCACTGGTATTAGACACCTGAGTACTGAGGGTTTTTTGATGTTCAAAAGAAGCAGAGAAGTGATATTTAAGTCAAACACTGCCTTCTTTATAAATGTAACTGGCTTTTTTGGCCTGGAACATCTTCTTTCACTGGGACCAAAGTGTTCAAGAGGAGGGTGTAATAGCTAAATTCAAGTCCATTTTTCTTTAGAGTGTAAAAGCATAAAAATATTGGCAAAGGCATACAAACACTTGGTATTCAAGGCAGCTGAGCTTCCCTCTTGGGTAGCTACCTCGCGTTAACTCTGGCTGTGGGCCAGCCTGGAGACCTAATGTGTTCATGCTCCTACCTTAAGAATCATCCTGCCTGTCTCTCAGAAACAGCATCTCTCTGTTTTAGGTTATCAAGAGGTGTGTTCAGAGTTATATGAGAACAGAGGTGACAAATACTGAAATGGCCTGCATGTTCTGCAGTCTGCTCTTTTTCCCCTTTTTCCATGTGCCTTGGATTTTTTTATTTCTCCCTTGAAAATCGACTAAATTACATTCCATAGTCCACTGCATTTCACCTGTATTTCCACCCCCTCCCCCCAATTCCATGCATACATATCGAAGGGATGTTGCTGTGGCAACCTTCTGTGAGGAAGCTTTCAAGCTGTTCTATTACTATATATTAAAGAAGATTATAGCAGAGGGAATCATTTTTAAAATAGAAGAAATTTAACCAAATTTATATCTAAAAATTAAAAAGTACCAGGATTCAGGGTATAAAAATATTCTGCAATTGAGTGCCTCATTTACAAATATTATTAGTGTTATTACACTTTGTATTCATTTTTACCTTGGGTTTTGGAAAATCATTTCCATTGCTCCCCATTTTTACCCTAGAGCACACTGCAAATTGGCATCTACTACAATTGTTCTCAAGTGTATTTCTCAATATGTGCTGTAATATGTGTCTCTCTCCTTATTCTCTTTGGTTTTCAATAAATATTAGCTCATAATTTCCATTTTCCTTCTCTGAATGACTGTGAAACAAACCTCCCATCTATAGAAGATGAATTGGCTTCTTTGTAAGATCAATCTTTCATGTGCCAGAGTGTCATGAACTCAGTGCATTAAGGAAAAGCTATGATTTCTAAGTGTGACTCTCAGGTGGATATCAAGAAATAAGCAATATTGGCAGAAAAGCCTAGCCTTTTGTCATGTCCTCCTTTCCTTTGCTTCTATGGCTTCTACTCATGGGCAAGTCTTTTCTCATTCTATCAGCTGTGCCTATGGGCATATGTGCCCAGGCATGTGCATGCGCGTGTGCGCGCGCGCACACACACACACACACACACACATGCACTCCTCATCCAGGGACTAGCAGACCACACTAGGCATTTACATATTCCATTGAAACAGAAGGATTTAAAGCACCTCATCCTCAGGTTTTTTTCCCCATAATTCTCTTTTACCCTTCATAGTCCACATTTTTTAAACCCGTGTCTTTTGATTTTCATTATTTTGAAGCTCACTAGACTCAGAATTCCTGAGAGGAGGAGGTATAGCTTGTGCATTTTTCTATTCTCTACCATAGTTTCTGACAAATGATTTTTTGAGTACTATAATTAATGACATAGACATTACATGTGTCCCACAATACATAAACACATTATTCTTAATGTATTTGTAAATGATATATTGGATAAGGGGGTCATGTGAAAAATTTATAAAAAACTCATACAACTTAATAACAAAGAACCAAATAATTTAAAAATGAGCAGAGGACCTGAATAGACATCTTTCTTAAAAAAGACATATGAATGGTCCACAGACACATGAAAGATGTTCAACATCAATAATCATCAAGGAAATGCAAATCAAAACTCCAATGAGATACCATTGCACATTTGTTAGAAAGGCTCTTATCAAAAGGGTAAGAAAAATACAAGGGTTGGTGAGAACGTGGGGAAAAGAGAATCATCATACACTGTTGGTGGGAATGTAAATGGGTGCAGCCACTGTGGAAAACAGTATGGAGCTTCCTCAAAAAATTAAAAGTAGAACTACCATATTATCCAGTAATTCCACTTCAGGGTATTTGCCCAAAGAAAATAAAAACACTAATGGAAACACTAATTTGAAAAGATATATGCACCTATGTTTATTACAGCATTATTTATAATATCCAAGAAGATAGGGAAGTAACCTAAGTGTCCATCAAGTGGATAAGAAGATGTATATACATATATCTATTTCGCTATATATATTAATATATATATTTCACATACATATGTATATATACATGAACATTACTTGGCCATAGAAAAAAGAATGGCATCTTGCCATTTGGGGCAACATGGATGGTCTTAGATGTTTTTATGCTAAGTGAAATAAGAAGATAAATATTGTAGAATTTCACTTATATATATAGACAGAGGAAGATAAATATTGTATAATTTTCCTTATATGTAGAATTTAAGAAACAAAACAAATAAAACAGAAACAGACTCATAGATACAGAGAACAAACTGGTGGTTGTCAGATACAGAGAACAAACTGGTGGTTGTCAGGAGAGGCATGGAGGTGTGGGCAAAATAGGTGAAGGGGATTAAAAGGTACCGAACTTCCAATTAGAAAAATAAATCACAGAGATATAGTATACAGCATAGAGAATATAGTTAGTTACATTATAATAATGTTGTATGATGACGGATGATAGCTAGACCTATCATGGTGATTTTCATAATGATAAAATATCAAATTATTATATTGTATATCTGAAACTAACTTAATATTGTATGGTAAATTATAATTCAATTTAAGAAATCATAATCATTATATGACAGGAACTAACACTATACAATATAGTGTGTGCCCTACATCAGATACATAGCATCAGATACATGGAAATTAATTCAAATCATTTTAATATTTGTTCCACATTTTCGGGTTGATTAACTGAACATCTTAAATCATTTGTTTTTGTACCAATTTGTTATTCACTAACATTTGTATATAGATGCCTGCCACTACTAACATGTGGTAAAGCCGTCTGGATCTTCAAGGAATATTGCACACATTCTAAGGAGTAAGGCCTGTCTGATATATTTGATATAAAAGAACCTATAATTTTCAAAGAATTAAACTTATTGTCAAGTATACGGTTACTTTAGAAAATTCATATTCTCAATTCTTTGAGTTTAATGCAAAATAATGGCTTCAAAATATCCCAAATATAAAAATCCCCAAATATCCAAAATACAAACAAAAATAAAATTTTTATCTTGATGTTTTAATTTTAATTGACTATTTTAAATTTTAGACTTAGCTCTTTCCGTATAGAATTTATCAATGCCAGCATCATACAATTGCTATTTTTGAAGATAAGCATATTAGGGTCATTCAAACAAAGAGAACCAAGACATCTATTATGAAGTATTGCCTCACATGCTTATAGAGGCTGAGAAGTCCCATGATCTGCCATCTGAAAGTGAGAGACCTAGGTAAGCCAGGGGTTTAAAAAGTTTGAGAGGTAAGGAGTTGATGGTGCAGACAGCAATCCAGGGCTAAAGGCCTGTGAACCAGAAGTGCCGAGGGCAGGAGATTGGTGCGCCAGCAGGTAATCAGGCTGAGCATATTCAAACTCTCTCTGCCTTTTGGTTCTTTTCGAGCCCTCAAGGGACAGGATGACTGCACGATGCCCACACACACTGGAGAGGGCCATCTACTTGACTTGCAAACACACTTAGAAATAATATTTAACCAGCTATTAAATATTCTGGGCATTCTGTGGCCCGGTCGCTTTGACCATCAGCCCTTGTTGACTTGGCACCAATACACACCTTCTTAAACCATGCTTAATCCTCAAATGAATAGATCGGGAAGGTAATAACTCTGCCTCTCATGATGCAAATGTCTTGCATAAAACCAAAAATACACTACTTCCCCAGCAGAAAAGGTAAAGTTCTTGAGTGATATTTACTCTTTTCCTTGATAAATTATAACCTAAGTACTATGATGTAAAATTAACAGACTTAAATCATGTGGTATAGGTCATGTATCTTATGTTACATGATAATCGAGTAAGAGAGGGAAGAAAGCAAAAATGCCTGTCCGTGCACACACACAAACATATTTGTAACAAAATAAGGAGGGTGTACTCAAGACAAGTATAGTCCTCAGTTTTGTAACTGGTCATGTGATTGTAGCTGATATTTATATCCACCTTCCAGTCTGATTCCCTTTGCCTTTAGAAATCACTTCTGCTGGTAATTGTTCTTTATGGGGAGCAGGGGAGGAGTGACCCAAACCTTCATTCTGAAGGCTCTGTCCTTGAGTAGACTTGCCTGTATTGGGTTATTGTAGTTTTCCACTAGCCTTTATCCCAGGGTGTGAAAATTCTGAGATGCTCTAAGGGATTGCCTGTATTCCACACATCCTCTTCCTTATCTCCACTGTGGAGTAGTCGGATTTCCCTTTTGTAGTCACACCCAGCTACCTCAGCCAGCACCTAACATCTTCCCATGACTCTTAATTCAGAGGCATGAGGAGGCCAAAGTGACCAGGTTAGCAGTCTTAACTTCTAGTTCAGCAGAATAATTGTATCTCTTGATGAAAACTTTTTTTATCCCTGGAACCTCTGAGACCTCTGGGCCAGCAAAGGATGAAGGCTTGGGAATAAGCAAAAGTGCTAGTGGGTTACTAAAGGCAAGTAATAGTGAGTGGTGCCATTTCCATTTCTACCTCTTAATTTCTAGACCTGTGAATCTTAGCTATGGGAGAAATAACACCACGTACTGGATACTTATTCAAAGCATATACAACCTTCTAATGAACCTTGCCTCAGCTCTGCCAAGTATCACCACCTAGCTTCTGCTGGCCTTCAAAAGATCATTCTACTGTTCTCTCAAAAGACCAGTGGTGCAGATCCCTGGGTGACTCAGCAGTGTAGCACCTGCCTTTGGCCCAGGGCATGATCCTGGAGTCCCAGGATCGAGTCCCATGTTGGGCTCCCTGTATGGAGCCTGCTTCTCCCTTTGCCTATGTCTCTGCCCCCCCCCCCATGTCTATCATGAATAAATAAATAAAATCTTAAAAAAAAAAACCAGTGGATTCCATGAACATGGGTCCATTGACACATTTTTTTTTTTTCCCCTGCAAAGTAAGTTCTTTGATAAGAGGTAATACTGTGTGGAATACCATGATGGTAAATAAGGCATTCTGTAAGTTCAGGGGCAGTAGTTTGGCAGAAGTATTGCGGGCAGGGAAAGCAAATCTGTATCTAGAATATTTATTCTAATAAAGACAAAAAGCCACCCCTTCTATGACAGGTCATCCTATCCACCTGAGTATCAAAATCCTCTCTGCTGAGATTACCCTATTGTGAGTATCCCTATGGGACACACATAACTTCACATCTTTTGCCCATTCAGAAAGATCTGTCCCCACACCTCATGTTTCCTTGCCACCAATTTTTCATATTCCTTCCAACTCCCTCACCCTTCAGCTAACCCATTGGCCACAGCCCATGAATAGGTGTATAACCATATATTTGTCCATTTCTCCTTCCATAGCAAAAAATATAAATACAAGAGATTTTAAAAACTCTATCAGAGCATTCTTTCTCACTAATACATTTCTCTAGGAGAACCAATATTTAAAAATAAATACTCAATCTCGTTATTTTTTTAAATGTAAGTCCATTGAGTATGATGAAAAAAAAATCAAGAAAACAAAACCTTCAATGCAACATGTATTTGATGAATAATAACGAAATAGATTCTGATGCATAAAGGTTTTGACAAGAACTATCACTCTTACAGGTCTTTTATGTCATGTTCAATATCAGAAGCCTCAGGTCAGTATAATGACAAACACTTGAGACTTAGGATTTTATGTACTGCATTTTTCTATCTTATCTATCAGAGTTTTAAGTTGTGCATTAAATTTGTTTTTATCCATAACTCCACATTCTCAATTAAAATTATACTTTTAAAAAGGACACATAAATTGATATTAAAATTACTAGCCTCTCATTTAAAAAAAAGATATTTGCAGTTAATAGGGAACTCAAAGTGAAATGTTACTAAATTTAATTAATTGCAACATTCATATGAAGTTTAACGATTTATTAGAATATATACTTCTTTAAGGATGGATTAAAAGATAGAGAAAAACTATAAATGACTGGGACATGTAGAGATACAAATCTCAGTGAACTCTTAGAGCTCACTAAAACCTCATATAATCCAGCTTTATTGTTCAAAGGAGCCAAGAGTAGCCATTAGCTCAATTCATGTTGACTGTATTTTACAATTTACTAAAAGGAAAGTTTCATGCTTGTCAATTTATGGAAATGCTACTTCTCTGATTTTGGGAAAGTTTCATGTTTGTCAATTTATGGAAATGCTACTTCTCTGATTTTGGGAAAAAATGAATACTCCCGCATCAAATCACAATACTGATAATTTGCATATATATATAACCAAGTTGTTTAAGAAAAAAATCAGACTTCCTTTTATTACTGCCTCAACACATGAGCCAGGAGAAGAAAAGGTACCATATTTATCCCAGAGCCTCCTGTAACTCTTGGGATACCATATCGATATCCTGAAGAGATAGAAAAATTGAGTGGAGACAAAAATCTTAGGGTAAATTTTTAGGAGTGGTTGTCATTGTAGGGTCAAAGAATACTTGCAATTAAACATTTGATTTATTTTGTCAAATTGCCTGCTAAAAACTGGACAGTTTCGCACTTCTACAAGTAATGGATATGAGGGCCTGTTTTCCTTTCTGTACGAGCATCAGTGGGTCCTTCTACTTTTAAAAACTCTTTTTTTTTTTGGAGATCCCTGGGTGGCTCAGCAGTTTAGCGTCTGCCTTTGGCACAGAATGTGACTCTGGAGTCCCTGGATCGAGTCCTGCATCGGGTTCCCTGCTTGGGGCCTGCTTCTCCCTCTCTGTGTGTCTCTCATGAATAAATAAATAAAATCTTAAAAAAAAAAAAACCCTTTAAAAAAAAACTGGGTGTGTGGGAGTGGGGGGATGCAGGCGGGGAGGGTAGGGTGAATTTTTATGTGAAAAACAATTCCTTTGTTGGAGGAGGTAGTAGGTAATTGAGAGGAAATGACCATGGTTGGCCAAGGAGCTGAGCCCAGCAGCCAGAGGCTTGGTCACTGCCTCCCCCGTCTTGGGATGCAGCTTCTGCCTATTGTTCCCACAGTGAGAAATGGTTCAAGGGCGCAGCCCCGGGAGCAATGTGTTCCTGAGAGGCCTCGGGAGGGTCTATGGGACTGCACCCAGTCAGGGCCTCTGGACAAGCTTTTAAGGTTCTGGGGAGCAAGGGCTGAGATTTGCTTGTCTGTGGTTGCCCAAGTCAAGGCTCGTGGATTCCTTCACTTACTAAACCTGCCACCTCCCAACCTTGTCTGCTTCTTTCTTCACTCTCAATGCCCTCCACATAAAGGGTCTCTTCACAAATCAACATTTCTACATCAGAAATTCATTGTTAGAGTGCATGCTGTAGGAAACAACATAAGAAAAGATGAGAAACTAAAATGATGTTCAAAAATAATGCTAAGCACAATAAGTCAATGAAAAACACCGTTATGATTTCACTCATATGTGGAACTTAAAAAAGAAAACAAATGAGCAAAGGTAAAAAGAGAGACAAACCAAGAGAATTATGGAGAACAAAGTGATGGTTGGGGGGATCCCTGGGTGGCGCAGCGGTTCGGCGCCTGCCTTTGGCCCGGGGCGCGATCCTGGAGACCCGGGATCGAATCCCACGTCGGGCTCCCAGTGCATGGAGCCTGCTTCTCCCTCTGCCTGTGTCTCTGGATCTGTCTCTGCCTGTGTCTCTGGCTCTGTCTCTCCTTCTATCTCTCAAGAATAAATAAATAAAATCTTTAAAAAAAAAACAAAACAAAGTGATGGTTGGGGGGTGGGAGTGGGGAACTAGGTGATGAGGATTAAGGAGGGCACTTGTGATGAGCACCAGGTGGTATGTGGACATGCCAAATCACTATATTGTACACCTGAAACCAATATAACACCATATGTCAACAATGCTGGAATTAAAATAATAAAAAACATTTTATTCTTATATTTGTACATTTTTAATATTACATTTTCATTTCAATTTACATAAATGTTTGTGCAGTAAAATCTACTCGTCTTTTCCTTGGAGATATTGGTGATATCCTCTATTGCTATTAAGCTCAGAAAATCATTATCTAAATGTCAGTTAAATATTCTCATATACTTTTCTGCATCTTATTGGTTTAAATTTCTTAGAATATCAAGAAAGGTTTTCTTAATATTTGAAATCCTATAAATATTTTTGATGTATTTAGTCTATACAAGTCTAATAAACACAGAAGTGGTTATGACCAAACAGAATTTTTATTGCTTGCAAGCTTATACTTAGAAACAGGAGAATTTAACTATTTCACTCATTTGGTATGAATAGTAAGACTGTACAGTAGTAGGGCCCTGACCGACAACCTCTGTGCAAGATGCCTGGGAAGCTGAAGCGCTACCTCTGTGGACTTCAGCTTGGCATGGTCAGGAGATGGCCAAGGACTTCCAGCTTTTCCCATATTTGCCTCTACTTCTAACTCAGGACCAGTGAGAGGAAGCCAAAGATGCTCCCCTAACCAAGCATATTAGATGCCCTGCTTCTGACTGGCCTACCTCCTCGGGCCGCCAACTTCTAACCAGAACATCCCTGAAGCATTCTATTTTTTTTTTCATCACTATAAAGTTTTCCCATTTCCTTGTCTGCCTTTAGGGCTCTGGCAAATCCAAGTGATGGTAGCTAAACCCTGGCTATAGCCAGTTTTGGATAAATAGCTTCTGTCCTCATTTCGGTGATCTTCATTTACTTCCAACATGACATTATTTTGAGCCTGGATGCTTTGTGAATTTTCTTTTTCTACCTTTGGAATTAGAATAACATACAAAATTATTATGGTATGTTGTAGATTGGTCTTTTATCATTAGTTTTAATTATTTGTTTATTTTTTTAAAAGATTTTATTTATTCATGAGAGACAGAGAGAGAGAGAGGCAGAGACACAGACAGAGGGAGAAGCAGGCTCCATGCAGGGAGCCCCATGGGGTACTCCATCCCAGGATCCCAGGATCATGCCCTGAGCCAAAGGCAGACCTCAACCGCTGAGCCACCAGGCATCTCCACAATAGTGTTTGAAGACAAGAAGCAGGAAGCTTTAATTTTTTTTTTCTGTTTACTTAAGTAGTTTTCAAACTATGGGTCTTAAAGCTACAGAAAACATAAGCATAAATGGTCAAGAAAGAGATAATCTTCAAGGTCAAATAATTAGCACATTAACTCTGACTTCCTGATTCTGCTGGGTTGATCAAATCTCTTAATTCCTGTTTCTTAATTTTTCACCTGAAAATAAGAATAATATTACACATCTGTTTTGGGCCATTGCAAAGTCTTTTGGAGTTAAATTGTAGGACAGGCATGAATCAAAATATTTTCCTCAATGTTTTTTGTGTTTGTGCCCATGTTTCCCAAACTTGAGTGGGTATGGAAATCACCTGGAGAGCTTGCGGCCTATAATTTGCTGAATTTGCATTTCTAGCAAATTCCCAGTTGTTGCTGATGCTGTCAGGCTCATGGTCCCAAGACCACACTCTAAGAACTCCAGAAATATGTTTTGAGGTTTTGGGGGGGGTTTGTTTGTTTGTTTACCAAAGATAAAGCACATCATGCATAACTCAAGCTTCTGCTTCTCAATAAATTATCACTGACAATAAAATTCATGAACTTTCTATTGCCTGTTGATATATGATTTTAATTTTATCTTTAGTTCCAGTGCTACTATTTCTTTTGTCTTTTTGGATATATTCATAGACATTTTTAAGAGGAAGTATAGAGAACAAGCATTAAAGCTGAAAAATCTTGTTTCCATATTGACTAGGGAATCCTGTATTTCTGTACAAAGTTTCACCATATGCAGAGTGTTAATCTGTCTCTTCTAGTTGTAAATTCAGTGTTATAAAATCCATGCCTTAGAACCAGGTAATAATGTACTATTATAACACTAACAAATGGTAGCCAAAAGTAACTTTTACTATTATTATTACTGATATTACTAATATCAGTATTATTATTTGTCTGACATTTTATAGTCTATAGTGTAGGAACAGGTGTGCTTATAAGCTGGTCTCACATGCAACCTCAATTAATCTTCATCATAAATACACCACTTTGGTTTTATTTTCCCCATTTATTTAAAGATTTTATTTATTTATTCATGAGAGACATACAGAGAGAGGCAGAGACACAGGCAGAGGGAGAAGCAAGCTCTGTGTGGGGACCCAATGTGGGACTCAATCCCAGGTCTCCAGGATCACTACCTGAGCCCAAGGCAGACACTCAACCGCTGGGCCACCCAAGCGTCCCAGTTTCCCCCATTTTAGAAGTGAAATTACTGTTGCTAAGTGATGGCACCTGACAAGGCCCAGCTTAAGCCCATGTTTTCTGGTTCTAATTTCAGTGCCCTCTCAACCACAGAACATGTAGGGTGCTAGAAAGGTGAGTGAATAATATCATTGAATGGCAACCTATACAATATTGGGGCACAGAACTTCTATTTACCACATCACACTTAACCCCTGTCCCCTGCAAGCTCTCATAGCAGAGAGCCTTCTACTGTCTTCTCTTATTGTATAAACCCATTTAACCAGGAATTTTGCATTTATGGTGATGGGCCATATAAAATTTGCTAAAATTTGGCATTCTTTCTATGACATTCAAAATGTCAATTAAGATTCCATGTGTGTATTTTATATATATATATATTATTTATATATGTATATACACTATGTATGCGTATATATGTGTGTGTGTGTGTATATATATATATATATACACACACACCACACACTATATATATACATATATTCATTTTTCTTTCCCTTTTCCTTCCTTTTTATAAGAACCAGATTGCTGCCTTGGTGGTTTAGTCAAAGCAAAGGGGATTGATAGCAATTTATTAAAAAGGTCTGAAATGTGTCTCTATTTCCCTTAATCTTCCTTGGGATTAGTTCAGTTTGTGCAGCAGAGTGCCTTCTCCCCTTCGTTGTAGGGTTGATATGGAAATGCCAGTACTAGCATCTCCTCCTTTTTCCACATCAATCTTTCTACACTATAAACATTTCCTTCTCTTCCTCAGTATGACTCATATAAAGATATTTCATCTACCCCAAATAAATTACCTGAAGATGGAAGCTGGACTTGATAAATTAGGAAATGATAGCATTAAAGTTTGGATTTGTACTTGTTTTTACTCATAAGTGGAATATTCAAGCTTTATTAGTATGTTTTCTATCTTAAGCTCCTGGGATTTTTACTATTTAACTTTTGAGATTGGATGAGGATATGTGGTTTTTACTCACTAATGAAAGATTAATTTGTTGCTATGAGTTCGATTTCATTCTGCTTTCTGAATGTATTTTACTTCTCAGCACCCATAGGAAGTTGAAACCTGGATAGCATCCCTTATGGTGAGGGGGCAAGTGTCTCTTAATTTGATCTGGACATATTCTAGCAGTTTTTGATTCACATCTCCTAAGCTGAAACTTTCTATTTTTCAGAGTTTCTTTTTCATTGCTCATAATGATAGGGTAAGCTGGTCATTGGGATCCATTAATTATAATTTTAATTAAATAATTTAATTCACTAATGCGATTGCAGACTCCCTTTTCAGGGTGACTGTACAGCTCACTCCTCTCTTCTGTGGGAACTACCCCTTGCATTTTCATTTGTGCCATGCAATATACTCCACATGACCATGACTTACTGATTAAGTTGGATTTCTGTTGGACTTCGAAATAACCCTGAATGACTTGCTTATTGTTTTGGAAGTATTCAAATTGGCCGTTTGAAACATCAAGGCCTTTGTTTGCTGTTGTATATTTTCAAGATTATTTTCAAATATACAATTCAATGATTAAATCATGTTCAATTAACAGAAGTTAGTGACTTCTGATTATTCAAAATCTGGTTATGCCACAAGTGTAAATAGCATGATTAAAAGCTAAAATAAAGTACATTTTATAACTGGCTTTATATCTTGACCTCAGCAATATGCAGTAAACGTTTCTACCTTTTTCAGAAAGCCAACTGTTCTCCTTGGACCTCACTAAATAGGCGATTTGCATAGTGATCAAATATGTAGGCTGTGAAGCCAGACTGGATTTGATTACTAGCTCTGCCACTTACTAGCTTTGTGCCCTTGAACAAGTTGCTTTAAGACCCTATAATTCAATTTCTCTAAAATGGGTTTAACAGCAGTGTCTCACATGATTTTTGTGACATTTAAATGCATTAATGAACTACTTATTCTAGATTTTCTCAATTGTTTTCTTACTGAAAAAAGCTTAGAATGTGGCTACAATATATAAATAAGCCACACATAAACAATGGAGTTTCATACATTTATTCCAGCACAGATTCATCTGGGAACATGTCTGTTATTCAGACTTGTCTCATGATGACAATTTCATTCCAGTTTAGGTAACTTTGTTATATGTCAAGCCTACATGAAACTCAATAATTATATTGTCATAAACCATATAGAGCCTCCTGATCCATGTGCCAAGACCTTCATGCATGCAAGGGCAAAGCAACATTTAGAATCTAACAGCATTGCAAAACTACTTAAGAACATAGCACCTAGTATTTGGCAGCAGACCATCGCCTCGGTCAGGAGCTTGAAAACAGTGTCACTGTGTCCCACAAGGTGTTACAGCACATATGGTGAGTTGCTCTTTATGAAGGCTACTGAGAGGTGATCAGTGTCTGGGTCGAGACAAGTTTGCCTCTGCATCCTCTGCCCTGCTCCGGTAAAACATTTTACCCTGAAAGGATTGTACTCTGTGGGAAAAAAAAAAAATCCCAGTAGAGCTGTAACAGAGGGACAAAAACAAAGCAAAACAAAAAACAAAAAACAAAAAACAAAACCAAATAAAAAACAAGACATTATATAAATTTGTATCCCTCCAATGATTTCATTCAAACCTTCCTGCATTTTGTACATGTGCACATCATGAATTTTTCACCTCTAACAGCCTTAGGTGTAGCGGGTTGTTTATTAGAAATGAATCCATGATTATCTTTATTCTTCCATTTAGGCCTACGACTTAGCTATGTACTTTTTCAGCTTTTCACTGGAAGAGGAGTTTCCAAGTTATTTGTCCTTGAGGATAGCCTGGAAGGTGAAGTGGACTTGCCAGGTGGCAGAGTGATGAGTACAATTAGCACGGACTCAACTGATACAAACTAAACCTTTCCTGAGAGAGTTGTGCGGCCCATTATTTGGAGCCCTGAGAGATCCTGCGGGTTTTCTCCTCCAGATTTTCCTACAAGAACATTATATGGCCGACACTGTGTTAATTGGTCTGAGAAAATCCCAGGTGAATGGTGCGTTCTGTCTTTTTCAAAGTGCTAACGGTTTCAAGTAGATCCAGATTCACGAGCTATGAATGAGAGTAGGATGTGGGGAATGCTACGTGAGAAGTGAACCTGTGATCTGAAGCAGAGCAAGGGGGAGATCAATTCTGCCCTGAGAGCTGAGGCTCTCCCAGCCAGAGTTTTCAGAGACATTCTGAGCTGACGTTGAAGGATAATTAATAGCTTCCTAGGCAAGTATTGGGGTCAGGACATGTGAAGCAGCAGAAGAAACATGTATGACATGTAGAGCTGCATCAAGAGGAATGAGAGTATGCTTGAGATAAGTGAGACGTACAAACCAAACTTGTCCAGACTGGAGGCTAGAAATGTGTGAAGGGTTGGTAGTAGAAGAAAATAAGCCCAGAGGGGTGGATTGGGGTCTAATCATGAAGAGCAATGGATGAAAACAGGCTGAGCAGTTTGATTTTCCCATAAGGAAAAAGGGTGAATTATCATTATTTTGTATTTGGGAGGATAAACTCTGGCATTTGTGTCTCAAAGATTGATGGGAAAAGAACTTTCTGGCTGGGAGCTCAAACAAGAAGACATTAGAACTCTCCATGTGACAGATGGTGAAAAACTTGGCCCTTAGAGTTCCATAATACAGAGTAAAACAGAAATTAATTCAGGGATACCTTAGGAAATAGAAAAGGCAAATATGTACTGTTGATTGGATGAGAGCTGGAAACAGGCTGAGAATGAAATCTTGAAGTTTCAAGTGAGGTTGATAACAATACAACAAATAATGAGAATGTAGGTGGAGGAGGAGGTAGTATTGACACAGAGGAGAATTTCAGTATTAGAATGAAGATTTTGAGGAGCTTTTTGGTGACTCGGGAAGAGGTAATTAATGACACTTGGAAAGATGAGTTTGGTGTTCAGTGTGAGATCTGACATGACTATGTCAATGCATAGAAAGTCATTAAAGCCATGGGAATGGATGAAATCAACCAGGGAGGCATGTAGATCAAGAAAAGAGAAAAGACTGTGATCAGAGGTATTTGATCTGGTCGAGATATTCAGAAAAGAGAAAGAAAAAAAGAAAAAAGTGAAAGAAAAAGAAAACCATGCTCAGTTAAGATGCTTTTGAATGCAGTGAACAAAAACCTGATTCAGATGGGTTTCATGAGGAGAGTATTTATCTCAAATGTCGCAATGAGTTTCAACTTCAAACTTTTTCAGGCTTGCTTTCCTCATCAACACTGAATGATTTCTTAGAAGCAACTGAGTTATATGCTTGTGGAGAGGGGGAGAGCAAGAAAGGAAGAGAGGGAGAATGGGGGGGGGGGAGAAAAAAGAGAAGGAGAGGGTTATTTTACATAACAGTGAAAATAAAAGCTGTTTTCCCTTCAGACTGATAGGACCAAGTACAATATGTGTTCATCTCTGGTCAAATAATAACCACTAGGGAAAGACCATTGTGGTACAGGCCTGGCATCACCAGCATGTGGTTTAAAATCACCATAACTGGCCGAGGGAATCTATTGCTGGGTAAACACAGAGGTTCCCACTGCTTAGCCAGATATTTGTGGCCAATGGAGACTGAGACTAATGCCAATTTATTCTGTAGAGAGTAGAATGTTCTTATTTGAGCTCAGATTGGCTCAAAGACATAAAGGCGGTTTTTTGTGTGTGAGAACATAAATGCGTATGTTTGAAAAGGTATAAAGTAGGTGGGTTTTGATAATACCACTCCATCACTAGTTGCTAAGCATGTCCAACTCTGGCTAATGGCCAAGCCACTGGCATCTCTCCTCCCTTCATAGAGGGAGTTATTAAAACATCACCAACAGGCGTAAACCCATGCTGGTTTCCAAGTCAACCTTTTAATGCAGTTTATGCTTTGTTAGCCTCACTTGTCTTTGTTAAGATTTTAGTATTTCATCCATCAGCATTACCTAGATCCCACAGTGTAAGGCAAACTTCATTTTTTATAGTTTTCATTTGGAATTTCATATCCTAATGTTGTCTACTGAGTTCCACATCATGCCTTGAGCTGCAACTCCACTGCCTTCAGAGAGAGCCTCTTCTGATATCTTGCCCCCTGCCTCATGTTCCTAACCTGACTTGTCTTATATCCGGTAGTTCATGGTTCAGCTCCTGTTTTTGATCCTATTCCTCTCCAAACACTTGTAGTGTTCTTCAGTCTTCCTTCCAGAGCTGGATTCCTTCAGAACTGGGAACCTGAACCCTAACTCCTACTATTTCCACTTGCCCTGGATCTGAATAGTGAATAGAATTAAACAGGTCACCTGCTGTGTTGGATATCCTAGACACCCATTCCACCACAGTGGGCAAATTGAGGCTAAGCCTGGGCTCTTGCCACTATCTGAGATATCTGACAGATATTTCTCACAGATTAACACTGAGAGAAACCACTTGTCACTGTCAACTTCACTTCCTCAGTAGCTTTGAACAGATTTTCACATATTTCTATAGTCCAGAAAGTTTATATATCATGGATTTTAAAGAAAAATATTTGATATGTGTTAATGACCTTATGCTCTTATTTATATACTTATTTATTTATAAGAATTAAACCAACTTTTAAATCAAAGCCAGAAAATACACTATGATAATTTTGGGAAGGATTTCAGACCTTACTTGCACTCAGCCTATAATTTCTGTGGTTGAAAATAGAGTATTTATGCGATTTTCAGAGCCAACACAAATTCAGCTTAGTTGGTACTACTGACGAATCTTGATTATTGATATCTATCAGCTAAGTAATCTTAAAATCAAGCCAAGTTACAAATTCTATAGACCCACCTAAAGGACATAAAGGAAAAGATATCTTTGCCCAAATCATTTTGATATTTCTAATCCGTCAATCTGAATTGATGTCACTAGTTTGGTTATAGATTTATCTGTATTACTTCTCACTCAACAGGCTGCAATAACCAGCTCTTCTGGGATTCTGATGCTATCAGGAGGCCATTTTTTGTAAAACATTTTAGAAAAATAATAAACAAAATAGGAAAATTGTTCATACAATTGATTGTACTCCATGTGTTCCTGTCTTTTAAGCCAGGTAAATGTCTGAAACTGAATCCTTTTAATGATTTTCCGCTCCTAGCTCACCATCACCCACAGGGTGGTTAAAAAGAATCATACACTTTAAAAATATACTACTCAGTAAGCTGGATATATATGAATATGTAGCCAAAACCAATTTGAAAAGAACAAACAAGAATATCATTATACATGTTCAATATGTATCCTTTTTTTCACCAGGCACACATCAATTTTGTGGTTGAATTCTTCCCAGATTTTTTTTTTTTTTTTGCACATTACCTTCCTTGACTGAAATTGGTTTTACCATGTGCTCCTTCCTTTCCTTAAAGCTATGAGAAAGAAGTATTACATCAAGCTTATTCATTTATCCCTCTTAGAGTCTTGTGGTTTGCTATCTGGACATCCACTCTGCAATTGTTTATTATATATATGGAATATGTAAGTGTATGTGTGTGTTTTTACCTTTTAGATATTTTGTTTATCATAATTAGAGGTGATTATATCGTATTAAAATAAATAAAAGTGAAAATTGTTCCCTTTCTTGACCACTGTTAGAAGACATTGAACAAATACTTATCGTTCTGATTTAGCAGACAATATAATTCCAGCATTATTTTATTCTAATTTTAAATATGTTGCACTGGCAAGAAAAAATAGGGAAGCTATAAAAAGTAATAAATACTTTTTGAGATGCTCTGAGAAATTAGCACTTTTTCATCCAATGTTGATGGACCTGGGAGATCTCAAATATGACCTTTCTCAATAAAATGCCTACCCCAAAAAGTGAATTTTAAAAATGGATTTAAATAATAGAAAGTGGTAAACAACATCATTTTATATCACATAGATCACTAGTTTGTTATTTGCATAACGTAACAGACATAATGTAACAGAAAAATAAAATTAGAAGTAAGCAATGCAAAACATGAGTAGGAGAGGGGGATCCCCGGGTGGCCCAGTGGTTGAGCGCCTGCCTTTGGCCCGGGGCGTGATCCTGGAGACCCGGGATCAAGTCCCACTTCGGGCTCCCTGCATGGAGCCTGCTTCTCCCTCTGCCTGTGTCTCTGCTTCTCTCTCTCTGTGTGTGTCTCTCATGAATAAATAAATAAGATCTTTAAAAAAAATGAGTAGGAGAAACATCATATTTGCTATTGAAATGCAGAAGAGAAGTATATGCAATGTACCATGATTTATAAAGAAGACTCAATGCCTCAACATTGCTAATTTAATATAACCAAGTGGATTCACTGTTTCAGAAATCTGTGTTGGGGTGAAGTAGATAAAATACATAGATTATTCTGTCAGAGCCAAGAGAAAAGATGTCCTTGGATCAGCTTCAACTTCACAATGTAACTCTATAGTTTCCTAACAATATTTTGTTTCATTGCTGGACAGTCTTTCATAGTCTTTCATTAGTGACTGAATGTAGTTTATTTAAACACCATAAATTGTACCTAATAGGGGCACCTGGGTGGCTCAGTGGTTGAGCGTCTGCCTTCGGCTCCCTGTAGGGAGCCTGCTTCTCTGTCTGCCTATGTCTCTGCCTCTCTCTGTGTCTCTCGTGAATAAATGCATAAAATCTTTAAAAAGATAAATAAATAAATTATAAACAATTCATCAATGTCATTGCACTTATGTCATTTCAAATATGTGAGAATATACATATTTCTATAAACGTTTAGATCTGGAATTATTGCCGGATCAAAGCCTAAATGCATTCATTGTGCTTCTGAATTCTCAGAAGTTTGTTTTGGAACAAGTAAAGCTATATATTGAATAATATCAGAGGTAACCTAAGGGAAGAACATGTCATATTCCTATCCATTTCTGAAATTTCCCTCTTATAATCAGTATTGAATTTCATGGAGAGAATTTCTGTATGGCATTCATATTTCACTGCCGAATGATGATGTCTCATTACCATTTTCCCCTGAATATGTCTCCTCTTAAACTTTTTACTTTATGCTTTTATTTTATAGGAGTATCTGATAGAATTTTATGTTTGTAATGAGGAACAAGGTGTAGAAAATAAAGGTAAAAGAACATGAGAAATTGGCTATAGTATAGAGATGATTTGATCATAACATTAACTGCCTTTTTAATTTTCAGCAGATCACAGTAATTAATGCCAGTTAATTATTTTAAATAAAGCAAACATATTGAGAGAAAAGTCTGTATATTACTATTATCATTATCCAAGCAGACTTGAAGATGCTGGGACCATCAGAGAACCTGTATGGGACTTTCCAATTCGATTTCTCATGATGCTTTCAAGGCTTGTTTTCAAGCTTTTAAAATGGGTTCTGGAGTAGGCCTTCCTGGAAGGCTGGTTTTCAGTCCCCTATCAGTGTCTGAGCACAGCTGCACCATTACTAAATGTCCCATGTGTTCAACAAAGTCTCTCCCCTCCGCCTCGCCTGGTCGTAATTCACCTACATGTTGTCATTATTAAGGACTGTGTTACAACCTCAGAGCAGTATCTCCTCTTTCTGCTTTCTTGCCTCTTTATAAAGCCCTTCCTGACCTTTAACAGTCTGTTTTGCTGGTCCTTCCTCATCTCCCAGACCTCCCAGGCCCTACCTGTCTCAGCTCAACGCCCTCTTCTCCCTCTGCACTAGCTCCTCGCAGGACCTGGGGTCAGGGCTCCTGCTTCCCTCAAGGCCAGCAGGAATCCAGGCGGGGAGTCAGAGCCAGGTGGGGAGTGGCTCCCGACCGGAAGCTGGGAATTAATTTTGGATTCCAGGCCTGTTGTGAGGCCAAAGAACGCTCAGAAAGGAGATGGCAAAAAAAAAAAAAAAAAAAAAAGAGAGAGAGAGAGAGAGAGAGACACACACACATTGAAACTACAGGAATTCCTGACTCAGATACAAAACTGCCTCGACTCAGTATTTCAGTGGAAGCGAATTACTGAAATCTGAGGGCATTATTCCAGGACAGGAAGAGTTTAAATGCATGAGGAAGGTAATGAATAGACTTAAGTAGAATGGAAGTAGTTCTAATTGTTTGCAAACAAATGTTCTTTTTCTTGGCTACTCTTTCAACAAACCAAATGATTAGGAAAAGTCTTACTTTAGAGTTTGTTCCTGGAATTCCCAATGTGTCCTGTTGAAGACAAAGAAGAATGTTGCAGATGTTACCTCCTTGACGCGGAGCTACCCTGGAGCAGCGGGGGCGCTGAGTTTTCTCTAAGTTTCTGTTAGGTTCTAAAATAATTCTTTCACTGCAACGCTGTAAACTTTTGTCCTAGGTTCCTTTCATTCATTCATTCATTCATTCATTCATTCATTCGTTTATGAAACAGAGAGGCAGAGACAGAGGCAGAGGGAGAAGCAGGCCCCAGGCAGGGAGCCCAACCCAGCTCGATCCCGGACCCTGGGTCACGCCCTGGGCCGCAGGCGGCGCTAAACCACTGGGCCACCCGGGCTGCCCCCCGCCCCCCCCCCCCCCCCCGGGGGGTTCCTTTCTTTCCACTACCATAATAATAAAACAAAATCAGCCCATACAAATTGCTACCATTTGGACACAAATAAGAACTAAGCTCTCCTCCCATTGAAGCTCACTTTACCCTTTCAGGGATGTTTACTTGAGTCCTTTCTAGTGAAGAATCTGGTCTTATTCTTAAAATATTTTGAGATTTTATGACACATTGTAGCATTCCTTCCACCCTGGAAAAAGTTCTAGTTCATCTGGGCATGCTAATAGCTATGCTCCAGAGGTATTCCTAGAATCCTTCCTAGAAATGTCAAAATAATATTAATTCTTACAAGTCAAGTTGAAGAGTCTCAAAAAGGAATGCAAATTATCATCTCTAATGCCATTTAATAGACTGAAGGGTTATACAGGAATGCATACATCCTTATTTTTAAGAAGGTAGAGGAAAATGCAAATTAAATCACATTTGGCATCGGAAATTCTCCTCCCCTCAGATTTTGATGGGTAATTGCCTCTATTAGGTCTCTACAGTAAGTTTTCATTATTTAGAAAATTATCATATAACAGCCTGGAGAATCTACCTGGTGTAAAGACTGGTTATACCACATATGATTTCTATGCTTGGACAAATATTTAAACTGGCTACATAACCTATTTGTAAATGGATTGTGAGTATTAAATAAGATAATTATCCCCAAATATTTTCAAGACTGTTCAGCATATAAAAAGTACTCAACTGGTGTAATTGTCATCCTCATCTTCATGATCATTATTTTTTATTATCATTGTGTTTTCATCAATTTTTGTAAAGAATAGGTAAAATCCTACAAAAATGTTCATCATGTATTAACTGGGAAACACAAAACTATAGTACACTTAATGCTGCTCTATTATGCATCTTAGCAGGTGGGAAAGGTTTACATGGCTATTTACAGTAGTGGAAATAAATATGTTATGATTTTTTTCCTAATAATAAAGATAATGATGGTAGTGATATTTTTGAGACATTATTGTTTTAATTGAAAAAAAATAGGATCTCTCCTTGATTTAAAACCAATCTTCCTCTCCTGACAATTAATCTAGGCCCACTTCATTTTCAATTTGGTCCATGAAAATGTGCACTGAGATTCCTGTCAGAGGGCCTCTGGATCACTGTTCCTGCATTGATCCTCTAGTGATCATCCTCAAAAGATAGCTCAGTCTTCTGGTGGATGTTTCCCAGTCAGGGCATCCCAGGCAGAGAGCTCCAATCGATAGAAACTGTCCCCTTCCCCTAAGCTTACATCCGTCTCCCCAGACAAGTACTGATGGACTCCAGCTCTGCCTCTGAAGCTCTATCAGTAACTCTACCATGTTTTCAGGAAAACATCCCTTTACTCTTGTAATAGAGGATTTAAAATAAGCCTAATCAAATAATATGTCTATGGATGTACATGTCTGTTTTACTCTTAATTTCAATCTTGCGTAAATAATAGATCAATTACATAAAATATTATGGCTACCTTTACTTCATTTTAGGATTCTAATTTTTATGTGATTTATAATATTAATTATATAAATGACTTATTTAAGTGAATGATGTTGGTACAATACATTGCTCAGTTTTCAAATTGAATTTAAATTCAAAACTAAACTTAGATATTCAGTTGAAATACTTTAAAAGCATTTCCTATTATTATGTATGATGTTCATATTAGAATATGTATTATAAGCTTCCAATTTATAGGAAGTGAAGTTTTTGGTTTTTTTCATTTTTGGATCTGTAAAAATATATTTAAATAATTTTTTTGAAAAAAGAAATGCTTTTTGGTACAGTAACCTTGCAAATGTCATCCCAGCAGGAGAATTTTTGGAGAGCTCTGGATAATAGAAAACACAGCTTACTAATCATAGTTATCTTGCTGGCAGGGTTTTCTTTTGCAAAAACTGTAATACACAGTTCCAAAGATGGAGAAATTGCAAGAAGTGGTCATGAACGTGGATCTGAAGTATTCTCCTCAATTTTTAGTACACTTTAACCTGATTTTTACTTTGGAATATCCTAAAACTGTAATACTATTTGAAGTTAAAGACTTATTCTTTAAATACAGAGTTCAGCAGGAACTTAGTATATTTATTGTTTTTAAAAGGGCATTTTATTTGGTTACTCATTTTGTATAGTTTTTTAAATTTCAAGTTAATTAATAGGAACATTTGAAAATTGGTGCTCTCACATGGCGATTTTACTTCTTGCAAGATGCTGTGATCCTTAAGTCATACTTAGATATTTAGGGTTATTTTTTCCTTCCTCAAACATATAAAATTGCAACCGAGTAGAAAAAAAGATAGAGAATACACAGGGAACAATCCCAGTCTTATAGTATCGGTTAAGACCTGATTTGTGACCCAGTATGTGGTCTATTCCGGAGAAAGTTCCAGGTACACTTGAGAAGAATGTATATTCGATTGCATTTGAATGTAAAGTTCTGTAAATATCTGTGAAATCCATCTGGTCCAGTGTATCATGTAAATGATACACTTCTTTGGAGATGTTGTGCTGAGAAGATCTGTCGATCATAGAAAGTGCTACGTTCAAGTCACCAAGTATAAGTGTATTATTAGCTCAGTATGTCTTAATTTTGGTTATTAATTGATTGATACACTTGGCAGCTCCCACATCAGGGGCATAAATATTGATGATTGTTAGGTCCTCTTGTTGGATAGATCCTTTAAGTATGATACAGTGTCCCTCTTCATCTCTTACTACAGTCTTTGGGATAAACTTTAGTTTACCTGATATGAGGATGGCTACCCCTGCTTTCTTTTGACGACCATTAGAATGGTAAATGGTTCTCCAACCTTTTATTTTCAGGCTGAGGTGTCCTTCTGTCTAAAATGAGTCTCTTGTAGACAGCAAATAGATGGGTCCTGCTTTTTTATCCAGTCTGAAACCCCGCGCCTTCTGATGGGGTCACTTAGCCCATTCACGTTCAGAGTTACAATGGAAAGATACAAGTGAGTGTCATCATGATATCTATTCAGTCCCTGTTTCTTGGATTGTTCCCTTGGGCCTCCTCTTTCCTTTACAGGGTCCCCCTTAGTATTTCTTGCAGAGCTGGCTTGGTGCTCTCATATTCTCTCAGTTCCTGCCTATCTTGGAAGCTCTTGATCTCTCCTATTCTGAATGAGAGCCTTGGTGGATCGAGTATTGTTGGCTGCATGTTCTTCTCATTTAGGGCCCTGACTATATCCCGCCAGCCCTTTCTGGCCTGCCAGGTCTCTGTGGAGAGGTCTGCTGTTCATCTAATAGTTCTCCACATAAAAGTTAGGGATCGCTGGTCTCTGTGCCCTAAGGGTTCTCTCTTTATCTTTGGAATTTGCAAGTTTTGCTCTTAAATGTTGAGGGCTTGAATGGTTTTATTGATTGGCGGCGGGTGTAACTCTCTGTCTCCTGTATCTGAATGCCTGTTTCCCTCCCCAAATTTCGGAGGTTCTCAGATATGATTCGTTCAAATATGCTTTCTGGCCTCTGTCCATCTCGGTGCCCTCTGGATCCCGTATTATTCGTAAATTTTTCCTTCGGATGTTGTTATTTATTTCCCTTAACCTTTCCTCATGGTCTTTTAATCGTTTTTATCTTTTTTCCTCTGCTTCCTTCCTTGCCATCAACTTGTCTTTTATGTCACTCACTCTTTCTTCTACCTCATTAGCCCTTGGCCTTCGGACCTCCAGTTTGGATTGCATCTCATTTAATTGATTTTTAATTTTTTCCTGATTAGATCTAAATTCTGCAGTCATGAAGTCTCCTGATTCCATTATGCTTTTTTCCAAAGCCACCAGTAGGTTTATAATTGTGCTTCTGAATTGGTTTTCTGACATCGAATTGTAATCCAAATTCTGTAACTGTGGCAGAGAGTACTGTTTCTGGTTCTTTTGCATGATTTTTTCTTTCTAGTCATTTTGCTCATTGTGGGTGGCCTCCTGAGCGGCCTGCAGCAACAATATCAACCACGACCAAGTGAAATTTACCCTGGATGATTCTGCCGAGATCAGAGACCAGAAGCTGAAAACAGAGATCAGAATGATATAAAACAAAAGGACCACTAAAGAGAAAAACAAATTTTAAAACAAAATAGTAAAAAATAAAAGGCCAAGAATCCCAAAGAAGAAGAGAAAAAAAAAGAAAAAAGGGGCGTATACTGTAAATCCGTCGACTTCCCCTGGAGCTTCCCAGCGCTGCTCGTCCCGACCCGCTCTTCCCCGTCCTTCCCGCTGGTCTCGGGGGAGGGGCTGCTGTGCTGACTCCAGGTGTGTGCACCTGGGGACATGCCCCCCCGGGGTGCCGGGCTCAGTGGGCGCTGCTGACCCGGGGCGCCCCTGTTCCCTGGCGGCTGCTCCGTCCCAGGCACAAGTGACACCAGGAGGGGCAGCCCCAGGGGTGGCGGCCCCTCCCCAGCCCAGGGGTCAGCTCCCCAGTGGCCACCGCAGCTCCCAGTCCGCACTGGTCCGGGTGACCCGGGGGCGGGGGCGCTCACCTGCACAGCTCGGGGCGCGGGGCGGGACCGTCCTCCCGGTCCTAGGCCCTCCCCCGCCCCCCCAGACAGGAGGGTCCCCCATCCTGTGCCCCCCCTACCCCCCAGGCAGGAGGGTCCCCCGTCCTGTGCCCCCTCACGCCCCCCGGGAACCACAGGAGGGGCGCTGTGCCCTCCGCACCCTGGGGTCCGGGGCCTGTGCTGCTGGAATCGATCCTGCCGCGGCCCGAAGGCAGAGGACGCAGCCCTCCGTCCGGACGCCCCCCACCGGCTTCTCCCCGAGGCCCCAGCACTCCCCCCCTAGGACCTGTCATCCCCCCAGGCCCCAGCGCTCCCCCCGGGACCTGTCCCCCCCCCAGGCCCCAGCGCTCCCCCCGGGGCCTGTCCCCCCCCAGGCCCCAGCGCTCCCCCCCTAGGACCTGTCCCCCCCCCAGGCCCCAGCGCTCCCCCCGGGGCCTGTCCCCCCCCCCAGGCCCCAGCGCTCCCCCCGGGGCCTGTCCCCCCCCCCAGGCCCCAGCGCTCCCCCCGGGGCCTGTCCCCCCCCCCCAGGCCCCAGCGCTCCCCCCGGGACTTGTCCCCCCCCAGGCCCCAGCGCTCCCCCCGGGGCCTGTCCCCCCCCAGGCCCCAGCGCTCCCCCCGGGACCTGTCCCCCCCCCCAGGCCCCAGCGCTCCCCCCGGGACCTGTCCCCCCCCCAGGCCCCAGCGCTCCCCCCGGGACCTGTCCCCCACCCCAGGCCCCAGCGCTCCCCCCGGGGCCTGTCCCCCCCCCCAGGCCCCAGCGCTCCCCCCGGGACCTGTCCCCCCCCCAGGCCCCAGCGCTCCCCCCGGGACCTGTCCCCCCCCCAGGCCCCAGCGCTCCCCCCGGGGCCTGTCCCCCCCCCAGGCCCCAGCGCTCCCCCCCTAGGACCTGTCCCCCCCCCCAGGCCCCAGCGCTCCCCCCGGGGCCTGTCCCCCCCCCCCAGGCCCCAGCGCTCCCCCCGGGACCTGTCATCCCCCCAGGCCCCAGCGCTCCCCCCGGGACCTGTCATCCCCCCAGGCCCCAGCGCTCCCCCCGAGGACCTGTCATCCCCCCAGGCCCCAGCGCTCCCCCCGGGGCCTGTCCCCCCCCAGGCCCCAGCGCTCCCCCCGAGGACCTGTCCCCCCCCAGGCCCCAGCGCTCCCCCCGGGACCTGTCCCCCCCCAGGCCCCAGCGCTCCCCCCGGGGCCTGTCCCCCCGGCCCCGGCCCCCCCGGCCTCCTGCTCCACCCAGGGGTCCGCGCCGCCCGGGGCTGGTGCCGGGGTCACAGCGACCCTAACACACGGACGATTCCGGGCGCCCAGAGGCAACAAGGCCCGCAAGGACGCGGATCAGAGCCCCGCAGCGCACGTGGGTTTTCTCGGTACTTTTTTGTCTGTTGGAACAAAATGAAAGCACGACCTTGTCCCTGGGGATCTTAAAGGTGGATTTTCAGGGGAGGAACCGTGTTCACTCTGATCTGTGTCTGCGTCATCTCTGTGCCCCTTGACAAATGTCCCGGCATAAGAACAAGGAGACTTTTTCCTATTTTACAAATAAGCAAGATCAAAGCAGCTGGTCCAGCTGCAGCTACGAGACGCAGGTCTTACAAGTGTCATTTGACATAAAGGCCTTAGGCCGGCGCTCGGGTTGTCCTGATTCTCAGCTGGACCGGAGGGAGCCCCGAGCCGCTCGGCGTCTGCGGTCAGCGGGTGTGTCCGTCCGCCGCTCGCACCCCGAGGCCCTGGGCGCGGTGACAGCAAGTGGAGGCGCAGCCTCGGGGCGACTGGGCTTCGCGAGGGCGGAGGGCGACGCGCGGGGGACGAGGGCGGCGGGGGGGGGGGGAGGGGGGGAGGCCTCGCGGCCGTGGGCTCCGCGCCGCATCCGACCTTTCAGCCTGCGGGGGGGGGCGCGGGAAGTGCCCCGGGGTCACCCCGGCCCGAGCAGGGCAAGCTCGCTCCGCGGAGGGGCCAGGCCTGGGCCTCCGCCCCCTCGGCGCCCTCGCTGGGCCGCACCCTGCGCTGCACCTGCGCTGCACCTTGGTGACGCTCCAGCCTCCCAGCGCCGTGGCCACCGGGCTTGGCTCCCGCTCCCAAGACAAACAGGAGCTCAAAGAACGAATGAGAGATTCTGTCCGATAACAGCCTTCCTTGGTCCTGGGCCCCTTCCGTTCCGGGAAGCCCCCCACGGACGGTGCTTTAGGATTCAGGGATTTGGAGGGTCTCGTGGCTTTTCTCCTTGGCTGCTACAGAATTAAGGTTTTATCACACCACCAGTTTTCCAGACACAAACTCTTTATTTCTACGGGTGTGTAGTATTCCCCCATTATAAGTGTTACACGTAAAATTGAAAATGAGCCTAACAAGGCAGTTGCTTTATTTTTCTGTTTATAGATTTTGTTTATTCATGAGAAACCCAGAGAGAGAGCGGAGACACAGGCAGAGGGAGGAGCAGGCTCCCTGCAGGGAGCCCGACGTGGGCCTCGATCCCGGGGCCCTGGGATCAGCCTGGGCTGAAGGTGGGTGCTCAACCGCTGAGCCCCCAGGCGCATCGAGACGGTTGCTTTAGAATGAAGGATTGTGTTCCCCTCATTCATATGTCGAACCCCTAAGCCGCAATGTTAGGATTAATTAATTAATTATTATGTATTATATTATTATATAATATAAATATGTATATATGTATATATGTATAATTTAAATATGTATTATATTATTATATAATATAAATATTAATGTATCTAGGAGGTGGATCTTTGGGGGATGATTAGGTCTTGAGGGTGGAGCGTGCACGATTTGTGTTCATAGGAGGCCCAAGAGAGCTCCCTCACCCCTTCAGCCACGTGGGGACACACTGAGAAAATTTCGAGGAAGCAGGCTCTCTCAAGCACCTGCTGACTCAGCAGGTGCTTAATATTGAGCTTTACAAGCTCCAGAATAGTAAGAAATAAACTTCTGTCATTTCTCAGCTGCCCCGTTTATGGTACTCTGTCACTGCAGCCCAATGGGTTAAGACTGTGCCCTTGGATAAAAATCTAGTTATGCTGTCTGTCAGAGGGATGAAACACAGATATTAAATCAGATGCAATTATTTTCATTGCAGTCAGAGTCATCTTCAGTAAATTAACCGATTAATATTTTAGAATACTGGTAGATTTATATCCTTGTTTTGTGCAGATTCAGTTTGAATATACATTTATTTGTCACTCATTAGCTTCACAAATATTTAATGAGCTCCTATGATATTCAGTACATTGCATTCATTAAATAAGAAAACAAATGTGAATCCTGTATTTAAGAGAAAAACTTAGCAAATACTAATGTCATGAATTTTGCAAATAAGTGATCTTTTGAATATTTTGGCAAAATGAGACAGAGATTATAATAAATGAGAAAATAAATTCTGGAAAATTCAATGTCTTTATTTTGGTCATGTAGAAACAGTCCTATTCACATAAATTTTTATTAGCTCTGCTATAATGCAAAATGTATATTTGATCTGAATTTCAAGTTTAATCCACCTTCTCATGAATATTAAGGTGAATATTGCTGAAAAATTGCCAAGATGGGCAATAGTAGGAAAGAAGAAAAGAAGTTTCTAGCTTGAATAAATCTTAGATTTACTAATAGAATGAATCAAATCAAGGAGGAGAAGTCAGACTCTTCAATTTGTAGTATAAGATTTCAAGGTTTCAACTCACCAACTAATGGAAGAAGAGACAAAGGAGATGTTCAAAAAACTTTTTACAATGCAATGAAAAACCAGAGGTTTTATTGGAGACTTCAGTTTCAAAGGTCTAACAGATTAATCAGGAGTAAATAATGCAAATGCCTTGTAAGCAGACACTAGAGATATGAATGGAGAATGGGGTAGTAATATGGGGCTTGTTAATTAGATGACCCTCTGTGTTTGGCTCCACATTCTCTAAAGATTTCTATAGTGAGAAAGAACTAGTGGAGGGCAAATCCAAGGTCCAGGTACTGGCAATCCATTTTAATCCTATAAAAATTTCACAACGTGGAACTAAAAACAAGTTCTGGGGATCACAGATCTGTTTATGGCTATAGTCCCTTTGCTTTACTTCTGCTTCTGATCATCCTTTGCTTTATTCCATATATGACCTGACGCTGAACCACCTCTAATACCCTCTCTCCCTTTCTCTGGTTAAGCTACTTTAGCAGAACAGCTTCTTTGCAGTTACATACACATGTATGTACCCCTAAAGAGATATATATTATTTCTAAGTGTGGATTTCTTTATTCTTCATAACAAACTTTGTCATTTTGATACCTTAGAGATCTATTTTAATATCTAAAGATCTGCTTCATTCTTGAATGATTTAGCCATTCACATCCTGCTGGAGATTTAGTGAATAAATTTGATTCTAAAGTTTACTCTTGGGATCCCTGGGTGGCGCAGCAGTTTGGCGCCTGCCTTTGGCCCAGGGCGCGATCCTGGAGACCCGGGGTCGAATCCCGCGTCGGGCTCCCGGTGCATGGAGCCTGCTTCTCCCTCTGCCTGTGTCTCTGCCTCTCTCTCTCACTGTGTGCCTATCATAAATAAATAAAAAATTAAAAAAAAAAAAATAAAGTTTACTCTTTCAAAATGGCTTCTCTGAACATTCCTCTTTGTGGTTTTATATGTCTGTTTTTCTAAGATAAATATACAGAAACTGAATTTCTGTGTAAGATTATTTTTAATTACGGTAAACGTTGCCAAACAGTACCTCCAATTTACACCCACATCAGCAGTGTTTGAGAGTACCAGTTTCTCCATCTTTCACCAAATTTTGTCAACTTTTTTCTCTTTTCTTTTCTTGGTGGAGGCCCAGGGTATATTGTTTTTGCTTTAATTTGCACTGCCCTTGGCATGCTAAGTAGCTTTCCATTTGTTCTGTTGATTTTCTGATTTCACAACTGAGTTTAAAAGGGAGTCTTGACTCCTTACACCTAATTTATAAAAATGAAATAAAAATAAAATAAATACTCAAAGGGCTGAGCTAGAAACCAGAAGGGGAACTGCTTGGCAGACAGGAGTCTGAGAAATCCCAACCGGAATTAATCCTTTCTATTCGGCTTCCTTTGCCCAGGATATTGCCTGAGTCCGTATTTTGGCATCAGCTTAATTCTTCTTACCATGATTGAATAGTTTTATGTCCATCTGTCATAGCTAGTTCGTAAGCAGGACATCAAAAACCATGTTTGGTTTTTCTTGATCCTCCAAATACTCGACAGAGTTCTCCCCATTTTAGACATTCAATAGATGTGTGTTGAATACTATAACCTCGAGATTGGGATGGAATCTTTCAAACTGGGTATACTAGTTTTATAGATCTCTGAATTATCTTCCCAAAGCCTATTTGTTGTAATTCAAAAACAAACCTGGTGTTCTCCAAGAGACCATACAAAGTCTCATAGAGGCATACCTCAGATTTTGTGGGTTTGGTTCCAGACCGCTGCAATAAAATTAATATTGCAATAAAACAAGTTAAATAATTTTTTGGTTTCCCAATACATATAAAAGTTAAATTTATATTACACTAGAGTATATTCATTGTACAATAGCAAAATGTCTAAAAAACAATGTGGACACCTTAATGAAAAAATACTTTATTGCTAAAAAATGGTAACCATGAACTGTACTTTCAGTAACTTAGAACAACTGATCACAGATCACCATAATAATTATAATAATGAAAAAGGTTGAAATATTGTGAGAATTAGCACATGTGGCACAAATTGAGCAAATACTGTTGGAAAAGTGGTGCTGATAAAGTTGTTTGATGCAAGGTTGCTACAAACTTTCGATGTGCAAAAAATGCAGTAAAGCAAAGCTCTATAAAATGAGGTATGCCTATCCTATTTTGCTCCATAATATTAAAATAATATATTTCTGAGTGTGTAATCTTCCAAAGGAATAAAACAATAAGATATTTCTGTTTCAAATAATCTCTGTAAATTCATATTTTCATGAGCAAAAGTCACTCTTAGAATTGCAATGTTCCATGTGACGTTATGTCAGGAATACCTGGAAAACTTCCAGAGGACCTTTCTACTGTAGACCTTTCCAATGAATAGTTCTCAAAATACTGTAAAACAGACACACACCACAACTGAGATAGGATGAGTCTTTTTTATTAAGGGGAAAGATGTTTGAGGTGACTAACTGTTTGAAGATATGTCTTTGAGAATTATTATCAAATATTTCAGTTGTTGTTTATGCTCTTTAAATTGTGACCTAAAAATAAATTGCTCATTTATCAATAATGGTCCATTTAAAACATAACTAATAATGTTGACCTAAAGGGCTTATTAACATATCACACAAGACATTGTTCATTTTAAAAGTTATTTTAAAAGCATGAAAGGACAGAAAAGGAAGTTTCCAGTCCAAAGAAACATATTTTCAGCACCATAATTATTGTCATTTACAGTGCTCTAAAGCTTTAATCCAGGGGAAACTCATCAGTGGAATATGACTCAGTTTGATCTGAAAGTCCTTGAAAGGAGGAGAAATATCTGCAGATGGTTGCTCATCTGCATCTCGTAATTACAGTATATGTTCACACTCTAATAAACCTAAAAATATATGAAGACCAATATAGCCAATCCTCTGAATAAGCAATAACTAATGAACATCTGGATATGGCTACATGCCTTATAATTGAGCAGATAATTTTCAAATCAGTCAATGAAGTGGTGGCTGTTAATTTCTTAGCGTAAGTACTCCAGTACCACCTAGGCATTGAAAAATCTGTAGCCCTATTTGAGACATTTATTTGCACAAGTTATAATATCATATGCGTTTATTTTTTTTTAAACAATTTATTTTTTTTAAATTTTTTTATGATAGTTACAGAGAGAGAGAGAGAGGCAGAGACACAGGCAGAGGGAGAAGCAGGCTCCATGCACCGGGAGCCCGATGTGGGATTCGATCCTGGGTCTCCAGGATCGCGCCCTGGGCCAAAGGCAGGCGCTAAACCGCCGCGCCACCCAGGGATCCCTATCATATGCGTTTAAATAAGCCTCTAAATGAAAATGTACTTCTTGAAGATAGACAGCTGCATGGTTTGGTGAGCAACTGGGACCATTGATAAAATAATTCTAGGAAAAGCAGCCTAGTTGGAAAATAAGTATGTTCTGTCCATATACTTCTTGTAGCCATAGCTGAGCCATAGGAAAAAAGCATTTCAGAATAAAGATTCAGAGAGGGCCAACTAGTATTAGCCTCAATTCCAAAGACACCTTATTTTCTGTTGTCTTTCTGTGGTCAGATACACCTGTCATTTTTGCGGCCTTCGTGGAAAATCAATTGCTAAACTCACTCACAGGGAAACATGCCTGCCATAAGATGCTGGAATTTGAAATTTGCTATTTTAGCTTGGTGTTCTGGACTCCTGACTTCCTGAGTCTCCTTCTATCAGAGTAGTTCTGTTTTTACTTGTTTTGTTTTTCCAAATGCCACTAGGGCTTGTTTTAATAAGGCATTCTGCTACCAAAGAGAAAGGCTTGAAACCTACTCTTGTAAAGATATTTCTGTTGTAAAGAGTACAGATCAATGCTTGACTTCAGCAGATAAATTATTCAATGCAAAGTCCTAGAAAATAACACAACAGGCCTTAAGAGAGTAGGTATTTTTTGAAAGAAGTCTTTCCTGGTAGTTATCTACAAATGTTGCAGTGGAGACAACCTTTTTAACCTACAGGAAATATTAGGGCTGCTCTTACTTAAAGAAAAAATGCATGAACTAAAATAATAATAATAATAATAATAATAATTTTGGATATTGATATGACTTCTACATTCCTGGTTTCCAAAAAAATCCAAAACCTCCCCTCCACTAGTCTTTGGGGGAAAAAAGAAAGAGAGAGAGAGAGAGAGAGAGAGAGGGAAGGTGATAGAATAGAAGGAGACAAAGCTCTTCCATATTCAGCTGTAAGTACTGAGTTAAGCATTTAACAGGCATTATCTTATTTAATCTTTACAACAATTTGTTTAGTGGTTAAAAATACTAGGTACTGATGTGGAAAACAAAGACAAAAGAAAACATTAAATGTCCTTATTACTCCCTACACCCCATTGACAAGTCCTTGAAACAGGTAGAGTCACCTTCCTATAGAAGCTCAGCTGAAAAAATAAAATAAAATATAAAAATAAAAAAAATATTTAAACAAAGAAGCTCAGCTGCTTGGATGTTGACATTTTGCTAAGGACAAAGACAATCATCCCCTCCACCTTCCCCCAGGATTCTGTGAGTCTATTTTAATATATAGAATTCCTTTGGAAAGTTCCACTCTCTCTACCCCCCAGCATATATGTTAGCAATCACCCTCCAAGCAAATGACCCACTGATACATATCTGAAGGGTCTCATGATGGACTTTTTGTTAAATGATTATAAATGACCTTTTCCTAGCGATAGCTAGTCACCTTAAGGTCCTAGAAACCTTGCTTTTAAAATTCCTTGGAAGCTTGTGCTGTCCCTCAACACCCCAGTTTGAAAGTTATATGGGGCCACTCCTCAGCCCTCCCAGTGCAGCCCTTTCTGCTCATGGGTTCTGTCCTGTGCTTTAATAAAACCACTTTTTCTCATTGAAGACATTTCAAGAATTCTTTCATGGCCATCAGTTCCAAACCCCAATGATTTCCTACATCAGGTACTGTTTTAATTTCAATTTCATAAGAGAAATTTGGTCTGGAAAACTAGATCCTTCAAAACCTGTGACCAACACCATTCTTAATTCCAAAGTTACTTCTTTTTCTCCTGTTATATCTACAAGAAAATGCTACTGTAAGAGAACTAAGAGTGTGGTGTTAGTAAAGTAGCCCTGCCCTCTTTTCTGTTCATTTTTTTTTTTTTCCCCGGGGGCGAGGGGGTTGGATGGGAATAGCAGCAAAAATCAATGCTGTATATTTCAGGAAACTTAAAACTGAAGTAACTGTTGCTTTACATATACAAATATAATTAATAAAAATATTTTTGGGGACGCCTGGGTGGCTCAGTGGTTGAGCACCTGCCTTTGGCTCAGGTGGTGATCTCTCGGTCCTGGAATCGAGTCCCACATCGGGCTCCCTGCATGGAACCTGCTTCTCCCTCTGCCTGTCTCTGCCTCTTGCTCTGTGTCTCTCATGAATAAGTAAATAAAATCTTTAAAAAAAGAAAAAAAATTTGAACTAACTAGGTGGTCAATGCCTATGCTTTTTCCCAAGTAGACAATGCTCACTGATCATTTACTATAGTGTAATAGATGATGCCAAAGGCCTTTTCCTTCAAGAATTATAAAAGCTTCTCTATCTGGTACTTTAGAATTTGGGTTATTACCGGTCTGAACTTATGCATTAAGCTAACATGTTTTCTAATATTCCAACTAGGTGCTAAGAAATAAAAATATTTGGCTCTATTTCTTTAGAAATAAGTAATTTGTTTATTTTTGCCTTCACGAGATGCCATCATTTGGTTCTTTATAACAGATTTTTTTCCCCTGTTCCCAAATCTCATGAATTTATTTTGGATGTTATTTTATTCTAATTTTAAGTTTTTGAGCGAGAGAGCCAGAATGTGAGCCAGGGATCAGGGCAGAATTGGAAGCAGCCCCCGAGCCCAGCATGGAGCGTGTTGTGGGGCTCTCCATCCCAGGGCCCTGAGACCAAGACCTCAGCAGAAATCAGGAGTTGGCTGCTTAGCCGATGGATCCACTCAGGTGCCCTTGGATATCATTTTAAAGTAATTTTTCTACCTGACAAAAAAAAATTTTAACAGCCTTCATCTGACATTTTATATCTAGTTTTCCAAATAACATATAAGTTGCTAATACGGTGGATCTTAAATATTCTCACTATAGACAAAGAAGTGGTAATTACATGAGGTGACAGATGTGTTAACTAATCTAGTTCACAATGTATATGTGTAGCAAATGATCATGCTGGAAATTACACAAAGTTATTTGCCAACTATATCTCAATATAGCTGGGAAAATTTTTTAAAAATTAAAATATCATGCTAGGTTTTGTAATTATATATATAATCTCCTGGTCAAATTAATTTTTAATTAATTAATTAATTAAGGCTGGGACCCTATTTTGATATGACAGTTGTCCCTATAAGAAAAACAAAACAATCTAAGGATGTTTGCTCCCACAGAGAAAAGTTCATATGAGAGCACAAAAAAAAGATAGTCAACAGCAAGCCAAGGAGAAAAACCTTAAGAGAAACCTGACCTGCTGACATCATGAACTTGGACTTCCAGCTTCCAGAATTGTGAGGAAAAAAAATTCTGTTGTTTCAGTCACCCAGTCTGTGATAATTAGTTATGGCAGTCCTAACAAACTCATAACATACAGCTAGATAGGGTTTGTTAATATTCTCGTTTGTATAAATAAGTCTGATATATCAGAAATACTAACTGCATTTGGACAGAGCAAATTGGACAGCTTACCTCTCTGCCCTTCCTCACTCAATAGCTTACTAGATAAATTTTAAAAAATATATTTTATTTATTTATTTGAAAGACGTGGGGGAGAGCACGGGGGTAAGGGCAGAGGGAGAGAGGGAGAGAGAGAGAGAGAGAGAGAATCCAAGCAGACTTCCTACTGAGTGTGAAGCCCAAGGTGCGACTCCATCTCATGAACCTGAGATCATGACCTGAGCTGAAATTGAGTTGAATCTCAACTGACCGAACCACCCAGGCACCACTTACTAGAAAAATGTTTAGGCTAAGTGAATACATTAGGAAAAGACCAGTGTTTGATTTAAAGACTGAAAAAAGCTTAAAGGAAATACTTGAGAGAGATGTAATATATAAATTAATTTATCTAGAGTGATAGTTATCATTTCTTCTATTAACCAGTATTTTTAAATATCAAATCAAGAGGAATTAATTTCCCATTATAAAACAAATGGAGACTTGTATTAAAAATTTTGAGGGATGCTTAGATGGCTTAGTGGTTGGGCATCTGCCTTCATATCAGGGCATGATCCTAGGGTCCTGGGATTGAGTCTCACATCAGGCTTCCTATGGGGAGCCTACTTCTCCCTCTCCCTATGTCTCTGCCTCTCTCTCTCTTTCTCTCTCTCTGTCTCTCATGAATAAGTAAAATCTTTAAAAAAAATAAAAATAAAAATTTTGAAAATATGAAAAGGAAAAACATGGTAAAAAAACCCATAATACTTCCATCCAAAGATGAATATTATTAATATTTTAATATACTATTTCTCTTAAATATTAATTTATATGATATATATTACTTAAGTTGCACCTATAAATTTGTGTTTGTTTGTTTATTTATTTATTTATACATGTTTTTAAATATTTTATTTATTTATTCATGAGATAGAGAGAGAGAGAGAGGCAGAGAGATAGGCAAAGGGAGAAGCAGGCTGCTCACAGGGAGACTGATGCAGAACTCGATCCCCAGACCAGGATCACACCCCGAGCCAAAGGCAGGTGCTCAACCACTGAGCCCCCCAGACATCCCTGTCCTTTTACTTATTTCAGAAAACTAGTGTAGTAGATGACATGATACTATGTACAGAAAACCCTAAAGACTACCAAAAACTACTAGAACTGATAAATGAATTCAGTAAGGTCACAGGATACAAAATCGATATACAGAAATCTGTTGCATTTCTATACACTAATGAAGCAGCAGACAGAAAAATAAGAAAATAATCCCATTTATAATTGCACCAAAAATAATGAGATACCTAGTAATAAAGTTTACCAAAAAAGTAAAGATCTGTACTCTGCAAATTATAAAACACTCATAAACAAAACTGAAGACCACACAAAAAAAATGGAACGACATTCCATGCTCTTGGATTGGGATTACAAATATTGTTAAAACGTCTCTACTACCCAAGGAATCTATACACTCAATGCAATCCCTATCAAAATACCAACAACATTTTTTACAGAACTAGAACAGATGATCCTAAAATTTGTGTGGAACCATAGAAGATCCTAAATAGCCATCTGGAAAAAGAAAAATAAAACTGGAGGTATCACAATACCAGACTCTAACTTGTATTACAAAGCTGTAGTTATCAAAACAGTATGGTACTGGCACAAAAATAGACACATAGATCAATAGAACAGAATAGAAGAGCTCAGAAATAAACACACCATTATATGGTCAATTAATTTTTGACAAAGGAGGCAAGAATATACAATAGGAAAAAGTCTCTTCAACAAATGGTGCTGGGAAAATTAGACAGCCACAGGCAAAAGAATGAAACTGGACCACTTTCTTACACCATACACAGAAATAAACTCAAGACGGATTAAGGACCTAAATGTGAGACCTGATTCCAGAAATCCCAGAAGAGACCCCAGGAAGTAATTTCTCTGACATTGGTCATAGCAACATCCTTCTTGATATGTCCCCTGAGTCAAGGGAAAGAAGTGCAAAAGTAAACTATTGGGACTACACCAACATTTAATCTTTTGCACAGCAAAGGAAACAACCAACAAAACTAAAAGACAACCTACTGAACGGGAGAATACACTTCCAAATGGCATATCTGATAGTATCCAAAATATATAAAGAACCTACACAACTCAAAACCCCCCAAATAATCCAATTTAAAAATGGACGGAAGACATGAAAAGACATTTCTCCAAAGAAGATGTGCAGATGGCCAACAGACACATGAGAAGATGCTCAACATCACTTATCATCAGGGAAATGCAAATTAAAACCAGAATGAGATATCACCTCATCCCTGTTAGAATGGCTGAATTCAAAAACACAAGAAACAACAAGTGTTGGTGAGAATGTGGAGGAAAAAAACCCGTCATGCATTGTTGCTGGGAAGGCAAACTGGTATAACCATTGTGGAAGACAGTATGGAGAGTCCTCAAAAAGTTAGAAATAGGGATCCCTGAGTGGCTCAGCAGTTTAGCACCTGCCTTCGGCCTAGGGCATGATCCTGGGGTCCTGGGATCGAGTCCCATGTTGGGTTCCCTGTATGGAGCCTGCTTCCTCCTCTGCCTCTGTCTCTGCCTCTCTCTGTGTCTCTTATGAATAAATAAATAAAATCTTTAAAAAAAAGTAGGAAATATAACTGTCATATGATTGCATTGCTGGTATTTACCCAAAGAACACAAAAACAGTAATTCAAAGGTATATATGAGGCCTTATGTTATTGCAATATATGTGTGTGTCTATATATATACATATATATATCTCAGTATATGTATATATGATATACATAAATATATAATTATATGTATAATGGAATATTATTCAACCATAAAAATAATGAAATCTTGCTATTTACAACAACAGGGATGGATCTAGAGAGTATAATGCTAAGTAAAGCAAGTCAGAGAAAGACAAATACCACTCACTCATACGTGGGATCTAAGGAATGAAAAAAAAAAAAAGAAAAAGAAAAGAGACAAACCAAAAAACAGACTCTTATTCTAGAGAACAAACATTGTTATCAGAGGGGTGGTGGGTGGGGAATGAATGAAACAGATGAAGGGGATTAAGAGTACACTTATCTTGATGAGCACTGAATAATGTACGCAACTTTTGAATCCCTATATCATATACCTGATACTAATATAGCACTGTATGTTAACCACACTGGAATTAAAATTTTTAAAAAGCCCTAGTATAAGTATTTTCTTTTATTCCAACATCTTAGTAAACATTGCTTTTATAATAGAGTCAATAGATATATCAGCTTCTTTAAATATTTTTGTTGGTGTTGTAGGTCATAGAGTTTGACCAATTTTATTAGGTTGCAAGCAATGCCTCAATGAATATTTTGTGGATGAACTTTGTTTCTGTCTACAGAATTATTCTTTAGAATCCTATCTGAGTAACTGAGTATTCAGTTAAAGTCTGTAGGCATTTTTAAGATTTTTGAAATCTACTCGCAAGATTGATACTAACATACATCCCCATTAGAAATGTGTCTATAAATTTGACAAATGTGAAAAATTCCATCCATTGACCCATTTTTTGTAGTTTAGCCTCTCATTATTTTGTGAATTTTTCTAGTATTTCAATTTACTATTATGACTAAGAAAATTTTTACTTATCAAATATGTGCTTTCCTTTGAATCAATATATACATTTTCCTTTCCCAGCCTCCTTTGCAACCATTTTCACATAAACCAATTTTTTTAGGATAATATTGTGAATTAGCAAAAATGACAATTATAATCATTATTAATAAGATTTTTTCCTTTGGCAAATGGGAGGGAAGAGTAACGAGCATCAGAAAACCTAAGGTACAGAGAAAAAGAATGGGATGCTACTTGGAAAGGATGTCTTGCTGTATGGACGGTGTCCTTGTCTCAAAGTCTATTTCTCCTTTACTCAGGATTATAAATTAAAGTAAACTTGGAGATCCATATGATTGTGGGGGACGGTCTCCTATTTACTATACTAACAAGGATCTGATGCAAAAAAATATGAACGTCAAATGACTAATAATCAATGAGAGGAATAATTATATTCACTGCTATAGGGAATGTCATGTGAAAAGCCAAATTATTGTAAAAATATGCTGAGTAGAGAGTTAGTTGCAATATTTCTATGGCCAAGGTTATTGAGTCATGAACAGAATGCAACTTTCCCTGCATTTGGACATGTTTTGTTATATAGAATCTATGATCCTTTTTATGGGGCTCTGTTGGCACTTCAACAGTTGCTCACTGGGCTTTTTTTCCCCCTCTTTGCTCACAGCAGAGAAGCCACTTCTTGATAATACAGTCTCACAGTATGTATGTTAACTTCTACAAGTTATAGAGTACAGCCATAGAGTACTGCTCTCTGACAGTCATTTTGTTTTATGAAGATGCTGGTGACCATACTGATGATGATGTTGTGGCTAAAATGATAAGGGTGCTTTGTGGTTTTCTGCTTTAATTCTCTACAATTTATATTTATAGTTTACCTCAATAATCATAATCTTGTTTTTTTTCTTGTTTATTTTTTTTAAGATTTTTATTTATTTATTTATGAGAGACACACACACAGAGAGGCAGAGACACAGGCAGAGGGAGAAGCAGGCTCCCTGCAGGGAGCCCGATGTGCGGCTCGATCCGGGGATCCGGGGACCCGGGGGTCATGCCCTGGGCCGAAGGCAGATGCTTAGCCGCTGAGCCACCCAGGTGTCCCTGTTTATTTTTCTCTTTATTTACAAGTTCATGGCTAGGATAGAGGGACAGATAACCTCACATTGGATCCATGTACTAAAAAAGAAAAAAATGTTCATGAATATTATACAATTTATTTGATTATCAATATACAATATGATATGATATAACATGATATAATAAATTCCTCTTTTATAGAATTATAGGAAATAAGGACTCAACAGATAAGACCGCTTATCCCTTTGCCTAGTTATAGAGTAAGGACAGCTTCTTCCTTTAGAACACTTCCACACCAAAACCAACTATTGATTTGCGATGACTTTTTTGAAATCCCAGATTCTGCTAAATTTCAGAATTTAGTTGCTAACTCTAACGTATAGTCTGCAACTGAAGCCATTCAAACTGCCTCCTCCATCACTGAACTTTCTCTTTCCACCTTTTTCTCTGTCTGCTGCGGCTGGAATGGATTTTTCTTTCCATTGTGTCCTTAGTCCTATTTGCCAGTTGTTGCTGATGATGAGCCTGTCAATTGGTCCCACACATCTCTGCAGCCGAAAGCGGAGTGCTTGTGAGAGCCATTATCCTGGCAGCATGTGTCAGTGAGCACTTGTAGGAGAAGCCTCACTGCAGTTGTTCTGACTACAGGGTAAGGCTAATGAAAAATTTCTAAGAATTTTCTTGGAGAATGCAATTTCCTAGTTAGAGGCTTGAATAAGAGCAATGCAACCTTAGATCACGATGCTCTTTTTCTTAATTTTTTAAATACTTCTGAGCAGATACAGAGTCATAGTGACAACATTTTATCTGGTGAATTGGTTTTTGTGCAAACTTGATCACACATCAAAGAAATAGTTGTAGAAAAATTCAGAAGGAAAGATTCATTATATATTTATACGTATTATCATATTTCAAAAAATGACAAAGCATTATTTTTGCTGCTTTAACTTTGTAGACTATTGACTTATTTTTGTCTTTGGTTCTAACACATGTAAGAAAATTATTATTACTTATGAAAATAACAAAGGAAATACCTGTAAATGATATAAGACTCTTTCTTCTGAATATTGTAAAATATTGACAATGATGGCATGCCAGTATAATTATAACTGCATAAAGGCAGGTCTAATTCACAGCATTTGATTTGATTAGGGGGGCCTTACGTTGCAAATAACAGAAAGCCCACTGTAATTGGCTAGAAAAATACAGGAAATTTTTGGTTAAGTGCATGTATTGGTGGCCAGAGAAGAGCAGGCTTCAGGCATGACTTCATCTATTGTGAGGGATCCAGCTCTGTCTCTCAGCTTTGTCCATCTTCAAATACTGGTTTCTCTTGTATGACTTCATTAAAATGACTGCAGTAGGTCTAAGCCTCACATCTGTGTAAGGGAAGGGAATCCAGTTACAACGCTTCAAAATCACGAGGTTTACTCTCATTGGCCAGTTTAGAATGAATGTTTAGCCCTGATCCCATGACTGTGGTGAAGGGCTTTGGACATACTGAGTCATGGTCACGTTCCCACATCCAAAGCGGGGAGGGTGCCTAGGTCACCTTCCCATGCCTGAAGCTGGGAGGAGAGCTAGTTTTCCTGGAAGCCCTGAGATCTCCAAGATGAAAACCAGGAACATGCATACTGAAGATATAATGAACAAATGTAGTTATTTCTGTTTTAAATCTGTGTTGTCTGCTGAAAAAAAAAAAAAGTCTGATACTGAAACTCTCATCTCTCCTTCTATAAGGACTGACATTATTCTAAAAGACATTACAGCTATTCGTTGTGGTTTCGGAGAGTGGGTGTCAGAGAGGAGTGCAGCAGGGAAGCAGAAGAAGAGAAAGCTGGACGACTTCCCAGCTCTCCTGAGTCAGGTATTCACAGTATGGCTTCATTAATCTCTTTGAAGTAATTTCTCAGAACATCAGACACACATTCAAATGTTAGGACAAAAATACATTTCAAAGCTAAATATGAACGCTCTTTGTGCCATGTATCATTCTGGATTAACCAAATCTCTTTGATAAGGTATAACTATTCCTCCAGGTTTTAGCCAGTAATAGACTTAGGTAGGGCCAGGAGAGATATTCCAAATATTTAACAATTGGTCCTACGAGTCTACTGCCAGTCACAGTGCCCACAGCCAAGGAGATGAGTGGGCAGTTAATGTCCCTAGTGCGTCCTATTAAGAGACAGCCTGGTTAGGTCCTTCCAAAGGGAGACCTTGAGTAGTTATAGTGAACTCTTAAGATCTAAAAAAGATTTATTACTGTATTTTTTTCAAAGATTTTATTTATTTATTTATGACAGACACACACACACACACACACACACACACACACACACAGAGGCAGAGACACAGGCAGAGGGAGAAGCAGGCTCCATGCAGGGAGCCCGACGTGGGACTCGATCCTGGGACTCTGGGGTCACACCCTGGGCTGAAGGCGGCGCTAAATTGCTGGGCCACTGGGACTGTCCAGATTTATTACTTAAAAAAAAAAATGCAACCCCAGTGGTAAAAATGAATGTCAAATGGCTTGATATTTGTGAGTATGGGGTCACTTGAGTTTATTTCACCACTAGTTTTTCACTATTGATTTGAACTTTTCTATTACAATGAGTAAGTCTAAGTTTTTTATCAAACAAGATTAAGTTTTTAACATAGAAGAACAGATAAATAAATTTCCAAATCATAAATTATTTCTCCTATGTTCATAAGAAATTTTTTGTTTCATCTTGTTTTTCATCAGTTGCTTCTATGTCAATAATCTGTCAATATCTTTTATTTTATCTTTTTGGAAGAATGTATTTGCAGAAAGAAAGGCACCATATCTTGCACTGCCATCGACCATTGTTTGCATCCATAGCTCTGTCAGCTTTAGAGATGAGTGATTATAGAGTCTATATCTGAAGTCTTCAAAGCCACAAGAGAATGATCATTTTCTTGGGAAACTCAGTTTTCCTCAGAGAAGCACTTCTGATATCTTCTAAACTTTTGGTGACTATTGTTCTCTAGTAACCCATAACTTTCTGATATCATGGTCACTGTTTTCAGATTTGCCAGAAAAATAAAACCTGCAGTCAGGAAAACCAGTTCTCTTGGTACATTGGGTAACATTTATTTGGGTTTTTTAAATTTAATTTTGATTCTATTATTTTTTTAAAATGGGCTCCACATCCAGTGTGAATGCAGGGCTTGAACTCGTGACCCTGAGATCAAGACCTGAGCTGGACACCTGGGTGGCTCGGCGGTTGAGTGTCTGCCTTCAGCTCAAGGCGTGATCCTGGGATCCAGGATCGAGTCCCATATCAGGCTCCCTGCATGGAGCCTGCTTCTCCCTCTGCCTGTGTCTCTGCCCCCCTCTCTCTGTGTCTCTCATGAACAAATAAAAATAAATTTAAAAAAAAAACTGAACTGAGACCAAGAGTTGGATGCTTAACCAACTGAGCCACACAGGCAGTCTGGTTGGGCAACATTTAGATATGGGCATCTTATAACATTAAAAGTAAATCATATTGGCATATGTAGATCTTTTAACAATTTATTTATTTATTTATTTATTTATTTATTTATGATTTTATTTATTCATGAGAGACACGTAGAGAGAGAGAGAGAGGCGGAGACACAGGCAGAGGGAGAAGCAGGCTCCATGCACCGGGAGCCCGACGTGGGACTCGATCCTGGGATTCCAGGATCAGGCCCTGGGCTGAAGGCGGGCACTAAACCGCTGAGCCACCCGGGCATCCCTAATATATATTTTTAAAGTAGGTTCTATGCTCAGCATGGAGCCCAATGGGGGGCTTGAGCTCATGACCCTGAGATCAAGATCAAGAGCTGAGATCAAGAGTTGGGTGCTTAAAACCAACTGAGCTGCTCAGGTGCCTCTAGATCTTTTAATATCTTAAATAAAAACCAGAGAAACATTTATTGAAATGATTAGAGTTAGATTATTATTGGTTTCAACTGCCATTGGAAACTGCTTATTCATTCTGACCTCCCTTCCGTTCTGAAAAATAGAGAAGAAAAGAAATGCTTTGAAGGATTATTTAGAAACTATATTGATCTCTTTTTTCCCCTGTTTCTCAGATCAAGCAATGCAGTATCTTAAGCACAGTTAAAAGAAGTGTATCTTGACCATACTTTAAATAAGTTTAAAAAAAAAAACTGTCCTTGCTGCAACATTTCATACTTTCTTCCTAATTTGGCCCTTTTCATCTCTATAATAATTCATACTCCCTGGAACCAGTGTGTTACTAGAGAAGAGAGAGTACTGAGTTTGTGAGTGTGATATTTATTCCCAAATTTATATCTGTATTCTACACATACATAGTCAACTTCTTGCATTTCAGACTCAAATGCCCAAGATAGAATTTAAAACTTGATCCTCTTGCATCATTTCCTATTTAGTAAATGTCAGAAAGTTGCTATCATCTATTGCTTGTAAAAATCTAGGAGTCAGCTCTGACACCCTCCCTCTTTCTAAAACCCACACCCAATAAGTTGATACTTTGCTGTCATTTTCATCTCTTGATAAACCTTGTATCCATCAACTTTTCATTCTTCACTGTTACTTCTCTCACTCAAGTCACTTAAGCTTCTGTATCTGCATGTGTCCCTCTTCACCCAATTCACACTCTCCTGGCTGCCAACATGAGCATAAAAAAAGCCCTCAACCCTGATAAGGACACTCTTTTATTTAAGAGCTTCCCGTGGTTCCTAGAATTAAAATCAAAACAAAGAAGCAAACAAGCCACTGGTCTTGATATGGTACATAAGGTCCTGGATGAATGGTTCTCAACCCTGACTTCAAAGTATAAATACCTAAGATCCTTTTCTTTGGAACCTCAAGAGAAGTTGATTTTACTTTATCAGTTTTATTTCTCATGCTCCAGGGATATAGTCTGGTTGGTTTAACCAGACATACATGATGGAGAGGACAGGTAGAGGAATAAATAGAATGGGAATTCCCAGAAGATTTTAGAGTGCAAGCAAACCAATCTGTAGGAATTACATATTCGAGCTTGACAAGGTTGGGACTAGAGTCATTGTATAATTACTGTCATGGGTCCCCCTTTATATCACTCAGAGTTCTCTTGAAAAATAGAACCAAGAGGATAGTCATTCATTCATTCATTCAAAGAAATTGGCTCCAGTGATTGTGGGGTCTATGGCAAGTCTAAATTCCGATGGAGGGAACTAGCATATTAGAAACTCCGGAGAGGTTGTAGTTCCAGTCCAAAGACAGTCTAGGAAGCCAGAAAGAGCTGATGTTGCAGATGATGTCTGAAGGCAGTCTTCTGAAGAATTTCCTCTTGCTTGGGTGGAAGAGTGGGCAGGGAGGTGTTCCGCTTTTGGTTGTAACTCGAGCCTTCAACTAATTAGATAAGGCCCACCCACCATGTAGTGGGCGACCTACTTTATTTGAAATTCACTGATTAATTTCAAATCTCATCCAAAAACTCCCCCATGAAACTATTCAGAATAATGTTGGACCAAATATCTGGGCACCGTGGCCCAGCCAAATTGTCACATAAAATCATTCATCACACTGTTTATTTACTTTCCTTTGTGTAACATTTTAATAGACTGCTATAATTAAAGTCAGGGTATATAAGGTGTTATCTGTTAATTTATGAATTATCTGAACAAGAATTACAAGGAAATCTTAAAGGGAAGATTCCTGGACCCCATACAGATTGAGGGAATCAGAACTTGCCTTTTAATAAACATGACAAATCTTTTTTTTGCTTAGTGAAATTTGAGAGTAATATTTTTTTTCTGAAATCATTGAATCACATGGTAGTTATTATTTTCTTGAATTGTTTGGCTTACTATATACACAGGGTGATCAGTGTGCACGCTTTCCATTATCAGGATTGCCCAAAGGAGTTCTCAAGGGCTTGAACCATCAGTTTCACGAAGGATATGAATACAACCCAGGAAAAAAAAATTACACGATGCTTTATATTATTGCTGTGGTTGCATGGAATAGCATCACCTATGGTATTTGCTTGGGGTGGCATTGGAGAATTAACCTTGCCCTAAGTTGCTTTCACTTGCCTTACAGAATTTCTAAATATAATTATAAGAAAATTGTACCTTGAGTCATGTTACATATTCTTCTGAAGAATAAAGACATATGAAAAGAAGCTGTCTTTATTGTCTTTTATATAGTGAATTAGTAAATTTGTATATAAAAGCATTTCCCAAATCATTTCATTGGGACAGTACTTATCTCAAAAATTGGTTCACAAGTCAAAAAGTTCAGTGAATGTTTTATATTGCATTGATTTTTTTAAGAGTTGTGATATACATTAAGGGCTATTAATGCTCTTGAGAAGTTCTCCAGGTTAAAAAAAAAATTGTTCCATTTGTTTTGCTAAAATTGTTTTATCTACAAAACCATATTTTTATATGACATTATTTAATATATTCCTGGGGCATATTTTGGAAGTTGCTAATTTAGCAATTCCTGTCATTAATTACTCATTCAATAATAACCATTTTTGCAATTCTTCTTTGTTCTAGGCAGTATATTATGCTCTGGGACATACAAATATGAACTATATAGAGCTTCTGCTGTAAGGGAAAGCCTGGTTTGGGATTTTCAGACACATAAACGGGTAAATTGCAAAACTATGACCTAGATGTTTAATAGAGGCCCAAACAGACTGTGGCAAGGGATCGAGAATTATATTTTGTCTTCCAGGTAAACGCAGGTTAACAAAATAATGGTTTCGAATAAGCATAACCCTGCTGTGAGAAGTGGGAACAGGAAGAGTTTGTAACAGCAGAAAAGAGACATCAGTTAAAAATGCTTTCAAGGAGATCACTTGGCAGAACTGTGGTGGAGGGGCTTTAGTGTAGAGAGGCTGGTGAGGGGAAGAACAAATGGGAAACTATGACAATATTTCAGATGAGTGATCCTGAGATTCTGGACAAAAGCGATTACAGTGGAATTGAAGAAGACAGGCCAGATATGAGAGACATTCTGAGAAGAACTGATAGGAGAAACCGACATATTGAATATGAGGAAGGAAGGAGGATGGAAGGAGTGTCAAAGTACACCCTAAGATTTGTACCTTAGGATATGGTATGGACGGTAAATCTAATAACATCTCAGAATGCAGAGGAGGGAAAAGAGGTATTAATTTCAAACCTGAACCCACAAAGTTGCCTGGAAGACAACAACATGGACATATCCAACTGGAGGCAGAAATACTGATCTCAAAAGAGATCAGGGTTGACAAATTTGCTTGCAAGTAATCAACCTATAGATAACTGAAGTTGGGACTATGGATGAGAACATTCAGAGGCACATGTAATAAGGAGGAAACAGAAACAGGATGGGAATCTGGCTAAGAGTAATGTGTATAGAGGGGTGCCTGGGTGGTGCACTCTGTTAGGTGTCTAACTCTTGGTTTTGGCTCAGGTCATGATCTTAGGGTCATGAGACTGAGCCCCAAGTCAGGCTCTATATAGGTGATAGGTGGGAGCCTGCTTGACATTCTCTCTCTGTCTCCCTCTGTCATTCCCCCACCCCAAAATAAATAAATAAATCTTTTTTTTTTTTTTAAGTAATGTGTACAAAACTAAGGAACGAGAGCCCTTGGAGAAGGGCTCCAACCAAAAAATATAATTCAAAAACATTCAGGAAAATGAGGATAAAGAAGTAAAAAGTTTCAGGAAATGCACAGAGTTTTGACTTTCCTTATCATTGCTTCTCCTTTGCAGTCTCCTCCGCTGCCGATGTGCTTAGAAATCCTTCTCTAGACATGTTAAATATGCACCAGCATTGTCTTCTATTTGATAGTTTCATATTCTATGTTTAAGTCTTCAATCTAATAGGATTCATTTTAGGGTAAAATGTGGCATACGGGTTAAGCTGATGCCCCTGTTCCACCCAGAAGTTAATTTATCCATCTCAGATATGCATCATTTCAAAATGGTCCCATCAAAACTCTTGCATGTCCTCTGATTCACTTGCTCCAGCTCCGTGACTATTGCTAAGACTAACTGGGGGCCACTTCACCACACAGGCCTCCTGCCTCCTGCCTCCTGCCCTACGGGTTCCTTACTGACACAGAGGAGTAAAAGGTGAGTTTCTGTCCAATGAGGAAATAGGTGTGAATAGCGTTTGTGTGTGTGTGTGCGTGTGTGTGTGGGTGTGTATAAGTGGAATAAATGTCCTTGGGGCATATACTTGACCAAGCAATGACAGACGGTAGAGGGGAAAGCTAAAGATCAATTTTCTGCCTTTGACTTCAGATGATGTGTCACGAGAAGCAATAGTCTACACTGTCTCTCAGAAAATGGTCTCTGAGTTGGAGCAGTCAGCCAGTCAATACAATTCTTGCAGCTTCCACGGACTTTCTCCTTAGCCCCCTTTCCTTTACTCTTGCTGTCTGGGACTAGCCTCCCTAACAAAGGGGTATCCTATCAGTCTTTGCTTCAGGATCTACTTTCCATGGATCCAAAGCTAAGATATTACTCAACGATAACAACAACATTTATTAAGAACCCATTATTGGCTCTCTGGTTTGAAGTTCTTTCATAATCAGATATTAAGTGGGACTCTGGGTATATAATCTGTCCAGTTGAGGTCTCACCAGCTTACTTATTATAGTCACACAACACATTTTAAATATGAGATTTATCAATTCTCTCCACCTTCTTCTTTATTTTCAAAATGCTCTTCCTTTGTTCTGTTAATGCATAACGTGATCCATATACAGTACGAGCATTGTGCAATGTGATCCTTCTTGCAGTTGTGTTCCATCCATCACAAGCCTAGAAGTTATGAGCAATACAATAGTTGGCAAGTCCCTCCATTTCTGAAATGAAGTGCCAGTCTTCTTTGAGACTTGCTCAAATATTACAAAAGTGGTTCAGCCAATACTCTTCCACTGGCCATTTCCAGTTGGTGGTGAGAAAACAAAGAATTATTTGAGGTTTCAAAGGCTGTAATGAGACCTGCTTTGTAAAGAGTTGATGGATTACTATGTGTCCTCTTCACAACTGGCCATGAGGGAACGAGGAAGATAGAGCCAGATGGAAAGAATTTCAAGAGACTATTTTGGGAAGCTTGTCATGGAGTCCCTGGGGCTTGAGGAACACCGGAACAAGAACCTGGATCACACCTAGAAAGTATAATGAGGAGCTATGCCTGATGGACCAGCCCCGGCAGCCAGATAAGAGGCTTTCACTGTGAGCAAGCTGTGCTCGGTGGCACAAAGTGTCGGAGAGGGGAGCTGGCGGTGAGCCACTTTGGAGAGGCTCCCAAGGGTGTTCCTGCTAAGAAAGCAAAGCAGGTGGGCGATGTACTCCCAGGGGTGGGAAGCTGAGGGGGGACTTATGGGCAGCCAGCACCGTCCACCTGCAATTGGACGACACCAGCCAGGAAATTCTTCGGGCTCGCTAAGAAACACTCAGAATCTCTTTAAAAGAGAAAATCTTCAGTCAAAGAGGCTAATGCCCTTGACGTTCAAGTCCTTTGAAATCTCTGTCATGTCATGAATATGAGACAGTGAGAGTCGGGGTGGGGGTGGCAGCAGTGGGCACAGTGAGAGCTGCCGAGGGAAGATGTGGCTCCAGCTGAGGCAGCGCCCGCCTGCACCTCGCAGCTGTGTCCGCCGCACACCGAGGAGACTGTTTTCTCCCTCCAGACTCCTGGGCCTGGTAACGGGTTTTCTACCGTAGCCACGGCTGTGTCTCCAGGAAGACACGTCTGGTCTCATGAGCGCCGGGGCAGGGCGGAGGCCCCACGGCACCGGGGCTTGGGGAGGGTAGGCCGCGCTCTGCCTAGGGACAGTAACTCCCGGGGCTTCCCAGCACAGCTACCCGCAGGGATCCATAGTAACTCCTGGTCCCAGTTTGTCTTGTAAAGAGCAAGGGGGGAGGGACCCACACATCCAATCTTTTGTACGGCAACTAGGCTGGAAGGGCACCTGCTGCACGTGAGCCCCAGAGAGCTACCGATGTCTAGTTCACACAATGTGAAATGACTGGAATATTCTAAGTGGGGCGAGGAATCTGCCCAATTTTCTTAAAGCTTGAAAGAGTAAAGTGTAGGGGCACCTGGGTGGCTCAGTTGGTTAAACGTCTCCCTTTGGCTCAGGTCGTGATCCCAGAGTCCTGGGATCAGCCCCACGCCAGGGAGCCTGCTTCTCCCTGTCCCTCTGCCCCCACTCATGCCCGTTCTGCCTCTCTAGTGCTCTCTCTCTCTGTCTCACTCTCTCAAATAAATAAATAAAATCTAAAAAAAAAAAAAAAGAAGAGAAAGCCTAAGGTGTATGCAATCCCATTCTTGTGCTAACCTCTTGATCCCTGGTGCTTGATGCTCACATTTTCTTTTGCAATTAATGCGCCTTCTGCCGTCCTCATCCGGCTTTTAGGGAATCCCCTGCTGGTGGCTTGTTGCTGTCCAGGTGCAGGTCTAGGTCTGGCCAAGGGACAGGGTCTCTCCTTTGTCCCCTTCTGCCTCCCCCTTAGGAGTGGAAGGGGCCCCAGCAGAGAAAAACAAAACAAAACAGAACAAAAGCCCTCAGGCAGGCGCGCTGCCAGCTGGGCCCTGCCCGAGGGCGAGGACCACGGCCCTGTCCCGGGCCTTTGCACCCCCCGCGCCCCCCCAGGGGGGCTCACAGCCAGGGCCCGAGCATCTGTGGATGCGATGCGATGCGCAGACACCAGGCTTCTTCTAAAACAAGTCCTCCTGGGATCCCTGGGTGGCGCAGCGGTTTGGCGCCTGCCTTGGGCCCAGGGCGCGATCCTGGAGACCCAGGATCGAATCCCACGTCGGGCTCCCGGTGCATGGAGCCTGCTTCTCCCCCTGCCTCTCTCTCTGTGACTATCATAAATAAATAAAAATTAAAAAAACAAAAAAAAAACAAGTCCTCCTGCCCTGTCCTGCCCTGTCCATACTTCACAGGGATCCTGCCCCGTGTGCGGACACCCAACACTTTTCTCCACACAGCCCTGATTGAAACGGGTCATTGTGCCCTTGATTAAGGACACCTGGGGCGCCGGGAGGCGGCCCCAAGACGGGCACCTGCGGCACAGGGGCCCCTGCGTGACCGGGGCCTGTTTGCCAGCTTCCAGGCATGTCTCTTCTTCTCTTCAAAGGAGTGGGTATGTTCATGAAGCCTTCAGGTCCCTCAAGGAATTGATTTTCATCGGGTTGGCCTCATCATTCACCCCAATGCCAGAGAACCTCAGAAGTGGCCGTGGTTTGTGGTGAGGTCGGCATTTCTCCCCGACTCCATCTCCCTTCCAGTTCATCTGTTGAATCCCAGAGAATCATGGAAGATCCACCACACCCCTCAGGGCCCTCGGAGTTCCCGAGCTTTCCTGGGGATCATTAGAAAGGAGGGAAGATCCAAGCTGGTGGGATTCTGTGGCCCGACCCAGCTTCAGTGGGGGTAGATCGGCTTCCATCTGTTTTATTGTTCCTCCTTCTTTCTAAGAATTGTACTTGCCTCTGCCTTCAATCACAGTCCTCGAAGATGCTTAGGATCATGAGTTACTTAGCCCTGGTAGCCATGAACAGTAACCCTGGTATGAGAGCAGCCAATCATAACTTCCTGCAAATAGATGGTGAATAGTATGAGAAACTATTCTGAGAAACATACTCTCCATACAAAATGTTTCTTCCCCCCATATTCTCTTCATAACAGTTATATGAAGCTAATATATTGCATATAAGTGTCCTTGCTTTTGAAAATGAAATTCTCTTGCTCTAGAATGTGTGCATAAAAATGTTTCTCGGGAAATTTTATAGATATGTATATCACTGCTGCATTTTTTGCTTTTATTTGAGCATCCCCTGAAGTTACAGCTTTTCATACTGTTTGAAAGTCATGTAGAATTGAAGTATCAGTGACACTTTGTATAGTACAGCTATTTTGGCTTTAAATAGCACCAATTAAAATGTGCATTACTATGTCATGTGGATTTACTTTCTCAAGTCATTATTTGAGACACTCTGCTAGTGTTTCTCTATACTCATTTGCACAGTTGTTTTGCTGGCCTGGTCTACCCCTATCTCTGAATTTTAAACAGATTTTTTTCAGTTGTGTCATTGAACACAACACAGAACACAATGAAAGGTTAATGGGGAAAAAGATTTGCATCATCTGGTTTGACTTAGGAAAATGTTCTTAAATGAACCCTCAAAACAAAATTAAGAATAAATCAAGGGTCACTTTGGAGTCCCAGTGCCCTCACTGAACGATTCCTGCTTGATTTGAACTTTGATGGCCTAATCCAATGCAAAATCTCTAAGAGGTTTCTCTGTTTTTAGGAGCTATTTCTTCTTGCATATCTTTACCTTTCAGCTCTTGCACCTACAAGACCACCTTGACTTTGCCTTGTATCAAGGTGAGTGGGGATTCCAGGCACTTCTTTGGCATGAAAAGCAATCGTCAGACTGATGAACTCTGGAAAAGACTATCTTGTGGGGAGGGGGTCAGCTCCTAGAGTGGCAGGCTGCCCATCTCAGTGCTAATGCCACTTTGACTCGTTTCTTTCTTCTTCCCTCTAGAACTAACAAGCAATTCTTGAGTTCTTTCCTGGAAATAGTTCCATCCACTCCCAGAATGTCCTAGAGTCTGCCCAAACACTTTCACTTCGTAAGAAGTGTTTGGTGAATGGCTCTTTCATCATTTTCTTACAGAGAAAAATTAAGAAAGGCTTTCTTTTACTCTGCTTCTAGTAGTAGTTTTGTTGTTGCTGAGAATGCATGGGGGCTGTCTTTTTGTTGAACTGCCAAGAAGCCAATTTTGTTCTTAATAAAGGGAAGGACTTGGGGTGAGGTGAGGTGGCGGGGTTAAGATGGTAAGTGGATTTCTTCTCCATTGATAGGCAAAGGCATCCTGAGTAAATAAGGTACTAGTTAAACCACACGAATAGCAGAGCCAGTGTTGGTTCACTTCAGATGCAGCCAACATCAACAGGAGCAAGACAGTGGGAAAGTGTAGGGAATAAAAGCAAACATATTCTTAGTTCTGTTGAGTTGAGTAAACCGAGTACGTATGTAACTTATGACCCTACAACGTTGTAAAGAAAGGTGAAAACATAAGAAATGTTTGAATTAAGTTTTATTTTGTTTTGTTTTTTTCATTTCAGTACACGTCTGTAGTTCTAAAATCATTTGTGGGCTATGGTAAATTAGAAGTTCTCCATGAGGATTTGTTCTTCCGTTAAAGATAATTTTTGAATTGATTTGCTTTTCACTGAACTTGAAAGTATCTTGCGCTGGATATTAGGCTCTATGATTTATTTAGGTTTTCCCATCTAATTCTCACATCAGACTACACCAAAGAGGTGGTAGCCATTTCTATTTTACTTTAATAGTGAGAAAAGCCAAGTCCAGAGACATTAGTCAATTGCCCAAGATCACACAGCTAGAAACTTCAAAGCCAGGGTTCATACTCCAACAATTCTATGGCAGTATCAAAGGTCATACTAGTCAAGATCCTAAAAAAAACATAGTGATTTACATGACTTTGAATTGTGTTTTGAGCATGGTATGTGTCAATATGATTAATAGAGTGGTATGTTAATAGAATGTTAACCCTAATAAGATAGTACCTATTAATTATTCTCCAATATTTACAAGGTATAACAGATTTATAATAGCCTTACAGTTTTACTGATGAATTTGATTAGAATATTTTCATGGTATATGTTGTTGTCCAATGACTGATGCTATGCCTCTTACTCCTCAATGAGTACCCAGAATTGGAACAGGAGACAATATGGGATTTGGGAACAATCAAGGGCCTGAATATCTTAGCTACTTTGTGTATATATTGCCAAGACTTTATCATTGTGTCATTTGGTTTGTTCTGTGTTATCCAAACTTCATTAGTGATTGCAGCCTCCTCTAAAACTGTGGACTCAAAATTCAATTCCAGAAGAAGGAACATTTTGAAACACTGAGCAAGTAAAGAAGAAAAATAAATGACCCTTCTCTTTCAGTATGACTATCTACTTGATAGCAGAGACTCACAAATGCATGTTAATTCTTAACTGGTGGGATCCCTGGGTGGCGCAGCAGTTTGGCGCCTGCCTTTGGCCCAGGGTGCGATCCTGGAGATCCGGGATCGAGTCCCATGTTGGGCTCCCGGTGCATGGAGCCTGCTTCTCCCTCTGCCTGTGTCTCTGCCTCTCTCTCTCTCTCACTGTGTGCCTATCATAAATAAATAAAAATTAAAAAAAAATTCCTAACTGGTTTGCATTAAGTTGTTCAGTTGATATTTTTCTTTCAGGAGAACTAGAGTAGTATTTACTGTGTTGGCTATTGGTAACATATCTAATTTAATGGCCTAATTGAAATGAATTCTGATGTCTACATTGTCCTTCATCTATGTTACCTCTCACAATTGGTATGCAACCTTTTTCTGCCATAGAGGCAGCCTTGTCATTCATTGGTGTTGTCAAGAAGCATAAATAATCACTACGTGACATTTTGACACAGCGTTTATTTAGTGATGTTTGCATTCTGACATTGACAGAATACGTGAGGACATTTCATCAAGGCAGCTCCAGCCTGACGGAATGCAAAAAAGAACATGTGTGTTACTGAAAGCCGGGACTGGGCTCCGGACACTCCCCTCCCCCGCCCTTTTACATCGTTCTTCTCTCTTTCTGCTTGCTAATTGTTACACCTTTATCTTCTGATTTTACAAAAAAGAACTCGCTGAAAGAAATTTCATTCCACGGGTAGAGAAAATCAACTCATTATTTGGTCATCTCACAGCATATTTCTCTTTCTTTTTTCATCTTAAAGCAAAAGGAAACTTGGTGTGAAACAAAAACAATATTGCTATGTCAGTGTTGAACAGCAGGCATCTTCTTTATGTTCTGTGCATAATAGAGTACTAACACCCATCCACTCTCTCTAACAGAAAAATTCACTAATCTAAGAAAATTTGTCAATCATCTCAGCTCTGTTTGGCTTTCCGATTAGTAGATAAAGATGAAAGAGGGAAAAGAGTGGCTTTGGAGAATCATTACTTTTAATTATCACTCCGACACCAAGATATTTCTAGAGCCCCGGTATTATCATCAGTAGATAGAAGGTCATACTCAATAGGGAGAAGCGCCCTATGCACAAGTTGCATGAAATTCTTACTTTTTCCCCCTAATTTTTACTTTCAGATCAATTTTGAACCATTGCTACTTACCCAACTGGAAACCTAAATGGCTTTAAGCATCTACTTTGTCGGCTGGAGGGGGACCTGCATGAGAAGGAAGTGGAGGCTTCATGCACTGCCCCTCCACCTCCAAACTGATCCCCAGGCCCTCCTCGGCCGTGCGCGGGCCGCCTGGCTGCGGGTGGCGGCTGCGGAACCGCTGACGGGGCGAGTCCACACTGTCCTCTCGCCGGGTCACTCTAAGCAGTTATCTGTGCCTGAGGGAAAAGGTAAACCACAGTTTTTGAGAGTTTTTCCTGAATAAAAACTAGGAGGAAACCTAGAAATAAGCCCGCACAAAAGTGACGTCTGGTTTCCAGCGGTTATTGTCTTTATTTCTGTACTTCTTGTCCCTCCGTCTCCAGGGACAGACGACGCGGAGCAGGTGGCGGGGCGGGGCAGGTGGCGGGGCAGGTGGCAGGGCAGGTGGTGGGGCAGGTGGCAGGGCAGGTGGTGGGTGGTGGGTCAGGTGGCGGGGCAGGTGGCGGAACAGGTGGCGGAGCAGGTGGCGGGGCAGGTGGCGGGGCAGGTGGTGGGGCAGGTGGCGGGGCAGGTGGCGGGGCAGGTGGTGGGGCAGGTGGCGGGGCAGGTGGCGGGGCAAGTGGCGGAGCAGGTGGCGGGGCAGGTGGCGGGGCAGGTGGTGGGGCAGGTGGCGGGGCAGGTGGTGGGTCAGGTGGCGGGGCAGGTGGCGGGGCAGGTGGCGGGGCAGGTGGTGGAACAGGTGGCGGGGCAGGTGGCGGGGCAGGTGGCGGGGCAGGTGGTGGGGCAGGTGGCGGGGCAGGTGGCGGAGCAGGTGGCGGGGCAGGTGGCGGGGCAGGTGGCGGGGCAGGTGGCGGAGCAGATGGCGGGGCAGGTGGCGGGGCAAGTGGCGGAGCAGGTGGCGGGGCAGGTGGCGGGGCAGGTGGCGGAGCAGATGGCGGGGCAGGTGGCGGGGCAGGTGGCGGAGCAGGTGGCGGGGCAGGTGGCGGGGCAGGTGGCGGAGCAGATGGCGGGGCAGGTGGCGGGGCAAGTGGCGGAGCAGGTGGCGGGGCAGGTGGCGGGGCAGGTGGCGGAGCAGGTGGCGGGGCAGGTGGCGGGGCATCGCGGCCGTGTCCCTCCGCTGCGCCGCGGGTTTGGGGGCTCTGCCTTCCTTTCTTCCTTCCTCCCGTCCTTCCTTCCCACTCTGTCCCTTCTTTTTACCTCTTTAAATTCAGGTAAATTTAAATTGATTCATTATATTATTGATTCATGGAACAGTGAGGAGACACCGTAAAGGCAGACGTCCTAGGGCTCAGGCCCACTTCCCCGGGGGGTGCCTCCCACGCGGCGCCCGACAGGTCCCTCGGCGGCGCGTCCCTAAGCGGCCAAGGAGCGCGGGCCCCAGGTGGTCCGAGGGCCCGCTTTGCCCTCCAGCGCAGGGCCTCCCGCACATCCCCGCGCGTGGGCCGGGCGGTGGGGGGCGGTGGTGCCCGGGGCGCGGCCCCCTGCTCACCGCCGCCGCCCCCAGGAGCCGCTCCCCGGGATCCAGGCCCCCGCGGCTCTAGCCCGCGGCTGGGCGGTGACCGGGGCAGGCGGCCCCCGAAGCCCGGCGCGGTCGTGCCCCTTGCGAGCCGCGCTGCAGGCCGCGACCCGGGGCCTCCCCCCCGACCGCGGCCGCCCGCGGCCCCTCCAGGGCGGGGAGACGCTGGGTCGTGGGCGCTCCGCTTCCGGGACAGCCCGCGGCGCGCACCGGGCGGGCGGCGGGGTCAGCGCCCGGGGCAGGGCCGGGGTCTCCGGGCGCCGCTGTCCCGGCCCCGCACCTGCTCGCTGTGGCCGAGGAGGGCGCGGGCCTCGCACCTGCGCCTGGGCCGGCCGCGGGCCATCAGCACCGAAAGGAAGGTTCGGGCTCCAGCAGGTGCGCGGGATTCAGGAGAACCTGAAGACTCAGACAGACGCTGTCCGGCCGTCGGTCGCACCATCCCAGTGCGTCTGCGATTGGTGACAAACCTTCAGGCTACACCGACAGGCTCCACCTCTCTCCCCGCGGCCCCGGTCACCGCCCACGGCCCCTCTCCCAAGGCCTGCCTCCTGCCGGGGTGCCCTCCCGGAGAGGCCTGCGACCCCCCCGCCCCCTCCCACGAGCAGCCCCGAGGGCCTGCCCTCTGAGAGAAGCCCCAGCCCGTGACAGCTCCGTGGCCGTCAGGCCAGGCCACCCCTGCCCGATATGACACCACTCTACTGGGTGACCTTTGCCCGCGAGCCTCCCCCAGGTCGGCCAAGACTTGATCAAACTGGCATCATAGTCTGCGTCTCTCAACTCAGATTTGCCTCCTCTGGCCTTTCCTTGGTGTCCCATCAGCACCGCAGCCTATGGGCACCTGCTGCTTCGTCCTGCTCCTTCCCTTTTATCTGTGCTGGATGTTGCCCTCTAAGGAACCTTTTACCTCCCAGCTTGGCCTTAGTATCTGCTTCCAAGATAAACTGTATTGACACAATCTGTCCATCTGTTTTACAATTTAAAAATAGAATTACAAAATTTGCCCTTTTGTTTTCCAATCTTGGAAAATGATCCCAATCTTTTCTGTATTTACCCACACAGAAAAGTAGAATGAAAAATCTACTCCACCAACTCCAAAATGCTACTGGTTATATTTTTTTTTCCTCCAGAATTTTAGTCCGCGTTTCCAAGGCTCCATAAAATGAATACAAATTATTTCTCCTGCTAGAAACCTTGTCATTAAAAATAAATCTGCAGATTTCTAAAGTCATTTGGACTCAGGTGACTTAATGCTCAGCAACATGTAAGCAATGCCAGTTTAGTAGGTTTGGAAAATTCACATTAGCTAGAGCAGTGTTTCCTTAAAAGAGTTGTTTCTCTGAATGCTGACAGCAATCCTCTTCCTTCACGTGCTTGCCACCTTGTATTAATTATTACTGTTCTTGTTGTCGTTAATGGTTTTGTTGGTATGATGTTGTCTTAATTTATGACCTGTACAGTCCTTGGCATGGGGCTAGGCACATGGTTTGTGCATGTTGAGTGTTGAACTAAGCAACTTTCTTGCACATATTTTGATATCTGGGACCTCGCTGATGTTCTCAGGGGAGAGATCCTTAGAGATAGAATTTCAACTCACATGGATAAGGATGGGAATTTGTCATTTTTCCTTGATGCTCTGCCAATAAACCCTTGGGGCCGATAGAATAATAATTATTATTTTTTTAACAGATGTTGAGTTCTGGAAGGCTCTTTTAAAAGGCCTTATTCTTTTATAAACCAGAGTACTCCCATGTACAAGAGTAAAGAGGGGAGTAAAGAGAAGTTTAAATCAGGAAAACCTTGTTAAATAAATGACTTCCAAGTGACAATGGCGTTTTGCCTTTCTCCAAATCCTCAGGCAGAGGCCAGGGTTTGGAGCCAAGATCAAGGGCTAGATGAGTCATTGCCATGGCATGGCAGTGCTTCTCTAGTCCCTAGTCTGCACAATCAAATCTCCAACTGATTTCTCCTTTTCATTTTTTCCCCTTTTTTTGGCAAGAGAGAAAATAACTTCAGTATTCTTTTTTTAGGAGGGTTAAAAAAAAAAAAAGTAACACCATTCTATTGCCAAAAATTGCATATAGAATTTCAAAGGGTGACCTCTTCCCAGATATAGCAGAACTTATGGTGGCAACGGAATGTGTCACCTTTTGAAGCATAAGCACTTCAGATCCCCAGGCCTGCCCATGTCTTCATTGTACTTTGGAGAACGGTAGGATCAGGAGTAAAAGGATATTAAATACAATGTCATTTTCACCTGAGAGTAATTAATGTTTCTGGCCATGCAGACTGTCACATGGTGGGAGTCACAGTGGCAATAAGTAAGTGACGAGAAGAAGGACCCAGGTATACGGAGATGTTCAAAGCCTTGCTTTTTTCACAGTTGGCCGATTAAGTCATTTTTAGAATTTGGACTTCTCAGGGGCAGAGGGTTTTTTTTTTTTTTTCCTTTTACATTAAATATACTCTTCCCTACACCGTTCAGTTACATAATAGGGTGAGCGCATGTGCAAAGTCATGTCTTTTTAGTATTAAGACACAGAATCACATCCTTCATTTTTGGACTTATAGTTATTCATGATATTACTAATTCTGGACACAGCAAATAAGATATTGCCAGAGGTACTTTCTGGGCAGAATAAGTAGGAAGCTTGTTCTTAACGGAGTTTGTTGTTAAATATAGCCTTGATTCCCCTTGCCTGCCTCCCCTCCCCAGCCCCCAAACGGTATGGGAGTCTGTTTATAATCCACCACCTTATCTTTAAATGTTAGACTCCGAACCACTGTGTATTCTGTAGTTACAGTTTCCCGATTTTTCTGGCCTTGTGGCCTTGACGGAAGCTGTGTGCCTCTCCTTCCTTTGACCCACTGTTGGCGGTGTTTCTACTTGGGCTCATCAGACAGCACCTGATTAGGTGGCCTTCTGTCATCTATCCCCCACACACCCGGCCTGGCCTCAGCACGGCGGGGCTGGCTGCCCTCCAGAGCAGCATCATGGAAGCAGCTGTCCTGACAGGGGAAGATGAGTTTGGTTCATCTTTAAACATTTCCAAGGAGTTGGACTCAATGTCACAGACAGGTCAAAGGCTCCGTCACATTTAGAGTGTGACATGACGGCATCCTGAAAAATATGTAACTTATCAGGCAGTACCGTCGCTCTAAGAGAATAAGGACCTTGAGAATGGCCAGACGTGTTTTGAAATCCCTGCTCCACCATCTTCCGAGCTATGTAAATACTAACCATAAAATTCCAAACACATTGCCTGACACAGAATAGTAGGCTAAGCAAATTTTGTTTTCTCTCTAAGATTTTATTAATTATTTACCAGGAGCAAGGAAAGATTGGAGATCCAGGGTACCAGGTAGTATCAAAATATTAAGAGGGGGATACTCAGGGTGCTTGCCATTGTATAGGGGAAATCTTGGTGAATTTTGAGCTCAGGTACAGATTAGAGGGTAAAAAAAAAATAAATGCCACATTACAAATCTAGGGGAATGAGAATGCAGAGAAGAGAGAGAGACAGAAGGAGGTAGGGGCACTTGAAATAAAAGCTGAAGAAATTCTTCCCTTCCCTACAGGATAGTGATGATGATTTGGACCTTTCAGAGATAGAAAAGGGGATATTTACGTGACAAGAAAGAAGTTGAGCAAGTGAAGTTAATGCAGAGTTAGGTCTGGGAAGCAGCTAGGAGCCAAAGTGGGCTGGAGCCGAGCCCACACTAAGGGAAGGTAGGAGGTAACTGTAGAAAGACAGGTGAGGCCACATGTGGAGGGCCTTTGCTCTCACCCTGGAGGAGGCAGGCGCACAGCAGAGCGCAAGGAGAGTCCAGGCCGGGCACCTGGAGGGGAAGGCAGGACACCGACTCCGCAGCTGCGCTGCTCCGGCCTCAACCTCCAGGTTTCCACTCATCAACTCTGGGCCACTGGGCCACTTTCTGTTCTCTTTCCAGCTTCAACGTGCTGCTTCGGTTAATAAGAGGATTAGACTAGACCATGTCTCTTGAAGTATAAAGCTATCTGTCTATAAATTTGGTTGTTGAAAAATGGCAAAGGTTTTTCATAGAGAAGTGTTTTTTGAAAAGTAGGAATGCATGAAAGTTTGGAAATGAAATCATCAAATGACATAATCTGAGAACTCCTCGGTCTCCATTCCACTGCTAAGCTTATATGATTCTAAGGAGGTAGATCTAGTGACACTGAGACACGTTGAAGGAGTCAAAGACTGGAGACAAGAAAATCGTTTGACTTGGGGCTTAAAATGAAATAGGGATTTGAAGAAAGTAACATTTTTTAGGGGGGGGGCAATCATGAGAGAGAGCGCAGCAGTACAATCAAAAGGACTTGGCAGCTCGGTGAATAGCAGCTCCAAAGCTAACAAGCACAGAAAATAACGCTTTTTAAAAATTGATGCATTCTTTTATATTAAATCGTATAGTTAATTTAGTGAGGACTTAATTCAGTATTGCTCAGAGAGTTTCAGGGTATGTGGAGTTTCTAGCCATGCAGAGTGCTACATTTGCTACAGAATGGCACGTTTGTTGCTGAGCCCACAGATATCTGCGGTGGGTGGGCCGGGGGTGGGGGGTGGGGGGTGGGTGGCTGGTAGGGTCCCGGCCCTCCGCCCTCGGCCCTCGGCCTAGTAGTGACCAAGACAAAGTTCTCGCTCCCGTGGAGCTGGCGCGCCAGGGCTGCTGCGATGCAGGGGCGGAGAGACAACACGCAGCCAAGGAAAACCCGCTCAGGAAAATGACCGGAGCGGCCTTGACCCGGGCGCCTGGGGGCGGCCCAGGCCTCCCTGCCCTGGGTGCATTGGGGCTGACAGCGCCGGCAACCGGCAACAGCAGGGCGAGAACACTCCAGAAAGGGGGCACGTAGGGCCGAGGCACAAGGCTGGGGATCCTTTCTGCCCTGTGGGTTTCAGCAGTTGGAAGAAGGCAGCCGGGCAGGGCAGGGGCTCGGGGAGGGGTCGGCAGGAGACGGGGAGCCCGCGAGGAGCCGCAGGCCCGGCCTCGCCCGCGCTCCCGCAGCGCCCGCGTGACGCCCCGCACAGCCCGCGGGCCACTGGCAGCAGCGCGGGGCAGGGCCAGGCCGGCCTCGGACAGGCGTGGGCTCGCGCAAGGCCGCACGTGGGTGGCGGCAGGCCCGGCGCCGTCCGCTGTCCCTGGCCGTCCCTGCCAGCCCGGGAGGGCCGGTCCCGGGCCTGCTACCCGAGCCTGCAGGGGCCGCTGCGGCGCTCGGGGCGGGGGGCGCGGCCGCCGGGGCCCGGGCCGGGGCCGGGGTCGCCTGCAGCGGGCGGGGCCCAGCGAGCTCGGGGGCGCCGCCCGGCCCCGCGCCCCGCGCCCCGCGCCAGCTCCCGTTCGCGCCCGCGCCCGCGCCCTCCGCTCCCTTGACACCGGGGCCCGAGGCGCCCGGGGAGCGGGTCCTGGGTCGGGGGCGGAGGCTGCGGGAGGCTGCGCGGCCTCCGGCGGAGCCGGGCGGCGGGGAGGGAGCCGCAGCGGCGGGGGCGCCAGGCCGGCCTTGCTGCCCCCTCCCAGCCCCACGAGCCCCGCGGCGCCGCGGTCAGAGGCCGGTGGAGCCCCGGCCCGCGTCCTGCCCGCTGCCCGCCTCCGGCCCCGGGCTCCGGCCGCGCCGCTCCGACCACAGCCGGGGGGACCGGGGCGCGGGCGGCGGGGCGCGGGCTGCGGGGCTCGGGCTGCGGGCGGCCCCACGCGCCCCCACGCGCCCCCACGCGCCCGCCCGCCGTCCCGGCCGAGCCGCCGCGCGCCGAGGGGCCGGGCCGGGGCGGGGCGGGGGCGGCGCCGGAGGCGGGCGCCGGAGCACGCGGAGAGCCCGAGCGCCGCCGCCGCGGACCGCAGCTCTGACGGGCAGCTCGGCTGGAGCCCTGCAGCGCCCGCGCCCCGGAGCCTCAGCCCCGCGCCGGCAGAGTCCGGGGGCGGAGCCGGGCGCCGGCAGAGCGGGGTGAGCACCGCGGCGGGGCGCCGCCTCCTGCCCCTCGGCCGCGGGCGCCGGGCCCTGCGAGCGGCGGGGGGCCAGGGGCGCCGGCAACTCTGCGACGCGGGGCGCGGGGCGCGGGGCGCGGGGCGCGGGGCGCCGAGGGCGGGGAGGCGGTGTCGCACCGGCCCGGCGCCGCGCCTCTGGGCGGGATTTTGGCCCCAGGACAGGAGGCGGCGCGGGGCGCGGGGCGCGGGGCGCGGGGTCTGGGCGCCGGCGAGGTGGCAGGCGCGGGGCCTCGCCTGCGGAGCCGTTAGCTTCCCGAGCGGGCGCGGGAGCCGCGGGAGCCGCGCGCGGGGGGCAGGGCCGGGGCGAGGGGGGGCGCCCGGGATGCCGGGGGGGCGGGGGGGCCGAGCCCGGGGACGCCGCGAGCCACAGCCGCGCCGGGCTTCCTGGGCTCCGCGTCCGTCGTGCGGCGAGCGCGGGAGGACACTTGCGCTCCGGGGCTGAGCGCGGAGGCAGCGCCGCCCGCCCGCCGCCGCCGCCGCCGCCCCCGCCCCCGCCGCCTTACGGGGCCGGTGCGCAGCGCCCGCCGGCGCCTCCGCTTCGCGCTCGGACTCTGGCTCGCCCCTCCGTATTATGTCTGCGCTCCGCAGGAAATTTGGGGACGACTACCAGGTAGTGACCACCTCGTCCAGCGGCGCGGGCTTGCAGCCCCAGGGGCCGGGCCCGGGCCCGCAGCAGCAGCTTGTGCCCAAGAAGAAGCGGCAGCGGTTCGTGGACAAGAACGGCCGGTGCAATGTGCAGCACGGCAACCTGGGCAGCGAGACGAGCCGCTACCTGTCGGACCTCTTCACCACGCTGGTGGACCTCAAGTGGCGCTGGAACCTCTTCATCTTCATCCTCACCTACACCGTGGCCTGGCTCTTCATGGCGTCCATGTGGTGGGTGATCGCCTACACCCGGGGCGACCTGAACAAAGCCCACGTCGGCAACTACACGCCCTGCGTGGCCAATGTCTACAACTTCCCGTCCGCCTTCCTCTTCTTCATCGAGACCGAGGCCACCATCGGCTATGGCTACCGCTACATCACCGACAAGTGCCCCGAGGGCATCATCCTCTTCCTCTTCCAGTCCATCCTGGGCTCCATCGTGGACGCCTTCCTCATCGGCTGCATGTTCATCAAGATGTCCCAGCCCAAGAAGCGCGCCGAGACCCTGATGTTCAGCGAGCACGCGGTCATCTCCATGAGGGACGGGAAGCTCACGCTCATGTTCCGGGTGGGCAACCTGCGCAACAGCCACATGGTGTCGGCGCAGATCCGCTGCAAGCTGCTCAAGGTAGGCGCCCGGGCAGCGCGCTGCGCACCCCGCCCCCGGCGCGGGCCCCTGGAGGCGGCCGGGAGCCGCAGGGCCGCGAGGGTGGCGGGAGCACAGCCCGGGGGCGCTCGTCCCCGGGCCTCCCCGGGCCTCCCCGCGCCTCCCCGCCCCCCCGCCGCTCGCCCTGGGCCCCTGCCTGCCCGCCCCGCCGAGGCTGAGCGGCGCCCCCGACACCCGGCGGCTCTTGTTCAGAAGAAATAGGTGCCGAAGTCCCTTAACTTTCACTTAGGGCTTTGCCTTACCCCGCCCCCCCCCCCCCCCCCCCCCGGGTTAGCAGGTGCATCTCCTGGGTAGGCCCCGGAGCCCCAGCTGCAGGGCCGCCGTTCGGACCAGCGCAGTGACCTGAGAAGTAGCCAGGGGGGTGGGAGACACACCTGGTTCGTTCAGATTTTTATTCTTTTACTAAATATTTTCTAGAGAAGTATTCTGGGAAAGCTTGAGTGCTTTTTCTCTAGAGCCTCTTGTTGATTCTATTCTTCATTGCCAGTTTCTTTCTTTTTTTTTGTTTTAATTGCCAGTTTCTATGAAGCCTTTGTCGATCACAGATTTCACTTGAAGCTTCTCCGCGTCCGTTTAAGAAAATTGCTTCTTAGCCCCGCGTGTCGGTGCACAGCGCGCGGCACACGGGTGGGGTCCCGCAGCCGGGGGCGCCGCCCCGAAGGGCGCCCTGCACACGGGAGAAGCCCACGCTGCTGCTCACTCACCCGCCCAGAGCCGGGGGATGAGAGAGAAAAAGTTCAGTCCTCTCTCGTGTGTCTCTTACAATTCAAACTTTTTTTTTTTTTTTTTTTCCAATTCGACTTTTTGAGGCATTTGCCTCAGGTAGTTTTCAAACATTCATAAATCGAAAGAGATGACCTCAAGTGAAATCTTAAGAATGTATCTGAGATTGCATAGAGAACGACAGCCAGATTTAGAATTTAGCATCAAAAAAAAAAAAAATGAAAAGCTGATGAATATTGGAGATTTTTGCCTTCGAAATTTCAGTGCCACTCTGCAAGTGTATTGTTTTACACTGCCCTGACTTACGTTGCAGTTAAAAGTGCTTTTAAAAAGTTTGGCTCCTGTGTTATTTTCATTATTTATTTATAAGATCTTGCCCTAATCATTCCTCAATCATGTCGCTCAACAAAGTGTTAGAATTACTGTATCTCAGTTGTCCCGTCACTCCACATGGTACACTATAGACGGTGAAAACCACTAACTTCTGTATAGCTTAGTGGCAAATTTTCAGCTGAGTTTTGATGTGCATGTTCATTAAAACAACTGTGAAAAAATAATCTCAAATCATGTTCTTCATAATTAATTTCAATGTGCTGTATACTAGTTCTTATTTAACTTAGCATATTGTGTTTTTGACCATTAATTGAACTGAGTCGTTTGGATTAGGCTAGGCAGCTGTGTTGTAGACGTGTCTGTTGCATGGGTGTCAGCTGTATGTGCCTGTTTCTATGAATAGATCAAGATAGATAATCTCTCTGTAAGGTAGGCCTGTGTGGAAGACAGGAACACCTCATTAATGTAGTGCAGACATCCCTGTCGGGGAACTCACGCTTACATGTCACTTTGAGATTCTTATTGAAGAATAGTTTACCACATGGATTGAATATTGGAAAAATAAAATTAGCCCTTAACGGTCGTTTATTGCTGTTCCCTAGTTTTTCAAATATATAAAGTCAGTAATTAAAAGAAGTATCTTTTGAGACAACATCTTTTAGATGTTCCTAGACTTTATTGAATTGTGGTTTAACAAAGCCGGAAAAATTAGAATTAATGTACATATCAGTTTTGTGTTTGTGTGTTTTGTTTTGTTTTGTCTTTACAAAGGTACAATGAATCTGGAGTATCCAGTCCAACAGTGGTGCAGGACACTGATAATGATTTTTAGGGAAAGGCCATGTACCACATATACATATACCGTAAGGAGTGTCCTGATTAAGAACAATATGAGATTTATGGTGCTGACAGATTCGGAGCAGGGTGCTATATATAACACAAGGTGATAAAACAATCTCTAATTAAAAGAATGTATATATAAAAAAAAGAATGTATATAATACTGATAAAATTCTTTGCTTTTGATTTGTTAGAAGATGTCAGTGGTAGGAGTAAAAAAAAAAATTGACATGTGGTGTCAATTTATATTTAAACAAAATTATGGTGAAATGATGTCCTGCTCTCTGTGAAATGAGAGCTTGGCCAGTGGCAGCTCTTTGGCCAGCCAGTTCATCATGCAGCTTGTTTTCCTGTAGCCACAGTAATTAAAATGAATTCTCATAGTTCTTGTCATTTCCTTAGACTTCATTAAAAAGGAGTCCTGTTGTACTAGGGAACTAATAACATTCACAGAATTAGAGGGGAGATTTACCTTTAATAAGTTACTCTTAGGTTCTCTTAGGGACTGAGATTGAAGTGACCTAAAACAGCCAACTGTATTTTGAAAGAAGGAGCTAGCTGTTCCATGGAATAAGTAATACGTAGAATGTTTTGATACCGGTCTTCTTGTTAAATATTGTTACCCATATTTAGTTTCCTCTTTTAAGCCTTGTTTGGCATTTTAAATATAAGGTTGAAATATTTTTAATAAAGAAATATTTGGAATTTAATGGCAATAAAAACAATATCCAATGATAACAGTTATAGTCTATGTTCTTCCTATTATCTAATTTAATTTCATTTATATTTTCCTATGGTTTACTTATTTTTTGAATAAAAACTTATCTATCAGTATTGATGGAAGAGTCTTACTTAATGATTATAAAGTATTTTCTGTTCTCGGGAAGACAGTAAGAATGTGGATATGGTTTTCTTATCCTTGCTACTATGAATTTTCATGCATATTTCTTGAATTCTCTAAGTTTTGATAAAAGTTTTTTTTATAACTTCCTTATTTTTAATTCTGTTATTGACTTATATGAAAATAATTATTTTTTAAGGAATCTCTACAGCCAGCATGGGGCTTGATCTCAGGAGCCTGAGATCAAGAGTCCTATGTTCTACCTCCTGAGCCAATCACGCACCCCTGTGTGAATGCAGATTTTATTTCAACTCTCTTCCTGTCTTTCAAGCCTGCAAATACTGAAATGAATTTTGATATTCAAATATAGTTCTTCCAACTTTATGTCTGAAGTGGTCAGATTTTTTCTGCTCAGAGATTAAAAAAAAATCAGATTCAGTAAAAATTAAAGGATACAGTTGGAAGTTATTCTTTGAAATTTGTAATTTTATTATAATTATAGCTTAGAAAATGCTTTTAAAATGAGTATTCTTTCTCTTTTCCTCTTCTCATCCCCATATTGAGGTTTTATTTGGGCTTTTAACTTGTTTTAGTTATCTTCTTTTTAAAAATTCTAGATATAGGAACCAATGAATAGCGTGTTCATGTTAAGTTATTGTATCATCTAGCTGCAAGTTTTAATAAAAATGCCTGAGACTTGAGGCTAATGGCTCAAACTCTGGACCTTGTAATTTAGCGGTAGGCTTAAAGGATTTGGAAATCTCAGTCCGACTTTCTATAAATCTAACACAAATGGTTGACTGCCCTAGATGTACATCTTGTTAAGGAAGATTTAAATAATCTTTCTTGATACACTGCTCGGGAATTTACAGGCTTATTATCCAGAGGCCATCATGGACTTATATAGGCACACAAAGTATATTTACATAAAGAAAATTTAAAATCAATTATTGCTGGATCCAGATTTTGAAATATAGAAGTAAGGATAACTTTTTTCATGGAAGTATAATTGTACTTCTTCATATTGTTACTCATAGCAAATAATTTTCTTTCCTAGGAGTGCAGCTCTGCAGCCCTTAATTTTCACTTATTGAAAGGCAGTTGGTGTGCAGTCACCTTCTGATGTATCATATATATTCTTTTTGTATTCATGTCTTGTATTTTCTATTTATATGGATACTCAATTTGGATGTTATCTGGTTTCCCCATATGAATGTCAGCAAGTGCAGATGCAATAAAAGGCAAACTTATTATTTTTAAAACCAATAAAGTCTCCATCTCCTTCATGTGTCCTAACCTTATATTAATCCTTTAACCACAGTTATTTCTGGACCACATGATTCCTGATTTTTTTCATATACTTATTTGTTATCGCTTCATACCATGCACTGAAATGCAGTTAGGTGTTTGATTTTGTGTTACTTTATTTTGTAGGATTGATTCTTTTCACCAATTGGTCTTGGCCAATTTAGTTTTGATACTAGTTTTGATAATTAGTTACTTCCGTTTAAAAGTAAGTCCACAAGTGGATGCCTAATAATAAACATACCTGTTCTTAGTATCATACAGGCTGTCAGTAAAAATATTTAAGGAGGAGTGCACAGGTGGCTCAGTGGGTTAAGCATCTGACTCTCGATTTCAGCTCAGGTCATGATCTCAGGATCGTGAGATCGAGCCCCAGGTTGGGCTTTGTGTTTAACATGGAGTCTGCTTGAGATTCTTACCCTCCCCCTGCCTCTCCTCCCGTTTGCACCCTCTCTCTCTCTCTTTCAAAATAAAAATAAATTTAAAAAAATATTTCAGGAGCCTGAGACCGAGTTCCCCAGAACTCTTAGGGCTAGATCCTGTTACGGTTGGTGATTTATTTCAGGTGGATTCATTATGTCTTTAAAGAGAAAGCACAGTTCCTACTTAGTCTAGCTTTGCCTTGTTTGACACGAGGACAGTTCTCCAATAGGTACAGAACTTTTTTAAATATAGAATTTTCATTCTTTTAAAAAACAGTAGTAATATTTTTTAAAAATGTTTGTTATGGTTCCCGAAAAATATGGGGTGGCTTGTGTTCCAGGGAATACAGTGTGAACAGAAATAAGGGACATAAAGACCCACAAATAAACAGCAGTAGGTAAGAACAAATGATAAAGAGAAATAAGGAAAAGCATTTGATGGATTTGAGGGTGTTTGGTGAGTAGGAGGGAAATGTGCACGTAGGGTTACAAATCCTGTCCACGGTTATTATAAATTCCATAAAAGGCCCTCAGGGAATTATAAAGCTGTTCTTTCATTTCAATAGTGTAAAAGCCTCACACAACTTAGTACAATATAAACTACATTCCATTCTATAAGGCACTTTCTTTTCATAAAAAACAAACATTTTTATGGGATGATTATCTTAGCATTACATTTTTTTATTTTAGACTTGATGTTGGTCATATTTTATCTGAGTATTGACGGAATTTCAAGCTCATGGAGTCAAAGGAAATGTACAATTTAATTATAGACAGCCCACATAAAATTTTGGGTTCATTCTTTGCAATACCTGACTTGAATTTTGGTCTGAGTCCCAAAACCATTGCCAGAACAGCTTCAAGCCACAGGGCATTTTTGCTCATTCTAGTACCTGCTTTCGACTTATTTCCTAATTTTAGCTTGCAGATAGCATTCCAGCCTCATTTCATTTGTGATTTTCTTTGTGACTTCAGCATATATTCAACACACACACGCACACACACACACACACACACACAGTCTCTCACATACTGCACATTTAAAGAGGAGAAATGAAATCACAGATAAATGTAAAGTGATGGGAGTTGGTAGGCAAGAAGGGCTTGCCCTCTCTTCTTAGTTTCCTTTCCTGTCTTTTCCTGTCCTTTCCTCTGGCCCTCAGCACCCTTTTCCATTGGACACTTCTGGGAGGTGGTGGGGGTATAGGACAAGGCTTAGAATATGATGGAGGAACATCTCATGAATCAGATGGTAGTAATTAAATGTTCTTTTCAGAATTCCCCTAGCCTCCCTCCGAGCTAGGAAAGAGCACAATGGTTATAATTAGAACGCTGTTATGGGTTAGAGAGATGGGAGAAAGGCTGCGCAGAGATTGATTGTATTGGTGGAGTGTGTTCCTGTTGAATGAATGTGGACAACTGGTTGCAAATCTCACAGGAGGAGGGTGGCCAAGTGAGGATCTGCTGATGCCAGAGCCATTCTGAATGTGCATCCCAGAGGGGTGTGTGTGTGTGTGTGTGTGTGTGTGTGTGTCTTTGGACATGTAGTCCGTAGTCTTTCATCTGTAATATGAAAGCTATTTGTCTATAAAGTCCATGACATTGATAGTCCCTTCCAGGCATCTGTGACTTTTGAATCTTTTTCCACCTTTAGTCAGAATTTGTAATTGATTATCTGGTAGGCCTCTTTTAGACTTTAAGGAAGTTCAGAGTCATTTGATATTAGCTGCTTGTTTGAAATCAGTACATGTGACTCTAAGATGAGGCATAAGTCCCAAGTTTTACACATATACACATTTACATGTCATTAAAATGTATATAAACAAAATACTACTTTTAAATAGCAGTATTTTTATAATGAAGAATAATTTAGAAATTATTGCCACATCCTAAATTCTACAAAACCATTTCAAATATCGATGTTCTACTTCTAATTTTTTACACAGTAACTTTAAATAAACTACGAGCCTTAGATTTCTTTGATTTTTTTCTTATTTCCCAGAAATTGCTATAATGCTATCAACCAGAAAAGCTTTAAAATGGCAGAAAGGTCCTTATTTCTTTCCCCAAATTCCATACAATTGAAAATAAAGATCGTATGGGGATCATTCTCAGGTCCTAGTGTTTTAGGATTGTTTTCTAAATTTTTAAGAATTACCAATTTTCCACGGACTCTTTTGTTTTTGTACCTCCTTCTTACTTTCTTATTCATTCAGTCATTCTATGATCCTAAATGGTTATTTCATCAAATTAAGCCAGCCTTAGTTATCAGATTTTCAGAAATGTTAATAATTTACTAGCATCAATCTAATCTATGGCAATTATTTTGAATTATTATGGATCTTGACCATATCTGTTTATGCATTTTTATCTAGGAAATGGTCATGATTTTTGCATTCCCTAATTCCCTTTGGGATTAGGAGGCTTATGGAGCTAAAGGAGATAGTGTGGACTATCAGCACACTGCTCTGTCAGTGAAGGATTTCTTCTTATGTCATAATTCTTAAGGTGACATAATAAGGAAAGGTTAGCTTGATTTTTGTCTACAGTTTTTTTGCTTGTTATCAAAATTCCTGGATGAAATATGGCAATTGATAGCTGAATAAGAAAACTAGAAACTGACAGTATCAGTGCTATTGCTTTATCACACGCTTGAGATAGAGATCGTACTTTAACTTTGTGACGGCACATATATAGCTCCTTCCTTTCTGTCCTTCCTTTTCATTTACGTGTGTGTGTCACAGTTCCTGGAACAAAAGTTCTCTCGCTCCACTTACACAAGTCGAGAGACTTGAAACTAACGTAGGGTTTCTTTCCGCCCTATGCTCCAGAAGAATCTCGAATCGGAACAGAATTAGAAAAGCCTAGATTAGAATTCCTTGTAAGCCTGTAGTAAAATGTGTATGCTTCTGAAAATGTATTTGGTGAGCATATGTAGGTTTGGGGACCGTTTTAAGTATTGGGCTGAGCACTGATAGATGACCTTGCTCTAGCCAGGAGCTCCGACCTCAAACAATCCCAGTACTCCAAGCACCTGCCACACGAAAACCATACTCTTCACTCCTCGAAATAGAAAAGCTTTGTGTTCACCACAGTGATGAATAGGCTTCCCAGTCTATTACAGGGTCAGAGAAACAAACACAAATCAGGGAGGTGAGCATATTGCTAATTGAAATATTGGTTGGCCTCGCATGAAGGAAGAAGACCCAGAAGACAAAATTGTGGAGCTCCGTAGTGAACGGAACAGATTCATATATGTTTGAGTCTAGATTACCTTTATGTGAATTAACTGCTTTGCTAAAAATGAGACATTTCTTTTTCTAGGTTGGCATTCTCTTGATAGCTTGTTTCTAGGCCACTTCTCTTCATGGCGTGTTGGATGATCAGGAAATATAAAAGTTAACAGATTACAGCCTTTTAGAATGAGGCAGAGGTATAAACAGCAAATGTTTAAAAAAAGGAAGATTAACTTTAGTTTTGATGTGTATATATAAAAATCAGAAAAAAATAGATCTTTTGGGGGGAGAATTATTTTAAAATAAATAGGAAATTGAGTTTTTAAGGAATTATTTTAATGAACATTTAGAAAAAGCAGAGCTTAATTAGTGAAATGACCCAAATTCTGTTCACTAATTATAAATACCAGAATACCACCTTGTGTTTATATAGCACCTGTTTCTTACTAGATGAGAGAACAATGACACCAGGTTTTTGTTTTTATTTGTTTTGGCTTTTATTTTGTAGCATTAATCAATATTTCTTATACAGCTCTCTAGTTGGAGGGATGCCGATCTCATCCATATTTTATCAATTTGAGGATAAGTTAGAGAGATAGGTAACTTCTACTGGCTTTGAAGTGTCTAGCTTCTCCAGCATTGGTTGTTAGAGCTGCTGTTTTTATTTTTGGACCATCAGGTTTTTCCATGGATTTTTTTTTTTCTTGTCACTGATCATTGTTTCTTCCTCCTCCTCCCCCCTCCTTCCTCTCCCCTTCTCCTTCTCTTCCTCTTTTTCTTTTTACTCTTCCTTAGTCAAGTACTCACAAGGCGTAGAAGAAAAATAGTCTCAACATTTTCATTGGGTTTTTTCTGCACAAATAAAGTTCTGGAGGATCACTAATTACAAAGTAGCTTCCCTGCCTGATTCTGCTGTGGAGACCACGGTCTCCCACTAATTTGGTTCAGTTTTGTCAGAAGACAGTTTACTAAACCATATTTCTCAGTGTTTGCAGACTCATTTACTCCACTTAAAATGCCAAGGTATTTCTTGGAACCCTTACCCTACCAGAGAGTAAGGATTTTATCTTTAAAATACCACTTCACTGGACAGACCAGGGTTACAGATTCTGTTTCGTTTGTTACATGAGCTTTGCAGAGTCTGTTAAATATATTGGATCCCTCCAAGCCCCACTGGACCATCAGCAAGCTCCCACTCCGACAGAATTTTCTGTATGCAACTATTTAACCCTTATTTTATCAGTATCATAATTTAAATCAAACAAATATTTGCTTATATATGATCCTTGTAAGGAACAGATGTGGAAAATAAAGTAAGAATGAATAGAAAAGAAAGAAGGTAACTTTCATGGTTTGCTGATTGTTCATAGTCATTTTAAGGTAGTCTTTCAGAGCTTTAGCACGTAAGCAATTTAAGTTTCATAATGATTTATATAGAGACCGAATACCACTACCTTGTGAAAGTTGTAGTAAGCTGCAAGTTTACCCAGTGTAGATTTTTAATTGCATTTCTATTAAAAAACTTGAGTTTAGCACAATTTTTACACTATTTTAAAATTCATAAAATAAATAGCTAAACGACTTTAATGCGGTTTATTATTAGAGTTTGAAAGCCATCAGCTAACAGCATATGCCTTTCTTTGCATCAGGTGAGCTGTTGTGTACATAACATAACATGATAGCATCTTCACGTTTATACTAAAGTCTATATCTGTTACCTTTCAAAAGTCCTAGAAAAATCATTGGTTTGCTTTGTAACGACGCAATAAATCTTTTCTGAAATTATGATCGACCTTTTTCAGCTCTAACAAACTCCCTAAGAATTGCCTACTTATTATTTGCTTTGTGAGGAAAACAAATCTGGCACGCAGTGAGCTATCCTGAAGTGATTTATGTCAAGCGGTAGCACATGTACACTCAGTTCCACAGTTTGTGCTAACAGCCATTGTTGGACCAGGCATTTCTCCAAAGCTCATGAGTTAGGGAAGGATAATTATAGTAAGCCGTATATTATAAATAATGCATGTATGTTCCCCATGAGCTATGTGGGATTTCGGCCCGTTTGCTAGAACATAGCTGCATAATGATTTGTTTGGATTTTGTTGCAGATGATTGATAGTGCAGAATGTTGGCAATGATGTAAATTACTGTTGGGCTGCCTTGAAAATTTCAGTACAAGTGGTGATTTCTTCTCTTTTTCTGTGTGCTTGTCTAGTCTCGGCAGACACCTGAGGGTGAGTTCCTTCCCCTTGACCAGCTTGAACTGGATGTAGGTTTTAGTACAGGGGCAGATCAACTTTTTCTTGTTTCCCCCCTCACAATTTGCCACGTGATCGATGCCAAAAGCCCCTTTTATGACCTATCCCAGCGAAGCATGCAAACTGAACAGTTCGAGATTGTCGTCATCCTAGAAGGCATTGTGGAAACAACTGGTGAGTAAAACCATAGCTATGTCATCAAGTTTCTTTATTCTATAATAGCATTATGTTACATGCACAGTATCTGTCATGAATTGGTCGAAATGTCTCAGTTCATAATAATGAAAGTAATGACTTCTCTCTTATTGCTTTGTGACATTAAGTTGACACCACTTTGAAAATGAAGATTACTGTTGTGATGATTGCATATATAATGTTAACTCAGGAATACGGCAAAAAAAAAAAAAAAAAAAAAAAAAAAAAAAAGAAACTGAGATGACTCCTAGAAGTGATTATGATATTCTAGTTTAATTGCAAACTTGGATTTCCTATAATCATAATTTTTCTTTAAAGATTTAAGGTTAAAATAAGTTCAGGGTAATTAGTGAGCTGCCTAAACTCAGGATGCATATTCTTGCCTTGGGGATGGTGATTTGGGGTGTCATTGGTAAAGCTTTGATATGCTGCTATGGGCAACCTCAGTGGAAAATCCCCTGTGTGTGTCTGTGCTAAAGCAGCATTTTAATTTCAAAGTGGGTCAGTAGATTTCCTCAGCTGAACCTTGACCAAAAAATTTTTCAAAAGAGATTTTTCTTCTTTTCCTGCTTTGGTATAGCTATGTGCTGTATGTTATTCCTTAAGATGCACTATAACATTGGTGTGTTCCAAACATTCACAATTTGCTAACGCTGTGGGGAGAGCAAGGTTGCAAAGGAAAGAAACAATAAATCAGAGTATATTATTTGGAGTCTGAGTATTGCCCATTTGGTTAGGAACCTGCTAGATCATTGAGACTGATGTAGTATCAGTACATCTATACTCTCGTGCACATGCGTGCGCGCACACACACATATAACAAATGCATGTATACATATATATGTGTGTCTTGCATTTTGTGCAAGTAAAGGAAAGATATTTTAGTTCTCATTTTTTTTCTATCAATATCGTTTCAATCCTAAAATGCTAATTATTATGTATAAACTATAGCAATTTTGAAAGTAACATTGGCGGTAACATGGATGTGTTCAAACTTTATATGAAGGTGGGAGATATTACATAATGAAAAATCTAAAAATAAATAAATAGATAGAAAAATCTCCCACCATGGTATAGAGTTTTGTCCCAGGAGTAGGAGACGGTAAGCCCTTGTAATCTTTGTACATCTATCACATACCACTGTTTCAGTTTTGGGCAAGATGCTTAATCTCTATAAGCTTCTTTTCCTTCTCTGTAAAGTAAGAATGATATAATAACTACCTCAAAGCTGCTTGTTGTATCATTTTTTCATTAGTGCTTCAGTTTAAAAATTAAGATTTTTAAGGATAGTGACTAAAGATTTAAAGCATCAACCTATATCTGGAATTTGATTTCTGTGGACTACTTTATGGTTAAAATATTATTTCCAATTATTTTTTTGACTTAAAATTGACATGATGTCATAGCATATTTCTAATATAACATCTATTAATAATGAAACCAATTACAAGAGCTTTTAGTTCAATAAGTCTTTATACTTCAACTTAAATTTTTATTCATGTTGTTTATTGACTTAATATGTTGTTAGGGCTTACATAGGAGATGTTGCAATTTTTATTGATTTATTTCTTATTGCATATGGTTTTGTCTTTGACACAGCTGTTTACTAATTACTTATTGTTATTCTGAACACTAACATCAGTGAGGTTTCTGTTTCACTTGACAGTTTTCAAAATTTTTCACTAGGGCAGTCAGTCAATTGATTGATCTCATGTATCATCCATCCATTCATCCATTCATTTTTCCTATTTATCCCTAGTTTGTGTTACTTAAGAATGAGAAAGTTTTTCTATAAAATCATAGTGCAATTAAGAAAAAAATTAGGAAATTTAACTATGATGGAATACTACCATTTAGCTCACAATGTTCAAATTTCATCTGTTGTCCTAGTAGTTTCCATCATAGCCACCCTCCACCGCCACCCCCACCAGCCCTATTCAACATCAGTTGAAGGATTATGCCCTTCACTTGTTTACTTGTTTTTTATTTATTTATTTTTATTCCGTCTCTAGACAGAATAGTCTTCAACCTTACTTTGTGTTCTTGACCTTGATGCACTTGAGGAGTGTATAGGACAGGTATTGTGTAGAAAGTCTTTCAATTTGGATTTGTCTGAAGTTTCCTTATTCATTAACTGTTTGATTTTTGGCTTCTACATGGGCATCTTAAGAGAATACTGAAGAGAGTTGTTTTGAAAATATACCTGTGTAATGGACTTAGCTGATACATCTTTATCAGATGCCAGAGGATTTGGGTTCATAAATACTGTCTTACATAGGGTCATTCAGAGTTTTGTATATAGAATTGTTCATTAAGACTCCAGATTTTAACATTTCCTACTCCCTATTTTTTTTTCTTTTTGGTAACCATGAACCAGCAGAAAATACTTTCCATAGAAAGTATGAAAACTTGACTGGAGCCTGAATTTCTTATTTTGAGATTGCTGTTTATGGAGAAGAGATTAAAATCACCTTCTTCTTAACCTCTTAATTAAGCCTGTTGCTAGATCTAATATAGAAAGACAAACAGCAGAGACATTACTCATAATTTACAGAATTATTTTCAGGGAAACTTATATGACATTTTATCTGCATATGTGCCCTAACTAATTAAATCCCACACTGTTCAAATTCTGTAAAATCTGTCTATATTTCCAGACCTCTCTGAGCCTGGCAAAAATAACAGAGACATTGTTATGTCCATTTGATCATTTATATCTTTACTGAGATATATTTAGGCTCATCTTCAGGGATGTTTCCTCCTTTATCCTTGCATTCACAACCCAGTTTTTTTTTTCTTATAATATTCATTGCTTATGATAAGACAGGTGTGATATTTTGGGATGTTTTGAAAAAGCAGTAATGCCATTTTTACTTCTTGGTTTTTTGGTACGCAGTTTTGTGAGTAAACATGTACACAGTGTAACTTTCCATTGTGTTTAACATTAAAATACTAAGTTGTTTTCATTCAGTCAGTCATTAAACAAATAATTGAATGTATGCTGTGTGCTTGGTAGTTCTTTGGAATGTCGATGGTGTGGTGGTGACCAAGGCAGCCAGAGTCCCTTCCTCATGGAGGCCATATTCTAAGCGGAGAAGGCACATGGCAAAACAAGAAAAATAAATAAGCAAGGTGTTATCAGATAAAACGTGTCAGTAATAAAACCCACTACAAGACCAGTTGATGAAATAAAGAGAGTATCTCGGAGCTCTGTGGGCTGACAGAGGAGTTCTCTCTGAGGTGCCACACTCAGCAGGGACCTGACTGTCAAGAAGGCCCTCCTGGGCCTGTCTGGGCGAACAGCATGGTGGGCAAGGGTCCTAAATTGGGAGTCTGCTTGATTTGTTCCAGAAACTAAAAGAAGGCAGAGGTGGTTGGAGCAGAGCAAACAATGTGGAGAGCTGAGTGAAAGGTCAGAGAGGTGAACGGGCCGTCTCTGCCTGTCATGTACCAATGGGAAGTGTTGGAATTTGATTAGAAAGCAAAGCCTGTATTTTTATGGTAAAAATCTCAAATTATCTATAACAAACAAAATATACTTTTTTCCCCTAGTGGGTTGCCTTGTGGTTTATTTTAAAACAAATGGCCCTACTGTCTTAGAAATGCATAAAACCTTAGACAGTTACCACTTCTTTTTGTATTTGTGGTCATATCCATCCCCCCTTCCCCAACACACACACACACACACACACACACACACACACACACACACACACAGGAGTTGCTTACGAATCTTCTGGTCTCTTTTAGTTTTTGCTTCTTCCTACTCCTGTAGTCTCAGCAGGAGTGATGGTGGTGGTGGTGGTGAGACATGAGAAGCTTTCTAATTTCCTTGAAAGTTTTAGCTTTCAGCTCAGAGCTCAGCAATCATTACTTTCCCTACTTCCTTGGAAATACTCCTCAGTGATTAGACCCAGGTATTGTTGCCTTCCTTGCTTCAGATGATTTTGGGTTTTCACTCCCAACAGGGAGCCCAAGATTTGCCTCTTCGTTAATAACCTTTGCTTCTTTACTGGTCCGGCAAACTCCTAAACCCGTGTTACCTCTGACTCTTGCTCCCTTTGCTTCTTTTCCCAGGAGAGAGCGCGCTGCTAGAGGCAAACAGCATTGCAGATTTGGCTCATTAGAACTGGATGCTTTCAAACTTCAATCTGCTCTCTGCTGCTATTTGGCAGTCTTTTTAATTGTCTTTCTGTACTCCCAGGCTCTCTCCCCGTGGGATCTATTTTAGACCTTTTCTCTCTTTCCATGTCCCCAGTCCCAGCTGTCCTATCCTTTCCTTGGCATATCATCTCCACCTATTCTATCAAAAAGAATGTGACACTTCAATTTTTATACATTTTTTTACTCTCCTTATCTTTTTCTCATAATTATCTTCTCTTTCTGGGTGTCTATGGGGGAAAGTGTCCTTATTCTTCTCCAAAACCATCTCCTTTACAGCTAGTTCTGTTTCCTACCACCCGTGACTCAAGCTCCTATACTTAACACACCTGATGCCTAAAATCCCGTTGACTGTATTTGCTCTCAGACATTTCGAGGTCTTTGAAAAAATACAAAACCCATTATCTGCCCCTTCATACTCAGGGTTCTCCCCCGAATTCGGAGACTTCTACTTTCCGTTTGTTCCTTATGTCCTGCATCACTGCCTCCTCCTCTTTCTTGTAAATGTAAAGCCCTGTCTTGCCTTCTTTCTTTTCAAATCTAGACACTCACCTTTTATTGCTCTTTTTCTAAAAAACAGATTCATAGAATACAGGTCCACCGTTCCTCTTCTCTTCAGCTAGGAAGCCTCTCACCAGCTTCGCTCTTGTGCGTGGGGTTAATTTCCGGACACTGCCCTTACCTGGGTGCCACCACTTGAACTCAGTCAGCTGGTCCAGATACCAAGCCATCATCTTACATTCAAATTATATCCTCATTTGGAAGGTGTGTAGCTATTAGTGTTTGCAGTTTTACCTCAGACTCTTCACCTTTTCCCCTTTTTACATCCAGTGTTCATTCCACAAATTCCTGTTGAAGAACTATTATAGGCTGAGCACTATTTTGATCCTAGGGGACATGTTCCAATTAAACAAAATTCTGGCCCTTATGGGGACGTTTATTCTTATGTAGGAAACAGAAAACAAAATGAAGGGTTTCATCTGAAATGATGAAAGTGATCAGTGCTGTGGGAAAAATAAAGCAAGGCAAGAGGGATTGGGAGCATAGGGAAATCAGGGTGGGCTGCAGTGAGATGGTGACAGCTGAGACCAGACACCGTAATATAAGTGGAGCTGAACGGAGGGGCGTTCCAGGTATGGGGATTAGTAAAGCCTCCAAGGGGAAGGTACTTGGTTGCCCCCTCTCTCTTACTGATGTCTTTCAATTCTTCTTTAAGCCCATCTAATAATACTTCTACCTCACAGTAGCTGTCTAAGGAGTGGATTCAGGATCTCTTCTTACATGCAGGTTACACGCTATTATTGCCCAGTAAATTTGCTTGCAACATGACTTCCATGATATATCTGTGCTCAAAAATCCCTAACGACTGCTGTATCAAAATGCACATATTTCTTCCTGAGAAAATTAGGCTGCTCTTCTTTGCTGTAATGTCCATACACTGATGCTCACCCTGACTCCCATGTCTGCAATAATACCATTTTCACTGCCATATTTATTGTCTTGCTTGTATGTGTTTTTTCTTTAGTCTATATTTTCTTTAATAATTCTCTTTAAGAAGCTGTATTTACTATGAAAGGGCCATTAAATACATGCTCATTATAGAACAAATAAAAACACAAATATGCAAAATATAAACTACTCTTGATTTCAACCACTATGCTCTTACCATATTGGTCATTAACCTTTTGGGTGTCTGCATTCAGATAAACTGTTAGTTTGCTACATGCACTGTTTTATAACTTTATTGTATAACATCAGCACCTTTCACATCAAATTATAATACTATACCATTAGTTTTAATGCCTTTATCGTATGCTAATTTATGGTGTCTCATAGTCTGGGATTTTTAGGCATTTCCTTTTAATAATGTAAATATTTTGTAGTCCGTAGTTTTAATTTATTTACCATCAACTTTCTATAAATTCCTAGAGATGGAATTCTTGGAGAAAGAGGCATATAAATCTGTTAGTTTTTAATGCGTATGTTAAGATTGCTCTACAGAAAGTTGGTAACAAGTTACAACTGTATATGAAGGCACCCATTTCCTCATAACCTTGCCAACAATGGATATTATATTTTTTTTGCCAATCTGACATTATTCTTTTTGATTACTAGTGAGATTGAAATTATTGTACCTATGGGCTATCAGTTTTATTTCATGAATTCTCCGTTAATATCGCTCGTTTGTCTGCATTTCTTTTTATGTAGAAGTTGCTGGCATAACTAACACATTATTATGAACATCCATGTCCCCAGTATACAGTAGCCTGTCTACTACTATAAAAAATTCTGGGCGGATCCCTTGGTGGCTCCTCACTTTAGCGCCTGCCTTTGGCCCAGGGCGTGATCCTAGAGTCCCGGGATCGTGTCTCGCATGGGGCTCCCTGCATGGAGCCTGCTTGTGTCTCTGCCGCGACCCCCCCATGCCCTGCCCTCGTCTCTCCTGAATACATAAATACAATCTTTAAATAAATAAACAAAATCTTTAAAAAAAATTCTCTTTATGTGCGTGTGTGTGTGTGTGTATATATATATATAGAGTTTTTCACAGTTATCACTTATGTGCTTTAATATATCCCCAGATAAACTGTAAGCTTTTAAGACTGATAGAAGACTTTTTTAAATAGATATTTTTATGTGGTATTTCATAGGTTCCAGGAAACACTTCTGATCTGTTTGTTATTTTTAACTGATTTTAATAGAGCTCCTCTCTTTTTAAAAGCTGCTTTCGAAGTCCCAAAAGGAAATCAGTTAATACATATTTGTTGATTATCTATATTAAGTGTACTACAGAAATGATTAATGAAGAAGCTCATATCCACAGGGAGAAAGAAGTTGAGTGACATTGAGTATTAACAAATGTGCTCAAACAGAGTGTGTGAAGCATGTATGTAGGGGACTAGAACAGTGACCACTGATGGATTTGTTCCTAAAAAGGTCTGAGAAGGCCCTCTCTAGAGGATGTGGCATGAGTTGAGACAGGAAGGGGAAGCAGAAGGTCATCAGGAGGGTAAAGAGAGCCGGGCATTCTGGCCAGAGGGACAGGAAGTGACACTTCATTTTGTTGAGTCAAGTAATTTGGTATGGTAAGGGTATAGAACAGGTGGAGGGGAACTGGCTGGAGATGAGCCTATCAGTGAGTCATAGTTTGGACCTAATTCTGCAGGCACTGAATCCCTTGAAAGATTTTAAGCAGTAAAATACCATGATTATATTTGCATGATTGAAAGGTCCCTCTGGTTGCAGGTGGAGGATGGATTGAATGGAACTGAGAACGGAGACAGACGAGTTATTAGGCTGCTACAGTAGGCCAGACCAGAGGTAATTGGGTCCTGTGTGAGATTGTCTGGCTCAGGCAACTATGTGACTGTTGAAACTAATGAAAAAGGCCTCTGGTTCCAAAGCTGTTAGTTGTGATTAAACAGCAATGGGAACAAGGGCCCCAGGATCCTTCCCACTGAAGTTGTGCAGGCTACTTAGAAGCTGAGGCACCCAAAGAAACAAAATGATAGACATAGAAAAAGAAAAACAGCACAAATAAGACATTGACTCTTCTCTTCACTAGTGAAAAACAGTTTGAAATTTTCTAATGAGTAAGTCACAGAGCAGAAGTTCAACACTGAGTAATTGAGATGTGCCTCAGTTTCCCTTACACTAACTTTATTAATTGTAATTAATCTTATACTATTTAACTTTATTAATTGTAATTAATCATTACTCCTAAATGATTCATCAGAAAATAGTAGTCAAGAACCTCTCTAGTCATAACTGTAAATGAGGCAGCTCTCTTCTGACCATTGGAAATTTTATTAATCCTTCTTCATTGCAGATTCTAAATTGTTAGCATTGAGCTCATAACTCTTGTAGCCAGGACCTAAATCACAGGCGACCTGTCTAACTCTTTGATTTTCTTGTTCCTGCCCAGATTGCTTTTACCTTTGAAAGTAATTTTTTTGTGTTCCAGAAGACTTTCTACCTTATCAGCTAAAAGTCCATGACATTTGGATCTGTATATATTGGAAATATCAAAGGACATTTTTCTTAGTAACTTCTATGATTACATATTTGTTAAGTACTTATTGTTTCTTTTTTCTTTAAAAGGTTTTATTTATTTATTCATGAGAGACAGAGATAGAGATAAAGAGAGAGAGAGAGCGAGAGAGAGGCAGAGACACAGGCAGAGGGAGAAGCAGGCTCCATGCAGGGATCCCAATAGGACTCGATCCCAGATCCCGGGATCACGCCCTGATCCGAAGGCAGGAGCTCAACTGCTGAGCCACCCAGGCGTCCCAGTACTTATTGTTTCTTAATTGTGACTTTTTTTTTTTCCTTTTTTTAGAGACTCCTTTTCAATATTTTGTTCTATCAAAATAAAACTCAGATCTTAGGGTGCCATGATTTCTTTTTTAATTTAAGGCCTCAATTTTTATGAGCAATTCCTAAGTAAAATCCTACTTAATCAGAATTTTCTTTTGATAGACCACTATAGGGATTTTTAATGTACTTTATGAATTTCATGCCTAAATATTGAAGTATGAGTAGAGTGGCCAATTAGGATGGCTAAAAGCTTTCTGAGGCTTGGGGCTTTCAGTGCTAAAATCAGGAGTCCTGGACAAAACGGGATGTTTGGTCATCCTGCTTAGTAGTCAGGAATGTTTAGCTAAGCCTTCCTAAATGCCTGCTTTAATTCAATTGAGAAATTTACTTTATTAGTAGTGCACTGGGTCTCTTCAGACTCATGATTGAATCATTCCACCATTTTCCTTACTTCACCTTTGTCAGCACTGGAGTCCCCAAAAACTTAAAAAGACTATTTTCACATATGTTATTTTCTTGATTATTTTCACTGCATATTTTATAGGATATTTAATTAGTAGAATTCTAGCATCTTAGGATAGAAGTTTCTCATTTGCCATGCAGGAGGTTGGTCTGGGTCAGTTAGTTACAGTGGGTGAGGTGGATTGGGGAAGGTAAGACCAAATTTGTCACAATCTGACCTATGGCTTATATGAATAAAATAAGCCAGGAAACTTTATCTATAACTAATTGTTAAATACATGCATGAGGTAATTGTAATTGGGTAAAGCAATTCTGGGATAAGATGTGACATAGTCCAAAGACCAGTAACTTCACAGTTTAGACGTTAACTAACACATTCTAAGATATTTTTCAGTGTGAAGTTTGGGGACTACGTGTGTTGAAATTCCATGGTATAGTTCTTAAAATATGGACATCTGGGTTTTTACCTAGATTTACAGTGTTAAAATGTTTGGTGTTTGTGGCTCAGGAAATTTGCATTTTTAATAAGCACTGGGTGATTCTTATTAAGAATATTACAGTTTGAGAATGCCTCAATCCTGCAACTAGGAAAGCCATGTATATCTATTGAATTAACTACTCAACTGCAACATCTTGGCCTGATCTATCACACTGATATGTTGTAAAAATGAAAGAGAACATAGCTCTTGAAATTTCTGAAATCTTCAGAGATGAAGCTCTGTGTCAGTTCATACTGTGCTGATCAATGTAGCTAAATGCAAATTAATATGGATAGAAAAACAGTGAAAATCATGAGTATGAATTAAAATGCATTGCTGTTCATCATCATAAGCAAGAACAAAATGTGATAGTTATTGTAGAACATTGTGTGAAAATGTAATATAAATGCCAAGTAAGGATGTTAGTGCCACTCACTGATGGAGAGAATTCTGATCACTGAAACTGCAACTCATACATTAGACCAGAACACTGTCTATGGTTATTTATTGTTTCATAGGAGACTATCATTATGCTTACTGTAAAGTTAAAAAGAATAATTTCACAAATTTTTACTCTGACTAACACTGGCTCTTAGTCATTAAAGCTAAGCTATTTGAGAGTTTTCTGGGATAAATTTTGTAGAGACTACAGAGATTAGATAAAAATGTAAATCTGTTTTTTAATAAAAAGTGATATAGTAAGTGAGTAAGATTTGAGACTCAGATAGACTGAGTTTATTTTGACAGATCAGGATCGTAGGCCCAACTTGACATTGCTGCGTTTTGATTAGTTACTCCTTTGTGATTCCTATGCTTGGGCCATGTCTGAAAAAGAGCTAAGGTCATTGGCCCATTCAGCTCAGGAGAGCTTAGAATTGATGTTCAAGTAGAAAGTCGTTGCTGCTCTTCAACATAAATGTTGAATGGGATTATAAATAATATAAAGTTATTGTATAAACTATGGTATTTTAATATTTATTAATGATGGTAACAGAGTGCCATCACAAAATTGAGAAGGGCCTGTCATGGGGCAGAGGAGAAAGGAGGAAGATAATGTTTTTGTTTTTCAAGGAAGACTTACCCTTGGAGAATGACCTTAATTGTGTTGATTATGTATGGGGTGTACTTGCTGAACCTCCTGTGCCAAAAATATACTCATAAGCCTGCGAATAGCTCAGATCCATTCCTGCTGCCTAGTTCAGAGAAGTGACGTGTAGGCCATTTTAGAGAGATAATTAGATCTTAAAGGCTTTTGGAGAAAGAGCATCTTAGTCTCCCTTAAATTACTGTCAAACAATTTTTTGTATGTCTCTAAATTAATTTTTAATATAATTTAAGCCCTTTATTTTATTTTAATTTTATTTTTATTTTAGACTTCTTGTCATTTAAGATGGAAAATGTCCTGCCATTAGTTTTTAGAGCCATCATAGTCACATGCAGTACCAACTCTGTGCTACACCTCAACATTATTTATTTTTTATTTATTTATTATTTTTTTAAAGATTTTATTTATTTATTCATGAGGGATACAGAGAGAAAGGGAGAGGCAGAGACAGGCAGAGGGAGAAGCAGGCTCCATGCAGGGAGCCCGACGCGGGACTCAATCCCGGGTCTCTAGGATCAGGCCCTGGGCTGAGCCACCCGGGCTGCCCCACCTCAACATTTAGAAATAGGTGTAATTTGGTTTCTCGGAAGGACAACTTTCTTCTAAATACATATAATATGAGGGGCTAAGTTTGGAAAAGGAGGAGTGCATGGCCCTTTGATGACTAGAGAAGGTTTGGACCTTATGAACTGAATGTCTGTGTATGAGCTCTCAACAATTTTTTTTTTTTTTTTTAGTACTTTCTCTGTGCTGAGGGTTTACTTTCTGACTCATGCTCCTGAGTCAGCAGTTCCCCAGAAATGGCTCCAATCCTTCCATATTTGGCAGCACTACTTAGAGAATGTAGAAAGAAAATGATGTAGCCTCTTTGTATATGTGTATTTATTCAGATTAGCATTATCGGTTCCAAAAATGTCTTAACATGTGTTATCTGTTTCTTCCTGGTTTTGCTTTGCTCTACATTTCTCCCAGTGGCCTTTTTTCAAATATGCTTCATTACTCTCCGTTTTCATTTTTATACACGAAATGCCAGGCTTTCTTATATGTATAAGGCTTATTCTCTTCACGTAGCTAAGATTTTAGTATGTTATAGCCTGTAAATTGTGGACTGGTAATGCTTCACAATAGTCCTTTATTATAAGGTTTAGATGTCTTAAGTTTTTTAGGCTAACTCGCTAGAACTAGGGAAAAAGTTTGATTCAGAACTTTTTATGTCCATTCTGTGCAGCATACTGATGGTCTTTTGTTTTTAATTCAGTTATTGAATATTGCTTAAATTCAGTCTAGCCGAGCTGAATTTTGCTCTTTAAATGTGTCTAAAATGTGCCAAGGGAAGGTTCCTAACCTTTATAGAGTTCCCTCCTATGTTCCTAGTTCTACGGACCAGTAGTACAGATACCAGTTAAAATATCATTTCTTATTTGAATTGGTCATTTAATTATATATGCCTGATATGATGTCTTCCCTGGTTTGGATATGCTTAGTAAAATCTAATATGCTACTTTTAGCTTTGAAGAAGCAATATTTCTTCCTTTACACAGGAAATCATAGTATCATCAGAACCAGAAAAAGTTGAGAGGAAGAAGAAAAGAGACACATTCATGGTTTTTGAAACAACTGTCTTATAATTGTAGAATTGGAATTATAGAATTATAAAGATAAAATGCTTCTTAGTGATAATCTAGTTAAAACTTTCCATTTTAGGGAAATGGAAAGCATGATTCAGTGAGGTAAAACAACTTGCTTATCTTGTCAGAAGCAGTTGGTGGAACAGTCTGGAATATGCTTTTGCGCTTTGCCTCTTATTCTGGCATTCTCATTACTAACAATGATTCAGTTATTTAAATGTATTTCTGGCTTCCCTAATTTAACATAATTTATGATTATGGAGACTATAATTTGTTAAGACATGTCAAGGATTTTCTATTACTAGGATTAAGGTTTTAGATCAGATCAGCTACTTGCCTAGCTGAGCAGAGGGGAAGGGTAGTTAGGAGACTTATGCCTTATAAATCGGTCTGGTTTTGAATGGCATTTCCAAGTCCTTTTTTACAAATACAATAAGGAAAAGTGAAAACTTCCTATGTTTTAGGTTCTGAATGAGATTCATATGGCTAAAGACAGAATGTATATGGGGTAATGGGAAAAAGTTTCAGATGACGGTACTAGAAAAGCAAAGGCTGAAAAATGTAGTACTTTTAAGTTATATATGTGTTAGTACTTTTTTGCTATGAGTCACTGGGAGCCACAGATAGCTTTTAAGCAGGAAAGTGACATGATCACGATTGTGTTTTAGGAAAAATAATCACTCTGGCTGACCATGGAGAAAGTAGTAAAGGGGGCAGAGCCAGCGGTCGGTGGCTCAGTTGGGTGCAGCAGCAGTAATTCAAATGAGAGGTGGTAGTCTGTTGCTAATGGGAGCTTGAAGAAGCACCCATTTTGGTTAGATTATTGAGGAAGGTTTGCTGAAAACTTGAAGTATGTAAACTTTCCTGTTGACCTTGATGAAGTTTGGTGCCTGAGGATGAAGGTGAAGATACTTATGAATAAAGAGTACAGGTTTGGAGTGTGAAGATGCAGGGACTACATAGCGGAAGAGCTTCCACATTCATATTTGGACTGAACAGTGTGATGTAGGAAGTCTGGGTAAAAGGTAAGGCCAGAAAAGGTACTGAGAGAAGGTTGTGGGTGGCCTGGAATGCCAGAACTTCAATTTATCAGACGGAAAAGAAAGTAGTACAGGTTTTTGAGTAGATAATCAAAAACTACAGTGAGATTTGTACTTAAAATCTCCAGATTATAATGTATAAAGTAAATAGTACTGTATATAACGTTCTCTTTCTCATTTCATTTAGCTTTTGAAAAAAACAAAAACAAAAACAAAAACCTTTACATCAATGTGATAGGTACATTTTGCCTGTCAGATGAGATAGGCAAAGTTACTATTTTTCAACCAAAATTCATTGCACAAATTTATTCTTTTAAAAAATATTTAGATACTTAAAATGAATTTGTCTTTAACGTGATCTTTTAAAGATTCTCCACACACTCTTATGAAAAATAGTTTTAAATTAGAAGTGGGATTAAAAACACTTTTTAGAAGAAATCTGTGAAGATATTTGAATTCATCCAATTATGCATTTGTACTCTATAGTTTAACATGAAGTTCTAGATGGTTTTGAATCATGCCTCATTTGTCTTTCAGAGAGTTAAGAAATAATATTACAACTCTGCTAAGAAAAATTCTCAGAAATTTGATATATGTTAAAATTAGATGGACACCTTGAAGATAAAATGACAAATTTTATCCTAATGGAGATTAGTCCATTAGTGATAATATTCAATTAAGAGATACCACGAAAATGTCAATGTGTGTGTACATATATGTCTTCTGATGAGCTCACTTAAGGTTAAGAGTTGCTATTATTGCTATTATGTTATTATTATTTTGATCTATGTTGTTTTAAGATAAACAATTCAGTAAGTCCTAAATATCGACAAATTTTGCACTATTTTTAAACCAAATGCATTCAACTTGATCTAGGAGGCAGGGGGAAAGGTAGAGATCAGTCCATTTTCCTAAGGGCTGAAAGACTTTCTTTTGACATGTTGCCAAGGTCGATCTAAGTTGTTATACATTTCCTTCTCATGCAGTGGCTTTTACTCTGCAAGCAAAAGTGAGAAGAGAGCATAACCTGTTGAAAAATGCCTCCTTCTCCGACTCATTTTCATTTTCTGGAATAATGCCAACAATTATGGGTCATGGGACTGGGTTGCTTGTTTTTGTGTCTTAAATTTGCTATGCCCCTATAATAATATGGTTTCAAAATGGAAAATGAGGATCTTAACTGGTTGAGAGAATAAAATCCGAGGTAATGGGTGAAAGTAAATTCTATATTACTATTACATTACCCATGTAATGTTTTACCTTACGTTCTCTATAAATATAAGTAAAAAAAAATTGAACCTACATATATATTGTAATGCAGAGCTGGGAAATGAATACAGAGCTGAGAAATGCAGAAGTATTATCTGACTCTGAAGAGTTTTTAATGACTCATCTGGGCTTTTAATGTTTCCCATAGGAGATTCTTTTGCTGCTTAATGGTCCATGTTTCAAAAATAATTTTCTTACATTTAAAAATCTCCTTTGAGAAATATAATTTCATTGGTAATAATATCCTCTATAGCCTTTTTTTTTTTTCAAAAAACAAATCCTTCAAATTGTTACTAGTTTGATCACATTCCTGCCCTGTCATTCACTAGTCACACAATGAATATTTTTTGTTTGTTTGTTTTGTCTCCAAAATTATCTCTTGGAGACTTTTCTTCTTCTAATTTCTACTTTTCATATCTTATATCCTTCATCAACTAACTGGGTGTTTTGGCCAGATATTTTTTTCTTTGAAGGTTTTCATTTATTTTGGAAGTGGTAATAATATGTATCCTCTCCACTTACCTCTTGAAGTTATTTAAAGACTCGAAGAATTTAGAGACCTGATGTACAGACCATGTGTTGCATTTAAGCCCTGTGTAGGAATGCATCTTCAAACTCATTGTGTCTGTCTGCTATTTTTTACTCACCCCCACCCCCATGCCACCTATTTAAAGACATGAACTTTCATGGTTCTGTTTACAATATTTTTCTTTAGAAGTATTTAATTTTCTGTGTTAAACTGTTTAACTAGCTCCACAATACTCTTGACTTTCCATTTTTTTTTTAAATTTTTTTTTAAATTTTCATTTATTTATGATAGTCACACAGAGAGAGAGAGAGAGAGAGAGAGAGAGAGAGAGGCAGAGACATAGGCAGAGGGAGAAGCAGGCTCCATGCACCGGGAGCCCGACGTGGGATTCGATCCCGGGTCTCCAGGATCGCGCCCTGGGCCAAAGGCAGGCGCTAAACCGCTGTGCCACCCAGGGATCCCATTGACTTTCCATTTTTATTAACTATTTGTTATCTACAAACATCTGCCAATAATCTGAAACTTAATTTATGGAAAGGGTATAACCTATATTCAAAGCTGTATCTTTTGGTGTGTAGAGAATATTATAGATCCTTTTATGTGATTTCTCACATTGAGAATTTGATTACATTGAAAACTCCTAGAATTGCGGAGATTATGGAATTTGATTATATTGATTATCATTGAAAACTTTTGGACTGCAGAGGTTATACATGGTATTAACTTTTAAAAACAGCATTTAGAATAGTCTTATACCTACATGGCCTGCTACTATGGTAGAAAGAACTCTGAGTTAGAAGCCAGTTCTGCCCCTAACTGGCCATGTTATGTTTACTAAGTCCAATAATATTCTTTAGTAAATTCTTCTATTTACTATATATAAATAATATTCCTTGTCTGGTTTTCGCTAAGGCAAAAGGAACTTAATATTTTACAAAATCATAAAATTCCATAATATGTAAAATATAATGATTTTGATGAATGAAAATTAATATGTTTTCATGTGATTTTCAACTTATTAGTATTTCACTTATGCCATTATTGTTCAGGTATGTTTCTTTAACTCTTCTGTCTGTATCAAAATTTCAATAATATTTTGTGCCCTTGCATATATGTTTAGTAAAAATACAATCCTGGTTATTCATTGTGGCTTCATTTTTTTCAGTGTAGTTATAGCCAGTAGAACAGGGTAGTTATAGCCAGTAGAACCACTGACACCCTTGACATTGTTTATTCTCTATAGAAATAGACTCATGGTTTACTTTTGTCTACATGCTATGTGCTTATCTTTATGTATTTTAAAACACTCTGCTCTGATGTTGGAGTAGCCATATAATTCTCTGGACCACTTTTTATTGATGTCAGTCAGGTTGGAAGGGGGATTTCAAAAAGATCATATATTTTCAAAACTTTGGTGATGTTACAGTTACCTCTTCTCTATTAATAGCCTCACTTTCTGAGAATTTGTATGGTGGGTTCCTGAAACCACTGGAACAAATGTGTCATGCTTAGTAAAAAGATACAGTGTTTGCAGAGTTGATGCTATAGGAGAAGGTGTTGCATGATATTTCAACCTGCTGATTTTAAAATATTTCAGGTGTTGGGCTACTGAATTTGAGAGAATAAGTGTACACACTGATTGCAGGTATAGGCTTCAGAATCAGATTGTCTGGTTTTAGTCTCTATACCATGTATTTACATGATTTGGGGCATGATGAATTTCTCTTTCCTTCGTATCTTCATATGTAAAATGGAGGTGGATATTATTTCTGTATCTTTTTTGAGGTTGGGATTAAACTATATTAAAATAAGGTACTATAGTGGATGTCCTTAGTATATGATCTAATACTAATTTAATACTAAATTAATAAATATTATCATTGTCATCAAAATCATTAATGATGGGAGTTGTGATGGGACGCCTGGGTGTCTCAGCGGTTTGGCACCTGCATTCGGCCCAGGGCGTGATCCTGGAGACCTGTGATTGAGTCCCCGCATCAGGTTACCTGCATGGAGCCTGCTTCTCCCTCTGCCTGTGTTCTGCCTCTCTCGCTCTCTGTGTCTCTCATGAATAAATAAATAAAATATTAAAAAATAATAGGGGGTTGTTAAACACATTTTTGGAGAATAATAATGAATTAACATGTAATATATACCTATCTCATTAGAATAGTTCTCTAAAACTTTGACCAAAGATGGGCTCTTATGTGAAATTACAAAACAGTTTTATTGATAAGTACCAGAAGTGAAGGCTTCCTCAGTTCCAGCAGGTTTTAATGGACAAGTGCAGGTTTAGCATGACTAGAATGAATTGAAAATTGTATTTATTTATGCTAGGAAAGGTTGCATGCAAAACTTATAGTTTTTAAAATTATCTTTGCCAGCAGACATAGAGGAATTTCACCTGTTCTTTAATTAAATGCTACAAAATGTCATGGAATGCTAACAAGAGTAAGGGCCTTTCCTTTAGCTAAGTCATGGTCATGTAAGTTCATTTAGAACCAGTTCATGAACCTGAATATAGTATCCAACATTCAGACTATCTCTCAGATCTTATTTTATCCGCAGCTGTGTATTTTTTTAAAGATTTTATTTATTTATTCATGAGAGACAGACAGAGAGAGAGAGAGAGAGAGAGAGAGGGAGAGAGAGAGAGAAGCAGAGACACAGACAGAGGGGGAAGCAGGCTCCATGCAGGGAGCCTGATGCGGGACTCGATCCTGGGTCTCCAGTGTCACACCCTGGGCCGAAGACAGGCGCTAAACCGCTGAGCCACCCAGGAATCCCCAGAAGCTGTGTATTTAACTCATAATTGACTTAGGCTTTTTAAATTTCATTCTGTTATACTATATTTTTTAAAGTATCTTTTAATAGTTTACTATTGAAAGCAATAGTTTACTATTTATAAGCAATCACCTGTAAAACAGTATATTGGCCTATAATGACTGACAAAAAAAGGTTAATTATTGTGACTTCTCATCATTAGTGACAAGCAAGGACTGGGGACTAGCTGCATATCTAGAGAAATATGCACTATATAAATCAGTTTTTAAAAACAGAATGAATAAGAACAATTAATGTTTTATTATAAAGCATATCCTAATGAAATAATTTTAAAGCAGAATAACTTCAAATCAGAAAGCTTGATTTATATCTGCAGTGTTTCCTCCTAAATAAGATTATATGAGTTAGCCATGCATTTGATGGCAAATAGTAAAAGATCCAACCAACAGTGACTTCAACAGCTAGAAGTTTATTTTTCTCCTGTAACCCTGTGTTCAGAGCAGCCAGTCAGATTGGTCATGCTGCTCCAGGATGCCATCAGAGGCCCACCTGGAGTCCCGAGACTCCTCCAGTGGTGTGCTGCCGTCTTCAACACTTGCCTTTGCTACTAGGGGTTGTGAAGGCTACTACACCTTTACAGGTAGAGAGAATGGGGAAGAGGAAAGACCATCAGAGCTTTCTCCTAGAGAGGCTTTGATGTATTCAGGAAAGATATGTCCTAGGCAAATTTCTCTCCATTGCCTTGGTCTGAATGTCCTCCAACTCCCTTGCTCCAACCAGAAGAGAGTCTTAGAAATTGATTGCTTTTACCTGTATGTAATTTCTTGAATTAAGTAAGGTGAGGTGTTTGGTGGTTTGTTTTGTTTTGTTTTGTTTGTTTTGTTTTTATAAGAATGATGGGAGAATGGATAATCTCAGAAAAAAGGAAATCTTTCTTAACCAAATTTTAAAGGTTATGTTAATAGATATATAATGAAAACTGTTGATTTTAAATGGTATATCTTCTATTTAAAAATGCAAATAATAAAATGCAAGCGTTTTATGTTTTTCCTATAAAAGCTAATATAAAGTAAGAAAAATTAGTGGTAGAGGAATATTAAAATTATTCAGTCTAGTCATTTGGTGTTAACCTACAATTTTTTTTTTTTAGTATGAAATAAGGGTAAGGTCTAAGGAAAGAAAAGTGCATACACTTTTTTCACTGTCTCATTAACTGTACAACAATAAATGCTAGAGCCCATATAAAATATTATGGAAATATCCAATTTTATGTTATCCTTAACTGTGCATTCATACAAGGAGCTTTTTTTCCTAAACATATTTTAGTTTGAATCTCATCACAGATTAAAAATGTACTTCCAGTTGATGGTTCTTTATCTACAGGGTATTGTTAAATCATATCCTCCAATAAGCTGTAATTACTCCTACTTGAGGTGTGGTGTGGTGGGTCTACTAAAACTTTAAGTCATATTTAAAAAGTAATTTAGTGTATTTTTTTAAAAGAGAAAATATGTAATTCATTTAAACTCTGTGGTGTGATTCATATAATAATAGAAGGGCATGGAATAAAGAAATGCCCTGTAGAGGAAAGTATGATTAAATGTTCCTGCGAGTTTGAGATCAGGGCAGCCGATTGTGATGAAGTGTCACTTCATGAGGATTTTAAAAGATGAATAGAGGGGATCCCTGGGTGGCTCAGTGGTTTAGCCCCTGCCTTTGGCCCAGGGCATGTTCCTGGGGACCCGGGATCGAGTCCCACGTCGTGGAGCCTGCTTCTCCCTCTGCCTATGTCTCTGTCTCTGTCTCTCTCTCTGTATCTCTCATTAATAAATAAATAAATAAAATCTTTAAAAAAATAAAAGATGAATAGAAATTTACTCAGCACCAAGAGCAAAGGCTTGAAGGACTGAGGCAGTGTGGTATCATTTGGTAGCTGTGTGTCCTTTATTTATTTTTTTTTTTTAAAAAAAGACTTTATTTATTCATGAGAGACAGAGAGAGAGAGAGAGAGGCAGAGACACAGGCAGAGGGAGGAGCAGGCTTCCTGTGGGGAGCCCAGTGTGGGACTCGATCCTGGGACCCCAGGATCACGCCCTGGGCCAAAGGCAGGCGCTCAACTGCTTAGCCACTCAGGGATCCCCCAGCTATGTGTCCTTCTGTAAGGAACACAAAATAAGAGATGGAGTTGTCAGATAATGAAGATATTCTTTGGGATGAGTAGAATTCTGGACCATTTTAAAAATTCAAATATATATGGTAAAAATTTTTATCTTAAAATTACCAGCTTCTGTTGTCTATTGCCTTTGTGCTTTTTGTCAAAGTACCTACACTAGTTTAGCTATTTTGCAAATAAGAGAATTTCCCTAGTTAATTCAAGGACATTTTAAAAAATACTCAGGTTATAAACATACTTAACTTGTTCTGAATCAGTCAGATAACCTCTTTGTGTAGCTTCTAATACATAGAACTAGTACCTTTTGTTTATAGAATTAATGATCATATTTATACATTACTGTCTTATATAGTTATTGTCAAATGAAATTACCTTTTCATATAGGAGACAGGTATCTTGCTCTGAAAAAAAAAAAGTCTCTCAGTATTTTTTCAAACAAAACAATTTAGTTTTTTTTTTTTTTTTTTTTTTTTTTTAAGTGGAGAGGATTCCTGGATCAGCCTGTGGATTTTCAGATAAACATTTTTTTTTCCTACTAAATGAGTTGTTAAGATGAAAATGCTAATTCATTTTAGGGAGTCTTTCTGTGCCAAAAAGTCAGCATCGTGCTCTACTGACATGTAGTGATAGTACAGTTGTAGTATATTGATTATGATGTGCCAGGAAAGCGCTTAAACTCATTGAAATATGCCTTTTGTTTACTCAACAACGTCCACATGAATTAGGCATTATTTTTCTCATATTTGTGAATGAGGACACAATTTGAGAGTACTTGCCTTTTATATGTCAAAGTCTTCATTTAATCCTTGTGAGAAAAACCAAGATACCTACATTATAGGTTAAAAACTGCTAGTAGTACAATTTATTCATTTTTTCCTGCCATTATGAAACTATCTGTAGAGGCACAGCTGGTTAAGAAATAAGTTTTGCACCTTGTCTGATTCTACATGTCTTTCTATTTTAAATTTCTAAATGTCCTAGATATCTCAGGACAATTTTGTTGCTATGAAATTTGTCTTTGTTTCCTAATTAGCATAGGATTTATATATATTTTTTCTCTATTTCAACCCTCACTTCCTTTTCTTCCTGGCAGTCCCTACTTTCACACACTGGTGTTTAGGTAAATGAATTCTAGACTTCAATGGACTCTTCAGAAACATAAAAACATCTTACAGGGTCATATTTTGGAATAGGATTCAAAAGATTTGTGGCTTTAATCATTTTTTTCCCCTTTGTATCATCACTTGGTTTGAAGTTTTTTCCTGGACAAAATACCAGACTGGCATCCCAAGTAACTCATTAGCTGTTCATCGTTGCATTATTTCATGAACTGCACATCAAAATTCAGTATGTGGCTCTGGGCCTGTGGAAAACAATCGGGCAAGATATCACTCAGAAGCATTATGTGATCTGTATTATTTACAGATCACTTGAAAGCACTAGGGATTAATCAAGGATGGAAAGTACAAAAACACATTTAGCTTTTATCAGTAATTTACTTTAAAAGTGGAAAATAAATCAGATGTTTAGTGCATTTCCAAGAAATAGAGGCCAAGTCAGCCCAGCACAACACTGGAAAAAGGAAACAAATGAAAACTTCAGTACTGATTTTTGGTTTAGCCTATTTCTGGTATGTATGCCCTTTGGTTTTCAAAATCTGTTTCCTTATACTAACTTAAACTAGCCAGTTTACCTATGATAAAAACCCATTTTGAGTATCAAAACATTTTATTTTTAGCAGATTCCATTTTACCTTTTCTTTTAATTGTAGAATTTTGTAGAATTAAATTTATTTTTTTTTAGTTATTGTATTATAACTTTTACTGAATTGGCTATTTTAAACCCAATTGTTAAGTAATTTTTTCTTACTCTATATTAATTGAAAGTTTAAATTTAAAAACCATAGATTCTTACTTTCTGCAAAATAATCTACAGTGTTTTGCTTTTCATTGAGATATAATAAACATTTTGGCAAACTGTCAGCTTTGTTTTCATTGTCCCTTTAAGAGAAAAAGTGTTTTTTTTTTTCAGGAAAATAAAATATAAATATATCCTTCTGAATATTTTTATCATTTTTATTTTAAGTGGAAGCTGTTTTAGATGGCTGAGGAAGCTTGAGTCAGTGATACCCACCTGTGCTGTCTCAGGTGAATGCATGTGTGGTAGGGAATTGCACAAGAATGTCTTATTGTCTTGCATTTTAAAGCTGAAGCTCAAAGCTGAAATTACTAAGTGATAATTGCTGTATATAAAGGAGGTGCTGAATACCTTTATGTAGGATTTTCCAAAAAATAGCAGAACTGATTCAGTTACTATTTTTTTTTTTTTTTTTTTTTTTAAACTTTTTTTTTTTTTTTTTTTTTATTTAATTATGATAGTCACACAGAGAGAGAGAGAGGCAGAGACACAGGCAGAGGGAGAAGCAGGCTCCATGCACCGGGAGCCTGACGTGGGATTCGATCTTGGGTCTCCAGGATCGCGCCCTGGGCCAAAGGCAGGCGCCAAACTGCTGCGCCACCCAGGGATCCCTGATTCAGTTACTATTAACGCCCACTGCCAACTTCCATTTTGAAAGGTATTATTGAGACTGATTAATGTGGAATGTCAGCCTCCCGGGGAGTTCGCTCTCCTGGGGCATTTGTCCACCGCATCCCATAGAAGATGGCTGAGGGGAAATCCTAATGAGAGTTCCTAGAGAATTTGGAATGTGTCTATCCCTCTTGCAGTTCAGTGAGCACAAATGAATACAGGGAAGATCCTACTTTCAGGGGACCGGAAGCTTATGCAAGATGTGGTTTAATTATATTCCTCTTTACATTAGTTTTGTGAATTTTACAAAGTTTTTTATTTGATCTGAACACATTGTTAAGGCTCTTTCCAGAGACTTGGAAATAGCCGTGCAAGAGGGGAGGGGATGATACAAAGCTTAAACTTCCTTACTTTTTATGATACATCCACCTCTAATTTAAACTCATATTTGGTTCTCACTGACTGAATTCATGGGATTTCTTGGAAATTTGCTGGCAACAGCCCGTATCTCGCATTTTGCATGGTAAGGGTGCCTTCATTTGCTGGAGGCTGGGCTGCATCCGTCCTGAGGCCCTCAGGGGAATCCTGCCCAAGAAGGCTGCCTGCTGGAGGGGAGGGGAATCTAACAGAAGAAAATCTGGAATGATTTCCCGTGGTCTGAGATTTCTTTCTTTCTTTTCTAAAGCTTGTTTATTTTAGGGAGAGTGTGTGTGTGTGTGTGTGTGTGTGTGTGTGTGAACAGGGGGAGTGGCAGAGAAAGGGGGACAAGCAGATCCCAACTGAGTAGGGAGCCTGACACAGGGCTCAGTCCCCCGACCCCTGAGAACATGACCTGAGCCGGATGCTCAACTGACTGAGCCACCCAGTCTTCCTTCTTTCTAGCAAGTCATTATATCCCAGCTGCCTGCCTCAACAAAGAAAGTGAATTTGTGAAATACCAGTCATAAGAAATGGTAAGGTGCCTCAGTCTCCCCCCTACACACACACACACAACATACACATACACGTGTCCTATAAAAGAACCAGCGACTAGTGACTGCTAGGATGGAGAGCAAGACAGCCAGTGTTGGACAAGCTGCAACCGGAGGTGCCAGTGTTTCTCAGCTCTCCCTCTACACCCAACTCCCACTGCCCTTTCCACTTCCACAGAAGCAGCAGACACAGAGGGTGAGGGAGGAGACCAAGAGTGAAGGATCCCACCACATGCCCCTGCTGATGTGGATTGAAAAAATTACATATGAAATATAGTTATTTTATTTTATTTTATTATTTTTTTTTATTAGAGTTCAGTTTGCCAACATAGAGCATAACACCCAGTGCTCATCCCGCCAGGTTTGATTTTAGATAAGAACGAACCATTTAGGAGTAAGAGTGAATTGTTACCATCAGTAAAGGACTGCTCTTGACCCCAAGGCTACCCAAAAGCTGAGGGGTTGTCATTTACTGAAGAAATGAGATCCCATGGACTGAATTGGAAAGCAGGAAAATGGGGAAAAAGATGGACATTTTTCTCATCCACAACAAGTTCAGGCGGCTCAGTACACAGGTTCCATTTATGTTCAGTCAAGGGGTAGTGACGGGCTTTAGCTCGCTGGACTTTGCCCCCTTGTTGTGGGCCTGGCTCCAGGCCCCTGGAATGAGTATCACTGAGTGTTCCTGTTGACACAAACCACCTGAGATTGCAGGGCAGTCAGCCTTATCGGGTAAGAATAGGTTAATTATATGGCAGCTTTTCTCCCAACATGAAGGGAAAACCCTGGAAATACACTTAGTAAAATCTTACATTATTCTGTTTTCAGCTGGGATGTAGTTAATTAAATTTGCTTGAATTATTGATGGTAGTACAAACTGTTTTTGAATATTAAGAAGGTTAAAAGTGGAACTAGGCATATCTAGAGACATTGCCAATTGTTCTGAAAATTTAATTTTTCTTTATATGTTATCATAGATGACTTCATTTAATTACCATTTTAATATTTATTTCCTTCAGGATTGTCAGAATTTCTGAAGAAAGCCCTCAGTGGTGTATATTTCACTTTTTTATCCCCATTAATATCTTTGAGAAGAAGCAAAAGAGAACAGAACTGAGAAAATTTGATTTTGAGTGATTGGCTTTGGCCTGTTTCATAGAAAGATATTATGGTGTGGCTTAAGCAGTTTTAGCTAATTTGATACAATAAAATATGTAGTAAGTTCAATTTTGGATTTTATATTATAATTCTTGGCTGTAAGAAAAAGGCTTCTATGTTTCTTTTAATGCTCCAGGGTACAGTGTACAATGTATTATTATGACATTAGTTTCTGGAAACTCAGTGACTTTTGAGTGTTTCTTGGAGTTTGTTCGTTTTGTTCCATCCTTTTTTCTCTCATTGCTGTAAGTTATATATGGTTTTCCTGAACTTAGCATAACATTGGTTGGTATAACAAATCACAAACCTAAATATTTCAGCACTTGATGCAGTCATTTTAATGTCTAGAATCTGAGTCTATTTCAAAACAAAGAGAATCAAACCTATAAGGGATCTCTTACCTTCTTGCCATTGTTTCTTGCCTTTTCAGAGTGGGTGAAAGTGACAGGGAGTCACTAGTCCTAAGTAAGAAAAGCAAGAAAACAGAAACAAGAAGACCTAACATTGGATTCGGCTTGTGGCTACCCTGGTTTAACTTTTCTACTACTACTTTCCTATGCTGAGGGTTGACAATGGGTATATTTAATGAAGCAATAGGAATTGTAAAGGGTGATGAATGTGGGGAGAAAAGAACAGATTCTTACTTTCTATTTTTATTTATTTATTTGAGAGAGAGACACAGAGAGAGAGAACATGAGCAGAGGAAGGGAGAAGGACAGGAAAAAGCAGACTCTCCACTGGGCAAGGAGCTCCACGCCAGGCTCCACATGGGGTCGATCCCAGGACCCTGAGATTGTGACCTGAGCTGAAGGCAGATGCTTAACCAACTGAGCCCCCCAGGTGCCCCTAGATTCTTACTCTAAATTATAGATCCATGAAAGAAAAAAAATTTAGTGAAGCAAAGATGGCCTAACAGAGACAAGGTATACTTTCTCACCTGACACATCTAAAAAAGAACAAACTGTATTAAACAACAAGTTTCAGGATGTTGACTATCAGACGTGGGAGGGCAATGTTCCCTGAGAGGCAGGAGACAAATGAAGTGAGGCCTACGACTGCTCCTGCTCACTGACTGCAGTTTCCAGACTGTGGACCAGAGAGGGGGCACCCAGGTGAGCCCGGAGGTTTCCCTCAGGTGAAGGAAAGGATTGGGAGCCCAGAAGGACCAAAGGGGCTATTGCTCATGAGGAAGAATGCCTGAGAGAAGAGAGCTACAAAGAGTTAGAATTTTGGAAATCTGTGATCTTCAACTGATGAGCTTGAGGAAGCTACCCAAGGCTAGGGAGTAAATCACTCAAAGGGACTAAGAGAGAACAATAGCTGAAGTCACACAAAGCCAGGGAGAGTTCTGGTTCACACCAGCCCGAGTAGAAAACCCGGAATCCGTGGGGCCTTGGGTAGGATATTCAGTATTGACAAGAATGCACACAAATATACAGGATAGTACTCAAGCTATAGGACTCAGGCTAATACTTCAAGATATAATCTGCCATATATGCTTTGACAAATGTGTTCTTTCTGCCCTTATTTTGATATTTGAAAAATCAGTATTTTCATTTGTGCTCGGCAACTGATTAATATGGCATGATGATGTCATATAAGCATATATAGGAGTTTTCTTTTCTGTAAATAGACATTTAGGTATAGAAATGGAAAAGTGGCTGATGGTAAGAAAATTTCCTTATCGGTTTTCCTGAGAATGAAATCAAGTAAAGTTGGGTTTATTACCTGGGTTATTACTCCAAGGGTTTCCTGGAGTGAAGGAGCAGTTGAAGTTGAAGTTGACTCACCTTTGGTACTCCTTATTGCCTTTGGTGTATTTTTATTACTGCATTTGTTTTTACTCATATATTAAAAAGGAGAAAGGAGGATATGTTTATCTCAGTGTCTTTCATTAGAATTGTATTTAGTGGCTCATATCTCATTAAAACAGTCAGTATTCATGATTTTGTTTTCCTCTGAAACACAGAATAAGCCAACGAGCAACCACACTGGGTTACATTAGTGCTTCTCACCTGAAACAAATAGAAATTTATATTACTCTTTTACCTTTTAGAAATAAAGCAAATAACTGCTAGATTTCTCTCATTTTCTTTTGATTTCTTGAGAAATCTAGCATTACTTCTGATATTGGAGTGCTGAGTAAAGCTTTATAATCTCATTTTTCTTAGCCAGTTTAGATCTCTGTGTACACACATGCTAAAAACCTGAACAGAATTTGCAAATCACAGGCTTTATCTTTATTTAAAAAGTCATGTGATTTTTAGGGGTATGTATTGTTAAATCCTCATACTCCCCAAACAAAGCAAAACAAGCAAAACAGCTATATTTACCCTTATGGGCTTTAATTATAATGGAAACCCTTCTGAGATCACCATCTGGCAACCTGTGTGGTGGGTTTAGTTTATTGTATTTGGTACCCATAGTTTTAAAATAATGCTTGGTATTTCTTTCTCCTCCCCTTGCTTCTTCTTCTAACACTTCATAACTTGGTGAATCAAATACAAATGTGGATTTTAAAACTTACTCTTAAAAAGTGAGATTTCACAATATCAGACTTGCTTTTTATCAGGAAGCTAAATAGCATCTGTCCCCTGTACCCGGGGCATCCTCTCTCTGGGTTCCCACAGTTCTCACATAGCTGGCTTCACTCATTCGTGTTACCCACCTGTTTGGCACATGCTTGAAGTTTGCAACCTCTACTTTAGATACTAAAGACGCAAGTGCATTTTCAGATTCAGCCTGGCTGTAAAACAGCTGAAGACTCTAAAATCCTAAAAGCCAAATTTCTTCTCTGATAGAAGTAAAAATCTAATGGGAGTGAAGATCCAAATTCAACAATTCTTGAATGAGCATGAAGTATGTTTTAGTGAAGGATATCTGTGTCTGGACCATCAACTCCCCACGTAATTTTGTTAATTATAGATTGTTGTCCATTTTCAATGCCGGATGCAACCTTTGTGTTATCAATTTTCATTATCAAGTCTTCGTTAGAGTATTGTTAAAACAGTAGGAGAGATTTCCTTATTGTTTTTCTTTGACTCTGCACTGTCATGGAAATTATTTTTGGTAATGGCCTCTGTTATTATTTTCCTTATTGATCATATGTTCCCTGTTGTTGCCAATAATTAAAAAAATATCTCCTGGTCTCTTGGAAACGAGCTCAATACAGATTTTACCTTCTATCCCACAAACCAGTATGTTCATTTTTGTAATAGAGTTTTAGTAGTAAAACTACTTAATGGAAGCCATTCTTCATTAAGGAGGTTGGTTTTATTTTCTGCTTAATAGTTTGTTGCTGTGTTGGTGACTGATGCTTTTTTGGAGAGAAATTATAGAATTCTGATGTCACGCCCTAGATGAGACTTTCCAATTTTAGCATCTGTCCCCTTGGCACATTTCCTGGTGTTGACAGTTGGGTAAGAAGACACCCCTGGGTTTTATGAAGTCCTCCTGCTACAGATGGTGGGTTTTTGCTTTTAAAGAGTCGGCTTTAGCATTGACTCTTTTTAATTTTCCTATATTTTTCGGTGAAAATTTTATATAACAAAAAATGGCAACTTTCTCATCTAAAATCATTTTACTGTGGCACATGATATAAAATCAAAACCACAAATTCTGTGCTGTCAGAGTCTACAAGTTCTGGCTCTGCATTCAGCTAGACATAAAATAATACAAATTACAAATAAGATCAATACAAAACACTTCAGTCATCTTTCTTGAGCTTTGTACTAGGTACCACATAGCTGAATATTTTACTCAGTACGACACTGCTTCTTAGAAAATCCTGTAACTGGAATTAATGTTGTACTACTATTTCTAGAGAGGACTACATCTGTACTTTCTGAGAAAAAAACAGCTTGAATAATCTAGAAAATCTTAGGAAATATTTATTGAGCAATTATGTGTGAGTCCTTATTTTAAGTGTTTTCATGTATTATTTAAACCTCTCATCACCTTGTGAGGTAGACACTGGTACCATATTTTATATATATGGCAGATGAAGCTGATTGTCAGAAGTTAAGTACTTGCTTAAAGCCACACAGCTGGCTAATGGTGCATCTGAGCTAAGAACCCTTGCAGCCTGACTCTAGGCCACGTGCTGATAGGAAGCATATGCGCTGCTCGGTTACCTCCAGGATTCTATGAACCTGTCTCGGGCCACATTTGCCTTATTTCTCCTACAGAGGAATAATAATATACTTTGTTTAACTTTGTTATATCATTCTCCAATTTTGTATTTTAATAGAAGTTTTGCTTCCTCTCCGTTCCCAATTCAGGCTTTTTATTTCTTCATTTGATCTTTAAATGGATGACAAGGAATTGATTATGTTAAAAAATTATGAGAATTGAATCATTTTATTGATATCGGGACATGTATTTTCTTCGTTAAAATCTTCTGGTTATGGAAGTAGCTAGACTTGGATAAATTTGAGCAAAAAATTTTATTTCCCAATGTCTATATGGAAAATCATAGCTGAAAATGTAATTTATAGTATTGGCTTGAGATTCAAAATGGCATGTGACACGTAGGAGTTTAAGCTCCCCATCCTTCCCCGAACTTCATTGAAAAGGCAGAAAAATGTATGTGCAGAGAAAGGAGGCTGCAAGAATCCTGGTAAGCAGGAAGCATATACACCCAGAAAATAAGACAGTTTGATAAATTTCTAAAATGTGTTCAACAAGTGGGGTGAAGGAGAAATCAGAGCAGAAAAATTTAAAACAAAAATTGAAGCTGAAATTGGCTTCAGAGCAAAGAGACATCGTTCACTATGGAACCACAACAGATTTCTTCCCCCCAGAGTCTGCTAATGCATTGGTCCCCTTGGGGCCCTCTGCTCCTCTGCTGACTTCAGTGTTTGTGACCTTGGTAAACCTAGGAGAACAGTTGTTGAGGCTAAACGAGAATTTCCTCGTTCTGGTTTGAGGGAAAGAGACTAAAAGAAGAGCAAAACAAAGCTGGCTGAAACCTCAGTACTTCACCTCTGATGACCAGAGGTACTTTCCTGTTTGAAGGGGGTTCTTAGACTTGTTCATGATGTTTAGCATGACAAAGAAATGAGTCAGTTAGGAAGAGGAAAATATTACAGCAAATGGATAGACAAAGGTATATCAGGCAAAAGGAACTCAATGATTAGAAAATATCAGGTAATAGATAGAGACTGGTGCATTCAATAGAAAAACACAATTGTCAAAAAAAGATACAGTATGTTAGATGATAGTGCTGTTGCCTTTTAGATGACAAAATAAAAAAAGACTCAAAAACAAATATAAAAGAATAAAAACTATGAAAATACAAGGGCAATTTGACAAATCTACAATGATACAATATTTCTGTCCAAAGTAATAAACAACAACAACAAAATCTAATTGGCATATAAAGGATGTTATCACAAAGGTTAGAAAATTCAGTTTATTAGATGCATTGTACAGTGACTTGTACCTTAACTAAGAATAACTTTTTATAGGATATTTGCAGACATCACACATACATTAGGTCATGGAGAGAATCTCAGTGTATTTCCAAAATTGATGTTCATTGGTCACATTTCTTGCTACCGTGAAATACAAGTAAAAATTCAGAGCAAATGGGGCACCTGGTGGCCCAGAGGTTTAGCACCTGCCTTCGGCCCAGGGCGTGATCCTGGAGACCCGGGATCGAGTCCCACGTCGGGCTCCCTACATGGAGCCTGCTTCTCCCTCTGCCTCCGTCTCTGCCTCTCTCTCTGTGGCTGTCATGAATAAATAAATAAAATCTTAAAAAAAAATCAGAGCAAAAAGATATGTTCTTTGCCTCCCTAACCCGAATCTATATCTCAGAAAGGAGCACTGAACTCCAAGCTTGATTTGTTCAAATGGGCAAGAAAATTGATGGATTATTGGCAAGTCTAAGGGAAGGAGGGAGAGAATACACTGTTCGAAGTGCTCTTGGGGAAGAAAGGTGAATAGCAATCCTGACTTCAGCAACAAATCCAATAAGATGAAGAACGCGTAGTACAATTGTGGAATCAAGTTGGCTATTCACAAGACACACTTTCATGTCACTTGTTGGTTCTATTTAACTTACTTTGAAGTCTTTTAAAATTGAAATCACAAAGGATTTACTGAATTACTGATTTCAGATTATAAAGCTTCCTAAGGGAAAATAAAGACATTTATGTATTGCAGCATATCTACAGATGACTTTGCTTCCTGAAATAACATTGCTTTAATGAAAAATACTTGAATATATTCAGATTACAGATTGGAGTCTTTTATTTGTGGTCTTTTTTGTCATGAGACAAAGTTTCTGTGTCTATGAAATTACTGATAACTATATCCCATAGTTATTTATAATTATAGATTTCTAGAATAGCTTTATCTTTGCTAAAATGATCTATAAAAAGTACATATATGCAAAGATAGGCTTATGTATATGACAGTTAAAGTCATAATTTTTATAGCAATGAATCTAAGTACCATAAATAGATATGTGATAATAGTGTGAGTATGCTGATGAAAGGGCTTAGAAATTAACATGAATACCTCTTAGGTTCTTTATAGCATTGAGCTAGAGCTAAAAAATCAAAGGCGCACTCAACTGCTTTACAATCATGATGATTCCTCATAAGGACAGTTTTCTCATTAAATTTCTTACTCAGATTTGTAGTGGAACTATATTTGATATTTCCACTAGGAAGTCTAGTGTTTGGTTTAGGTTCAATTCAGCTGAGTCCACAAGATCTGGATCTGGGCAAACTCATGCATTTCATAGGCATTAATTAGAATACTCATTTTAAAAAGCATATTTACTGTTTAAAAACACAAAATTATATTTTAAGGTGGGAATATGATGAATGTAAGCTGTTTATTTTTTAAGTTTGTAAGGAAATTTAAATTGTAGGATACAAAAGAAGCTTTAGTCAAATATCTTATAACCTGAATATCTTTTTTAGCCTTGGGAACAAGACTTAAATTTAGACTTGGTTTTTCTTCTTTTTTTTTTTTTTTTTCTTTTTACAAGCAATCAATGTCTATTATCTCATTTTCTCTTTATAAAAATGCTATGTTTAAAATCTTCTAACTTTATCAATGGAGAAGCTGAGAACTTCAACGACATTCAGAAACTTGTGCAAAGGTACATAGTGAGTCAACGTTAGAACAAGTCATAGTGCTATACCGCTGACCTGTTTATTCTTGAACTTGATGTTCATAATGGCACTATTTATAATATACTTTTTTTGTAATTGTATTTTTATTACATTTTTAAATCCTCTGGACAGATTTGATGCAATGCTTTTCCTAAGTACTGACTATTTCTTGTCGGGTCCTCCATAAATATTCGTTAGTTGACTTCTGGTCCAGATTGGTCCCTGGGTAGCTTTGTCACATGGCAGCTAACCTGTAACCAGTGAAAATGGAGAAGTGCCACCAGGAGTAAGGTAGCCAAGTGCTTGAAACTCCTAGGCATTTTCATTTTCCTCTTCCCTACGTCTGCTTTTTTCATAGCAGAAGTGTTGAGCCATGCTGAGAGTAGCTTGGTGTTAGTCTCCCTGTCCTAATTAAAATACCATGCAGTATCTTTTAACTCGGTAGCATTTTTCTGAAACATTAGTCATCAGATGTACTTTCCAAATCTCTAGGGGAGTGTGTTTGCCTACAAAGGTGCCTTTCTCCAGCATCCCAGACACCCACTGGCATTTGAGGTCTTAAAGGAGTTACCCACTTCTTGTGTTTGAATAAAATCTGTGAAGTTTTTCTTGTTATTTCAATAACGGATGGTGGTGCTAATTCCCAACATTTAAAAAATTATTTTATATATCATACAGTTTTCATTGATTAGATGGATATATGTTTGTTCATCTAATAAATCAGTGAACTGTTAAAAAAAAATTCAAGCAGAAATCTTAAAATTTTGGTTTAACCTTTTGACGGAGATCTCCTATTCTTGACCTTGTTTCCGACTTGGCTTTTTCTCCTGATCTGCCTCCTTTAGAACAGTCAGCCCTTCCTTTCTGATTACTTCTTTCATTTCAAGCATTTATTGTGACTCTATCCTGTCTTTTTACTCTGATTAACTCAGGCAGAGTGACTCAGTAGAAAGGGCGTGGGCATATTTCTTGCCAATTTCAGGGCCAATTAACATTTTTGAGCTTTAATTTTTTTAAGTAAACTTTTTGTTTTGCAATAATTGTTGATTCATATGCTCTTATAAAGCCATACAGGAGATCCCCTGTACCCTTGACCATGTTTCCCCTAAGAGATATGCAAATACAAAACCACAGTTCAGTATCACAACAAACTGACACTGGAACAGTCAAAATACAGAACATTTTCCATCACTACGTGGCTTGCCCATTTTGCCCATTTAGAGCCATCCCTGCTTCCCTCCCACATTCTCCTTTTCCGTAACAGCTGATCCACTAACCTGTTCTCTAATTCTCTAATTTTGTCACTTCAAGACTATCATGTAAATAGAAGCATACAACATGTAACACCTTATGATTTTTTTTCCACTCAGCACAATTCTCTGGAAATTCATCCTGATTGCTTTACGCTTCACTAGTGTGGTTTTCTGTTTGTTTTTGTGTTGTGAGTACAATCTTGTGGTATCAATCTAGCACACTATGTTTAACCGTTCACCCTTTGGATGATATCTGAGTTGTTTCCATTTTTTAGCTATTATGAATAAAGCTTCTAATAAATATTCATGTATTTATGTATGAGTAGAAATTTTTTTAAGATTTTATTTATTCATGAGAGACAGAGAGAGCGAGAGAGAGAGGCGGAGACACAGGCAGAGGGAGAAGCAGGCTCCGTGCAGGGAGACCGACGTGGGACTCGATCCTGGGACTCCAGGATCACGTCCTGGGCTGAAGGTGGCGCTAAACCGCTGAGCCACCTGGGCTGCCCCATGAATAGAAATTTTTAATCTCTCTGGATGACCAAGAATGCAAACATAAAGATATATGTTTATTTTTTTTAACAAAGTGCCACCTCTTTTCCATAATGTACCATTTACATCTCTGCATCTTTGCTAGTATTGGTATTGATGAAATTTTTTATTTTAGCCATTCCCATAGGTGTCTCATTGTGGTTTTAATTTGCATTTACCTACTGCTTAACTGTATTGGACTTATTTACCATCTGTAAATCTGTACATCCTGGGGCACCTGGGTGGCTCAGTGGTTGAGTCTTAGTCTTTGGCTTAGGTCTTGATCCCAGGATCATGGGATGGAGTTCCCGTCTTGGATTCCCCAAAGGGAACCTGCTTCTTCCTCTGCCTCTCTCTCTCTCTGTGTCTCTCATGAATAAATAATAATAAAAAAATAGATCTGTATATTCTTTTCAGTAAAATGGATAATTTCCTTTCCCCATGTTCTAATTGTAGTTTTAAAATTTTTTGAATTTTGAAATTTATCTATTCCAGACACTAGTTTGCAGATATTCTTTACAGGGTCTAAAGTTTTTAATTTTGATGAGATCCAATTTATCAACTTTGCCCTTTGCAAATGGTGTTTTTGGTGTTGAGTATAAGTCCTTTCCCTAGCCCTAGATCCCAAAACATGTCTTCCATTTTTTTTTCTAACAATTTTTTCATTTCATATTTTACCTTTACATCTTTTATCAATTTGAATTAATTTTTGTATAAAGTATGAGATTTAGCTCAAGGTTCATTTTTTCGTGTGTGACAATGGATGTTGAATTGCTCTAGCAGCATTTATTGAAGGGGCCGTCTTTCCTCTGTTGAATTGCTTTGATACCTCAACTGAAATTGGGCATATTTGTGTGCATCTGCTTCTGAATACTCTATTTTATTTCACTGATCAATGTAAAACATCTTGCTAGGATTTTAAAATAAATTGCTTTAAACCTATAGTTAAAAAAAAAGTTCAAAAAAAAAAAAATAAACCTATAGTTCAATTTGGAAGATAATTGAGATCTTTATTATTTCACATCTTCCAATTCAGGAACAAAGTATGTCTCCCCATTTATGTGTATCTTTGATTTATTCCATCACATTTTGTAGTTTTTTAGCATACAGATCCTGTATATGTTTTGTTAGATTTACTTCTAAGTATTTTTTAATTAATCACAAATGCTTTTTTTTATTTGGGTATTTATGTGTTCATTGCTTATATATAGAAATAAAATAGATATTTTTATATTTATATTCTACTGTGATATAGACTGAATGTTTGCATCACCCCCCATATTGAGATCCAACCCCCAAAAATGTGGTCTTTGGAAGGGGCCCTTTGGAGGTTGATTAGCAGTAGTGTCCTTAGAAAAGAGACCCCAAAAATGCTCTGTTACCCCTTCTGACACAATGAAGAGATGATTATCTGTGAACCGGGAAGTGGATCTACACCAGACAATAAATTTGCTGGTGCTTTAATCTTGGACTTCTTAGTTTCTAGAACCATGCGAAAGACATTTCTGTTTGTTTATAAGTCGCTCGGTCTATAACAATTCTGTTAGCAGCCTGAATAGACTACGACATATTGTTGTAACCTTGCTGTACGCACTCACTAGTTCTAGGAGGTTTTTAATTTTTTTATTTGTTGGATTTTTCTATATAGAAAATCATGTCATCTATGAAAAAGCGCAGTTTTATTTATAAAGTTTTTTCTGATGTGAATGCATTTTATTTTCTTGCATAATTGTCCAATTATGTTTCTTGAGCCTCTAGCACTCCGTTGAATACAATTTATTGGTGTGGACCTTTTTTTTTTTTTTTTCCTTGAGAGAGAGAGAGTGCATATGAGTGGTGAGGGAAGGGGCAGAGAGAGAGACAGAGAATCTCAAGCAGACTCCCCACTGAGAGGTGCCAGATTTGGGGCTAGATCTCACAACCCTGAAATCATGACCTGAGCTGAAATCAAGAGTTAGATGCTCAACCTACTGAACCACCCAGGAGCCCCTGGTGTGGACGTTTCTGCTTCATTCTCCTTTTTAGAAGCATTTAGTTGTTTGAACATTAAATATAGCATCACATATAGTTTTTGTAGATTTCTTTATAAAGGTGACAAACTCTCCCCTGTACTCTTATTTTTCTGAGTGTTTTTATTATGAATGGGTCTTTTATCAAATACTTTTTCTGTATCAATTGATAAATTAATTTTTCTTTTTTAGTAGGCTAATATAGGATTATATTGATTGATTTTTAAATATTGAACTACCTTGCATTCCTGGAATAAACCTCACTGGTCATGGTTTATAATTCTTTTTATATGTAGTTGCATTCTATTTGCATATATTTGTTAGAGATTTTGGCATTTGTATTCATGAGGGATTTTGATCTGTAGATTTCTTTGGATTTTACTGTTCTTGTTTTTGTAATAGGGTGATACTAACTTCATAAAATGATTTTTTTCTTTCTCTTCTATATTTTGGGAAGGGATTATTTGGAAATTGATATTAATTCTTTTTAAAATATTTTGTAGAATTCTGTGGTGAAACCAGCCTGAAGATATCTATTTTAGGAGTTTTTAACTAAGAATTCAATTTCTTTACAGCTAAAATATTCAAATTTTCTATTTTCTTTTGTATTAGTTTATTTTATTATTATTTTTTAAGATTTTATTTATTTATTCATGAGAGACACAGAGAGAGAGGCAGAGACATAGGAAGAGGGAGAAGCAGGTTCTCTGTGTGGAGCCTGGTGTAAGACTTGATTTCAGGACCGCAGGACCACACTGAGCCGAAGGCAGATGCTCAACCACTGAGCCACCCAGGCATCCCATTAGTTTATTTTTTTAAGGAATTAGTCCATTTTATCAAAGTTGTCAAACTTTTGTCTGTAAAATGTTTGTAGTATTACCTTAATAACATTCTAATGTCTACAAGGTCTATAATGGTGTCCCTTGTTTCATTACTGATATTGGCCATTTGTATCTTCATCTTTTGTTAGATCTTGATAAAGATTTGTCACTTTTATTGATCATTTTAAACAAACAGCTATTTGTAACATTTTTTTTTAGTTGTTTTTATTTTTTCAATTCATTGGCATGTGCTCATTTCTTTTCTTTTGGTTACTTTTTTTTTTCTTTTTCTTTTCTTTTTCTAGGTCCTTGAGATAAGGTACTTTGCTCTTTTCTGATATATGTATTTCCTGCTGTAAATTTACCTCTAGCATTGCTTTAGCTGTTTTGGACTACATAAGTTACATTGTATTTTTTATTCATGAGTTCAGAGTACTCTTTTGATTTTTCTAAAACTTCCACTTGACCCATGAATTATTTAGAAGTTTGTTGTTTAATTTCTAAGTATTTGGAAATTTCCTTGTTATCTTTTTTAAGATTTTATTTATTCATATGAGAGAGGGAGAGAGAGAGATTGAGAGAGAGAGAGAGAGAGAGAGAGAGAGAGAGAATGAGAGAGCACAAGCAGGGGGAGCAGCAGAGAAAGAGGGAGAAGCAGACTCCCCACTGAGTAGGAAGCCCAGTGCAGGGCTTGATCCCAGGACCCTGAGATCATGACAGGAGCTTAAGGCTGATGCTTACCCGACTAAGCCACCCTGGAACCCCTCCTTCTCTTTTTCTGTCGCTGATTTCTGGTGGTAGTTGGTGCACACATGATGCATGATGTCAAATTTCTCCAAGTTGATGAGGTTTGTTTTATAGCCCAGTGTATACTCTATCTTGGTATAGGTTCTGTGGGTCCTGGAAAGGAATGCATATTTTGATGTTGATTAGTAGAATATTTTGTAAATGTTGATTAGATCCTATTGATTAATGATGTTTCTAGTTGTTCTGTATCCTTCTTACACTTCTCTGTAGTTATTTTATGAATTGTGGAAAGAGGGTTTTTGGAGTCTCCAACTATAGTTGTTAATTTGTGTATTTCTCTTTTTATTCCTATCAAATTTTGTCTCATGTAGTTTTCTTTTTTCTCTTTTTTTAAATGTAGTTTTCATCTATGCTGTTTGTTACATACACATTATGAGTTGTTATGTCTTCTTGGTGGATTGGCTCTTTTACCATTATTTAATATTCTTCTTTGTCCCTGGTAATTTTTATTTCAATTATTGTGTTTTCACTTCCAAAATTTCATTTTGTTTGTCTTTATATTTGCTGTATGTCTGCTGGGACTTTTCCCATTTTTTCAAGCATTTTTTTCAACTGGTCATTCAAACATTTTTAGGATATATGCTTTAAATTATTTCTCAGATAATTCTAATATATCTGTTTCTTTGTTTTGGTATCTGTTGGTTGTCTTTTATCACTCAGTTTGAGACCTTCCTGGTTCTTGGGATGACTAATGGACATTTTATGAGACTTGGGTTCTCACTCACCCTATCCTGACATTGGAGTGCCCTCCTTACTGTTAGGCAGGGGTGGCAATTCTGTCCCCCTACTAGGCCTCCACTAATATGTCCATGGCTGGGAACTTTAGGAATGCCACTTTCTTGCTCCCCAGGTGGCTTCTACTGACTCTATGAGCTGAAGGGTTGTCATGGTTACTGATGAAAATTCTTTCTTTCAAGTAGGCCTCCCTGACATTATGACACTACACTGTGACACTCTCACCACCATCACAAAAGAAGGAAGGAGGAGGGCACCTTGTTACTACCAACTGGGGGAGGAAGTCCAGGTTCCACATGTGGTCTCCCCTGCCAGCAAGGACGAGGGTGGGAGGCATCTACTCAGTTTTCTGTGAGACCTCTCTAGCAGGAGGTTGGAGATAATTTGTTAGTGTCCAGTAAGGATGGAAATCTAGGTTCCTCACTTAATATTTGCAGATGCAAATGGGGCAGAACAAAAGTTTTTCGGTGGTGTTTGACTCTCAGTCTTGGTGGACTGCCATTGTCCTTGTCCTTTGGCTAGAAAAAGCAGACTTCTTTGGGGCTTTTATATCTGTGCCCATTGGAGTTTCTCAGTTGCCAGTTCTTTACTTCAAGTCTGGAAAGAGAAAACTCACTGAATTGGGGCACCTGGGTGGCCCAGTTGGTTAAGTGTCTGCCCCTGGCTTGGGTCATGATCTCAGGGTCCTGGGATGGAGCCCTGAGTCTGGGCTCCTTGCTCAGCAGGGAATCTGTTTCTCCCTCTCCCTCTGTCCCCACTTGTGCTCTCTCTTGCCCCTTCCCTATCAAATAAATAAATAAAATCTTAAAACAGAAAATAAAAGAACCAACACTGAATTAGTTGCCATGTCTTACTTTGGTCATTGGGATTCCCTGCCATTTTGACTTTTTCGGTTTCTCCAGCTTTCAGGGTTTTTTTTTCCCTTTATATACAGTGTTTAGGATTTTGAGTTATGTTCAACCAGAGGAACAAGGATAAGTATATCTAGTCTGAACTTTTTTTATTTGTAAAATGATTTTAGTCTAATCTACTTGCTGGTTGCCTCTCAGGGAAATTCATGAAATTTTTGATTCTTAGACAAACATATACTAAAATGATAAAGGTGTGTACTAACATTGCTTCTGTTATCGTTACTGGTGGTAAGGATATACATACATACATTATATATATGTGTGTATATACACAGACATATGTATATGTTATATATAAGTATATATATTTCAGAAATTTATTTATTTTGAAGAAGATCATAGTGGACACAATGTTCATAAAGGCTTCTGAAGCAATATAGGAAATTAATAAGCTGCAAACTCTTTCCTTGGATGTTTTGTTGCTATAACTTCCTGGAAAATCATTGTGAAATACATTTCCTAAGTAATTACACCATAATTTTTATGGGCAAGTTTTTATCTAAATGAGCAATAATAGCACATTGTTCAGATCATAGCAATAAAATCTAGCCTGCCTATTGTAAAATGACAGTAAGAGCTTCTAACGGGCAAAATACTTCCTGCTGTTGCTAGCGAAAGAACAGGGAAGCCCCAGAACATTATTTTTTGTATGATAAGTGCTATGTACCAAACTTGTAGTACTTTTTCATTGCTACTTTCACTGGTAATGCTTTAGAGTTGTACTATAGTCTATTAAGTAATAAGTGAACTGAAAATAATGTCTCTCTTGAGAAGTCACTATTATACTTATGAAATATATGCCTTTTGTACTATTTTTTTTAATTTTTATTTATTTATGATAGTCACACAGAGAGAGAACGAGAGAGAGGCAGAGACACAGGCAGAGGGAGAAGCAGGCTCCATGCAGCGGGAGCCCGATGTGGGATTCGATCCTGGGTCTCCAGGATCGCGCCCTGGGCCAAAGGCAGGCGCCAAACCGCTGCGCCACCCAGGGATCCCGCCTTTTGCACTATTAACAGTTACTTCTTTTACTCATTTATCAGTGTGATTAGGGCAATATTCTCTAGCTCTTATAGAATTATTTGCAAAATAGAAAAGTTGTGAGAGATAAGACTAAAGAATTCTTGGGAGGAAATTAAGAAAATTTAATTAGTATTCTACTTCTCTTTTTCTTTTGCTTATTTTTTCAAAATAAAACTTACATAACAAGGTGTGTTTTTAAGAAGAGGACTAGTATACAGTATTTTTTTTTCCTGTGGACCATTAAACAAGAATGAATCTTAGCTGTTTCTGCTCCTATTCTGGAAAGCGAGGGTGGAGTGAGGTGGTAGGGCACAACATTAGTGTTTCTAAAAGTCGGAGCCTTCTTTATACTATTCCTCATCTGCCCTCCTACAAGGAAACGGCTTTACAATTTCATTCCTGTTTCAGAGAGGTTATGGCTGTAATTTCAAAAGGACAAGTAGCCCAACATGGAATAATTTCTCAAGAGAAATGGGCTTATAGCTGTAGGTCACAGCAATGGCAAAACTTTGAGCCCAGACCTCTACAGAGCCCCAGAGGAAGGCCAGATGTTTGATGGTGTGATTTGTAGCTCCTGGGAGCTGAATTCCAAGGCTCATGGCTTTGGGAAATAAAGTGAAAGATTCTAGTGCCCGAGGCAGGAAAGGAGTTCGTCTGCAAATGAATTGCATGAACATGGTCAGAGAATATCCCTGCAGCAACCAATTCTCATTAAACCCAAAGTTCTTCCAGTTTTCTAGGCAAAATATGCCTCCCTGGGACTTTAGTAAAACCCTAGAGATCATTGAGGGTCCTTACCTCTACCACCTGCCTTTCCAGAATAAGAATTTCCTGTCATCTCTCTGTGACAAGAAGAAATAAACCATATTAGATCTCTAAAAAAGTAATGAAATATGACTTTTCTTCCATTTGAATGCCATTCATAAACCAAATTCATATTGCACACATGCCTATTAAGCAATATTCTTTAAAAGTAACATGCATCCTGTTTTTAAACCAATCTAAAATAGCTTGAGTCTGGTTTTTTTTTCTCTTTCTCTTTTATGTGCTAGAGATATAGCAACCTTTCAGATACAACTTTTGTAGAACATAAAAATATCTTGGCATCTTAGAAGTATTATATCTTACCTTGATTGTTCCCTTTAAGAACTGAAAAATAGAGATGTCTGGGAGGCTCAGTGGTTGAGCGTCTGCCTTCGGCCCAGGGCGTGATCCTGAGGTCCTAGGATCGAATCCCACGTTGGGTTCTCTGCGTGGAGCCTGCTTCTCCCTCTGCCTGTGTCCCTGCCTCTCTCTCTGTGCCTCTCATGAATAAATAAATAAAATCTTAAAAAAAACCCTGAGAAGTAGAAAGTTCTGTGTGGGTTTTCTATTAGAGGCCATTTTTTTCTTTCAGATTGTTATGGAGTATGATATGATTTAGTAAGAGGAAGTGAGGAAACAATTCTCTGTGACATTCCTGGATACCTGGTACCCTTTGTCCAGTGACTTGGAACCAAACACATTCAATCATAAGATGTAGGTTAGAATAAATATGAATGCGGGGCACCTCGGTGGCTCGGTCAGTTAAGCACCTGGCTCTTGTTTTCAGCTCAGGTCATGATTTCAGGGTTCTGTGATTGAGCCCTGCTTCTGGCTCCATAGTCCATGAGGAGTCAGCTTCCCATTCTCTCCCTTTGCCCTTACCCCCAATTCACACACACACACACACACACACACACACACACACACACACTTTCTCTCAAGTAAATAAATAAATAAAAATTTAAAATAAAAAAAATAACAATGAGTGAATCGAAACCTATGAGTTATACTCTGATTGACAGATTGCTTAGAAACCTATACTTTTCTTCAGTCAGATGTATTAGGAAAATAGAATAGGTAATGACATACTCAAAAAGCAGTGATAAAATCTGAATTTTCTTTTTTTTTTTTTAAACCAAACTGTCAGTGGAACACTGATAGATATACTAAGAAAACAGAAATTGCATCATATGATGTTACGAGATTAGATATTTGGTAAACATACTACAGATATGGATATATTAACAATTATTTGTCAGCTACTTGACTTTTCCCTAGCGCAATAGTGAAAAATGAAGTGGTTTGCAAAGCATTTTATAAGTTTCAACTGACGAGATTCATTGTAGTGGAGAACTATTAATATTTTCATGGTTCAGCATTAGCAGAGATCATTTTCACTTCATTTTTAAAGATACCAGATGTATCACATGATAAGAAATCACTGCCTTCATTTTTATTTGGAATGGGCAGTTGGTGCAGTGAATTGTGTCCACAGAGAAGTCAGACTGTTCTTATAGAAGCTATTGATTTGTGTAAATTATCATCTAGGAGTTTAGTCACTGAGCATTACCTCCTAGATTCACTGATAAGTCAGAAACCTTTCAAATGCATTTAGTTGAGACCAAGTGACCCTAAAACATTAAGGTTTTCTCAGATACCTACTTTAGTAGAGGGTCTTTTCCATCTCCATGGAAAAGTTAGATTTGCTCAAAAGTTTCAGGAGATCTGCCTCATTGTGGTTCATGAAGATGGTGAATTTGCCAACGCCTGGGAGGTAAACCAGTTCTCTGTTGACCTCAGCATTCTACAGGTGTGCTGTGGACAAAGAGTCAATGCAAGTTTTGGTTGTATCTGATCATCATAATATTGCATAAATGTAACTCAAAATTGTTGAACTCTGTGAGGATGTAACTCATTTCAGAAGGTTATGACTCAAGATAATTTTGTCTTTTGCTTTTCTGTAAATATTAAACTGTGTGCTTGACTACTGGTTTTGTCACTTAGTTTTATGACCTTGGCAAAGAAATATAATTCTCTGATACTTATTTCTCTCATCTGTAAAATGGGAAGAGATTATTTCTGAGGGGGTGGTGATAGTGTGTATTAATCACTAAATAAATATTCATTCACTTACCTTTGTAGGGTCTTGAAACTGAAAATTATGCTCTCCAATTAAAATGGTACATTTCCATTGCCAAGAGACGGAGGCTGTCCTCTCTGAGAGCTTCTACCTCTAAGTCTGAGTCCAGTCAAAAATGAGATTTTCTAAGAGTGACAAAATAAATAAGATCAGACAAAAAAATGGTACATTTCCAGAATTAACTTTTTCTGGTAATTCCCCCATCAAACAATATCTTTTTAAGATTCAATTAGTTATTCCGGAGAGGGGCAGGGGCAGAGGGAGAGGGAGAGAATCTCAAGTGGACTCCCCACTGAGTGTGGATCCCAAAGCAGGGCTCAGTCCCACAACCCTAAGATCGTGACCTGAGCTGGAACCAAGAGTAGGATGCCCAACTGACTGAGCCACCCAGGTGTTCCTCTCCCATCCAACAATATTAAACTATTGACCTATATAAACATTATGTACAACATAGAAATGAAATAGGTCCATGTAAAAGGCTTTTTTACATTTTATATGAACATACTTATGTTATGGTGCTATAATTAATCAGGCCATTAATAGAAGCTTTAGCTTTAGTAACTATAGGTTTTGGTTATAAGCTTTGCTAATTCATAATAATATTGTACTGCTACTATTGCTAATATGTTTAAAATATTTATGTTGCAGGGCACATGGATGACTCAGTCAGTTAAGCATCTGCCTTCAGCTCAGGTCATGATTCCATGGTCCTGAGATCAAGCCCTGCATTGGGCTCCCTGCTCAGTGGGCATTCTGCTTCTCCCTCTGCTTCTCCATATAGGCTTGAGCTCTTTTTTCCTCACTCTCTCTCTGTCAAATAAATGGATCTTTAAAAATATATCTATACTGAATGATGTCTTAGATAAAACAGATATATGTAAGCCATGAAACTTTAAAAAAATGATGTTTTGTTATTTAATATAATGGATGGCTTATTTCAAAACTGATTAGAATTCTTTATCTATGGCTGTCTTTGAATTCTTATCTTGAAATTATGCCCTCTATTAGAATAGCTTCTGAACTGTGGCATGATTCCATTATTTCATGTCAGTCATAAATAGATGAACACATAAGCAACAACAAAAACACTATTTATCATCAATCTTATAGTTGCTATATCTGCTATATATAACCTTATTACAAGATAGAACTAACGGGACATCTGGGTGGCTCAGTGGTTGAGCATCTGCCTTCTGCTCAGGTCGTGGTCCTGGGGTCCTGGAATTGAGTCCTACTTTGGGCTCCCCTCAGGGAGCTTGCTTTATTATTAATGTTTCCCTTAATTGATTTCCAGACAACGAATATGTCCTATATTATTGGTATCCAGTAAGCTATAGTATATATCTTTATTAAGTGATCCTTTCTGTATATTAATTACATTTCACTGTAAAAGGTTAAAAGACTAAGATGATCTCTCATAAGACATCACAAAATCATAGAATTATATCTCACAGTATACAATAAGGGACTTCATTGTTTGCTTCTATTATATTAGTTTGCTTGAGTTGCCTAAACAAAGGCCAACACACTGGGTGGTGGAAACAACAGAAATGTATTTTTCTCATGGATCTACAGGTTGGAAGACCAAAATTAAGGTGTCAGCTGGGTTGGTATCTTCTGAGTTCTCTCTCCTTGGCTTATCGATTGACGTTGTCCTTCGGTGTCTTCACATGGTCTTTCTTCTGTGTCTGTAGGTCTTATCTCTCTCTTTCTTTTTTTAATGACAGCAGTCATATTGGACCAGGACCCACCCTGGTGACATCATTTTACTTAATTACCTCTTTTAAGGCCCTATCTTGAAATACAATTACCTTCTGAGATGTTGAGGCTTAGTTAGGATTTCAGCATATGAATTTTGGAAAAGCACCATTCAGCTTATAACATCTATTAAAATTACATTTGACTCATTTAAAGAAATGTTGTTTCTTTTATTTTCATTTCAATTAATTCCTTCTTATAACTATCCAGGTAAGTGAAGTGGCTTGATGTTATCTTGAGTACAAACAAAAAATATTACTGAATACAGAAAGAACATTTTGTTGTATTCAAAGTGATAGTGGTTTCTTTCTTTTAAAGTGTGCAATTGCCATCGTAAAAGTAGTACAACAAAAATCATTACTTTTCATTTTCAACATCAATAACCAGTTAGGAAATGGGATGGGAAAAATCAAATCCATTCATAGTAACAAACTACTATATATATATATATCTAAGAAGAAATGTGGAAGGTACACAAAAGTATGAAATTTTATAGAAGGATATAAGAAAAAGTTGAAGAAATGGAAGGAGACATATTTCTGGTTAAAACAAAATTCTAATGTAAAATAGTTTCCTAAAAATAATCTATTTAATGCATCCTTAATCATAATACTAGTGATAGCTTACTACTGGCCTTTCCTTAAATAATTGCTATTTGTAGGCTTCTAGAGTTTCTTAAGTATGTATTATTTGTTGGGTCCAAACATTTCTCAACTATTCTTTGTTAGATCTTTTGTGATCCTTTGTACTTCTCTATACCTTGGTCTTCTCAACTGTAAAATTGGGATAATAATTGTTCCAGTAAGACATGAGGGGTTAGGAATTCTGTTAAACTATCGAACATAGAGATATAAAACTCTAAGTAAGGAAAGAAAGCTATTCCTAACATGACTAAATGCAGGTTAAATCTTTTGTAACCTAAAACTATCATGAATAGAGATAAAAGAAGAATGGCAGAAACAAAGCATACATGACATGTAACAAGTTATCATGTCTAAAACATTTAATAGATATAATCAGTGTATGAGACAGTCTAATAGAAGTAATATTAAGCAATTTTTATGTACCAGTTATTGTCCTAAGACAGCAATCCTATTTGGTTGATATTAGATGAAGACCCTAATCCTCTCTACTGGACACAGATTTTTGTCAAGTGAATTAAAATGTGATAACTATTATTGTAGCAAACCTTTCTGAGCTATTGAAATATTTCTTTGTAATGGATTGCTAAAACTATAATTACAAGATCAAAGGCCAATAATATGACACCTCCCTATTACTTTCAGTACAGGTTATGCCAATTATGCCCCTCCCATGAAGTTAGTAATGTTTTAATAGCAGCATTTCTGATTCATTTGAAACTCAAAATGATTTGCCATTTAGAAGAAGCATGGCATGTTGGTTTATTCAAATTGTGTTGATGTAACATTAGAAACATTTTCTCCTTTATTTCATTTATTGTTCATTTTTGCCTTTACCCAGATTTAAGGTTATAAGAGTTTATCTTAATTATAGAACTTATTCTAGGTCTTAGTACTGAAGCATAAATACCTTGTCCTTCACCCAAGCTTTAATTTCCAGGGGGAATTTATTCTCACACTTACTCTGTTTCTGCAAACTGCATATACCACAATGTGAATAGGTTTTTGGTTTGTTTTAACTGTGTGGTGACTTTTACTCCAAGTTTTTAAATTATATTTTGAAAATAGAGTGTATCTGAAACTCTGAAAGAATGCAAGTGAGAAAGAAACACTTCCAGAGGCTATGGTGGGAGTGTAGGAGAAGGACTTTTTGGCATTAATATATGACGGATTTTAAATATCATTCGGATAATATTTCCAAAAAAAAAATGTGTGTGTTTACTTCATATATACATAGATGCTCATTTACCTATAAAGTTTGCCTTATCTTTCATTTAAAAACTTTATTAATTTGAAATAATTTTATATTTACAGAAAAGTTACATAAATAATGCAGAGAATTTCAACTTAAAACCTCACATAACTTCTCTTGATGTTATCTTTCATAGCTATGGTGTAATTGTCTGAACCAGGAAATTCACATTAATTTGAATTAATAATTCCTTACTACATACCTTACTTGGACTTTCCTAGTTTCGCACTAATTATCTTTCTTAAAAATAAACTATTAATTTTAGATTAGTGTTGGATTTATAGGAAAATGCAGAGATTAATAGTTCCCTTCTATTTTTAGTTTGTTTTATGAATAATTGTTGATTTCTACCAAGTACTATTATTCCATGGTTGTACTAAATTACATTGATTTGGGGGTATTTAATCAACCTGACATTCTTCAACTAACTTCAAACAAGTATTCCTTCAGTAAATGCTTCAATATGTGGTATATTATCCTTTTTTAAAAAATATAATGGTGAATTAACGTACAAGTTTTCATCTATTTATATAAGATCTATTATTCTACAATTTGTTATGTCTATATAACAAATATATACATTATACATATTTTACACTTGCCAAGTTTAAGACAGTTTCTCTTCTTGAATGGATTTCAGACTGATATTATTTCTGCTTTCAATATTTGATACTGTTTATTAGTAAAGTTATCTGGCTCTGAAATTTTTATTGTAGCAGGGTTAAAAAAAATTTTTTTTTGAGGAATACAATTGACCCTTAAACAATGTGGAGTTATCGACCCCTCCCACAGCTGAAAATCCATATATAACTTTTAACTCCCCCAGAACTGCTTACAACCTAGTTATTGACTAGAGCCTTACCAATAACGTAAACAGTTGGTTAACACATATTTTGTATGTTCTACATATTATATACTGTATTCTTACAATAAAGTAAGCTAGAGAAGAGGCTGTGAAGAAAATCATAAGGAAGAGAAAGTACATTTACAGTACTGTGCCATATTTATTCAAGAAAATCCATGTATAATTGGACCCTCACAGTTCCAACTCAATTTTTTAAGGGTCATCTGTAATCAACAGAAGTAATTGTGCATGGTACATACTTGAACTGTATAATGTGATGATTTGATATACCTATACATTGTGGGATAATTACCAAGATCAAGCAAATAGCGTATCTGTCACCTCACACAACATAGTTAACTTTTTTCTTTTTTTGTAATGAGAAGATTTAAAACCTATTCTCAGCAACTTTCAAATACCCAGTACCATATCATTAACAGCAGTCACCATGCTGTATATTGTATCCTCAGAACTTCTTCCTGTCACTGAACCGTGTACCCTTTCACCTGCATCATCCCATTTCCCCTCCCACCTGCCCTTGACAAACACCATTCTGTTCTCTGTCTTTATGGAATATACTTATTTCACTTAGCATTAATGCCCTCTGGTTTCATTCATGTTGTTGCAAGTGGCAGGATTTCCTTTGTTTTTATGGTTGAATAATATTCCTCTGTGTGTGTGTGTGTGTGTGTGTGTGTGTGTGTGTGTGTGTGTGTTTCTCTATCCATTCATCCATTATAGGACATTTAGATTGTAGTAGGTGTTAACTGCAAATATAACTTCTTGGACAGATAGAGAACTATTCAGATTTTCTGTTTTTTCTTGTATCAGTTTTGGTGAGCTGCATTTCCAAAGAATTTGTGCATTTATTCTAAATTGTCAAATTTATTGATGCAAATCTGTTTGTGATATTTTTGTATTATGTATTTTTTTTGTAATATCTGTAAGATCTATAATGATGCCTCTCTTTTCTTTCCTGTAATTGGTGTTGTGTTTTTACTCTTCTTTTTGTTCATCAGTACTGCTTGAGGTCTTTCAACATTTTTAAAGCTTTTCGAAGAATAAACTTTTGGCTTTATTGAGGTTCTTTATTATACATCTGCCATTTTTGTCATTGGTTTCTTCTATTAACATTCGTTTTTCTTCTAATTTTTCTTCGGGTTGACTTGTCATATTTTTGTACTTTCTTATGACTGATTCTTGACTTGTCATTAAATTCAAAATATTACCTAGTTTTTATTCTGACAAATTTTGTCACATAGGCTGTTTTTAGAATTTAATTGCTCAATTCCTGATTAGTTGAATATTTTACTTTTAATCTGATATTTTAGGTTTCTGCAAACATTATTCCGCCTACAAAATTAATAACCAAAAGAAGAAGAATCCTTATGAATATATGTGGCCACAGAAAGTAGTCAAATTCAAATAATTTTGACACAGAAAGTAGTCAAATTCAAATAATTTTGATTTTTATTATAGAATACTAGATTATGTTTAGCATTTTAAGTTCATAAAGCCTGTGAGGGCAAACAGACATTTTATTTTATCCTAAAGTTCTCATTCACGTTTTTCTCACAAATCTGCTTTTTTGTTGTTGTTTGATATTGAATCTAGACTGTCATATTCTTTATTGCTTCTTAAGTTTACATAGAACTTAGAACTTACACAAAAAGACTATAAAAATATAACAGTTCCATCTAAAAGTTAGTGTGTTAGATTGGACAGTTGGATTTGGAGTTTGGTTCTGGCTTTTATTAGCTTTTTGATATTAGGTTAATTAAACTTTCCTTCACTTTGTGACGTGGTGATAATTAATATAGATCTAGATATCTGGAAGAATCTATCACTAGTTCTGTTACATTTTAAGTATGCTGGCATTCTTCAGCACCATCTGCCCTTGAAGATGCTACTTTGAGGACATTCTCTTTTTCCTTTCATTTTTGATGGTTTTTATCATTTTACGTCATGGTTCCTGGATTTCCGGACAGTTTATATCTTTCTGTAAACAGCATATGTGGTACGTTTGTTCTTATTCTCAACATTTGACCAATCTTAGATTCTAATCTCTGTCTTCCTCATCTCAAATCAATAGGAATTTCATGTTTAGCTATGGATGCCACCTCCATTAAGTTTTTTATTTTCTTCATTTTGTGTAAATGCAATATGACTTGATACTAGTACCAAAGGGAGTTAGTGATTGTCTATGAATATAAGTAATAGTAGTGATTGTAATAGTCATCATTATAAATATATTAATTACCTCCTGTTTGAAAAGTTCTATTTTAAGAACTTTTTGCCTGTTGTTTTATTTTTCAAAAAAACACTATATTTTGTACTCGAGCGCTGATATCCTCTAGCCTAATTGTGACTCATGTTTGACAATTCAATGAATATCAAATAAATTCATATTTTTATATATTGGGAATATCTTTATTAGATTTCTATAAAACTTGTGCTTATGTGAGAGGATTTTTTACTCCAATCTCCTTTGGGGAACTGTACAATCTTGGAAAAATTATAGAACTTAAGATCTTTAGGCTTCTGTATCCTTCCAAGTGAAATAGGTAAAAAGAAAAATGATAATGATAGCTTCATAGGCCATTATGAAGACATTAATAATGAATTTAAAAGATACTTTCAAGTGTCAAAGTATTATATAAATATTTTCACAGTAAGTATGGATTTTTCAGAATGAACTACAGCATATTAATAGATAAAATAGTATAAATCAAGAGTATAAATCAAGATATATTTAAATGCAACAGAATGTTCTTTCCATTTCTGTTTTTTTTTTTTTTTTCCTTCTTGGCTCTTTCTAGATGAGCAACTAAGGAAAGCTGCTGATTTTGTATTTGTGAGCAGTAGAGCAGTATTATAAGTGAAACGAATATTTTTGGGAAGAAGGTTTAGTATTGCGACAGCTGGTTCAGGCTGTTCCCTTATCAGAAATAGTGCTTCTAGACTATCAAAAGTAGGAATAGGAGCTTAAAATATAATTTTCACTCAACCAAGTAAACTCTGTGCCCCTTTTCCCTCTTTAAATTCCTCCTGTATCTCCCAACTTTATGTATAGGCACATTTTGGCTTTTTTCTTTCCCTATGAGATAGCATTATGTGGTATGAAGGAGAAAAAAAAAAACTGGATACCTTGCTCTATTTTGTAAGCTTAGTTTTTAATCTCTGATTTTGATGACATCTTAAAAAAATTTCTGTGCTTGGGGCATGTAGGTGGCTCAGCAGTTGAGCATCTACCTTCAGCCCAGGGCGTGATCTTGGAGTCCCAGAATCGAGTCCCACATCAGGCTCCCTGTGTGGAGCCTGCTTCTCCCTCTGCCTGTCTCTACCTCTCTCTGTCTGTCACTCATGAATAAGCAAATCTTAAAAAAAAAAAATTCTGTGCTTAAGATTGGAGACATAGCATTGCAAGCCTATTGAACATAATCTCAACCAAGTGAAGTTCCTATAAATCTCTTGACAATAGAAAATCTCGTGATTATTTTTTATACATTAAATTCAGTGTATTTACAAGGGTTTTGGTGGAGAATCAGAATTCCAGAATAAGGATTGTTTTTAGTGTGGTGAGGATGGCACCTCGTCAGCACATTGTTCAGAATTTATACCCAGTGTTGCCTTTGAAAGAAGTAGTAGATTAAATGCAATGGAATAAGACATGAAGCACACAAGGTAGTGATGTAAGAGCATATCTGGTTTTGAATGTTCTGGGAGGAATTACCATCTTGGACAATAGGTAAAATGTGTTGAGGGATAAAGCTCCTTTTTTGATGTGAAACAAATGCTGATCCCTTTATTAGATTAAATAATAGACTGGGTATATTGGGAGCCCAGTTTAAAGCAAAAGGGTGCTTTGAAAGTATTTGTCATGACAGTTCTTTTTAAGCTTTTTCTTTAGGGCATTATGCCTAGTGATTTCAAGTTTGCAGTTCACACTGTTGATTGGACTTTTGGGTTTGCCCTAGAGGACTCTGACAGCAGTAAAACAAGTTTCATAAATAAAGAATTAAAATGCTGATGGAAATTCTCTGTTTTTGCTGACTCATGAACAGATGGTACTCCTAATCCTTCCATTAAATTCCCTTTTATGATGTTTGTATCTGTGCCCAACCCAGAATGAGTGTCAGGGCTGTTAAGTACAGGTTTGTGTGGAATCGGATTGAACCTTGGAACAAACAGTACTGGAACAGTCTTGTCAATTCTTAGTCCTTTGTGGAATTAAACAGACACCTCAGTCCAGTGTTTGGACCAAGGATAGCTTTCACATGTACCAGAAGGATTTTGCAATTTTGATATCAATGTGGTTCTGGAAGTCTGCTTATTACCATTAGATCTGGTTCTTTTTAAATTTAATTTTAAAATATTTTAAAGATACAAGTGAAAAGAAACATTTGTGTATCTCCTATACAAAATCTAACAGTTGTTTACTTTAGGAAATACTTGTTTCAGATTTTGTGTTTTAAGAACACAAATAACTAGAACCTAAATATACTTTTCTTTCCATTTCTTCATGAAAAGTTTTTTAAAATGTCATTATATTTATATGCTTCCTTATAAATAGTGATTTTCTGTTTTTATTTTTATTTTATTTTTTAAGATTTTTTTATTCATGAGAGACACTGAGAGAGAGCCAGAGGCACAGGCAGAGGGAGAAGCAGGCTCCATGCAGGGAGTCCAATGCAGGACTCGATCCCAGGACCCTGGGATCATGCCCTGAGCCAAAGGCAGACGCTCAACCCTGAGCCACCCAGGTGTCCTGCTTTTTCTGTTTTTAAAATGCAGGCAAATTATATCATTCACAATTTGCTTTTTTTTAAAAAAAAAAAACTTCATTATATGTTGTGGAAACTTAGATTTTGTTCATGCATTTAACAGCTCTGTAGTCTTCCATGGCATGAATATAATGTTCATTCATCAATGTTTTATTGATGGATTGTTTGTTTCCAGTTTTATGTACTACAGGCCTTGCTGACTGAATATCATTTTAGAAAGATGAGACAGTTGTATAAAGCTACAGAACTGTTGAAGGAAATGCAAGGTGGTAGGAGTGTACCTCAACAGATTTTCTAAGTACTATAACACATTGCCAGAATTGCTTATTATTTTATGACTTGTAGACATACTTTGATTATTTTGGATATAATCTTTTATGCAGTATGTGTTTTATAACTATTTCTTCCAGTTTTTGGCTTTAAACATTTCTGGAGTAGTTTTTGTAATACAGTAGATTTCAGTTTGTTGTTAGATTTGCTGTCTTTCTTTAAAATTAGTTTGCTCTTATCTTTGGAATCTGTTCTTAATCTAATAGTCTTAGGGCATTCTGTTTTATTTTTCTAAATATTATAAAGCTTTATTCTTCATTTTCGATCTGTAATCCCTTTTGAATTCATTTATCTGTATTATGTGAAGTAATTTAACTTCATCTTTTTTTGCATGTGGATGGATGACTTAGGTAAAAGAAATATCAGATATTTTCTCCACCAAATTGAAATGCTGCTTCCAGCTTCACAAGTTTCTGGTTGTACTTGCATCAGTTTTAGTCTTTTATCTTATTTCAGAGATCTGTCTATATCCCTATACCATCTCCCCACTATTTTAATTACTAGAGTTTTAAAATAAGTCATGAGATCTTATAAGGCATGTGTCCCTATATTATTTTTGACTGTTTCATCTTTTACATAATTTCAGGATTTCAATTTTAGAGAAAAAAAATGTTATTGAACTGGTGATTGGAATTTCATTGAAACTTTTAGATTTATTTGGGGAGACTTGCAATCTTCACAATATTTATTTTGGGAGACTTGCAGCTTCATGATCTTTCCATCTTCATATGGTTTACATTTTTCTTCTTGTTTTATGCTTTCTAGGACACTCAAGCATATTGAATAAAGTATATGACATTCACTGACATTGATATTACTCCTATTCTGTACTTTAAAGGGAATACTTTTAGTTTTAATCATTAAATATGAATTAGATTAGTTTTTGTTTGTTTGTTTGTTTGTTTTAATTCTTGAAGTGAGGGCAGCCCGGGTGGCCCAGTGGTTTAGCGCCGCCTTCAGCCAAGGGCGTGATCCAGGAGACCCGGGATCAAGTCCCACATCAGGCTCCCTGCATGGAGCCTGCTTCTCCCTCTGCTAGGTCTCTGCCCCTCTCTCTCTCTCTGTGTGTGTGTGTGTGTGTGTCTCATGAATAAATAAATAAAATCTTAAAAAAAATTCTTGAAGTGACTATGTCAGAGCCTGTGAGAATTATGTAAAATGTGATTATTTTGACACTTTTTAAAATTTACCTTTGGTGGTAGGCAGAAAAATGACCTCTCAAAGGTGTCTGTGTCATAATCCCCACACCCTGTGGAATATATTCACAGGCAAAAGGGACTTTGTAGACATATAAGTTAAAGGTCTTGAGAGGGGGAGAGTATCCCAGCTTATCCAGGTGGACCCAATGTCATCACAGGGGTTCTTATAAGTGATTGAGGGATGTAGGAAGCAGAGAAAGAGTTGGAACTGATGCAAGTAGAGGCTAGGTTGATGTGGCCACAAGCCAGCGAATGTGTGTAGCTTCTAGAGGCTTGAAAAGGCAAGTAATGGCATCTCCCCAAGTGGATCTAGAGGAAACTCAGTTCTACCAACACATTAGTTTTATACCTCTGACATCAAGAAATGTAAGACAATAAATTTGTGTTGATTTTTAGCTACTAAGTTTGCAGTTGTTTGTTACAGCAGCCAAAGGAAACAAGTGTGCCTTCTGGTGAAATTGTTCACCTGCGATGGATCCATAGGCCCCTGGGGAATGGGCCAGGGCTTAAGCCAGTTTGAAAATCTGAAAGACAATCATTTGTGATAAGTGATATCTGAAGTAGACATTTGAAGATTTGATAGTCAGTTATCTACGAAGTGCTCCCAGCCAGTTCACCTCGTGGGAACTTTTGTGCCTGTACATGCATGTGAGTGCGTGGGTGCACACAAACACACACGCACAAAAATAGGGTTTATAACATCTCCGACTTCCAGGAGTTGTTAGGAAAAACAAGTTGAGATCGTATATACAAGCTGTCAAGTGATTTACGGAGGGATACGGTAGGAAGGACTCTATTTCCCAAGGCCTACACAAGGGAACTAGAAGGAGGAAACAAACTGGTAGCCAAAATGGAATTGTTCCTTTCTAACTGTGGCTATTACGTTGCATTAAATATTGACTGGAAAATATTATAAGTAACCTCTCCTGCTTATTGGGAAAACTGGGAAGCTTTAAGCTATTTGGCCTAGAAAAAGAAAGGGGTGGGAGATTGGGTAGGATGCAACTGGGAGCAGGGGCTTGGAATGGCCCACAAGTGGTTTGCTGGAAAGTGCGGAGAATTATTCATTCTATCGTGAATTATCTCTTCAGGCCAATTTATTTTTCCAGGACTTAGTCTCTTCCTCTGTAACATTGGGACAATCCTAAAGCCTGCGGAGCTGTTGTGGTGATGAAATAAGTTAATATGGTGAAAACACTCATCAATCCAGTGTTTGTATTTGTGACTTTGGGATTTAAATTTCTAACAACAATTTTTGTGAGAATTTTACCTCGTTATTGAAAGCTTAAATACATTAGAGCGTACACCTTTTAAATTTGTTTTATGTGCTGCTACCAGAATTTATATAGTCCCTTGCCTGTGGCTACCTACTAAGGCTTAGAAACCAGTGCAGTATGGAGAAAAAATAAATGCAATCTTTGACTCTCCCATTGGATTTTTTCCTATATAGCATTCTGTTTTTGTCCTTTTCAGATGGTTCTGCATAGGTCTAGACTGTTAGGAGTCCCAGTATTTCTTACCAACATGATTATATATTCCTTCTCCTCCAGTCATTTCTTCTGCTTCTGAATTATCCAAAGTTATCATTCAAATAATGAGCTGTTCTCCCTCCGTTCTGCTATCAATGTCATCGTCAGCTTACTACATCATTGACTTTTTAAGTATTAAAAATGCTCTAAATATCACAATTATTTTTGGACCAGAAGAAATGTCAATGTCTGAAGTAATGGAAGTAATTTATAATGGAAGCTAAAGAGTGAAAACATCTCTGATTATAAAATGCCCTTCTCTTCCACCCCTTCAGGTTTTTTGGCTTGATCAAATTATGCTTGATCAACCTGCAGAATCTTACAGCCGTTCAGTAGCCAACACAAGCTATGATGCAGCCATTTAAGGACTATGTAGGCCTTTGTGTAGATCATTTACTTTGCATGCTGTGTCACAATTTACAGCAGAAGGAAAAGTTGAATCCTGTATATAGGCACTTGCTTCAATAATTAAAATGCTCTTTGTCCTTCTACCCAACTACCACTCTTTGTCCTGGTACCCTAAGAATTATTTGGATAAAATCTCCTTTTTGATTATATTTCCTACTAATTTCCTTGAGTTACTTTTGAGAATTATTGCAGTTGTCTACACTAGCCTCCATCCATACTAGCTTTCTGTTGATTCATTATATGTATTATGTTCTTAACTATTTAAGAGTATTTGCATGTGCAGTTCTTTTTCTTGGAATGTCCACTGATGCCCTCTACCTGCAAAAGTAACCCACGTATGTACTTCTGCCTATTTAAGTCTTTCTGAGTATTATTAATATTTTGTGTCAGAAACTGTTTGTTGGGTATGGTAGTGCATGGGGACTGTCCTATGCATTGTAGGACGTTTACAGCATCCTTGGTCTCTACCCACTAGAGTGACTGTAGCATACCTCCCATTCATGACAACCAAAATGTCTCCAGACTCTGTCTGATGTCCCATGGGGGACAAACTCACCCTTCATTGAAAACCATTAAATTTAGAGTTTATTGCAAATAGTATTTCCTTATTGAGGGAAAGCTTATGTCCTAAAATTACTTGATTCCTTCTACCCGTTATTCTCAAATTTGTCTGTTGGTTTCCTTTGTAAAACTTATCACAAAAAAATCATGGAATGAATACTTATTGGCATATTTTGCATTAGTTGTTTCTGCTATAATGTAAATTCCAGAAAGGAAGTAACCTTTGCTGCCTGGTTCCTCCCCATATTCCTAATGTCTAGCATGCTGCCTTGCGTAGATCTGGCACTCATATGCATTTGTAAACTCAATGAACTTTGATTTTAGTTGTCTTTGTTTCCTACTATGTAACATTAGTTCAGTTTCAACTTAGGTTGTATTGTATTGACGATGTCGTATCTTTGGGAAGCTAGGTGTTTGATGGTTGCTGTGATACAAAGCAACTATCATAAGAAAAATCAACATAGAACAGATTATGAGGGTCATGATGTTCAAACTGATTCTAGGATTTGAGAAATGGTTTGGTGACAAATAGGTGTACACATGCCATTAACAAGTAACTGTGGCTATTTAAGAATGGAATAAAAACCGTTTCTCTTTTGATTTCTATTACTGGTTTTTAAAATAACTACCAAATTGTTAAGGACATAAATAATTAGTAGGTTGTTTGAACCTAACTACTTAATGAATAGACAAATAGATATCTCTTTTGGACAAAGGACTAATGAAGAAAATGACTGAGGCAATCAGGGAGTGACAAGGAGAGACAGTTTGGAAGTCTGAGCATTACCCAGTTTAACCATTTCCACTCAAAATGCTTTCTTTTTATAGACACTAGTTTCTAGTTCCTTATATAAGCAGTAACATATTTTAAGCGGTCTGACTGTAATGTATTTATGATGTGATGCATCATGATGATTTGGAAAAGAAAATATGATAAGAAAGTTAAAATGGATATGGGCTGCAGGTTTTCTTTTGCCATTATGTTGAAGCTCAATCCTCAAAGAAGATAGGGTTGACTTTAGAGAACTTGGGGGTTACTCAAAACAAGAGGAAGACATTTTAGTTAAAAAAAACTATTGTTACTTATGTTTTAATTTCCATAGTGTCTGCCTATTAAGGCTGAAACTAAGAATAAGTTCTACCTCTTAACTGTGTCATTTCAGGAAATTCAACAATCTGCAGTTCCCAGTATTAAACATACTTACAACAGATGCATATAATAATGAGCTTTCTTGACTTTCTCACACCCTCTCCTTAGTTCATACCTTTGCATAGAACTCCTCTTCTCAACAGTTCTCTTTGAAATTCCAGATACTGTGCAGCAAACTAGCTAGTTAGCAATCTGTATCATGGAGACTTCTTGGAAAGATGACTAGAAGTCATGTGGGTAGAAGTTGTCCTAGCCCTGAATTCTGTTCCAGCACAGCTCTTGGAAATGGGATACATCATATTTGGCAGATTGAAGAAACTGAGAAATAGGATTTTTTGCCTCAGTTTTTTTCTTTTTCTCTTTCTTGCCTGCAGTGTTTTGAAAATGTATTATTGTGGAGTATCTTGATCATTTCATGCCATTGCTAATGAGATGATTTTCTGATGTAAGGGAGTTGCTTTCTGTTTCTGTCATCCATTCCTGGTTATTTTTAAAGATTTTTTTTTTTTTTTTGGTTATTGGAGGTAGGTTAGGAATCATAAAAATCAATAAAGATCCTGTAGTTTTCATTAACTAGTTTATCAGAAGCAGTGTTGTTATTCTTTACTCTAGTTCCTGGTTGGACTCTTTTAGAGCAAAATACTGAAACCATCATGTTGAAAGTGCCAAAATAATTTGATTTATGTGATATATTTGTGATAGTTAAAATATTAATTTCCTTTCATAAACTGTACATTTCAAAAAGATGATTTTTAATAGTCATTTGTTTAAAATAATTTGTTTGGAAGATGAAAAAAAAAAACAGGGGAAATTAGTAGTTCTATCCCCACAAAGAAACCAAATAACAAGACTTTTTGATAAATTATGTTGAGACAAGTAAGCAGTCGTGAAGAAAAGAAACTAAATTTGGATCCATACCTCACATAAACATGAGATGAATTGCAAACGTATCAAATATTCAAATATAAACCATGAAAACATGAAAGTACTAGATAAAAACATTGGGGAATTGCTTTGTAAATATGGAATGGAATGAAAAACTAGTTTCGTGGTAGTGAGAAGGAATCTACAGGAAAGTTTGGAATTACTGGGCTGGGATAGCTGAAAAGATAAGAGTGAGGGGCCAAAATAGGGCAGACCCAACCACACGGTTGAAAGATTCTGTATTTTAAAAGGGTGAACCCATTGTACCTTGGGCCAGCTATCAAAAGGTTGTGCTCTGTTACAGGTAATATCACCTATTTCCCACATGGTTAGAAGGTTCTACAAGTCCAGTGGAAAAAGAATGGACAGTGGTCAAGAGGGAAGTAGATTCTAGGTAGCAGACAATGTTGTTAATAGGTGGCAAAACCATAGCCTTAGGTTGAGATCAGGGGCCAGACTCCGGATCCTTAAAGGAGGGATTAATAGCGAGGTGAGCTATGCATGTTACTGGATCAGGAACTTGGAACACAATATTAGTGATAGCTTCACACAAAAGGTGACTACTCATCATTAAGTATTTGAATAATATAGTAGCTTAAATTCCTCTTGTTTATGTTTAGGATCAATCACAGAAACCATGTGGTGTTTAGAAAGTTTAGCTCCACATGTGCTGGAACAGATACAGAGATGGAAATGAAAGAAGAGCTCGTGTCAAGCTGCTAAAAATACACAAATCAATACTGGGAAAGGTGACAGATTTTGAGTGAAGCCTTAAGCCAACACTGAAAACCAATCATCTGTAATGAAAGTTTGAATTTAGGAAGAAATCTAAACAGTGATAAATGTTTTACTTATTTTTTGCAGAGATGCAGGATATGTTTGTATTTACATAATATACTCAGGAGATCAGCCTCATCCTAAATTTTCATTTTCATGTATTTTCTCAATGGGATACTACATGAAATAAAGAGGCAGAGCAAGAGATAAAAGATGAGAATGACTATGGGTAACAGCTTCTTAGTTCATTTTTTAAAAATTTGTCACTGATGGAATAAAGACAATTCCAATGTGCAATTCATGGATATTAAAATGCATCATGGAATATGCAATGGCTGAAACACAAGTAATATAAAATCTACATTAACAGTTGGTTTTGTTTTCAGAGTGTGATTTTTGACAGTATGTGATTTTTGACTATGCATGGTCACCTTAGTCTAAAACATTTGATTGATTTTAAACATTAACTCAGAAAATCAGAGCAATTTGAAAGCTGAGGTTCATTTTGAATTATTATCCTTAAGCTTCTGCTCTTAGAGGCTATTTCTTGTAAGCCAGATCAGAATGGCAGTGGCAATCTTTTCAAGCCTTCTTGCCTTACCAATCTCAGTGTGACATGGATGGAGCTAGGAAGTATTATGCTAAGTGAAATAAGTCAGTCAGAGAAAGACAAATACCATATGATTTCACTCATGTGGAATTTAAGATACAAAACAAATGAGCAAAGGGGGGAGAAAAGAGAGAAAGAGAGAGGCAAACCAGAAACAGACTCTTACTATACCTTACCTATACTCTTACCTATACCTGATGGTCACCAGAGGGGAGGTGGGTGGGGGATGGGTGAAAAAGGTGATGAGGATCTAGGAGTGAACTTGTGATGAGCACTGGGTGATGTATGTAAGTACATGAAACAATATTACCCTGTATGTCAATTAACTGGAATTTAAATAAAGACTTAAAAAAATAAAAAGCTCAGAAAGTTTTAATCCCTCAAGCTGTGCAGTTAACCACGTATGAGGATTTTTTTTTCACAGAAGTATTTTTACTAACTCAGTTTTGCACTAAAATAATAATTGCAAATTTAAATTTACCTTATTATTATTCCACAAAAATCATTGGCATGTTTAATGCTCTGAGATATATAATCCATCAGGCCTTAGGAAATGGGTGGCAAATTCCAGTGAACAGATTGGGACAGGACAGTTAAATGTATTAAATATGGGACCTAACAAGAGACCCTGGATTAAAAGTTATCACACTTTATATGGGGGAAATGGCATGTTCTACCTATTAAAATTAACCTTTAATTTACATTGTTTTAATTATTTTAATACATTTAGTCTTTGTTTTTAATCTGTAAACACCTCCTTGACTGACTTACTGTATTTCCTCCAAGCATGACACCACGGGTTGCTTTCTTCTTCGTAACTGCTGAGATTAGCACCAAAATATGATTTTTAAGACTGTGTGTGTGAAGGGTGGTGTTAAATCTGGGATATCTTTGGACCATGGCTGTTTTACTAAGTGGTTGGCTTAAGTGTGATTCTGAAAATAGGAATTTGAGGGTAGCTTGAGGACAGCCTTAGGATATGAGGTACCTAGAATCTGGGGACAGATTTTTATGATCTAGAGATGATTTTTGGCTTTGCAATATTTTTCGGTTTTGAGCAGATCCGTGGTGCTGCCAAACTGATTTTTTCTCCCACATGTCAAGAATCGTTGAGCCAGAGTCATGTGAAATTGTGTTTTAATTAATGCCTTTTTATGCTGACTTGGATAGCACTAGTATTCTGTATTTTAATGTTATTTTAATAATTCAGACCTATCCCTTTTTTGGTTGCACATTTTTCCTTTATGCACTTTTAGAAGTTTTAAAGAGTTATTAAAGTGATTGTATGTCTAATATTCATACTTGCAAGCATCTCTTAATATGTAAATTACACCTGCTATAAACATTTGTGTAAATCATTATATTATTTCTTAATACTTTGACAGAGTGAGTTTTTAGATACTAATTCATTAGTCTTCAGCCATTTTTAAACTTACTGTGCAACTATTAATACCACCAATGCATAGTTGTTAGAATGTTTTTCTTTAATTCTGTTCTTCCTTAGTATTTCTATTTATGGCGTCCCAGTGAGCTGCATAAAAAGGTCATCAGACGTGGTTTTGACAAACTAAATTGACCAAGAATAGATATTGGTCTCCTATTTTATTAAATAAAAAATAGGACATAATGCTTTAATATTTTAATTACCTACAAGTAAACCAACTTTCATTTGCCAGTCATCATTTACTTCCAGCAAATAAGGCTTAAAATGATACATCTTCCCAATGAAAAAAAACTCACTGGTCCAGAACAAATGCTTTAAAGGAAAGTAGAACTAGTTCCCTCAAATAGAAACTAATTTCCATGCCTGTAACTCTGCCTCATTTCATCTCCAAGAATGGCTTAACAACACTCACATAAAAGAAGGCTGCATGCATGTACTACCTCTTGGTCACTTGCATTGATTCAGTATTTCAATTTAAGGTAGTGATTCGTGGTCAGAGAGTCAATGTAATATTTTACATCAGATATTTTTACACATAACAATATTTATTGTACCCCATAATAGAAGTATCCAAAGTAAGATAGTTGATTGGCTTAGTATTTTTTATTCAGAACTAACGTTAAAATTTCTTGCAACATCATTAACTTACTCTAGGATTTAATTATTTAAATTCATCATTATAATGAAAATACTTTTTTTTTAGAGCAATAATGTGCTTTCATTGGTTAAGGGACTAACTACAGTAATAAAGGGGCAAGTATTTTGATGAAATGGTTAAAACTATAATGAGCATTGATGAAAACCAAGAACTCCACTTAAAATTACCAGTGTTATAAGTAATGTGTGGAAGCAATTCTATAATACATGGAAAAAAACTTAGAATTATTAACTTGCTAGAAATGGGGAAAAGACAGTTTTTTTTAAAAAAAAACCATAATTAGCCTTTCTGTCTGTCACTTATTGTAGCTTTTATAATGACAATATAATAATGGGACACTTCTTTATTTAATAAATTCAGATAAACAACCACATGTTTATTCCTCTATTTTTTTTTAGCCCCTTCCATTGAGTTTATTTTTGCTAACTTTTATTTTTTTCATGATATGGCCTTCTTCATTAGATTTATGGAGTATCACAAAAAAATGTATATCTTTCTAGTTGAGAAAAAATTTTAAATATCATAAAGGAACTTAGCCAATTTATTTTTGCTATTCAGGAACCAGCATTTTGCAGGACATTTTTGCCAGACCACTTATCTCTGTTTTTTGTATTATATTTCTGTAGTACAGTGCTGCTTGCTTCCCAGAATTCAGTATCTTTTTTTTTCTATGTTGAATATTTCCCTAATACATAATTTCTTTTGTTTAACCCTTTTCTAAATATCACAGACTACTAAAGTATAAAAAATTGCATTTACAAAAAAATTGAGTTCAAGTACATTTTATGAGATAAGCCAAAATAAAAAATGATCAAATAACACTGTTTAATTAGATATATTATTGAATTTGGAACACATTTTTATAAATGACATTATGTAACAATATTTATTTTAAAATCAAGAGAATTCAATGTACAGGTATCCTTCTTTTCAAAAGTTTGCTTTTCAAAAGATCTCTTATACCACTTCACTTTTATGAAAAACCTACATTATGACCTCTTTTCACTAACTAAAATCCAAAGGGGATTTTCTCTTTTACTAAAAAAGGCAAAAAGACAATAAATAAATAAATAAATAAATAAATAAATAAATAAATAAGAACAAAATGTTAAACATGTTTTGCAGCAAGCTTATACAGGGGCAGCACTCACGTGGAACAAGAAGAATGATGCCACCCAGCTCCTGCTATGGGAACTACACTCAGCATCTGAGTATCCAGCCACTAGTTTAGAAGTGCGTCTCTGACCATCTGGGTTTTTTTTTAAATCTAAGTTTATTTTGTGCATCATTAGCAAGATGTGTCCTAAAGTATCAGAAAAGCCCAGGAGAGGTTATTTTTTGGGTTCTGAGAATGCTTAAAAATTTTCAATATAAATAATGGTAATTGCTTCTTTGCTTTACACCATTTTGGCTTGTGAAAGGTTTCACAAGAAGGCTCTACTTTCAAATAGCAAATGACATCTGCTGTCCCTTTGGGATTTTAAAGAAAAAAATCAGCTAAATTATATAAGCATTAGTAATTTCAATGAACATTGAAAAAGCAAGACCTAGGCTAGGACAAACTTGGGAGATAAAAGAAATTCTGGGAAGGGGGGAGAAAACAGTTTAGCTAAACCCAGTTTTTGTCTATGAGGCAAATAAAATTTCCTTCTAAAATACTGAAATTGCATTTTCTTCTTTTATTTTGTGTTCATAGTAGCATCTTCATTTGTCAAACCATTAACATTTTAAAAAGGAATTCAGCAGAAGGGATACTTGATGCTCTGCTCTTTCACTCACATGGTTCCCTTTCCCACCCTCCCTATCTGCCTGAAAGTTTGGAGAATAAGTGGGAAGGAACTTCAACAAAAGCAGTAGTTCACTGTTGGTTATGATAAAGTTCTGTGGGTACTGTGGGGGAGGAAATGTTGTCTCTACCATTCAAGATTCTTCTAGCTTAATTAAGAATCAAATTGACATGAGGGGTGAATAGAAGAAAATCAGATTTCATTCTGTAGGTATGGAAAATCGACACAGACATTAGATTCCAAAACAGTCAAGCAAAATGAGGTACATACTCATCCTAAACTAAGGGAAAGAGGGGTATTGGTCTGGGACTTCAAAAGGAATGACTGCAATTCACAAGATGAAGAAAAGGAATAAATGTTTGGTAAATAAATGTTTGTTGGGTCATATGGAAACAAGGGAACTCAAAGAAGACTTTGATTAAACAGGCCTTAGGAGGTTTCTCCCTGGTTCCCAGACCTAGTTCATATTATAATGTAGTTATCACTGTTGACAGCTCTTTCTAGAGCAGGTTCTCTATCTAAATTCTTTTAAGCATTGTTGTGGGAAAGAGAACAGTATCAGAGTTTCTTCCTAAGACTTTTGAGCCTTGACTGTTTTCAGCTCAATATAATGAGCCTGCCAAAGTGGCACATTTGGGAGTGGCCTGCCTTGGCCACTACAGTACACATAATATAATGAATTAATGATATGATATTAATATAATGAATTAATGAATTCATAATATAATGAATTAATTCATAAACTATTTAAACTTAATGCACTTGAGGCTGAAGATAACCAGACATTTCATGGTAATTTTCGAACCATGGTAAGAATGGTATATTTTATAAAACCGGTCCTTTCCATTGTTGAAATTGTCACATACTTAGTATAGGAAGCATTCTTTCAGTGGCATGGTCATATTTGTATGATATGATTCATAAAGACAGACAAGTACTTTAAAAAACTAATTCTTGACTATATTGAGTTAATATCTAGTTCCATTGAAGAAAAAACACATACTGGAGCACCTGGGTGGCTCAGTGTTTGAGCATCTGCCTTTGGCTTGAGTTGTGATCCTGGAGCCCCGGGATCGAGTCCCACATCAGGCTCCTTGCAGGCAGCCTACTTCTCCCTCTGCCTATGTCTCTGCCTCTCTCTCTGTGTCTCTCATAAATAAATAAATAAATAAATAAATAAATAAATAAATAAAATCTTTAAAAATAAAAACAAAAAAAACAATTTATTGTGGTTAAGTGATGTAAATGATAATCCCTTAAAAATGACAATGCTAGACATTTAGCAATGTTCCACAAGGTTATTGATATTATCTTTTGTTTTATATTTTCACATTTGTTAGCAATCTTGGCAATAAACAGGAAAAACAAAAACAAAACACCTCCACATTTTAAAAATAATTCAGAACAGTGGAATTATATTCTAGTATTCTTTTTTAAAATGGCATCATCACGCATATCAATCATTCAGTTTCTAAATGTTCTAAAGAAATTTTTTCAAGAAATCTCTCACCTGATTTTCTGCCTCCCCTCCCATCTGCCACACACACACACAAACACACACACACACACACACGGGTCATCAAATTGGAAAGATGCATTTGGAGCATGAGTTAAATTTGTCTGATGGGACAAAATAGTAAACCCACCCTGAAAACATCTCTTCATACACAATACACAGAAATAAAAATGTTATTCATAAGTAGGGTCTTTACAAATGGTTTTCATTGAGAATGTGTGGATTGAATAGCAAGAGGCCTCATTAACTCTCTGTGACTAGATCATATTCCTGTTTTTTTTTCTTCTAATGTATGGATGTGTGTGTAGTGGTGTGTGTGTGTGCCTGTATGTCAAACTTAAGCAAAATTATTTTTTTCATTTTAGTTAACATCACATACATTTCTTGGTTTAGCCAGGTTGACTTTGTTGTCAGAAATTACTGACCCAGGGCAAGCTATACAGCCATAAACAATCCTATGAAATTCGTAACTTATCTTCCTTCTTTTCTGTCAAATCTGTTATTTTTTAAATTTCACCTTTTTCTCCTCTCCCATTTCTTGCTAATGAACTGATACTTTTAATATTTATGCATAGTGTAGGATATCAGAAAGTGGTGATATTGTTAGTTGAATCAGCAACTACCCTTCTTCTGAACCCAACTGTTCTCTTAAAATATGTGGGACTTTGGGAGTGTTTTAACTTTTCTTGTTTTGAAGTGCAGTGTTCATTGATGCTCATTTCAAAGGCTTAGAAGATTTTTTGTATAAACCTGCTGATTTTGTCAACTTTAGCTACTCTGAGTCAATTGAACCAATTTAGTATATAGACTAAGTTGACAAAAGAAAACTGAAGGGATAAAGGTGATAACTTTATGGTTTCATTAGGAAATAAAATATCAACATGACTATGGAGCTTTAATGGTGGGGCTTTAATGGCAAAGAACCTAAAACTAAGTTAATGAACCACTTCATCCACAAACTCTGTGTGCCATATAGTGGATATTCCCTAGTGTGTTCATTGACTTATTCTTTCTTACTTATTCTTCACAACAAGGGGAATAACTAGAAATCACAAAGGAAGAATACTAGCTAGGCATGACACCTGTAAAGTTGTGTTGTCTTCTGATTCTATTGAAAAATCTTTATATCGACCACAATATGATTACTTAAACACTAAAGGCTTCTTCAAAATTTTTCCAATGAAAGGCTTATTTTGTATTTTCACTGAAAGAACTTGTATTTTGAAAAAAAGTAAATTTCAAAGGATTGATATAAAGAAATATTCATTTTTTAAGAAATTAAAACAGTTAATGATCAATTACAGCTTCTGGTTAGTATGCTGTTACCAAGATTACTGTATATGGTCTCATTCATTTGGGGAATATAAAAATTAGTGAAAGGGAATAAAGGGAAAGGAGAGCAAATGAGTGAAAATATCAGTGAGGGTGACAAAACATGAGAGACTCCTGACTTTGGGAAATGAACAAGGAGTAGTGGAAGGGGAGGTGAGCAAGGGGTTGGGGTGACTGGGTGATGCACTGAGGGGGGCACTAGGCAGGATGAGTACTGGGTGTTATGCTATATGTTGACAAATTGAACTCCAATTAAAAAAAAAAAAAACAAGATTACTATATTGAAGTACTTACAGGCCAAAGCAAAATGACAAATCAAGTTGTTCTTTTGAGACTCTTTCAACAATAAATGACAGATCCCTGTTTGGTAAATTTTGCCTGTAGACTGAGATTTCTAGATTAGGACGTGTTTTCTGTAGTATCACTCAGAGAGTGTATTTTTTGACCATTTAAGATTTTAACCTTCTTTCAAACTTTTAGCCTATAATGGGGAATTATTATAGAGTTAGACATGCATAATTTTACCCTAAGACAGTTATGTATGTAAACATGTAAATGATAAAACAGCTTCAGGAACTGAAATTATTTCATTTGATTGTTATTGATTTATTTAATCATCATGGTAGGCATTCATAGGCCTCTTTTGAAGAAAAATAATTTGACTATATATTTGAGATTGGGCATGTTCTCCGTTCTCTTCCTTTTCTGATGGCAGAAAGAGGTTTATCACTTAATTTGTTCAGGTTCATGGGAAGTAGAAAAGCTTGCAGTTTCTCTAAACTAACTAACTAAACATGGGCTTAGTTATTGGAGGAGGCTAAAGCTTTGTGACCTTAGCAACAAGGGACTGCTATAAAACCCTAAACTTTAGTTTCTTCCTATGAAGTAGAGATACTAGTATTCTTCTCAGTAAGCTGCCATAAGGATTAAAATGTGTGAAAATTCCATATGGACAAAATAGACATCAAATAAAATAGCATTACTTTTTCAAAAATGAAGGAAGACTTATTGCTAATCTATTAGTGGTTTATTCAACTTTTATGTAGTACAGAGTATGTACTACAGTATTTTGACATTCATCACATTGTATAATTTGAACACTGATTGAATGCACAATGATTTGAGAAGTTTAAGTGTGTCAGTTTGAAGTTACTTATCTCTATCTTGGAACTGGTGTCTGTGGAACTTGTAGAAAGTAATTGATAAGTAGAGAGCAGACTGAGTGATACCTAGGAATCTGAAGTTGCTTAAAATACTTGCTTCTCTAACATGGGAGCTCCCACTACCAACCATTTAATGGGCTTTAATGGGATTTACCAGGCCAGTTTTTAGTGTGATGGTTGAATGATGCACTAGGTAGGAAATCTCCCAAATTAGCTCCCAAGTTCAGATTCTCAAAGAATTTGACTCTTCGTGTGCTCTTCTAGTTATGATTATGATGATGAGGTATTGGAATTTTATTTTCTATGGCCTTCAAAATGTGCCTCAGTGCTATTGTCTTGTGAGAAAGTCAGTTTTCTTATTGTAGGGTAACTAGATATTAATAATAACAGTATGATAATATATATATAATATATAGCACTATATAATAGTATATGACATAATAAAAGAATAAGTTGTATTTCACAAGTATAGAAGTGCCACCAATAAGCTTGTTACATATTGAATGGGTTGAAAAAAATGACAACTGTATAGCCCTTGCTCTCAAAGGGATCAAATCCCAGGCAGAGAGGAAGAAAAAGGAGAGAGTAGCAGAAAGGAGAGGAGATAAGGGTGTATGTGTATGTGTGTTTGTGAGAGAGAGAGAGAGAGAGAGAATGAGATGTGAGAGTACGAATTCAAGAGTAATGTAATAAATTCACTAATGGACTAATAAATATATCATTTCATTTAAAGGAATACAGAGAAAAAAATAGCCTCCTTTGGAAAGGCCAGGGAAGAATTTACTTATGAAGAAATATTTGAGCTGGATTGTAAGGACGAACTTTTCTCAGGAAGTTGGTGGCTATGGTGTCCTTGTTTTATACATATACAGTATGCAGATGCCATACACAGCAATTTAGAAACTATTAATCTTTCCTCTTGTTTTGAAAGAAAGATTGATGGGAGTGATTTCTTTCTTTTTTTTTTTTTTAAGATTTTATTTATTTATTCATGATAGAGAGAGAGCAGCAGAGAGCCAGGCAGAGGGAGAAGCAGGCCCCATGCAGGGAGCCCGACGCGGGACTCGATCCCAGGATGCCAGGACCACATCCCGAGCCAAATGCGGCGCTAAACTGCTGAGCCACCGGGGCTGCCCCTGATTTCTAAATATCAAGGAAGAATGCCTTTGGTGATAGAGTAATGTCCCCTCAAAGATGTTCACCTAGGGGATCCCTGGGTGGCACAGCGGTTTGGCGCCTGCCTTTGGCCCAGGGCACGATCCTGGAGACCCGGGATGGAGTCCCACATCGGGCTCCCGGTGCATGGAGCCTGCTTCTCCATCTGCCTGTGTCTCTGCCTCTCTCTCTCTCTCTCTCTCTCTGAGACTATCATAAATAAATAAAAAAAAAATTTAAAAAAAAAAAAAAAAAAAAAAAAAAGATGTTCACCTAGGACTCCCAGAACCTCCGCTTATGTTTTACTACATGGCTTTACTAAAGGGGAATTAAAGTGGTGGGTGAGATAATGGTGTTAACGAGCTGACTTTTAAATTAGGGAGAGTATTGGGAGTTATCTGGGTAGATCCATTGTGATCACAGAGGTCCTTCAATATGGAAGGGAAGGGACAGAAGAGTCAGTGTTAGGGTGCTGAGATGTGAGAAGGACTCAACTGGCCATTCCTGGCTTGAGGATGGAAGGGGGCCATGAGCCCAGTGAGTAAGGCAGTCCTTAGAGGAAGAAAAAGCCGACAGGCTCCAGGAGGGACTGCAGCCCGGCCAACATGCTGATTTTAGCCCGGGGGGACCCATTTCAGATTTCTGATTTCCAGAACCGTGAGATAATACATTTGTCTGAAACCCTAAATGTGTGATCATTTGTTAAAGTAGCACTAAGAAATTAACTCACCTCTGGAACATAGATGAGCCTTAAGACTACATTTTTTCCACCATCCCACGTGCAATGACGTACATTAAGATCTACAAGTCATACATTAATAGTGAAACATGGCATACAACTTTTCCAAAGAAGGTTTAGCTTTGAATTTTAGCCGGTAGAAAGAAGGGGCCAGAAAGGGAAGAAAGCAAGCGCACCCGATGAAACAAAAGTACAAAAGTACAGATGCAAGAATTAGCCAGGAGAGGCTGTTTAGAAATTCGTGCTTGAGTTTTGTGTATGTCAATGACTAAAATGCTAGTGGAGCTGAGTAGCGAGGCTGCCGGAGCCAGAAATGGGCCCCAACGCGAAAAGATCAATTCTTGGGATCCCTGGGTGGCGCAGCGGTTTGGCGCCTGCCTTTGGCCCAGGGCGCGATCCTGGAGACCCGGGATCGAATCCCACGTCGGGCTCCCGGTGCATGGAGCCTGCTTCTCCCTCTGCCTGTGTCTCTGCCTCTCTCTCTCTCTCTCTGTGACTATCATAAAAAAAAAAAAAAAAAAAAAAAAAAAAAATTAAAAAAAAAAAAAAGAAAAGATCAATTCTTGTTAATCTTTACTTGTCGCAACTGCTCAAGGACTTGGACTGTCGCCAGATGTCCCTCACGCAGGGGCTCCCGATGGCGATGTGGCACGTCTGCTCTCCCTCCCACGCTGCCCGCCCGTGGGTCCTTCACGAACGCAGTTCCCCGCGGGGTCCCCCGGGGCGGAGGACGAGAGGCGCCGGTCGCGGCAGGGGCTGCGGGGCAGTGAGTGGAGCATCGTGGGCGCTGAGCGACGGCAGCCGCAGCCAGGGACTTGCACGGGACCGCAGGAGCGCGGGGAGGCTGGGGCGGGCGGTCAGAACCGTGCATATGCCCCCCGGGGTCGCACAGGTGCGCGCACACCTGGACCTGGCGGCCGCCGCCGGCCCTCGGGCCCCTAGTGGAGCGGCCCGGGCTGGGCTCGGAGGAGAGGTCTTTGTAGTGTCCTGCTCCCATCAGGCACAGGGAATTCCATCCCTGTTTTGTCTCCTTTCCCCATTGAGCAGGGTGTGTAAAGATACAAAAGCAGGGGATCCCCGGGAGGCTCAGAGGTTTGGCGCCTGCCTTAGGCCGGGGGTGTGACCCCGGGGTCATGGGATCGAGTCCCACGTCGGGCTCCCTGCGTGGAGCCTGCTCCTCCCTCTGCCTGTGTCTCTGCCTCTCTCTTTCTCTGTGTCTCTCATGAATAAATAAATAAAAATCTTTAAAAAAAAAAGATACAAAAGCAGAATAAGGGCTAAAATTACATTACTTAAGACAAAATTTCATGTTTCCTTTGAATGAAGAGCTCCGCATTTAAATCATGAAACAGTCCTTTTAGTACGTTTTTGATGAGGAAACATCCGGAGGCAACATTGGAGCAACAAAAAGCAACTTGGATTTTAAGTGTTGGCATAGTCAGGGATGTTTAAAGTTTTTTATTTGCATTCCCTGGTGCATTTTTTTATGATTCAGATTTTTTTTAATGAGTTTTAGTAATGTTCACAGATCTATTCCTTGTTTGCTGGATTCTTTGTTCCACTTGGAATGAGACAGAGACAGGGAAACTTTGGAGCTGTGGGTTCTCACGAGGCGGTAAGGAAAGGGTTCCTACTACACGCATCTCCGCCCCACTAACATCCTGGGTTACTACAGAATCATAGTATTTCTGTGTCTTTCAAAAACATACGTAGAAGATACTACGGCCAAATTATAGTTTTAAGTGCTTTATAAATATTAGTTAAATCCTCATAAAAACCCTGAGGTACTACTCATTGTGATTATACACACTGAAGAGAAGACTGAGGCAGGAAGAGGTGAAACAACTTGGCCAAGGTCTCACAGCTAGAAAGTGGTACAGTTAGATTTCTTCAATTCAGGTACCTTTACTCTGTATTTCTGAACAAAAAGAGACAGCATTTCTTTTCCATACAAGAAACTCAATGATAACTATTTCCATTACTCTTTTTTTAAATGCCCACTTTAAATTCTATGTGTGCTATGACCTTAGAATGTATTTGGATTATTGCTATTTGATTGGATTAGATGGCAGAAAAACAATTTCTCAAACACATATCATAATGAAATTTAACATTGATTTATGAGTGAATGATAGAGGAGTTGGCTACTCTGCTCATATAATAAGCTTTTAAAAAAATCCCAATTTAATTTTTTTTCCTGTGGGGAGGTAAAATTTGAGGTTTATAATATACCTGATTTATGTTTTACAGTAGTTCTTTAATGATATATCAATAAGCGTGCCAAGGGTAAATTTGGTTTTCCAATTGGTAGATTTGCCAAGGATTTTTTTTTTTTTACCAAGGATTTTCAAACAATGTTTAATACTTAAAACTTATCCTATATCAGAGAGATATTATTTGTGACCATTTCTAAATTGAACAAAATTTAATGTTAGCTTGTTTATCTATTTTAGCCAAAAAGCTAATGGCGTTATATGAATGTCAAATTCTTTGGGAAAAAGTGGACTGGACTTTTGAAATAAAGATTCAAGTTCTTCAAGGAGAGTAATTGAGCCAAATGGAAGACAGTTTCACTTTCTAAATGGCAGAGAGGTGTTTAAACCCTATAAAGTCATGGTTATGGAGTGGTCTGTAGTTGGGTTGTTTAGATTTCTATCCTAGCTCTGTGTCTTTGGCCAAGTTGCCCACCTCTCTGGGTCTGTTCCCAGCTGATAAAATGAACACAGTAAATCTAGAATCATGAGAATTAAATGATTTCATATAGAAAGCATTTTGAATAGTACCTACAACATTCTAGTTCGACTTTGTTGTTGGGGTGATGGAGCTGATAGTGAGGAGGAGAAGGAAGAAGAAGAGGAGAGCTTCACTGGCCTGTGATCCAGGCACTCTGAATAGCGGGTAGGACAGGGCCGCATTATGTAAGTGAAGTATTACTGCAAATGTTGCAGCTATCAGCCTTCCTCTCAGAGAGAACTTATGATAACTAATGAAAATGTGCAATTCTCTTTCACGTGAGTGGTGATGATGGGTGGTAAAATCATTGTATTAGTTTGCTAGGGCTGCCATAACAAAATATCACACACTAAGGAGCTTAAACAACAGGAATTTTTTTTTTTTTTTCTAATTCTCTAACAGATCTGGAGACTAGAACTCGAAGATCAAGGTGTCTACATGTTTAGTTTATTCCGAGGTCTTTCTCTTCGGCCTGCAGATAGCTGTTTTCGCACCCTGTCCTCACAAAGGATTTCCTTGGTCTAGGCTCATCTGTGGTGTCTCTCTGTGTGTTAAGATTTCCTCTTCATATAAATACGTCACTCACATTGGCTTCGGGCCCACCCTAATAGTCTCATTTTAACTTACATCTTTGAGTCCCTATATCTATTATCTCCTCCTGAGGTGGTGGGGCTTAGGGCTTCAACATAACAGTTGTGGGAGAATGCAGTTTAGCCCTTCACCACTTTATTTGGAGCAAATGAATTTAAAACCAGTGACTAAATGTCTGGTCCAACTGTGAAATGTCATCATCTCTTTTTAACGCCTCAATCCTGAAATCGATGGGTATGTGTCCTCTAGGATTACCTGTTGTGATATAAAGGTTATCTCCTAAGGAATGGATTGATTATACTCCACTCAGACCAAAGCTATTTTAAAGAGTTCCAAATCTGATAGAAAATTCGAAATAGACTTTGACTCCATATATTTACAACTGAAATAATCACCAGTTAGAGAATTCAGTATTCCATTCAGTGTTCAATTAATTTCTGATGAAATTTTTATCCTGTCACTCTGAGAACCAGAGAGGGTAAGTTATAAAAGTTTCCCTCCAGAGACCCCCAGGAACATTGCTGACACTGAAAACCAAGCCTTTCCTGACAAAAGTTACTCAAAAATATATTTCACTAATTCTAAGACATTAGAAAATGGATCTTAGATGTGTTTATCAATGGGACACCTGGGTGGCTCAGTGACTGAGCTTCTGCCTTCGGCTCACGGCGTGACCCCGGGGTCCTGGGATTAAGTCCCACGTCGGGCTCCCTGCAGGGAGCCTGCTTCTCCCTCTGCCTGTGTCTCTGCCTCTCTCTCCGTGACTCGTGAATAAATAAATAAAATCTTAAAAAAAAGAATGTTTTTCAAGATCAATGGTACCATCAATGAAAGCTATATAATTAACAATCAGTTATCAGACACAGTTTGCATGAGGAATGAAATGTCATTTCCAGGTTCCTTGCAGTTAAAAGTTTCTTAGTACTTGATGCTACTGTATTTTGTACCATGAAGTTGTGTATATCTATACAAATGCAGATATATATGAAGAGAGAGGATTCTTAAATAATAAATGGAGAGAAATATATATTCATACACATACATACACAAGACTTCCTTATTATTTATTATCTTACTTGGGCCAAAACAAAATAAATCAAAATATTTTTGATACCATCAGTATTGCTGTAATAAAGATATCATAAAAATAACTCCATTTTAGTCAACTGGAAAAAAAAACAAGAATGTGTATATATACTTGTTTAACACAGTATTTGCCAAAAGCAGAATTATGAAATTTATTGTTTTTAATTGAAAAGCAAACCCAAAATTAAGTAGCCGTAGTGTATCAGAGGATAACTTCCATGTGAGAGGGGAAGCAGAACATTATGTTTGCAAATATACACCAGAGAATACTATTTTGTGTCTTCAAATGTAGTTTACTATACAATTTAGAGGAATCTTGAGTTATCAAGTGGGGACCTGCTGTTAATGAATGATATTGGTTGGCTTTTTTTAGTTGGAATCCTTCTAATAAGTGATTTTTTTTTGTTTTGTTTTCTTTTTGCCACTAGAAAGGATGTGTGCAAGTTTCTTTTTTACACTTTCACCTTCTTTTTGAATAAAATCCTCAATAGAATTTCAACATATCTTTATGGAGCTTCTCTGTACAAATGACTGAGTCAACCCTTTGGGCTTTTCCCTCCTTTTCAACCTCCTTCCCACCACAGCGACCACTGGGGACCCCTTGGAAACCCTAGTGAACCAGGACCCAGGTAGAAATGTGACTGCCCCAAGCATTAAAGAGTTGTTTATTAACCCCCTGTTGTTCTTCCTGTTTTCTCAAACTTCCCCAATCCAGTTCTCATAGTAAGCATCAATAAATACCTGGGTGGATTTAGATGTAGATAGTGTGGTGTACCATACCTACTATTCGAGCCCTACTTCTCAGATTCCTTAAACCTACCCTGTGTCCTTCTGCATTCATGATTTTTTTTCCTATGACTTTCTTTTTTTTTTTTTAATTTTTTTTATTTATTTATGATAGTCACAGAGAGAGAGAGAGAGAGGCAGAGACACAGGCAGAGGGAGAAGCAGGCTCCATGCACCGGAAGCCCGATGTGGGACTTGATCCCGGGTCTCCAGGATCGCGCCCTGGGCCAAAGGCAGGCGCCAAGCCGCTGCGCCACCCAGGGATCCCTTTTCCTATGACTTTCTGTGTAACTGGAACACAACATCTTTCATCTTTGCCTTTTGAAAAGTTGTCCACCCTTTGCTAATCATTTCAAATATTCTAACTCTCATTCTCTGATGCTCTCCAACTAAATGAGATTCAATAGTTTTTGACAATAATCCTACCCTTCTTTATAATATAATCCAACACACTTGTGTTAATTGGCCAAAAACTCCTTGAGTGGAGCGAAGAGTGTTCGGAAAGAGACCTAGGCATTTGTTCACACCCATTTCTTCAGTTCGGAAATTTAAGAAATGGAGTAGTTGAAATTACTACAAAATGCATGAAAAGCTAGGTAAGAGGTGCTTGGACAGAGCCTTGAAGATAACCAATATTTAAGGTACAGAAAAGAGGCCAATCAGAGTAAGAAGAAACACATGCATATCATGTATCTATAGCCTTTGCCATATATAAGGTAAATGTAAGCTACATAAATATAGTTTATCTAAAATGTGCACCTGGCAAAGGAGAAATACTGAGCCATAATAAAGAAAATAGCAAATTATTTCAAATAATTGTATCCAGTTGCTAGTAAGGGGCTACTTAAACGTAAGCTTGTGAACTGGGCAAGTGGTCCTGGTGTATTCCATAGGTTGCTGGTATTCTCAAATTTGAGTTCAGGTGCTGTGCTGCTACAACTGAGAAATATGGCAGTCTTTTCTCAATTTGGACAAGAAGCAAAATTACTGGATAGAGTTTTCTTATGCCTAAGTGGGTGTTTTGTCGTTTTCTCTGTTCCTTTGATACCCACAGCTGCTTGTCTGCTTGCAAAACTAGTCTTTTCAGTAAATGTTGATGGAAAAATTTAAAATAGCTAGTAATATTTATTATAGACATGTGGTTTGCCCAGTCACCCGTTCTTCCTATTTTTAAAATTTTTTAAATTTTAATCTTGATTTCAAATATATTTGTTTCCTGCAATTAATATTACTATAGTTTTTAAGATAGATGAAAAAATATCACTGTGATTTTGAAATGTTTTTCAACTCAAGTGTGAGAACTACTAGTCAAATATATTTGACAGCTGATTTTCAAGAAATGAAATACATGCTGCATGAAAAATAAGGATATACTGAAGAGAAAAAAATTACCCCAAATTTGCCTTGGTTTGGATATAGAGTTCTAAAGTCTATTATCTGCCCTTGATTCAGATTTATTTGTGATTTTTACTCTGAAGTTCAGTTTTATAGTTTGAGGAACCTTTAACAGGTGGTCAATAACTTTTATATGAGTGTTAACTTTTGCTAGTATTGGTTATCCTGTGTTATATTAATTCCATAATCCTTAATTTGCTGACGACTCAGAGATTTGGTGCCTGATATTTTTCTTAGCTATATAATATTGCAATAAGAAGCACAAGGATCTTTGAGTATTAGATTTCTTTCTAACCAACAAGCCCAGAAGTTACCATATATCTAGGGCCTCCTAGCAATCAGGCAAGGCATAAAATAAAGATAGTGCCCCCAAGGGAAATTAAACCCACTATCTCTTTGAATTTACTGTTTTCTTTTTCTTTCTTTCTTTCTTTCTTTTTTGTTTTTTGTTTTTTGGAACATCATGGGGCTTTTATGTGAAGAAAACACAGAAGAATCTGAATTGTGTGAGTTTGCTTTATGGGAGGCTTTATTAGAAAGTAGAAGGCAAAGGGAGCTTGAAAACCAACTTTCCTTGGAAAATACTAACTGTACTTGTGCTTCTGATATACTTTACAGAATGTTGACGTCCACTCTGAAGTCAAAAGTGCCTTAAAATATACAAAGCAGCATTCAAATGTTAGATATTATTAGTTTATTTAAGCATTAACTCCTCCTGGCAAGATGAAGAGATATCCACAGAAGATATGTAGAGATATTAATTTCCTTTATCCTGTGTCTTCAACTTTATAGATGTGTATTTTCACCCAGATATTTTAGATTGTCATCTAGGATCTGAAGTCTTTGTTGACATTCTATGGGGAAATGTGTAATATTGGTGCTAAAGCACCAAAACAAGAAAAGCTTTGGATATTGAAGATAAGGAGGTAGATAGAAGAAAGTTTAAAGAAGTTGTGGGGAACTTGCAACAGAGAGCATTCGAAGCAAAATAAAGGAATATAAAATGAACACTAATGTGATCAGGTTTCTCTAATAATGATATTATTAATACTTTAGGATGTTTGAGAATTTATAGAGATCAAGTTCCATTACGTCTGATTGGTGACAAGCAGCTGCTTTATTACATGTAGGAGAAGCGGAGGACAACTGATCTGATGTGTATCGTAAACACTGTTCTCATGGGGAGCATGGCCCTGGCTCCCTTTCATGACAGATTGGTAACAGACAGTGTTTTAACAGAAGTCCAAAAGTAGCACAACTTTTAAGACATGTTAACCAAATTGTTCAAAGTAACGCAGAGCACTAAAAGGGTATCCTAGAATGTGTATCTTGCCATCACAGGTGAGACAGTCCTGCGTAGAACAAATCTTAAAGTAAGCCTTACTCTGACAAGCAAAGTGCTAGGGAAATAGAGCAGCAGACACCAAACATAACCTGCACCCTCCTCTGACATTTTTAATGATTTCCTATTGTTGCATGAACCTCAATTATATCCTCCACTTGCGTTCATTACTCCTCTTAAGTCCTTGTCCTGAATCTGAGCCTCTCCGATTACTCTGAGGTTTCCTAAGTGAATGACTGGTGGGGATGATGAAGGATACATCAATGTTTAACTATTTTTGCTTGTCTTTCATTTCTTACTGCAGTTTTGTTGTGAGAATGAAGCACTTTGAAGAAAGTTGCCCCTCCCCTCAAAGAAATCAAACAGGCTTATAAAGGTCATCGTAAGATGTAAGAGTGTTTCTTTTTTTGTTGATGATTAAGATCTTGGGGGTTTTTTGGCTGAGCCCTCAACGGGAAGGCATATGTTCCCAAGTCCAGGCACCTGCAGTGGCCCCGGTGGCTGTAGCTGAGAGCAGCTGTGTGGCAGAGGGAACGGAGTTGAGCAGAGTCCTGAGGAGTCCGGCCACAGGCTTCGCCCCTTCTGCTGAGGAGTGGGCAGTGAGGGGAGCACGGAGAAGACAGGGAGGTCTTTGAGTGACTCCGAGCGTCCCCGTCGAGCTTCCTAGCGCTCCGATGTCAGCAGCCTTAGACGAGACTCTGATTTTATCCTCACGGTTCTTCGTTCTCCCAGTGTGCGGGGCCAAAGGATGCTTAGAGGCGGAGGCTCAGACAAGGAGCTGGGGCTTGAAGGACACGCATACTGAAAATAAATAAAAAAGAACCCGGGCAGCCCGGGGGGGGGGGGGGGGCCCAGCGGTTCAGCGCCGCCTTCGGCCCAGGGCGTGACCCCGGGACCCGGGATCGAGGCCCACGTCGGGCTTCTCCCTCTGCCTGCGTCTCTGCCTCTCTGTCTCTCATGAATAGGTAAATAAAATCTTAAACAAAACAAAACAAAACAAAACAAAAACGTAAGGCCTGCCCCAACTTTTGACCTTTGAAGTTGGTTGGTTTTCCTGAGCTAGGGCAGTTTGTCAGTTCTAATGGTTAGAAGACCAGTTTTAGTAGCTTAAAATACATAGAATAACTGTAATTAATGTCCGCAAGTCGTCAGAACTCTCAAGGGCGAGCCATAAAGTTTGTTGGGGGCGGGGATGAACGTACTCCAAGGGACTTCTAAAAGGCTGTGATGTTTAAAAGTCTTACTTTTGGTTGGATGCTTGAGTCCAGCGTCTTCTGAAAAATGCTGACACGTGCTTTACCTCATTTGATTCTCCTGAAGTGAATTCTATTATTAGTACCATTAAAAATAAATAAATAAATAAATAAATAAATAAATAAATAAATAAATAAATAAAAGCAGAATTTGCTTATTTACGTGCGAGGCGGGGAGGAGGAGGCAGGCTGCCCGCTGCGCAGGAGGCGCGGACCGGTCCTGGAGCCGGGGCCCAGCCCCGCGGCCGGCAGGGGCCAAGCAGGCCCCGGGGCACCCCCGCGCGCAGCAGCCCCCGAGCACGCACGGCGCGAGCCGATGGCGGCCGCGGGGCGGACCCGGGCCCAGCGACCCAGCGCCGGGTGCGGGAGGAGCCGCCGCGAACCTGGGGCCGGTGCGTGTGCGGCCGACGGCGCCGCTCCGAGGGCCCCGGGGCAGTGCACGGCCTCCCGCGCCCCGGGGCTGCTTGGGGCGGGGCTGGCCGCTCGCGGCTCGCAGGCGGCTCCCGGGTGCCCCGTGCAGGGCCGCCCCCCGCCGACCGCGGCCCGGGCTCCGTACAGCACGAGGCCCCGGAGCGCGAGGCGCTGGTCCGAGGACCGCAGGGCTCTCCGCGGGGACGAGCGGGCGCCTGGCCCCGGCCGTGCAGGCAGCGGGGACCTCGGGCTCGGCCCACGGGGCCCCCGCCGCGCCTGCGCGCCCCGCGGCCTCCCCGGCCCGCACACGGGCGCCTCCGCGCCGGCGCACCAGGCTGCGGGCCCGTTTCCGGTCTTGCTCCGGGGAGCGAGCTTCAGCGCCGCCGCCCGGGCCTGTGTCTTCCGTGGGCGTCGGCGGAGCGGCCGCTCCCTCAGGAGGGCACGTGTGTGCTGCGGCGCGGCGTCCGGGGGCGGGACTTCCGGTGGACGCGCTGACGCCACGGTGCGGCGGGCGGCGGCGTCCTCGGGGGTGGCCGCGGCGGCCTGCGGGTCGTAGCCAGGCGGTGGCCGCGAATGTGGCCGCCCGCAATGCTGGTCGTCACGTGGTCGCTCGTGCCCGGGGCCCGGCCGCTAGGGACACGGCCGCCCGACCTCAGGGCCCTAACCTGTGCCCCGTGCTCTCAGACACGCTTCCACCCGCCGAAATGGAGCGCGTCTCCCCAAGAAAGTGACCCTTCAGGATGCTAAGCCGCGGCCGTGCAGGCAGGAAGGGAGTCGGGGAGGCCGTGGCCACTCACACCTCGCCCCGGCTCCGGGCGGGAGGCAAAGCGGTTGATTGGAAATGAGAACCCGGGGTCGGTCTCCAGGGGCGCTGGCGAGGGCGCCCTCCCGTGGGCAGCTTCAAGGGAACAGGCCGCCCACGGGCTGGCCACCGTGGCGTTCCCCGGACCCCGGCGGGGCCTCCAGGGGCGAGGGGCGCCTCCAGGCCTCGGGCCAAGCGCGAGCCCCGACGCTGGAGTTGGAGCGACCGGGCGGCGGCCGGCGCCTGCGCGTGGGGACGTGCCCACCCCACGTGTGCAGCTCCCGGGGGACGAGGGCGCCTGGGCCGCCGCCTGCCACGGCCACGCACCGCCGGCCCCGCTCGGCCTCAGGCCCGCCCGCCCCCCGCCCCCCGCCCCCCGCGCTGGCCCTGCTCGGCTCCCTCCGCAGGCTCCGCGCTGGGGCACCAAGCCAGGGCGGAATCACTGCCTGTGTCCCCAGCCCGCGTGCCCCTCCGTCCCGTCCCGTGTCCCCGGCCCCCGTGCCCCTCTGGCCAGTCCCGTGTCCCCAGCCCCGCGTGCCCCTCTGGCCGGTCCCGTGTCCCCAGCCTGTGTGCTCCTCCGTCCTGTCCGGTGTCCCCGGCCCCGCGTGCTCCTCCGTCGTGTCCTATGTCCCCGGCCCCCGTGCCCCTCTGGCCCGTCCCGTGTCCCCGCCCCCGTGTGCCCCTCTGTCCTGTCCTGTGTCCCCGGCCTGTGTGCTCTTCCGTCATGTCCCGTGTCCCCGGCCCCCTTGTCCCTCTGTTCTGTCCCGTGTCCCCAGCCCCGCGTGCTCCTCCGTCCTGTCCCGTGTCCCCGGCCCCGCGTGCTCCTCCATCGTGTCCCGTGTCCCCGGCCCCTCCGTCCCGTCCCATGTCCCCGGCCTGCGTGCTCCTCCGTCCCGTCCCGTGTTCCCGGCCTGCGTGCTCCTCCATCGTGTCCCGTGTCCCCAACACACGCGAAGTTTGCCGGGTGATTGCACACGACGACATGTGGGTCAGAACCCGCAGACACACGGGTTCTGCATGAGAGCATCACATCACGTGGTTCGCATCTTGAGCTTCTGGAATTTTGTCCAGTATCAGCAGCTACACACACGGGGCTGAGCCTGCGCTTCTCCGAGACCGGTGTCTGACCGTCAGTCCCTCCGTCTGTCGGCCCAGCCACTGTCCGGGGGGCCTGGCGCCCCCAACACTCACCGCTTGAGGAGCGAGTGGGAAGCCCCACCAGCGGTGGCCGCAGAGGGCGCGGGGGCAGCACGTGGAGGCACGCGGCGGCCCTGGGCCCCAGGTCACCCCCCCAACCCCGCACCTGCCACGAGGTGTTCCGGGCCGATCGCGTTCGCTGGGCGTGGGGCGCGGGTGTCTGCAAACTCCTCGGAGCCGATCATGGGGAAGGTGGGCTTCGCGGAATTAAAAGCTGACATTTCAGATCGAACTGGAAGACTTGGATGAACATATTCTGTAATGTTTTATCCGGGGCTATTGAGTACGAATTTCTGTTGCTTTCTGGTGGGAAGCTTTTGTTAAGATAGTGTGGCTTTTGTCAGATAGGAAATAATATATATTTTGTTGTCATTTCTCCTTGATGTTTTTATTTCTTTGAAGAGAACTGATTTTACTTTAGAAACTTTTGTTCTTATTCAGTATTTTCTTTCAATGTTCTTTAAAGCATATCTGCCAAGAAAAATAATTCACCTTCTTGCAAAATGTTAACATTTTCAAGTAAGAGCCACCTTGCCAACAGTGTTATTTCAAAACGTTTGATTTGTCATGATATGTTCAGTCTATTTTTAAGGTTTTCCAAATTGAATTTTGAAGTTGGTGCTTGTTCCAAGTTGAAGCAGTGTGCAATATGTTGCGGTATGACTGAGTGGAGGAGAGAAAGAGATCCAGGAATAAATATATCTAGAAGAGCACTAACAGCTAAATTCTCTTTTCGTTTCCCCAGCAAAGGGGATTAACCTGCCAAATGGCATCTTGCCCTCAAAGTCATAATGAATCTAATTTATGAACAAGTGTGATCATTACTTTTGATGGATATTTCCAGTTATGCGAAGCACTAAAGATTGTTGAATAATAAACAAGTCATCTGACTCCTCATCCTTTTCAATCCAAGGTAATTTAGCTCCCGGGTCAGTCCATGTAAGTATGTGCACAACGCTTAGCACATAGGAGGTATTCAGTAAGTCTGGTAACTGAGGACATACTGAACATCTGTCAACATCGTTTCATACTTTCCTTATCAAAGAGCAGTTACAATGTATTGCTTTCTTTTCTAATGCCCAAACTATATCCCACCACTGTGTGATGAGATCTAAAAAGAAGTATAAAATACTGGGAGTGCCTGGCTGGCTCAGTTGGTTAAGTGTCCGACTCTTGATTTTACTGAGCTCGTGATCTCAGCGTGGTGAGAACCAGCCCTGTGCTGGGCTTTGCGCTGAACATGGTGTCTGCTTGTGCCTCTCCCCCTGCTCCTCTCTCTCCTTCCCCACCTAGTCTCACTCAATCTCTCTCTCTGTCTCTCATAAATAAATAAATAAATAAATAAATAAATAAATAAATAAATAAAATCTTAAAAAAAAATCTTGTGGCCATCAGGAAACTCATAGTAAGGAACACAGATCTGTAATATAGGACATTAAGGAAGCTTGATCAAGAAAGGCTATTTGCTTAGTAATATTTGCAAGTATCTTGGAATAATCTGATTAATAAGCTGCCAGTTTGGAAAATCTATTTGAACAATCATGATTTCCTTTTATCTTCTCTGTGAAAAATGCAACATCTGTATCTCTTGTCACAAATCAGCTTTTCAGTAAATAGCTGGTGGACATCATGAATTTTTAGTAGATTATATTCAGACTTATAGTATTAAAAAATATATATACTGGTTTCATCTGTGCAGAGCTTCTTTCATTTTTGCTAATTTTTTCCATATGTTCTGTGTCTAAGGAAGCTTATTATGTCCATTTTCTCATTTCTCCTTTAGATGGGCTTAGTGTACATTTATGATGTATTTTCCACAATTTTAGAGGAAAATGAGTTTTATAAAATTGAAGATCACAAGTCTGTCACCTAGAAAAACAAAAATCAAGTAGAATTGCTTCTGTAAAAGAGCTGATGTTATATTTTATTGCCTGTTATATTATGTATTTATACATATATGTTCATGTACATATGCATATATGTATATTTACATGTATATGTGAGTTTATGTATATACATATATATATACATACATATATCTAATGCTCTTGTTTAGTGGGCAGTCAGTTGTTAAAATTAATTCCCTTTGGCTATTTCACTATTCTAATGTAATAGTATTATCTATTAAATTTTTATAAATGTTTCAGAAACTTTAAATGCTAAAACTCATTTTTTTACCATCTTCGAACATAACTTTTTCCCTATTTAAAAATTTTCAACTTTTTTAGCTTATTAAGAACACCTAACAGGCTGAAAGTCTTTTCTTTTTAATCCTTCATTTTGATGAAATAAATTATGAATGGTTCTTTTGTCTAATATGCAGTTGAAAAGCAAGCCTTTGTGGAGTCATAAAAAGAATACCTAGTGTTTTATTTTTGCATTTCTTTGTGAGGTGCTTTCCTTTTTATTCTCCCTATTAAATTGATGTGGAGCCCAATGCATCATTACAGAGTAGGAGAAGACTTAGAGAATTAGATTTCTACCTGAGAAATTGGATTTTGAGGAATTGGATTTCCCCATTGGAGTATGAATGACAGTAGCTCAAACTCTAAGAGAAGGGTGTCCTTTGGAATATCCTCGCAGACCAATTCACAAAACCCCGGACCATTGTTATTCTTTACTAAATCGCAGATTTCTTTCATTGGCCTTTCTCCTGCTATCCCTTGCATAACATGGGTGATGGATTAAGCAGCAGTTGAGCGTCCAAAGAGAGGTTATGATAGAATGTTAAGTTGCATAATCATGTAAGGTTATTTGAAGCAATCAAAGTCTATCTTTAGGATATACGATCTACAACGGAGAGTCGTTCTAGGAATGCCACTCAAGAGATACATCCAGAAAAAAAATGCCAAGTCAAATAGGCATTCAATAGAACTATATGGATTTCTGTGCACATAAAAAGTCTTGCCTAGGGGCGCCTGGATTGCTCAGGAGGTTGAGTGTCTGGCTCTTGGTTTTGACTGGGGCCATGATCTTGGGGTCATGGGATGGGAGCCCTGTGTGGGGCTCCCTGCTCAGCATGGAGTCTGCTGGATTTCTCTCTCATTGCCCCTCCCCTCGCTCATGCTCTCTTTCACAAAAGTTCTCTAAAATAAATAAATAAATCTTTTAAATAAAATCCTGGAGAATATTTTCTTTTTTTTTTTTAAGATTTTATTTATTTATTCATGACAGATACAGAGAGAGAGAGAGAGAGAGAGAGGCAGAGGCACAGGCAGAGGGAGAAGCAGGCTCCACGCAGGGAACCTGACATGGGCCTCGATCCCAGGTCTCCAGGGTCACGCCCCGGGCTGAAGGCGGTGCCAAACCGCTGGGCCACCCAAGCTGCTCAGAATATCTTCTTACAAAAGTGAAAAATGCAGTTTTTCCAATTATGTTGTCTGGACAATGCTTAAGTATTCCAATTACCTGCCTTTTTCATTTTCTTTTAGAGATTTCACTGATATATATTAACATAATTATTTGTTTTGTGTTTTTTGAATACTAACCACCTCGTTCAATGAAGTTACAACTTTTGGCTGTTAATCCAGTTGAGGATCCTGGGTCATGTTTTTCTATCAAGCTCAGGCACAGCATTTAACATTTGAAAAGCTAATATAGAAGTCTGTGTTGCTTATTAATTTTTGAGTCGCTGTATTCCAATCGTGTTGTACCGTTTTCTGTGGGATAATACTTATGAAAAAAGATATTGTATAACAGAAATGAATGGTTTTATGCAGGCACCATTTAAAGTTTTACCTAGGATGCCAAATGATTGTTAGTTTTATTGCTGTTTGTTACTTTAAATTTGGAAGGGTTTTTAACAGTTGCAGAATATATTTATTAGGAGGAGCCATAAATTCAATTGTGTACACTATTCTTTAAAAGTAGAATCTTTTTAAAAATCCTTGCTTCAGAATCCGAAGTACCTGGCCGAGTATAACTGGCCGAGTTCATTCTATTTTTCAGGCCCATTTTTAGGCCCATTCTGTTGTAGCGTTACTGACCAAAGGCCTGTGGACGTTGCTGTTACGTGGTGTCGAGCAAAGGGCTTACCTGTTCAGAGAATGGGAGAAGGAAGGGTCTCAAACGTGGTGTTTACAGTCCTGGCTTTTAGAAGCAATCTGTCTCTTATCCATGTCACTGAGCATTCACTAAGACATATCATGCATCGCTTAATGTTCTAGTTGCTCGGCATCTAAAGAGGGGTGTCACTTTCCAGTGTATAACCATTCTGATTATATTTAATGGAGCATTTTTTTACTTCTTTTCTCATTTGTAAAATTGAATATTAATGTGTGGTTGTGTTTCACAAAGTTGATATAAAACCTAAATTAGATAATAAATGTTGTGTTAAAACCTGAAATTTGATACCTTGATACTTGCACAAGTATACATTAAATTACAAAAATAAAACAAAAAATATGTCCCTTGTTTAAAATTTCCAATAATATAGAACTCTTTAAAGTAGAAAGTGAAAAATCCCTCCTTCTCAAGGCTCACCATTCAGTTTTCGTGTGTTTTCTGATTTTAGCCATGTTCATGCATACATGCAAACAAATTTTTGTTATTGTTGCTGTTTTTAGTGTTATTTTATAAAAATAGAAGGATATTTTATGTGTACATATGTACACATATGTACATATATATATATAGAGAGAGAGAGAATGTGCATACATATGTATTTACACCGCACACACATACACACACACACACACACACACACACACTCTATTTCTTTTTTTTTCCTGGAAGTTATATTGTTGGCATTATTCCCTAGATACTGTACTTTATGGAATATCTGATGATTTATTTAACCATTCTTAAGTTGAACATTTAGGTTGCCTCTGTTGTTTTTAACACTAAATGAAGTTGCACCAAATCATATAGTTTATTTATCCTAAAATTTATCCTAAATCTCAGGTTCCAATATTTACAGACTTTATTCCTTTTCATTGAGGTATTCCTGCATTGAAACAATGCTATCCTAATTACTGCAAACTTTTGTATGTTTTGATATTAAGAAAGGCTGATCCTCCCTTATTGTTCTACTTTTTTCAGAAATATTTTGGCTGTTCTTGCACAATTTTTCTTCCAGATGGACTTTAGATCAACTTGACAAGTTTTACTAAGAAAAAAACAACAAAAACTTGAGATTTTTATTAAGATTGCACTGAATTTCAGATATATTTTGGGAGAGTTGACATACTTAAAGTACTAAAACTTCACCTGGAAATCTTTGAAATTTAAGCATGTTTCTTATATTTGGTATGTGGTGAACAAGACTGCTGTGGCTGAGGAACAGGCTGTGTGTGTGTGTGTGTGTGTGTGTGTGTGTGGCAGAAAAGAAGGATAAAATACAAAATAGTCTAAACACTGATGCTTAATTAAAAACCATTCTGAAAGCAGTAAAAACTCAAAACTGAAAATTAGTGATATAGAGGAAATATATTTCCCTCACCAAAAGTGTGTGTGTGTGTGTGTGTGTGCGCGCACGCACAGGCATGTGTGTATGTGTTAGAGTGGGACAGAAACAGAACTGAATATGTAAGATGGTGAGTATTTGCTGATTCTACCTAAGAGTCTATGAATTTGTGCTAGTTCAGCAGGGAAAGAGAGGAGGGATGAAGAAGCCCATGGTCTACTCAACTCCCGGGTGTTTCTAGGTCTCTGCCCATTGGATTCAAATGCCAGCTCTTCTTTTACCTAGGACAGATCAAAATCTAAATTCCATTGCCTCTAGGACCATCTTACAATTTCTTAGAATAAAACACCCTTCTTCATGATTTGACCCCAGTCTTCTATGCCAACTACATTTCTGGTTTTTCTCACAAGTGTGGGTACTTGAGGCCTGATATGTAGCCTCCCCTCTGTCCCCTTGGTGGGCACTTCACTCCTTAATAAAACTAACAATTAATATCTAATATGTGTCAGGCACTCTTCTCTATTCTTGGGATTTATCAATGAATAGTAGAAAAATATTCAATTCCTCCTTGGGCTTATGTTCTAGACATAATGTATAAGAAATTATATGGCACAATGTGCTAAGTGCTAAGGATAAATAAAAGCAGAGGAGTGGGATTACGTTGGGAGTGGGTTGTAATTTTAAATAGGATGGTCAGGACCAAGTCAATGGAAAGGTAACATTAATGCCTGGTCTTGAAAGAGGCAATGGGATTAACAATGCATATAACTGGACTCTACAGTAAAAAGTTTATTTTCATTACTTTTGACACTCCAAAAAAAAAAAAGTCAAGAAAATATATACATGCTGGCTCTTTTGTGTTACATTTGTCTGTTCTTTGTCTGGTGACTTGTTTTGATCTATAGCTTTAGCTCCTCTCTGTCCCTAGTTCTGGAGAGTTTACTGTTCATATTTTTTGAATATAGCTTAGTTTTTTTCTAATTTATTCTATGAGAATTCTTGGAATTCAATCACAGCTCAGACAAATGAGGGTGAGAGGTCAACTTCTCTCCATTTATGAATTCTATTAAAAAGTGGATATAATTTTATTTATTTATGAGTGAAAGAGAGTGCATGAGCTGGAGCGGGGTGGGGGGCAGGATGTGGAGAGGGAAAGAGAGAATCTTAAGCAGGCCGCATCCACCCAGCCGGGGCCCAGTTACAGGGCTTAAGATCTTGACCTGAGCTGAAATCAAAAGTTGGGCACTTCAATGACAGAGTTACCCAAGCACTCCTTTATTTTTTTTATTTTATTCATTTATTGTTTTTGGATATGATTTTGGAAGCAAGAAGTTTTGAGTTGTGAACAGTACTAGGAAAAAATAAATATTTGTTGAATGAAGGAATGGGAATGCATATATAGATTTGCTCTTCATTCTATTTCCCTCACATCTGTCGTATTTTTGTAGCTTTTTGTTCGGTGACCTTAAAAAAAAAAATTTAGAGTACTTATGTTTTTCCTCTATATCACTAATTTTCAGTTTTGAGTTTTTACTGCTTTCAGAATGGTTTTTAATTAAGCATCAGTGTTTAGACTATTTTGTATTTTATCCTTCTTTTCTGCCAGCTTCTTTATAATATGTTGTTCATTCTAGCTTGTCTTCTCCTTCTGGCCCATTGTCTTGTTTCATAGAGCTTGACACTCTTTGATGATACTGAATAATCATTTTCAAAAGTGTGTTTTGAATCCTGTTTTTAAAATAATTTTTTACTGTTGTGTTTTTCCATAGTTCTTTAGAGGAAGCTTTTGCTTGTTGTATAGATTACGCCTTAGGTAAAAACTATAAAAGTCTAATTGGCAGGTGGCTGTGTGAAAGCAGGACCCTTGGTGATATCCTTCCTATCAGAGGAGCAAGCTCCCATGACGTTTCAGTCTCTAAAAACCTGCCTATCTGGTTCCCCCCTGACTTGGAGGCGGTGCCCACTAAGTGTTTTAGAACTTTCTTAGACATTCTTACTTTCTTTTTTTCAAAAGCACAGATCTAGAATATAAAGTGAGTATTAGTTCTGTGTTCTCTGGAGCCAGATGCCAGAGTTAAATTTCACTTTTACTCACTCAGGTCTGCTGCATGACCTCAGGCAAATCAGTTACCTTAATTTGCTAAGTTACTTGGCTTCATTTTTCTGATCTAAAAAATGGAAATAAAGTGCCACTGGCTTCATTTTTCTGATCTAAAAAATGGAAATAAAGTGCCACTGACTATAGAAGTTTATTGTTAGGATCAAATGAGAGAAATGTTAAATATTCAGAAGACTGCTTGGCAAATAGAGCTATACGTGTTAGCAAATTTATTCTTAATTTTATTTATAATTTATTGATCCTGGAGTTTGTATTTATTTGCTTCTGTTTACTCAACTCTAAGAGAGAACACATATATCAGTTGTTAGATTTGGTTGCCAAGAAGGAATTGTGTTTACCTCCCTCTGTTTTCCCAGGCTCCCCTTTTGTGTACACAGAGAATTCTAACAGAACCAAAAAAAAGAACAAAAAGATAGTTTAGCCCCTCAGCCCCATTTTCTTTTTCTTTTTCTATTTTTTAATCCTCATCTTCTTAGTATGTTGTAACGTAGTTTGGCTCTGCTGCTGCCGCTTTGGGGTTTTCTCCTGTTCTGGCTATTTGATCCTGATCCTACTTTAACCAGGAATAATGTAGAGCTGCTTATGTGGGTCTTTGATGAAAGAACCTGCTACCCATTTACCCATTAGGTGGTGGTTCCAGGGTTTTAAATAAAGGTCGGTTGCTTGGTTTGCTGGCAGCAGCTCCCTTGTTGTACTGTCTCTAGCCTTTCGGTCTCTCAGTTGTCTCCTGGGATGTAGGGAGTGCGGGTGGGGACAAGGGGGGGTCCTCGGTGAGGCGACATGATTCAGTGTGGCTTGGGTGAGGGACCTGCGGCAGCGCTGCGATTGTCTGCTCCGGCCCCTGCTGCGACTTGGTTGTGTCATCTCACATGTGCTTGCAGCTAATATTGCCAGTTGTGCATATTTCCATGGTGGTTTTGAGCAAATTGCTTCAGAGAAGGACCAGGACAATCTAGATTGCCTGTCCTTAATTATGCTTGTATCCTTTAGTCTTGAACTCAATTATGTATCTCTAATCATAACTCCAGAAACCTAGGATTTAAATCCTGGTGATTAAAATCCATATGTAGATATGGGGGTACGTGGACATTGTTTTCTCTGTCATGGATTTGAAATCAGAATGAGAAGTTAATTAGAGCGTCTCATTAACAAGCTATCTATTACAATAAAGATATGTTGTGGCATGGAAATGAAATGTAGTCAAGATTAATACTGAATTTGAGCTGGGGCGTAATAAAAAATGAGTAAATAATGCTGATTACATCGTACATGAATAATAATGGTGTTCTTGCTACAGAAAATTGTGCTACTTAAGTGCTGTTTTTGAACAGAAAAAAACAATTAAAAAGCACACGAAAAGTTACAAAATCTAAGAGTTGTGTTAGTATATAATTAGTATTAAAATTGATTCTATATTAAGGTATTTAACCTTATTTTTTTAAAAAAGCTTTTCTATTTCTATTTTTCTAAAAAGCTTTTCTATTTTCTATTTCTAATTGATTCTATATTAAGGTATTTAACCTTATTTTTTCTAAAAAGCTTTTCTTTTTCTATTTCTAAATTTGAAAGATTTCAGGGTTCTGAGGGGCTGTTGCAAAATTTGGAACCCTAGAATTTTATTAGCTATGATTTTTCTGCAGACATTTTACTTTTTGAGCATTGGTATTGGTTATAAAATAGTAAAAATAAGGACGGTTGGATGGTTCATTTTCATCGATACAGCTCAGGTCAGGATCTCAGGGTCCTGAGAGCAAGCCCTGCCTCTGGGTCCCCACTCAGCAGGGAGTTTGCTTGAGATTCTAATTCTCCCTTTCCCTCAGGCTCTCCCCTCCCCTGCACTCATTCACACACTCTCTCTCTAAAATAATAAAGGAATCCTAAAAAAAAAAAAAAAAAAAAAAAAGGAAAAATGGTATCTATTCCAAAGAGTAGTTTTCCAGACATATGAAAGATAATACATGAAAAATAGCCCAGCACAGTGTGTGGCACAAAATATTGGTAGACATTGAATCCAGGGTACAGGCTTGTGGGATATCTCTAAGGAAATAGTTATAAAGTTATATTGTCAACTTAACTGACAAATGCCAGTTTTAACTAAAAACCTAAACAAGGGAATTTACTGTAGAGCTAGTTCTGATATTGTCACTTGCTTTGCTTTTTAGTCACACATCCTTCTTAATTTTCCTTTATTGTTCATATTTGCAAAAACTCTGTTTCCCAATTGTCTAGCAAATATTTCACATTATTAATGTGAAGAAGTAGTCAATGAGTAGGAATGAAGGACCATATTCTCATATACTACCATAATCTCGTGATAGATTTTCTGCTGAATTTCTTATCAGATAATAATAGCTTAGATTTACATCACCCACTGTGACAGGTGGCAGGTATCGTGCAGGATGCATTGACATAGCATCCAGTCCTGTAAACTAGGTGCTATGCACATTTTTGATGAATAACCCAAAACAGAGAGAGTTAAAGCACTTATTCGTGTTCACATACTAAAAGTAACGGCACTGATGTTAAAATCAGGGTCAGTTTAACTCAGAGGCACATTATCAGCTGTAGAAATGTTTGCCAATGTTTGCCATGGTCCTAACCTTATTAAACATTTGACATAATAGTGTATAATACTGAATATTTACATGTTATTAATTTTCCATGATTATATCATTTGAAATTTTCTATATTTTAGTATAAAATTCTAGAAAGCCCCCAAGTTACACATGGGTTATATCCCAACAGTTCATTTCCAAATCAGTTTTAAAGATAAGGATAAAAAATAACATTTAAAATTGCTTTAAAGTTGGTGAAAAGCTAGTATAATTGGAAGGGACAGAGAAGTATATAGGTACAGTCCCAAAAGGGGCCTTCTGAGTACTTTGAAAAACAAATGCAATTCTGAGAAGACCACACAATTTTCTTAAGAAGTCCATTCAGCAGTTGGAATAGACGTGTAGGGGAAAAATCATAATCTGTAGGTGTGTGTACATAAGAGGTAGACTTAACTGGTGGAGAATGGTTTTAAAAATAGGTGTATACGTGCAGTATTTGGTAAAAACCCTGACCTAACAGACTAAACAGAGGCTAAAAGGAAGTGATGGGAATTTGGGGCAGGATATCCTTCTTGTGTTTCCTGCTGTGGGTCTGGGGTAGCTCAGTTGCTGAAATGGTGTAAGTGGCTGGCGAGGAGCAAAAACTTGAGGAGTAGAGAAGCCTTAGGCTAAGATGAAGTAGAAGTCTTGGGAAGTTGGCTTATTTTGTACTCATAAATGAAATATCCATATCTTTTTTTTTCTGTTTCAGAAAACATTTTCATAACACTTTGGATTGTAAATTTGTTTTTTTCTTTTCCTAGTTAATTAGTAGATGATAGTATAGGGATAATTTCAAAGTGGGCACATCCTATGAATTACAAATTGAAACAAGGTGTAGGGATCCCTGGGTGGTGCAGCGGTTTGGCGCCTGCCTTTGGCTCAGGGCGCGATCCTGGAGACCCTGGATCGAGTCCCACGTCAGGCTCCCGGTGCATGGAGCCTGCTTCTCCCTCTGCCTATGTCTCTGCCTCTCTCTCTCTCTCTCTCTCTGTGTGTGTGACTATTGTAAATAAATAAAATTAAAAAAAAAAAGAAAAGAAAAGAAACAAGGTGTAACTAAAAGATTATATTTTTACTTTGTAAAATTTTGGCATCCATATTTCTGGAATTTTTCCATTAAAGGGCTATACCTAGATTTAAATTAGTTTTTAATTGATATCGAATCAACCTCCTTTTAGATGCTCGTTATATTCAAATGATAGTTATGGCATAAAACGCGGACATGTTAGAATTAGTTTGTTTTCAAAATGTTTATCATTCACAAATTAAGGAAAATGATAAAATTTAAAGTGATTAGAAAATTTAGAAAATAGGACTTTGAAAAATTTGATGGTTCAAATGAGTTCAAACAGAATCACATAAAAGAGACATGGGAGGGACGCCTGAGGGGTGCTCAGCAGTTGGGTGTCTGTCTGCCTTCAGCCCAGGGCATGATCCTGGAGACCCGGGATCGAGTCCCGCATCAGGCTCCTGCATGGAGCCTGCTTCTCCCTCTGCCTGTGTTTCTGTCTTTCTTTTTTTCTTTTTTTTAAAGATTTATTTATGTATTCATGATAGACATAGAGAGAGAGGCAGAGACACAGGAAGAGGGAGAAGCAGGCTCCATGCAGGGAGCCCGATGCGGGACTCGATCCCAGGACTGCAGGATCACGCCCTGGGCCAAAGGCAGGCGCCAAACTGCTGAGCCACCCAGGGATCCCCTCTGCCTGTGTGTCTGCCTCTCTCTCTCTGTGTCTCTCATGAATAAATAAATAAAATTTTTTTAAAAAAACACTATTTCACATAAAGTATATGACCTTATACATCATTTAAGTTACAGATATATACACGTCCATGCATACACATATTTATTTTACTTACATTTTTCCAAGATTTAGTTAAGTACTCCATATACGGGTCATTTTATATGCACAGGGCATTAACTAGGGTTTTTTAAATGGTTAAGATATATTCTCTACATTAAGGTCAAGGAGTAAGAAAAACAGGCAAGACAAGGATATGTTAAAAAAAAAAAAACAACAAAACAAACTATCTTGAGGTGCCTGGGTAAGTCTGTAGGTTAGGCGTCTGCCTTTAGCTCAGGTCATGATCTCAGGGGCCTGGGATGGAGCCCCACATCGAATCAGGCTCCCTCTCCCTCTTCTTCTCCCCCCACTCATATTCTCTTTTTTGCTCAGTTTCTCAAATAAATAAATAAATAAAATCTTTAAAAATTAAATAAAAAACAGAATATCATAAAAGTAATTCTTAAAACAATTTATGAGATTAAGAGATTATGTACTTACAAAAAACAATCATAAGACTAGACCAGAGAGTTAACCAAAACAGAAGACCCAGAAACAGTTTCAGCATATCTTAAACCTGGCTTCCCAAATAAATTTATATTAATGAAATCATTAAATGGTGCTATAGCAGTAGTTTTACCCTTTGAAAAATATCCAAAAGTGTACTAAAGTACAGATGAATAGGGCAGTCTTGGGTGGCTCAGTGGTTTAGCGCCGCCTTCAGCCCAGGGCCTGATCCTGGAGACCCAGGATCGAGTCCCACGTCGGGCTCCCTGCATGGAGCCTGCTTCTCCCTCTGCCTGTGTCTCTGCCTCTCTCTGTGTCTTTCATGAATAAATAAAATCTTTAAAAGAAAATAAAGTACAGATGAATAAAAATAAATAAATATTTAACCAAAATTAACTAAATGGGTGTCTAATTTAAATGTTTGTTTGAACTCATTGTGGCTAGGCCATTTATTAGATCAATTAAAAAGAAACTATGATAGGTACAGACTGAGATCTAGATATATAAAACTTTCTGGGCAAGTACTTCAGTTTCAAACTCTTAAAAAACTGTCAGAATGAAGACATTTTATTTGCTATTGCTCATGGGTAGCCCTTTTACTGTTCTAATTAAATGTTATTTTAGAACATTTTGTTGTGATGTCTTTTGCATTCTCTTGTCCAGAGTGGAAATAGGATGACTAGATTTGTTTCTGTGTGAGATAAAGCTTGGGTAACTTTCTTCACTCTTATAAATTCGTTACATTTATTGTATATTTAATAAGTGCCACACACTACTTTAAGCACAAATAATAACTTATTTAAAACCCAGCCACAATCCAATTCAGGCAGGGGACCTGAGTGAGGAAAGACCATGGTGTACCCATTTAGAGTCTTATGGGGAAAAAGTGTGTTCAGGGGACATCTCTCCTCTGCCCCTTCTAAATTGTCTGGAATGCATGGTCAAAGGAGAGACAGGAGATATGATAGGTGTTAACTAACAGGGACAGGGATGCGATGTGATACCTCATGAGATGTCATATTTCATCCCTATGTGATAGGGAAGAGAGGATGGTGAGTCTGAATTGGTTCTGTATGTGTTTGGAGTCTTTGCCAAGAAAGTAACTTCCTCAGTAAGATAAGAGTATTTGGGAGACAGTTTTCAGCTTTGTTTCAAGTCCATCCCTCACTTCTTGGAGAGTAGCAGTTTTGTCTCCCTTTGGCCCCTGTCAGCTAAGCACACCGTTGTCCCTTCCCATCCTACAGTATGAGTTCCTCCAGTAAGACAGCCTTCTTCAGAAATCTCCAGGTAAGAAGTAATTCTTAGTGTGCTTTCCAGCCATCTTAGAGAAATGGGATAGTAGAGAACTGGATCGGTGGTATTGTTGTACAATTTTGCCACACTTGACTAGTCTGGTGGAAGGATCTAGCCCTGCTGCATGTAATTCTCTTTAAAACAAAAAATACAGCTTCCTTTGGGTTTTCATAAAAAGTTGTTCCTATGCTGCCAATTGTTGGGCAAAGGAAAAAGTTCTGCTCAGCATCTTTTAAACTTTAATAGTGACACCTTTAAATAGTGACAATTAAATCTTTTTCTTCTACAGGAAAAAAAGATTTAATTTACCAAAAACACAAAATGCTTTGAAATAATCTTGAAGAGAAATGTTAGGACCTTTCTTAAGAGCATTTCAAAAAATAATTGGGTGGCATTTATTCATTCATTTCATAAATGCTTATTGACTGTTTATTACACAAAATTTGAATGCTGTTGTCCTGGACAAGAAGAGTGAATATTAAGGGAAAACTTTTGTTCAAAGTGATCTCAAAACTTAATGCAATTCTAATCAAAAGCACAGTAGACCATACAGGCGGTTATATAATCAATGAAATTTTGACAGACTGCTGTGTCATGGTGTGTAGGGCACAGAGTGCATCCAGTGTGTTAGTTGACAAAGAAGAGTAAGGACAAAAATGACAACAAATAGGTTACATATCTATATAGAGCATATATATTTATACTTTTAAAGAACCTTAAAAAAATCTCTAAGCTTTCCTAGTGTATCACGAGTGCTGTACTGTGAAAGCTGCAGAATCTTTTGAATTCTGTTGAGAAAATAAATTAGAAATTTTCTGACATTGTTTCGTATTTCTTGTAGGACGTTGATTTTGCAGTAAGACAGTGGTTCTCCAGGGTAACAGTGTCTCCAGGGTAAAACCCCTGTTTCAGACTAAAGAATCTTTTTTTTTTTTTAAACAAAACATCGGGGATCTTTCTGTATTCTCATATTCTCATTCCTGTAGGCACAGTTATTGGAAGGTGACGTAAACTCTACAGAATTTTGTTTTGATTTAGTATAATTCTCCATAATCTGGTGAAGAGATATTGAAATAGTTTGTCATCTACTTTGCCAGATCCTATGTCCACTTGCCTGTCTTATGACATAGTGAAGCCACACAAAGGACAATAAAAGCTTCATTATAGATGTTATGGACATTAATAATGATCTTGACCAATATTTATTGAGTTCTTCCTGCGTGTCTCATATATTTACATTCAGTGTCTCCACCAATCCAGGCAGTATCCACAAGTTAATATTATTATTATCATTCCTGTTTTTCAGATGCAGGAATTGATGTTGGTAAGGATGTCATGTTAACTTATTAACCCAGGTTCCACAGCTAGTAAGTAGCTGGAACTCACACTCCCAAGTGGTGTGTTGGGATAGCTTATGAGTTTCACATGTTTAGTAGTGGGGAGGGGCATCCCACCCTCGTTTTGTAAGCCTGTTTGCCCACATTAGCCCCTCTTTCTGCTGGCACGGTGGTCTTTCTGAGCACAAACCAGGGGGAAGCCCTCTGAAGCCTCTACCCAAAGAACAGCTGCAAAGAACCCAGCGCCCATGACTCTCAAGATAGAGCCGACCTCTGAGGTCTGCTCCACTCGTTTCCCAAGCAGACTTTTTCATCATACTTGGAATCATGGACCAGAGTCATCTTTCTATTGTCTGATACTTTCTATACTCTATTTGGCAGAATTTATTTAAGATCCACTTTTATATCCAGTTTAATTCATTTTTCCCCTTTTTTTCTGACAAGTTTTTGCCTACTTCAGGGAATTCGGGTAAGAGTGCAGGTTTAGATAGATGTACTAATTAACTGCTATTCAAGACATATTTGTTATTATTTGGGACCCGTTTTATAAATTGCTCAACAAAATATGAAATAACCTGTATTTGGGGTTGATATTATCCAGTGAGCTGAAACAGATTTCACATTAGAGATTGAAATATGTAACTCTTCATACTGATCTTGTAAACTCAGCCTTTTTGCTCTGAGTACAAGGTGTTAAGACTCAGGGACGGCTTGCGTTATAAACTCTGATGGTGTCAACTGGCATCTTCCTCATATGTAAATAACATAAATGCATTGTCCCTATAATATATTCCAAAATTGAGCTTACTTGCCCTGGATGAATAGTCACAACTTGTAGCTTTTAAAGATGTGTGTATTAATTAACTGGTAGTGCTGTCTACATAGCTGCCACTCACTGGTCAATGACCGCATGCCTCTTTAATTAAATTATGTCATGAATTCTGGTCTTATCACATTCTCTCCCACCCTGTCATTAATGCCTCAACACTTCTGTCAAGATTATTACCTGATACACATTTTTTTTAAGGAAGTAGCATAACTTTTTAAATGAAATTATTTCACTTTTTAAATTTAATGATTTCTCTTGTTTTTTACTCAAGTGTCTGACTTTTGATCAAAGATAACATAGCTCCATTCCAGGGGGACAGATGTAATTCCATGCATTACTAGCAAAGCTTTCAAATAAACATATAGTGCCTGGTATGCTAGTCGTATAGGTCACATGAATGCATAGAATATAAAGAATAATGTCTGATAAGAAAGGAAATCCTTCAGTATATTACATTAATAAAAAGTATTCTTGCTTACTTTTCAGTCTTTTTCTCTTATAATGAATGGTCTGAGTAGAAATGCCTTTCAAGGCCTTCAGGTGAAAATTTATAACCAGTGATGGCGTGTGCATCATTGTGAAAGGTAGCCACCCAGAAACGTTTTAGAATCTTTGTAAAATCCTAAGAATAAAGTATGATAACAAAAGGATTTATTGTAAGAGAGACAAGTTAACAAATACTTTTGGAGCCAGAAAGCCATTCTGGAAAAGATCACAGCCATAAATAGGTAAGACAGTTAAAGCAGGCACCGTGACTTACCCAGAAGCAAGGCGTGTGTATTTATGGCATGTTGAATGTGCAGGAATAGCTGCTGCCCCCCAGAGTCAGGCAGATCTGAGAAGAGTGGCCTGATTTGACTTCTATTTGATATAAACATTTCCTTTAAAGCCATATTTCTCTATAAATTATTTTTCTGTATCATTTTTTTTTCTCCCTAAGAAGAGGTTCTTCTTAGCTTCTTCAACATATGTTTTGAATTTAGCTCAGTCCTAAAAAGGTGAATACACATGCTTCTTAATTCTGTGGTAGAGAATACATAGGAAATTTAAAAAAAAAAATCTCAACAGCTACCTCTGTTCAAAAGTCAGTATTAGTAACTGGTAATAGTGGAAAGTTCCTGCATATTTTATTCAGGTCTTTATTTTTCCTCTTTTTTTCTTTTAAAAATTGTGTTAGATATTAATATTGGTTACATAGTCACCTTTCTACAATGTTCTTCTTTGTAATTTATTTATAGGTTTATTACAAATGCCTATGTTCACCAGAAATAGTCAGTGCTGGATAGATGGAAAATGTATGCGTCAACCCAGTATTGACCTTACGTGCCTATCTGAGCTGACTCTGCGATTCAGTTGTTAGTACTCATTGCCTCACTCCCTGCCTGTTAGTCTCACCAAACTCCCCACCATTACTCAGACCTGCCAAGTTTGCATCTACCTCAGGGCCTTTGCATTTGCTGTCCTTTTGCCAAAACCCTGTTTTGCCAAATATTTTCACAGCTTCCTTTGCTCTTTTATTTATGCATCTACAGGGAGATGTTTCTTAATGCGCAATATGTGAATTGTGCATCCACCACACTGCTTCATTATTTTTCAGAGAGCACATCACTACCTGGTATGGTGTTATTCAATTATTTATCAGTTTTCTGTCTCTTTTCCCATTAGAATATCAATTTCATGAGCTTTTCATTTTCCTGGCACATAGTAGATTCTCAAAATTACTTATAATTGAAATGATGAAGCAATAATTTATGAGAAATTCAGAATACTTTTAAATAAAAAGGAGTAAATTAGTTAACCTAATCAAACAAAAGAATCCCTACAATGAGTAAAAATTGCTGTCTGTAACTATATGAAAGGTAGTATTGATTGTTGAGACTTGATCAATATTTTTCAAAAGCTGTGTGTTTCTAAAGATAGTTTGCACACTACAGTATGGTTATCACTGTTGAAAAAAAATCATAGTTTGGCATGAACTCATGAAAAACTCCAAAATCATAGTTTTTCATTTTGAATTGTTTTAAATTTTTTCCCCTTCATACAACACGTATTTTGGAGTGCCTGCTGTATGTATACCACACAATGTAGTATTTGGATGAATGAGATCCCTAAGCCAAGGGAGATCATTTTCGAGTTGGAACTTTAAGCCCATCCACAAATATTAAGGAGATGTAAACTGTTGAAAACATAAAAGCACAAACAATGAACTATAATACATTATACACATGCTTTTTAATAAGTGTAAATAATTATGTTTTGGTAGACTCCACAGATTTCTTTATAACTTTGAGTTATAAAGTCTTAGAAAATTCTGTATACATCAGCAGATGTCATAGCAAATAACATTTACCGTTAAATGTTCAGTTTATGTAAGTCTTGGAAAAAATAATTTCCCAGGGATGCCATTTTCATATAACTGTGAATAATTATTCTGTTGGAATACTTGGGAATGTGGATTTAAATTGTAGTTCAGCGTCAGTAAGGATAAACTTACTGCAGTTTCTCATTGGCCCTTACTTTAGTCACTAATAATAGTTTCACATCTGAAAGATGCAGCCTATGAGAGAAAGAGAGAGAGATTTTAGACAGCTCAGGACTTTGTTTTTGTTCTGCTGGCAAGTCACTCAGCCCTGAGGCATTGTGTCATAGCCAAGCCAGTCCTTGGTTATAAAAGTGATTAACGTTAAAAAAAAAAAAAAAAAAAAAAGGTGATTAACGTGAGGAAACAAGAAAATACCGCCACCGCTTTAGTGCATTAATTGCGTTCAAGACACAATCTTTTTCTTTCCCCTGGTAATAAGAACCTATGTTTGGTTTTCCTCCCATTAGTTTCATATTCCTTTTGCATCCTAATAATAACCTGCAATCTGCAGGCTTAATCATGATAAGCAGTCTCAAATCACTTTATCTCATCATAGTGTTGGATAAACACTTCTGATTTAAATTTCAATAATTCTACATTAGCAGTGCTGGTATGAGCCTTAGATGTCTGATGGAAATTCTGCACAGGGATTACTTAGTAATTATTGGTTTCATTGAGGTTTATGTTAGAGCTGTAGTTAGTGCGGTGCCAGAAACCCAAGCCCCAGAGAGCGAGCCAGGCCAAGCTTGAATGATCACTGCTGTTCACCTATTAGATATGTCATAAAAAATGAAATTAAAATCTCTCTACTGGGTGATCAAACTGTCTAAAAATCTCATAGAATTTTAGACTCAAGGAAATTTAAAGATGAGACAGCTCTGTTAGATGATCTAATCAACCTCCTACCCTGTCTTTCTCTTGAGGGACTGTTCTCCTAATGCCATTTTTGATTATTTTTGTCTAGTCTACTTGAAATGACTTGGTCCATAAGACCTCTATCCTTCCCCCAGGAGAACTTTCCCTGCTCTAATAGATTTCATTGTTGGGAAGTGCTTCCTAATTGCTACATCTTTTCCCTTTAATTGCATGCTGTTCTCTTATTTTAACCTTTGTTTTACTGTCCATTTGTTTCTGTGCCTTATATTCAGCCCACATCTCAAATAAGTTTTACATTTAACCAATTCAGATTCAAAATGTGGGCAATAAGAAAATTCATGAAGGGTAAAAAAAACTTGTCCAGCCAAAGTCATTTATTCAACTGAGAAATGTCCTGATTTCGTGTCTGTTAGAAACTGTGGTAGTCATCTTTATATAATCGTCTCTGCCTCCATGTCCTTGCATTAAAAATCAGAGATGTTCCCTGCTCCGCCACCGTCCCACCACCACCCAGCTCCTTGTTAGGATGGAGGGAGAGTTAAAACAAATACTCTATGACGGGTACTATGCACTGGATTGTTTGCTCCTCCCCCAACCTCGTATGTTGGAGGCCTAATCCCCAGTGTGACTGACTGTCTTTGGATGTAGGGCCTTTAGAAGGTAATTAAAGTTAATGAGGTCATAGGGGTAGGACCTGAATCCAGTAGGATTGATGGCTTCATAAGAAGAGGAAGAAGGGCAGATCTTTTTTCTCACCCCATGTGTGCTTAGAGGAAAGGCTGTGTGAGGCCTTATCAAGAAGGTGGCTGTCTACAAGCCAGGCAGAGAGCTCTCCCCAGGAAATGAATCAGCTGATGCCTTGATCGAGGACTTCTAGGTTCCAGAACAGAAGAAAATAACTTTCTATTGTTTAATCCAGCCAGTGGGTGGTATTTTGTTGTGGTAATAAGCCAAGCAGACTAAAACAACAGGTATCAGGACACGGAGTATGCTTTTATCATACCACATATGACTTTGGGCTCCTCTAGGTTATGGGAACAACGCATCTTTCCCTGATCTCAGAAATCTCCCTGAATCATGGGTCTTGGATTAGAGTTCACTTTGAAACCGTTTTCTCACAGAGATGGCTACTGAGGGAAACTACATACTTTTTTTTGAAAGTGGACATATATGAGCTATCTATATCCTGTCATATGACCAGTTGTTCCAACAGAGACATCTACTTTTCTATCTTGAGAACAGAATCCGCATAGCGCCATTATTACATAATGTAACAAAGTGTGTAGATGTTTAAGAAACTGCACTTCTTGAATTACTCTGTGATTCCATGCATGGAATGTTCAGACTTCTGAAAATCATCATTGTGGACAAAACACGATGACATTCTGTTTGTTCTGTTAGAATTCAGTAGCTCACTAAATGTAATGGAAATCCTGTAGCATATGAGCTTTAGTTGCAAACTCTTTCTTTGCCTTGTGAAATCCTCCTGCAGGCCTAAGAGTAGGCACAGAAGGTGCGAGGCAGCCCTCACAATCACAAGGTCCTGAAGCAGTTGTCCCACTCAGCAACACAGAGCAGTGAACGCTGGGGGTAGACACTGAGAATATTCCTGGAACTCTGTTGTAGTTGCATGGCCAAGCCAAAGTTGTGGAATACACGCATTTTAGTAGCTTTTACATTTGCCAAGAAACACACATATGCAAGCATGTTATAAGAACTCCCATTTGCCATCCCCGGATTAACCCTATCAGTGAAAAATAGCCAATGCTTCGTTTTCTTTTTTTTCTCCCCACAGAATTTTAAAGTCAAATTCGTGGCATCATAATATTTATCACTAAGTGCTTTTGTATTTTTTCAAAGTAAGGAGTAGTTCTATAACCACAGTACCATTTTCATACCTACAAAATTCAGTATCTAATACTGAATTCATATTAGAATTTTCTAGATTCTCTTTTTAAAAAATACCCTTATAAGTTGATATGTTCAAATCAGGAACCAAATATGCTGTGCACTTTTGCATTCTCTCTTTTTAAAAATATTTTTAAATTTAAAATAATTTCAATTATGAAACACTGCAAAAATCATATCGAGTTGCAGAAAAGCCTTTACTTACCTTCCCCTGATGTTAACATCTTATTTAACCATGATAAAAATGAGGAATTGGCATTGGTACAATATTATCAACTAAACTGTGTACTTTATTTATTCTGATTTCACCTGTCCTTTTTATTCCAGGGTTCAAAGGACTCCTTGTTTAATTTACAGTACTGCCCTTATAAACATTTTTTAAAAATTGATTAATGTCCTACCTTCTACTTGTCTGACTGCTTCCTCATGGTGTTTATCGAGGAGCCAGGTTTATGTATGTTATTACATATTATTGAATATGTACCTGGATCCAGTATTTTTCTTAAGAACTGGAAGTTATGTCAAAAGGCTTGATTCAATTTAGGTTTATCTTTTTGACAAAAATACTTCAAAGCCTATGCTGTGTACTTAATATTGTATCACATCAGGGCACACTTGTCCCATTTTAATGATGGAGATGGGCTGGAGCTGCAGGTGATCACAGTGAGGTTATTATGTTGAAAATTCCCCCGTAAACTTTTCATATTATGATTTCAGTATCCGTTGACAATCATTGCCATAATCATTTATTTCATTTGGGATTTCAAAATGGTGATATTTTTCTAATTTTTTGTGTTTGTTTTTGATTTATTTTCTGGAATCACACTGCAAAGAAAAATTTGCTCTTAACAGCTAGAATTATTTAGTTACCCTGTGCGTTATCTTCGTTTATCAGATGAAGATAATACACAGAGAGCCCTCAGCTCAGTTGGCAAGGGCTGCCCTAATAAATTACTACAGACTGGGTGGCTTAAACACAGCAATTTATCTCAGTTCTGGAGGCTGGTAGTCAGAAATCAAGATGTCAACACATTTGGTTTTTCCTGAGGTCTCTCTTCTTGACTTGCAAATAGCAATTTTCTTACTGTGTCCTCACGTAGTCTTATCTCTGGGCTTGTGAATCTCTGAATTTTCTTCCTCTTCTAATAAGAACACCAGTCATATTGTCTTAGAGCTTCACCCTTATGATCTCATTTAACCTTGATTCCCTCCTTAAGAGACCTGTCACTAAATACAGTCACATACTAAGATACTGGGGGTTAAGGCTTCAACATATGAATTTTAAGGAAACCCAAATCAATCTATAACACCCTGAAATTTAATTTTCTCCCTTAAATTACTAATTTTTAAAATAAAGGGTTGGTGTTCTAGCTCCGTCCAATGAAAACCAGAGATTTTCTTTTTTTTTTCTTTTTCTTTTCTTTTGTTTCTTTGAGTACTTTGTCTCTCCTTGTATCTGTATCTACATATCTATATCCAGAGCTATGGTTTTAAGTACTGCTATGAGTTCATAGATTTGTATACATTCACTGTTTCCATTCATGGTCCCCATTATTCGTTTTCATGCTGAAATTCCCCATCTCTTATCAGTCCTAGCTCACAACCTGGTTCTTTCATTCTTTCCTCACAACCCCATTGGACTTTGACCATTTTCTTGTTTTTCAGAATAACAAAATGTCCGAATCTCATCTTGTGCATTTCCTTTCTGAGGAATATTTGGGATCTGAGACCCCAAATGAACCAATTCTTCAAAAAGTCTAGGATCCTTTGTATGTGTGTGTGAAATTGGTATTGAGAATGCATTGCTTGGACACCAAGAGTCAACAACATGGACACGATTTCCTTTGAAGTGCATGATTTTCATGGGCAGAACCCTAGGTGATTGACTATTAGAAAATGATCTACTTCAAAAGTTTAGAGGCTGGAAATTATGTTTAAAAAATATTACCTGAGGGTACCTGAGTGACTCAGTCAGTTGGGTGTCTGGCTCTTGATTTTGGCTCACGTCATGATCTTGGGGTTGTGAGATCAAGCCTCATGTTGGGCTCCACACTCAGTAGGGGAATGTGCTGGAGATCTCTGCCCCTCTCCTTTTTCCCCTACCCCCTACTCTTCTCTTTCTCTCTCAAATAAATAAGTAAGTAAAATCTTTAAAAGTATTTCCTGACACAAGGTTATATCATCTTACATGTGTCAGAGTGGCTCTTATCAAAAAGACAACATATAGGTGTTGGTGGGGATGGGAGAAATGGGAACCCTGTGCACTGGTGAGTATAAATTTTTGTTGCTGTTATGAAAAACAGCATGGAGTTCCCTCAAAAAATTAAAAATAGAGCTACTGTATGATCCAGCAATTCCACTAGTAGGTATCTATCAGAAGAAAATGAACACACTGATTTGAAAAGATATATGCACCCCTATGTTCACTGCAGCAGTATTCACAATAACCAAGATATAGAAACAACATAAATGTCCATGTATACAAACACACTCACGATGGAACACCACTCAGCTCAGCCGTAAAAATGAAATCTTGTCATTTGTGACAACATGAAGTTGACATTACTATGCTAAATGAAAGAAGTCAGGCAGAGAAAGACAAATACCACATGATTTCACTTACGTGTGGAATTTAAAAACAAAACAAAACAAATAGAACAAAACTACTCAGACTCATATATACAGAGAACAGATTGGTGGTTGCCAGAGGGGAGGGGGCTTGAGGAGAATGGGTAAAGGGGTTTAAGAGGCACAAACTTCAGTTATAAAGTAAATAAGTCTTGGGGATGTACTGTACAGCATGGGGAGCGTATTCAGTAATAGTAATAACTTCCTATCATGACAGCCGGTAATTGTGCTATTGTGGTGGCCATTTCACAAGGTATACAAATGCGAAATCCCTGCATTGTACACATGAGACTAATATAATACTGTATATAAAATATACCTCAATCAAAACACTGGGGAAATGTGTGTGTGTCCGTGTATGTGTAATCCAATATGTAGATATTTATAATATAACCCCTTACTTAAATTAAATGAATTCATATACAAAAAAAATATTTTTTTTCTCCAGCCCTTCAAAAACCATGGTATCTCCAAATAATTTTCTGCACAATAAATTTAACAAAACTTCATGAGTTGTATCTTGCCCCCTTCTTGGGATGGCTTTCCAGTTGCAAGAAAGCAAAGCCTACCTCAGAAGCTTAGTGACTAAATGGGAATGCTAGTACCAAAATCTTTCCAAAAAAGCCAAAAGAATATGCTAATTTTTTCAAACAAATGTGCATCTGTCTGACAGCAGAACTACACCAAAGCCTGCAGTCATGCGACTTTCTTATTTTTGGACTTAGGAGTACCGCAGCCTGCCGCTGTTACTGTTCACTACCTGGAGTACGCTTGTCAAGCTTAGTGATGATATTCTGCACGAAAACATTACAGACATGTAGTAGCGTACTCTTTCCCTGAATCCAGTATTTAGTTTTGAAGTATGGTATCTGCAGATGCTTGCAAAGGAGACTGAGCAGGTTTTCAAATATCTGAAGTGGAATAAGTTGTATATAAATGATCACTGAAGGGACGCCTGGGTGGCTCAGTGGTTGGGCATCTGCCTTTGGTTCAGGTTGTGATCCTGGGTCCCGGGATCGAGTCCCACGGCGGGCTCCCCGCAGGGAGCCTGCTTCTCCTGCCTGTGTCTCTGCCTCTCTTTGTGTGTCTCTCGTGCTTAAATAAATAAAATCTTAAAAAAAAAAAAAGATCACTTAAGCTTTTTTTATATGCGAATTTCAAACTGTAATGCTAACAGGTATTCATAATGTTTTCATTTCCAATCTGTGTGCCTCATAATTATCTTGAACCATTGGTGCATTTGAGTTGCTCTAACTGACCTAGCATAACATTTAATATATTTTGTTTAGTTTCTGTCATTGCAAAATGAAATAGTGAGTGTGGCATATACTAGAAGAATTGGAGCCATGGCAACCTGTACACTCATTATTATATGGAAAATAGATACCTTTCATTTGCCTTTGCTTCATTGACAAGATAACTATAATCAGTTTTGCCCGTGTAGTAGATAGTCATGTAGTTCCATTTAAGAACTTTATTGTGTAAGAATGGACATTGTGTTTGAATGGGAATATAAGATCCCTGGGAGATTATGAGTAAGGTTCTAATTGTTTCAAGTAAATGAATTTTTATTTTAATTAATGTACTAATATGATATTGCTAAAGACATTTTTTAAATTGTTAAAATTATTATAATATATTTTCTAAAAATATCAGCATCTGAGTGTACAAGCATGCCAATAAAGAGTAGGATAAAGTAATCTGATGTAGTAGTAGATAGAAAAACAATTTTCGGCGCTCTAATTATTATTATTTTTTAAGATTTTACTTATTTATTCATGAGAGACACACAGAGAAGGGCAGAGACACAGGCAGAGGGAGAAGCAGGCTCCTTGAGGAGAGCCCAATGTGAGATTTGAACCTGGGACCCTGGGATCACGCCCTAGGCCAAAGGCAGACGCTCAGCCACGGAGCCACCTGGACTTCCCTACAGGGATGTGAATTTAGGAAAAGTCTATTTGCCTTAAATTATCCTACACTTGAGTTTATATCACTGTAATATTGACATTATTATCACACTATATGAAATTTGATTCCTTTCCAAGTAATTTAAAATCTAGTGTTCATTGAGGGTCTATCACTGAAATGAAACCAGTGAACAATCTACAAGAAGCTTAAGATATACCTCTTGCTTGCAATGATATTCTTTCTGTTGAGAAAAATGCAAATGTGTTTGCTAAATTGGAAAGCTGTTTATATTTTTAAATCGTATGACATAGGCCACATACACACTTCACGCATGGAAACCAAGAAGCCCAGTGCAGCCGCAAGGAAAGCATCCTGCGAGAGCCAGCTAAAGGGTCACGTGGCTACAAGATGGCTTATAACAAAAACACATTAATGGCTAACCTTTCAGGGGATGCAGGCCGAAGCAATTACTACAAACTAATGACTGTCATGGGGTCTTTTCAAAAGGGTTCCGGTGAAGCACATGCAAAACTGCTGTATGGGGAGATAGTCCTGTGATGTAATCGGCAGCAGTAGTGTTACGCAGTCTGTGTTCGGGAGGCAGCTCTGAAAGGGCAGTGATTACTTGCGAGGTATGTGATACACTTAAAATCCTTTGATGCTTACACATTTCTCTTATGGTTCAGTCTGGTTACTATGGCCTCATGGTTCCCGTGACCTGGTCACTATCCAGCTGGTGTCTCTTCGTCTTTTCCCTTCCTTCTGTTTAGCACTCTGCACTTTCTTTGTCCATAACAGGTCTCCTTCGGTATACTCAAGGTGCCCTCTGGCTTCCCCTCTGGGCGTTCGTTCTGGTATACAGGTGTCTTGGGCTGGGACAGTCTTCCTCCAATCTATCTGTTCTCTGTCATCTTTCCATGTACTATCCACCTCAGGAAGCTCACTTTCTAACCAAGGGAACGCCTCAGCCTTGTGTTCCAAAAGGGCCTGGAATGGAATTCATCACACTGTCACACTTCAGTGAAATGTTGTGTTGAAAAATCTATCCTTTGCTAGACTCACACATCCACCAGTGTGGAGAGCAAACCTGTTTTGCTAACCAATTTATATCGAGTGCCTCGTATGGTGCTCAATACCTACATGTGTGAAGGAATATATTGACATGACTAAAATATTTGGAGAAATGTTAAATAGCAACTTTGAGAAGTTAATCTCAGGAATGATGGCTCAGGGCCCCAGGGGCCCATGCAGAAGGTTTCGTTAGCAGTCATCTCTCACAAGCAAGCTTAATTACACGTTTAAACTCCACCAACAACACAGGCTGGCTTCGAAATCATAGCAGTCGAAGATCAGTGGTAAAATTAACTAACACGAACTCACCTTTTGTTTTGTTGAAAAAAATTCTCAGTAATACTTTTCTCCTATTTGTCAACCTTACAGGGTAGATGTGGTGCGTATTTGACTGAGAGGGGAGAATGAGGGAGAGACACCGTCTGAGGCCCTGTCTTCCCCCCTGTCATCCTTGGTAGCTTGCTACTCACGATTCATGAATTGTTTATTGAGAGCCAAGTATGTACCAGCCTCAACTAATCATTAGAAAGGGAACAGATTAAAAAGAAATGGTCTTTGTCCTGTGGGATATGTCCACATGTCCTTAAAGAGACAGTTTAGAGAACATAGAATTTTGGCCAGAAGTGGTTGTTTTTTTATTTTTCTCTCTAATGTTAACCCTTGTATTTGAAAACTTTCAGATACTCATCAATATTTATTAAACAATTTTTAACCCTTATTTTCTTTCTACTTATGCAAAAGGAAATCTAGTGAAGACATCAGTCATTTGTAGTGTCGGTTCATGGAGTTTTGCTAATTTGATTTAAAGTGCGAAAAACCTCTACTGTTTCCACACAGATAATTTGTTAAGAGTTGTCACTAAAACTTGTTTTTCAGATGTAATGTTAAAGCTAATTTTATATTGAACTAGAAATAAACACATGTGGGTATGTTTTGGATAGTTGTTTCTCTTTGACAGGAGCACCCTGATAATCATGGTATTTAGATTGGATATTATGAGTTCAAGCTACACGCTTTGCTCCAAAGTGCTGCAAAATGCTGCATGATGAATCCAGAGAGCACGGTTCTGTGATGCATATTTTGACCAAATGTTTTATTTTTTTGAATAAAAGCTACCTGTATATTTATAGATGTGTGTGTGTGTGTGTGTGTGTGTGTGTGTGTTTGTAGCGGGTTATTTTCTGCAACTTCCTTTTCATTTAAAGCACCTGCACTTCATCTAACAGAATGTTGAATTTAATAAATTTGCATATATTTCTAGTGACTGTTCAAAAATAGCATACATGGTTTGGGGGCCTCCAGGCATCTTGTACACTTGCATGTTCAAGAGTAGGTTAGAGTGTAGATATCTCCATTTTTCTTTCTGTGGCTGTTTATCTGAGCTCCTAAGGTCCCCATTTTCCTTTCTTATTGGTACTGTCTGTTCACTAAGATGACAAATCAAATCCTTCATTTCTCCAGATAAATAAGTCTGCCTTTATTTTCTTTCACTTCTCCATTCTGCTAGTATGTCTGCTAGCATATCTGTTAACTAATTTATATTTTCTTTGATTTGCTGAGAAAAGTCTAACTTTTGGAAGCAAAATGTTCTAAGCATAGGTTTGCAATAATTTTGGGGAGTGCTTGAAATACTTAAAAAATGTATTTCAATTAAGATGTTCTCTAAAGGGGCCCTCATTCTTTTTGTTAATAAAAGCCATCACCATTTGTGTGGCTTAGTGCTGTAACCTAGAAATTCCCCCCCACCCCAGTTCTTCCAAAGTGTATTTTTGCTAAATCAGCTTAACAGATGTTTTACTAAACGGGCTGCCCCATATTAATGAGACTGTCTCTGCATGGCAAGTATGAAGAGAATGTTACCCCTTTCTTGTGATGGCCCCTGCTTGTAATACAACCTACAGCAGGTTCTAAGTCTCTAGGAGTCTCACAAGTTAGTGAGATTTGAAGAACACAGCGTGCATGGGGCGGGGTAAGCAAATTAAAGACAGGTTTGTAAAGGTGCTTTCTATAAATATTCAGAAAATTATCAATTTTAATTAAACATGTGCCTTTAAAATATTTCATTCTCAACTAGGCTTTTATTTTATTAGCTGTATCTGATGGAATATATTCACCAGTGTGTATATACACTGGTGTCTATGTATCCCATCTGTAACAGTGTATGTTTATAAATACACACACACACTAACATGGTATATGTTAGTAGAGTCTAATAATACATTTGATTCAAAAACATGATTTTTAATGCATTTCTGTGCTTTATTACATTCATATTCAATAGGTGATACAAGTTTGACATTTGCATTGTAGTTATGCTCAAATTAAATCCTAGAAGATTTAATAAACAACCAGAATACAATGAATGAGTCCTTGAAATCACTACTAAGTAGTTATCTGTTATCATCTGCATTTAAAAATCATAAAGCATCGCTTTCACAAGATCACATTTGTATAGGTTTCATTGACAGCAGCCATCTTTTGAAAAACTTATGTACTTGAACCTTGGACAACCTACCCAAATGTTTAGAATAGGTCATTGACAGCTTTAGATAGCTCACTGGACCCTCAGTGATCTCAGCCTTGCCTACTTCCTACATGCAAGAACAACCAAGGGAAGGAAAGGTAGATTCCAAAATGCTGGCAGGGAGGAAGATTGAGTTGGAAGTTTCCAGTATGTTCAAGATCATCCAGTTTGCTGGATGCAGGAATGTTGGCATTTCTGTGTGGTGACTTCTCAGCACTGGCCAGGGGATTTGAAGTAATCGATTGAGTTCCATCAGGGTTGAGATAGGTCAACAGGGGATGGCAACGAGAACAGCGGTTAAACATGGACTCCTAGCTCAGGTAAAACCAGCTTACTCACTTTCAGTATGGAAAACAGAAGCTTTCCACCTAAGCTGTTCTTTTGAGTATGATCCTTCTGGCAAAGGTGGAAGATTTTTTGTTACTCTCTCTGCTTGTCCATACCTTTGGACGTGAACAATTTTATATCCTTCAAAATCAAGAAAATTTGCTCTGTATTGTTAGATAGATTTAGGGATAGAATATTTAGTTTGAGTTTTTCAAACAGAAGACAGTGGAAAATATATTTTTTAACCAAGTAACCATATCAAAGAATTATTATGCTCTTTCATATAGTAGGTTTTTATATAATACTTCGGTCTAGAGTAATAAGCTTAAAAAACCCCTCTATTTAGTAGTGTATTTTCATCCACCGCACTATCTTGGTTCTGTTATTTGATTCCTTGCCCTGGTTAAGTAGGGGTTGAAAGGAACTGGTAGGCCTTCAGAATAGGTAATACCAAGGACTGAAACACAAAGATTATTTTTAAATGACAGTAGAGAAAGAGACAGATGGCCGTTCCCTTCACATGTTCTAATAGCAACTAGAGCTGTTAAGTAAAATAAGGGGCAGCTCAGAATGTGACTAAACCCATACAGAGAACTAAGTTAGTGTCAAGAATTTAGACAAAATAACCTTTCTTATTTTAAAGGAAGGATTTAGATTGTGTTCAAATCATCTGGTCATTGAGCCTATGTTCTCATTTCACCTTTCTAGTGTTGACATCATCTTTAAACCAAAGTGTGTTATAATAAGTGAAAATAAGTTAGAAAAATGAAAATAAGTAAAGTTGGTTACTCTGTACCTCAGTTTCCCTCTTTGATACAAGTTAGTGTTTTAGATTACATTTCCTAAGGCCTAACTCAAATTTCACATGTGTCTTTAAATTGCAGTATTCAGGAAATAAGGTTATTCGGCTTACAACAGGCAGAAATCTTTGTCTCATCAGAGCTCTTAAACTACATTATTTTTGCCTATTTTGCTCTTATATTCCTGACAAAGAAGTAGTGAATTATGGCCATATTCCAACAGATTCCTGTTGATTATAAGAAAGTTAAGGTTTTCCCTTAAACACATATTTTAGCATCACCAAATTGCCATAAGATTATTGATACCTGGTTGTTCAGAAAGGAGCCTAGGAAAAACAATTTCATTAAGATGCACATCGTGTATTTCAAAACACAATGTATTTAATCTGATTAGTTGGCTGAGACCCAGCCAGTGCTCTGTCAGCAGATCAGGAGTAAAACAATGAAGCTATAATTAATGAAATTAATGCCAGATATAGAAACTTGAGATTTGAGGTGACATTTCGGTCATAACATTTCCTTTGAGCTTAGTAGAATGGAGAGACAGTTTAGTTGGAAGTAATTGTTCTTAGTTTAATGGCACATGATTAGATGAGAATGGTTATTTTTCTCATGCTACTGGCTGCTTGGACTCTAAGTTGGCAGGCATGACGGTACAAAACTGTCAGACAAATTTAATCAGAAAGTTCAGAAAATAAAAGGGTATGATTTAATTTACTATTTATAGCTCCTCTTTCTTATGAGTACAAGTAAAGTTTCATGGCATGTCCATTTTCATCATTCTAACTACATGAAATTGTTGGTCGCCAGTCTTTCTAACCCTCTACATCCAATCAGTTGTCCAGTCGTGTTAGATTTGCTTCCTAAATATCTTTTAGATCTATCTCCACTGCCATTTATTGGGCCAGCATCCCTCACCAAAGCTTCCCAACTGGTCTGCCTGCTTCAGTCTTGCCCTGATCAGATACTTTCTCCATAGAGCAGTTGAGGTGATTTCTCTCAGTGTCAGACTATGCCACAGCCTTTGATAAAACACACCAATTACCCCCTAGTGAGTGGACTGATGCAGTTTTTCAGGTGATAAGTACAATTTCCCCTCAAGATACAACACCAAATACTCTTTATCTGATAGAGCTTTTTCAGCATCCTAAGGAAATAGTTTAACCTCTCACTGTAAAAATTAGTTTTGCACAATAAGATATTGGTCTCTGAGGGTAGATATTAAAATAGTAATAGTAATAGTAATAGTATAGATATCAATATTAAAATAGTAATAGATAGTAAAATAGTAATAGTAAAATAGTAATAGTAATAGTAGTAATAGTAATAGTAATAGTAATAGTAATAGTAATAGTAATAGTAATAGTAATCATAGCCAAAATTTATCAAGTGGCCCATGAAAGACAGGAATGGAATTCGTGAGGAAGAGTCCCGAGTCAGGACGATCGCCAGGTGCCGTGGATCCTGGCTCAGCTGGGGTGGGAGAGCCTGATGTCAGGTCAGGAGCGCGGCTCTGTGAGCCATTTGTATGAAGGAGATGTGAGGACACACATGAGGTGAAATAAAAAATGCCTATAAAAGGCATGTGGACCGTGTAATCTCCTTCCAAGGTTAGTAAATATTCAGGGCAGATGAATTCTAAAACAATATCACCAAGACAGTGGTGACTCTTTCTAACTGGAGGCCTGCTAAGTCTTTGAGCCTTGTTTGGATTACATGGGGTGACATTTGGCAGGTGCAAGTCTGTCTGGCAGTGGACACTTCCATCATTTGGGGGCTTCTCTTTAACATAAAAATAATATAAAATTATGACATCAAATGTATGAAAATGTGCTTTACTGTGCTAGTGAAGGCCCCAGAAACCTGAGCTGTATCACGTTCATCCACCTCTGGCAGTTTGGACTTTGGAATGTTTACTCTGCTTGTCTTGAAATATAGTCGGTGTAGTTTCTGTTTCTTGTATGGTGGTAGGAACATTTCCGCATCAAGATCCTACCATATTCTGAGGGTGCGAGCCTTGGCTTTTGTATGGCAGTGCTGTATAGAGAGCTCTACTTCTCCCACGGTTTGTTAGATGTTATATACACTTGAAACAATTGACGTCTCAAGAAAGATGAAGAAAACAATATATATATTGCTGGAGGCAAGAAGTGGATTTAAAAGATCATGAGAGCAGCCTACACAATGACTTGGAGCTGTCAGCATCAGAGGGAATGAAGCCCTCACAGACGGGATAAGCATTAATGATGGTTTCCAATCACAGAGGGGAATTTTCTCTATATTTTGAAAGAATGATTGTGTAATTTTATCTTTGTGGAAACTTTGACAGTAGACATGGGTTTTGGAAATGAGCTCAGCCTGCATAGAAAACATATCTATTTCTTGCGTCCCTTCATTTTGCGGAGAAAAAAAATCTAGGTAAAGCAAGACAGATGTGTGTACTCACAGTAGGCTAGATATTGTCTAATGCAGTAAAGCAGGGTGTTTGGAATATACAAAATTTGGGAACAACAAAATAGGGTGTTTGATTATGTGACTTCTCTTTTTGACCTCAAAAGCAATTTTTAAAAGTAAATTTTTTAAAAGTCTTGAAAACTTCTTTATTTACGGTGTCATAAATTATAATAATAAGCAAAATTTAGAACTTGTTAGAGAAAAAGACAAGTGTGGTGACAAATTTATATGTTCATTGCCTTTTTGTTTTCACCGTATGCACCCTGGTATATGGGCCCACCATGCTGATGGCCTCGTGAAGTGGTTGGCATGTTGCATAGAAACCTAGACCAGGGCTCTTGAGATGCACAAGTTAACTCCAAGAACAGAAGTAAGCGGGAGGCTTAAGGGCGGGGGAGGCTTAGCCGTTGGGCCTCTGCCTTCCGCCCAGGGCATGATCCTGGGGTCCTGGGATCGAGTCCCGCGTCGGGCTCCCTGTGTGGAGCCTGCTTCTCCCTCTGCCTGAGTCTCTGCGTCTCTCTCTCTCTCTCTCTCTCTCTTTCTCATGAGTAAATAAGTAAGATCTTTAAAAAAAAATGAATGACCTGGCTCCATCACTTGGAAGCCATGAGGCCTTGCACAAGTTACTTAATAATCTCTCTTAGGTACTGACTTTATTTTTGTTTTAATTTTTTAAACTTTTTAATTTACTTATTATCAGTAGACTTTAATGACCTCGAGAAGTTTTAGGCTCAGAAACAGCGCGGGAAATAGCGTAAGGGCGGACGCAGGCCCTCGGCCGACCCGGGAGCCACAGGCGCGCCCGCCCAAGCCCCTGGGTACGCTAGAGGGCGTTCGCTGTGTTGTACACTCTTTTTTTTTTTTTTTTTTTTTAAGATTTTATTTATTTATTTATTTGTTTGTTTATTTATTTATTCATGAGAGAGAGAGAGAGAGAGAGAGGCAGAGACTCAGGCAGAGGGAGAAGCAGGCTCCATGCACCGGGAGCCCGAACGTGGGATTCGAACCCAGGACCCCAGGATCGCGCCCTGGGCCAAAGGCAGGCGCTGAACCGCTGCGCCGCCCAGGGATCCCCCGTGTTGTACATTCTAAGTTTAGACAAACGCACAGTGCGTGTATCTTCCCTTGTAGTACACGGAGCGGCCTGGCTCCTGTTCATCCCCAAATCCTGGTAATCACGGATCATATTTTTATTGTCTGCATAGTTGCATTTTCCAGAATGTCCTGTAATTGGAATCATAGAGTATATGACATTTCAGGTTGCTTTCTTTCACTTAGTAATATGTATTTATGGTTACTTGTGTTTTGTTGTGGCTTATTAGCTCGTTCTTTTAATCACTGAATAGTATCCCATTGTCTACATATACAGCAGTTTGTTTACTCATTCACCAATGAAAGGACATTTTGGTTGCTTCTAACTTTTGGCAAACATTTGTGTGCAGATTTTTGTGTGGACGTAAATTTCCAGCTCATTTGGGTATTAACCAAAGAGCCCAATTGCTGAATCGTAGGGTAAGAGTGGGTGTATTTGGTTTTGTAAGAAATGGTCAAACTGTCTTCCAGTGGGGCTGTATTATTTTTCATTCGTAGCAGCAATAAACAGTCCTATTTTCCTGTACCTTCCCCAGCAGTTGCTATTTTCAGTGTTCCACATTTTGGCCATTCTGGTAGGTATCTAGGGGTATCTCATTGTTGTTTTACTTTTTAGCTCCATAATGACATATAATGTGGAGCATCTTTCTGTATGATCAGTTTCTATCTGTATATATTCTTTGATAAAGGTCTCTTCATATCTTTTTACCATTTATTTTAGGGACACGTTTATCATCTGAAAGAGAAGATAGTAACTACTCCAGGGGGATCCTAAAAACAAACCGATTCAATTAGATATCTTAGCATAGGCCCTAGGATATAGATGCAGTAAATATTAGATGATATTTTTTGTTATGAACTATCTACATAACTTCATAATAACATGTCTGAAACAACCTTCTCCCCACCCTACCCTACCAACCAGCTTCCTTTCCGATTTAAAAAAAAAATCAGTTTCTTAATTTTCTTCTTTTTGATTTGGCTTAAAATATTTCTGTCATTTCTGACTCACCCTCTAGATGCAGACAAATTTTGTGAATTATTTTTCCTATGGAATTTTTTAACTAATGAATAAAACTGTTTCAGAATGATGTTGGGTATCTCTCTCATTTATATATATATATTTATTATATATATATATTTATATATATACGTATGAATTATTTATATATTATATATATTGCATATATAATATATATATTTAATCATACACAGTTTGTGTATTTTTCAGGTTGATTAAATGAAGTATTTACCTTGTTAATTTCTGAAATGTTTATTAGGCAGAGAAAATATTTACTGCATAATTAAATTATTTTCTAATTCTTGGTTTGTTGTTCAAAAGTGATATATCTAAGAATAAACATCACTAATTAAAAGTTTATTAAAATTGGTAGAATATATAGAAATGCAGTTTCTGATTATGAATGACATGGAAATTGGTACCTATGGGTACGTACGGCCACAAAATGCAAGCTTCTTCACCAAAGAAGGGATAGAAATTTCACCAGAACTTTAGATTTAACTAGAGGTATTCAAGTATGTCAAATTATCCAATTATTAATTCTATCTCACGATTCCTATGTGGGCATCTGGCCAAAGAACTTGATTTCCAAAATCCCAAGTGGATTAACTGACTTGTCTTTTCTTCTTTCATTCCTTCTTCCTTGTTTAGACCTTGGTTATATATATATAATAAGTAATTCTCTTCATTATATAGTGCTCTCCACAATAAATGTACTTTTGATCCCCTCACCCCTTTAACTCATCGCCCCATTCATCTTCCCTCTGGTAACCACCAGTTTGTTCTCTGTATTTAAGTCTTTTTTTCTTCATTCATTTGTTTTGTTTCTTAAATTCCACATAAGTGAAATCATAGGGTATTTAACTTTCTTCAACTGACTTATTTAATTTAGCATTAATAACCTGTAGATCCATCCATGCTTTTGCAAATGGCAAGATTTCATTTCATTCTTTATTATGATTGAGTAATATTCCATTATTTATTCCATTCTTTATTATGACTGAGTAATATTCCATTATATATATATGTGTGTGTATATATATATATATATATATATATATATCCATATATCCATCCCACTTCTTTATCCATTCATCTATCAATGGCCACTTGGGTTTCTTCCATAGTTTGGCTTTTGTAAATAATGCTGCCATAAACATAGCAGTGCATATATCTTTTCAAATTATGTTTGGTGAGTTGTTTTTGTTTCGTTTTATTTTGTTTTGGTATTCTTTGGATAAATACCCAGTAGTGCAATTACTGGATCATATGGTAATTCTGTTTTCAGTTTTTTGAGAAAGCTCCTTACTGTTTTCTACAGTGGCTGCACTATTTTGCATTACCACCAATAGTGCACCAAGGTTCCTTTTTTCCACATACTTGCCAAAACTTGTTGTTTCTTGTGTTTTTTATTTTAGCCATTCTGACTAATGACAGACATTCTGACAGCTGATATCTCATTGTAGTTTTGATTTGTATGTCCCTGATGATGAATGATATTGATAGGGCATTTTTAATACTTTAATTTTTAAACACCTGTTTATTTTGCGGCTGAAAATTCAGTTATTTCAGAAGACTTGTATGTACATGTCCATGCCAATCATTCATTTTTATTTTAAAATACATGTGCTAATATCATATATTTATGATTATTACTGCAAACTGGCATTTTTACATCTAGAATAAAAGATACTCGGTAAGTGTCCATAAAATTATAGAGACTTTATTTTACAGTTAAATTGGATTCTCTAAATAACTTAAGAGCAAAAATTAGAAGCAAACTCCTCTGACTTTTTACTGCAAAGTATGGAACCAGAATAACTGCTGAATTGCAAATATTTATCCAGGCTCTGTTCTAAGCCTGCAAGCAAACAAAAAAATATTTGAATTTCTGCCAAAGAAGATGTTAAAAAATAGCTATAGTTTGAGATTGAAAAAGATGTAGCAGCCTATACAAAAAGTAAGCCTTATGACTTAGGAAGAAAACAAGTTTTAAACTGTCAGGTAAAAATAGATATACTGCACTTTATAAGGTGATCAGTTACAGTTGCATGAGGGGTAGAAATTTCACCAAAGTTTTAGATTTAACTAGAGGTCACATATTCAAGTATATAAAAATATCCAATTAATTTAATTATCATGTGGCTTAACGGCTAACTGCAAATAAATCTAACCTTGTAGAAAATGTATCTAGACATACATCTGTCAGTGTATCTTTTCACAAAAGTGTAAGGGAAAAACTAACTGGTTATCATTGAATATGATTTATGAGCAAGTCTCTCTTCTTTGTGCAGTTCATTCATATTTTATATAATGATTATATATAATTTATTTTTATATTCTCCCCTGCCTTACCGCACTAATCAAAATAAGAGGCTCTTGTATAATTATATCCCTTGCATTTTTGTCAGTGACATCTTCTAGTGGATCTGGCAATCTGGGAGGTTACTGACCAGTGTGGGAGTTCTGTATCATTCAAAAAGTTGACTTCCCCGGCACTGACATTTTTTAACCTTCACATTCTTTCTGTTCCTCCATTCCTCCTAGTATCTCTCCTGAAAATGCATTGAGTACCTAATACCTGACACAGTGTTGGATACTAGAGATGCCAAGATGGATAAGAGCTCCCTTGAGAAGTTTCTTCTAATCTGATACGTGTCTGTAACCACAGCGAATGGACAAATAGAACTGTGTGTTAAATTCGGGTGCAGCTGGTTGTGCTTTTGCATATGCTGCTTACCCATCCTAGAGTGTATCCTTCTCACATGTAGACAGGCACCGTGTAATAAACTACACCCATTTTTCAAGATTAGGTTTAAACATAGAGGTTGAGTAGGTTGATCCTTGATTCCATTGCCATAGCATCTTGTAATGCAGCATGAGCCTGGCAGAAAGGAGATGTTTAATAAATCAATAAATGTTAAGTATTATCACTGAATGAAGTTTATTATGTATGTCACTGAGATATTTATAGTACCTAGTGGGTGAGAAGTGTGAGTGTATGTGCCTGTGTGTGTGTGTGTGCATGATGATATAGTGCATTTCAAAGACAAATTAGAATAGAAAAATCAAGATGGCATTTAATGGCATCTGATTTACGCTTTAAATATGAGAAATGATGTCAAGAGGTGGAGGGATGAAAGACGACATTTCAAGCAGTTGATACAACATGGGCCAAGTAATATGCTTGGAAAATACTAATTATTAATGGGAAACCCATTCATTCAAGAACATTGGAGAGGATATCCCAGAAGTTAAAAAGGCTTCTTCTGGAATTGAAGGGCTTGACTTTATACCTTGACTATCACCATGTCTTGTCATGTGACATTGAACAAGCTATTTCCCTTCCCAGTACCTCAGTATTGTTATCTATCATATGAGAAAAAGAATAGTACATACTTCATAGAATGGTGGAGATAATCACTATTTATAGAAGATACTTTGGGTCTAGCATATTTTTTGTACTAGGTGCTGTAGTTATTGTTATGAGTTTTTAAAGAGATAAAACTATAATGGACACTTAGAACTAGATTTTGAAGGAACTAGGAAGATAGGCTCATAAGCTTGTGGTTTGTTTTTTATTTCTTGTTAAATTTTATTTTGTTTAAATATCATGTATGTTAAAAGTTACTAGGCCCTGCCTCCCAGTACTATCACATTAGAGGTTCGTATTTCAACTTATGTATTAAGGGGACACAAACATTCAGTTCATAACACCACACAAAGTGGTTATGAATGACATTTTAAAGCAAAGTTCTAGGAATAGCTTTAAAAAACAGAATAATGTAAGCATTTAATTATTGTGATTTGTATGTAACATTTTTAAAAAGCTGACATGTCTGTTACAGCTTTAGACAGTATTTCAAAAAGTTTTCTTCCCTATGACTAGAGATAATGTTCTTCAAAATAATTAAATTCCAGCATTATTTGAAAAAAAATTTTTAAAGCAAGAAGTGTATTATATTTACCCTTTGAAAGGTATCTTTTCTGCTGTCAGTCTAATGATGCAGGGTATTCCCCAACAGTAATTTGGTTCCATCATCAGTTTTAGAAAAATCATTCTATGATTTTTAGTGAAAAACTATAGGATGGATATATTTAGGTAGCTATTGTTCTGGCTCTTTAATTGTCAGTGCAGAGAAACATGTTTTTAATAGGTACTATAAAGGAAGAGAGAAAGAGATACTCTAAGAATGGAACATTTTCACTATTAGGCTAAGGCAGTGATAACCAGTTGAAAGTGTATTGGTTAAATTCTGAAATACTTCTGTAGGAATTGAGAGTGGAAAACTGAAAGTAGTGCCTTGTCAAACCAGTAGAGAAGTTAATTGTATTTTGAGGGAGATATTGACTATGGTAACGTCAGTCACATTTGTGCAGGGTAAACCATGTTGACCATGCCAGACATTATTCTGTTTATATTGCATGTACGAATAGGCCTTTCTTCTTATTTCAAATAAGTATAGACAACATGGTTTATGTCAAATTAATAGAAACAGTGAAAAATTTATCTCATTAGCTTGGAGTTGATTCTGAGAACTAGAGTGATCATTAAAGAATCAAAATATATCTAAAATGACCTTTTAACTAATTGGAGCCCCAATAACAATAATGATTGATAATAGCTAGCAATTATTTACCTTTATTATTTACCAGGTAACATGGTAGACCCATTACATAGATTATATAATTCATAATAATAATAACCTTATAAATTATATATTTATAATATCCATATAACCATATAATATCCAAAATACCCTTATAACTATCCATATTTTATAGCAATTAAGATTCGGATAATTTCAATAATATGCCTAAAATCTTACTAATAGTGTATGGTTAAAACCACAGCAACCCCAAGTTCATATTCAAAGCCCATGTTCTTTGCTTAATACTACCCTGAGTCTCTTAAATAGGTTTCTAGCAGTATGATCATGAATTATCTGTCATATTTTCTACCTGCCATTGACTCTTCACACCTGCACTTACATTCCTTTTGGGGAATCTAACATTTTCTTTGTTGTCATTAAAAATCTATTTTCCTTTCTTTTGTTCTTCTTGGAAACTGAGGAACTTAACATTTGAAATCTTTGTTGCTAAATTTCTCATTGACACTTCATTTTCTAACAAATATAATTGGAGTCTTTTTATCTTTTGACCTTTTAACAATTTTTTGACCTAGCTTGAGCAATAATGGCAAGTTTATGTCTGTGAACACATTGTAAGACCAAGTGCTTGTAAATAATAGAGGATAATATTGGGTTGAATGCATGCCAGAAACTTCTACTCTTCTCTAAAGTGTCTGAGCAGAATATATTGAGCTTTAAAGAGATTCCATCTATTTGAAAACTGCAGTTTCTGAAAGCAATTTATATATTCTTAATAGCTTTGCAACCTATATCCCAGAGGAGCCTGATGCCATAACCTTAGTATTATTGAACAATGGTGTACACAGTGTCTTTGTTTTATAAGCCAGATTCAAAACAAAACAAAACAAAACATCATATACTTCCTCAGAAAGTTTATAATTTAAACTTGGGTTCAGCTCAGTGCAACACAACAGAGAGCAGGCAAAGAGTGCCAAGTGAACGTCACAGTTATGATCTTGGGGGATGCGCAAAATTTTAGGAGTACTTTAGAGGAAAAACAGCTACAGACTTTATTCAGTAGCCTCAGACCAATAACATAGGGCCGTCTAGGAAATTGCTGGTGATATAGCACATGCTGCACATGCTAAGCTATGAATTGATTCAGTTATAAAAACCCTGCCAACTTGAAAAAAAAAGACAAAAGGACAGATTTGATGAAGAAAAATAATATGTTATTTGACTAAAATTTCCAGTTGTGTGTATGCATATAAACGAAACTCGTAGCATGGTCAGATAGCCTGAATTTAGGGACTATTCTGGAAGAAAATGAGCAATATTTATTGTATGTGCAATTTATATAATTTAACCCTCACAATTTCTATGTAAAATCAGTGAAGTGGGTCTTAATTTACAGATGATGAAACTGAGGATTAAAGAGATTTAATAGGTGTTTTCAAGGGCCCACATTAATTAGTAGTGGAGCTGGGTTCAAGTACTTAGAGTTGTGAGAAGTCAAAATAACCTGCACAATGTGCTTAGAATAGAAACATCCTTAGCACACAGTAAGCCCTATAGGAACACTACTTGTTACTACTGCATATCATTATTGTTACATGGCTTAATTAAAGGAGGTTGTCTTTTTTTCCCCTTTTGTTTAGTGCACACATAAAACACAGCCACCTTATAGGAGTTTTCTCTCTCTCTGTCTCAGCAACTTCTATATTGAGGTTTAGATAAAGCCTCTGCTGTGCAGAAGTTATTGATTATTTGATGTTTTCTGTGTCACAGCATCTGGACATTCCCCTTGGCCTGTAGCTCTATTCTATTGAAGCATCTCATACTCACCTCTGACCAGCAGAGACAGTAGAAAATAACTGAGTTGTAGGTATTCTGAAAGTTTCATTAAGAACTTGTCAAATAAAAAAAAAAAAAGAAATAACTTGTCAAATAGCAACTTGCTTTGCCATTTTCACTTAAAAAGCTCTCAGACCTGTTATTTGAATGAGTGTTCAGTTAAAGAGGAGCTTAATGGTAGAATCAGGATGGGGGAAAGTCAAAAGGGGACAAAGGTTAGACTCCATTGCCTCTATCATTTTCAATCAACACAGTAGTGCTGGAATACATTAAACAGCAATCTATAGCTTTTTAATCTAAGAATTAATACAGAGAATAAATCTTTTCTTCACAAAATGTTTTTCATCTAAGGATCAAAAGTCCCAGCTATTTCCAGTAGCAGCATCTGTTGCTTTACCAGTTTCCACAGAGATGAGCTCGTGTTAGTTTTCATCACATTTGTTCAAGTCTGGAATCTGGTTAAAGTACGCAAACAGTCCCATTGCCAGTTAAGATTGCATTCATATAGTGCCCTGTGAATAATGCTGTTCACCTACCTGCATTTATTTTGATTCAAATGACATTTGTAACTATGAATCTAAGCATGTATTATTTAAAAATGATTTAGAGTAAGAAGCATAAGATAAAGAATTCCACAAGGAAGAGTACTATGATATGCACAAGTCCTTAGGAAACAGTATTTATTTCCTTTAAATCTTTTCAATTGTATTTTATTTTTTTCAAGATCATTTTGGGAAAACGTTTGTGAAAAGAAGTCTGTCAAATATATGTCTGACCTGCAGATTGACCATCATAGGCATTTTTCTTTTATCCAGCTTACAGTGGCTTAATATTAGTATCTGTATGCTGACTGTACATTAATATCTTGAGTTGAAACCAGATTTAAAAACTATAATCTTGAACATAAAAATACTGATTCAAAGAGACACCTGCAATGTTTATAGCATCATTATCAACAAAAGCCAAATTATGGAAATAGGTCAAATGTCCATAGACTGATGAGTGGATAAAGAAGCAGTGGTGTCTGTGTGTGTGTGTGTGTGTGTGTGTGTATACATATATTTGTATACACACACACACAATGGAATATTATCCAGCCATTAAAAAGAACAAAATCTTGCCATTTGCAATGATGTGGATAGAGTTAGGATTACGCTAAGTGAAATAAGTAGTCAGAGAAAGACAAATACCGTTAAGATTTCCCTTATGTGTCAAATTTAAGAAATGAAACACATGAACGAACATGAAAGAAAAAAGAGAGGCAAAGTATAAAACAGACTTTTAAATATAGAGGAACAAACTGGGAATTACTGGAGGGGAGGCAGGCAGAGGATGACTTAAATGGGTGATGGGTTCATTAAGGAGGGCTCTTGTGGGGCACCTGGTGGCTCAGGGGTTGAGTGTCCGCCTTCAGCCCAGGGCCTGATCCTGGAGACCTGGGATTAAGTCCCACGTCGGGCTCCCCGCAGGGAGCCTGCTTCTCCCTCTGCCTGTGCCTCTGCCTCTCTCTCTCTGTGTCTCTCATGAATAAGTAAATAAATAAATAAATCTTTAAGGAAGGCGCTTGTGATGAGCATGCAGTACATAAGTGATAAATCACCAAATTCTACTACTGAAACTAACATTACATTATATGTTAGCTAACTGGGATTTAAATAAATATTTTAAAAAGAAAAATAATTTTAGGGGTTCCTGGGTGGCTCAGGAAGTTAAGGATCTGCCTTCAGCTCGGGTCATCATCCTAGAGTCCTAGGATGGAGCCCCCTAGCTGGCTCCTTTGCTCATTGGGGACCCTGCTTCTCCCTCTCCCTCTGTTCTCTCTCTCTCTCCCAAATAAATAAACAAATAAATAAATAATTTTTAAAAATACTGAGTTGCTGAGTTGGAAATGTTTGTATTTGTGTACCTACATCCTTTTTTTAAAGATTTTATTTATTTATTCATGAGAGACAGAGAGTTCATTTGATAGGTTGTTTAGAATTGGGTTCCTAACTAAAATAATAGAGACATGGCAAAGTAGAAAGAGCAACAACCAAACCCCCAGAAGTTGGAGTAATACTGTATTTTCTCTACAGCTTCCTAGATCTGTGCCCAGGGAAGGTCAAGAGTTAGTCATTTCTCTGAACACTATATTCCTTACCTTTAAATTGGACATAAGAATATTTTCTTGTTAGAATAATGCTTAGAATTAGAAATAATATGCAGAGAGCACCTAACCCTAATATGCCTGAGATAAGATAGGCATTTATCTTCTGAATGGTTATTTTAAAAATTCTGGGAAAAGATGGTATATGAGTGTAATATATGACTAATACTTAAAAGGCAAGATTTTGGAAAGATTTAGGGAAGAAATTATCTTCAACATGGCTTATCAAGTATGCACTTATCCTAATTTCAGGTATCGTATGTGTGATCACTAGTCAGAGGGAAATCCCTTTATCCAGACTATTCCAGGCATAAACACAGTAGAAATTATTTATAAACTGACAGAAAGAGAATAAAAATGTAAGCAGAAAGACTGTCATTATTTGGCTAAATTATGCTTATTTTTACAGAGGTGCATTTTTAAAACGTGTCTATCATTTTACACTTCAATAGGCTCTACTAGAAGTCTGATAGTACAAGTAGAAGAAAGTAGATTTTACAACTTACAGAAAATTACATCTTTGGACTAAAATAAGACTGAAATTTGATAATATGTTTTAAAAGTATTCATGTACTTCATGGTTCACATCTTAATATCAGAGGTTGATTTAATAGTAACGCATTCTAAATATATGATTTCTGAAGACAATATGGTTGAGTAAATAAGAGTAGCATGAGGTAAATGATATCCAAGTAACATAATGTGTAGTAGCAAAATTTTAGCTCTCATATCCAGCATCCAGTTTCAGAGGTTCCTATAGCAGGAATAAAATTGGTAACATCTCAGTTTACTAATTGTAGCATAGATTTCTAAGACTTGAGCAAAGGTTCATCAAGCCTTAAGGGTCCAGAAGAATGGAACCACCACAGTGACCTTCCATTATTTGGTATAAAAATATTTTCAACTTTTTTTCATTAAGCAAATACTGGGGATAGTTATATTTACTCAACTTTGTTAGGACATTAATACGACACATTTTACACTTTTGTACATGTTACTTGATTTCATGCTCAGAGCAGTCCTGTGATGCAGGTATTTCCATGCTTTACAGAAGAGGAGTTATACTCAGTTAAGTATCTTTCTTACGTTTGGATGCGAAATCAGGTTTGCTTCATATATTACATGGCTTCATGAGCAAAATCACAATGATTTTGTGATTTCTCCACTTCTTCTAGAGACATACATGTTCTGAAATTGGTCAATTCCATTTTTACTTTAGTTTTTGGATAAAAAGCAATTAACTATGTCTTGATGTACTGACCTCCAAACATGTGCAGTGACAGTCAACCGTGTTTTTCATTAGGAGAAAGTATATGCATGACAACTATTAACCTTTAACATATTCTTTTATTCCATGTACTTAGATAAACAGTTCAAAGCTTAAATAAGAAAGCAAAATGAATTTCTTAGGTCAAACTGACTGTACATATACCCTTCTCCTATGCATGATTTATCAAAGATTTTCTTTTCGCTTGTAGGGATGACTTGTCAAGCTCGAACATCTTACACTGAAGATGAAGTTCTTTGGGGTCATCGTTTTTTTCCTGTTATCTCCTTAGAAGAAGGGTTCTTTAAAGTTGATTACTCCCAATTCCACGCGACGTTTGAAGTCCCCACCCCACCCTATAGTGTGAAAGAACAGGAGGAGATGCTTCTTATGTCGTCCCCTTTAATAGCACCAGCCATAACTAACAGCAAAGAAAGACATAATTCTGTGGAGTGCTTAGATGGACTGGATGATATTACAACAAAACTTCCATCTAAGCTGCAGAAAATTACTGGAAGAGAAGACTTTCCCAAAAAACTCTTGAGGATGAGTTCTACGACTTCAGAAAAAGCCTACAGCTTGGGAGATTTGCCCATGAAACTTCAACGAATAAGTTCAGTTCCAGGCAACTCAGAGGAAAAACTGGTGTCTAAAACCACCAAGATGTTGTCTGACCCCATGAGCCAGTCAGTGGCTGATTTGCCACCAAAGCTTCAAAAGATGGCTGGAGGAGCAGCCAGGATGGAAGGGAATCTCCCAGCCAAACTACGAAAAATGAACTCTGATCGATTCACATAACAAAACACCCCCGTAGGCATTATTTACTGTTTGAATTAGTAATAGTCCAATATTTGGCTGATGAGGTAATCCTCGAAGGAATCTGAAAGGTACATTTTTCTCCCCAGTCACATATGCATATTTGAGAACCCTTTCTTCCCAAGTATTGCCACTGTGCAGAAAGCAAAGTTGTGTAAAGGGAGGACATCGTAAGAAAGTTCTTATTAACGGGCATGTATTATCACATCAAGCATGCAATAATGTGCAAATTTTGCATTTAGTTTTATGGCATGATTTATATATGGTATATTTATATTGTATATTCTGGAAAAAAATATATATATATATTTAAAGAGGTGGTACTCTTCACGACATTTCTAACATATGTATTAAGCCAAACATGAGTGGATAGCTTTCAGGGCGATAAAAACTATATATATGTGTGTATGTGTGTGTGTGTGTGTATATGTATACACACACACACACACACACACACACACATACATATATATCTGATAAAATTGTGATGTTTTGTTCAAAGTTGTAGTTCTTGTGCATGTTTACTTTATTAGGCTAGGAAGGCTTCTGGCATTAATTATTAATACCAAATATTTTAGCCTTAAATTATTTGTCATTTTAAAATTTGATTTAATGTTTTCTGCTGTTTAAGGTCCTGGGAGGTTATCAATTGTACTTTATATGAGGGAGTCACTTGAGTCTATGCTACTTATGGCCCTACATAAATATAACCATCATGTATTTAACTTGTAAATTGTAGAGCATACCAATATGCTAAAAATTTCTTACAATTTTTAAAAGTTGCTAGTACTAGGTGAAAATTAGTTAATTTGAGAATTGGTCCTTTTCTGGACAACTTGAAGCCTGGAAATCTGTTTTGTATATGATCTAATACAAACATGAGCTCTGAACAAATGCTGAATCATTGTAGCCATCAGTAGCCAACTTACTTTGAATATATCAGAATCTGCTTGAAATTACATGATTAATGGTCCCTGTTTCAAACAGTCAGTTGGTAGCATTTCCACCCTTTTTCTGGAATTTCTGTCATTTTAAAAACCAATAATTTATTCTTGAGGAGATACAACAATACAATGAAACAGATGATAAATATTTATGCTTAAAATACGTATGTCTAAATGAGTCTCTTTTTTAATGCTGTTCTCTTGTTTGTAGCACTTACTGTATCAGGACAGACTTTTTTCTGCACCTGGGGAAACTATCCCACCCATGCCTGTCACTCTGTTCAGGAAGAATGTTATGTATATACCCGAGAGAATTTTAAATTAGATGAATTGAAGATATTTTACCCATGTGGGCTTGTTTGTTTGTTTGTTTGGTAACCATGATTTTATTGGTGTCCTGGATCCCTGGCCTACCAAAGTAATTTTAGCAGTACTATTTTTCTAACCCCGAGGTCTGATATTTATTACTCATTAGTGGAAATAAAAACTATTGCTCAGAAGAACACCTATGAAATAGAGATCTGGAATGCAGAGACTTTTATGAAATTTTTTAAGTGTTCCTTATCAAAATACCATGGATTTTCCTATAAAATTTCTTTGGGCATTGCACTGTAAGTCTGTTCAGAATTAAGCTATTTCCCCTTGTTAATATCAAAATCCTTACTTATCCTTAATGGCTGGTTTGGGCTCTCATCATTTCCCATTTTTTAACAATCCTGTGATGATTTTCTTATTGGAAAATAATTGCATCAACAATTCTGTCATTAACTACAATAATACTGTCTGGCTACCTCTGTATCAACCAAATTCTGTAGGTGCAAACATATCCCAGGGAATTGTTACTGGCAAAATGATCAACCTTGAGCATTCGTCCACTGTGAATAGAGTTAGCTGCTCTACCCCTTGATCCCATGGCTGGTTATAGGAAATGAAATAGTAACGGAGAGAGAAAGGCGTCCAAGGGGCATGAGATATTTCTTATCAGTGGAAGAAACTCCATAGATCATTTAGTCCAAACACTTAAAACTAAATAGAGCCATAATTTAATTTGGAGAGTCATTCTAATTTGTCTTTGGTACCAAGGAGACTATGGGACCAAAGACAAACTCTCTGAATGTATTCACTCATTCATTCAACAAAAATTTTTGCATGCCTTTCATGTCCTAGGTAGTTTTAGCTCCGGGAAATTTGGCTACAACTAAGTTAGAGGAGGTCGCTGCCCATTTGAACATTGCTTATTGGTAGGAGAGTGGAGAGGTGCCCTGTGGGGACAGAACACAAATGAGATGATTTCAGATACTCAAAATATCAGTTTAAGGTGAAGAAAACAGGACAGCAAAATGGAAAAATGACTGGGTGGAATAAGAATTGACTATTTTAGAAGAGGTGACTGGCTTAGGGAGGGAGTGATACATGAACAGAGGTCTGAATAATGAGAAAGAAACACTATTGCCAAAATTAATTTTTCTTAATGATGCTATTCCTTTATCTTTTCCACATATGTATGGGAAAGGTATGATTTCTGCATGTAATTGCAGGTTAGCCCGTATTGCTAAGTTGATCAGAGGTCCCAGTTTACCCAGGGGAATTCCAGTTTATACCTGTTGTACCTGTGTAATTAATAATAGCACTCCCTTCACTCTTAGAATGTCCTGGTTTGGATGATACATTATATGGTGACTCTATGTTTTTGTTGACACTAAATTATGAAGTCTGATATATTTGGATAAAAATAAAGAATTGCTTTTTCTTCTCTTTTTTGCTGATTTTTTTTTTGACACTGATCATTCCAAGAAAGATCATCTCCGTTTCATATATTTCAGCCTGCAGGACTTCTTATCAAAGTGATTTCATGTAACATTTGTTCAATCTGTATATGACATGTTTTCTCAGCAGTGAAAAGTTATGCATTTTATTGACTGAATAAAACATAAACCTCTGGTATTTCCATTTCAGGAAGTTATAAGAGCTCAAATCAAAGAGAATAAAAGTCAACTGAAGCCAGGATAATTGTTAGCCCACCAATGTGGTGACTGTTGGAAAGCAAAATATAATGTTGTTCACTGAACTGAATAATTCTACTTAACAACTAGAAACTAGTCCCTTTCATGGTATAGCTCCTGTCATGGTAACATACTTCATTCTATTTATCAAAATGATGTGAATAAAAGAGATATGATTATTTTGATAATGCCTATCTTCAGTTGAAATATTCATTCTTCTCAGCAATATGTGAATACAGTTTTGTAAATATATGCAGATTAAAAATAAGGATATTTTATCATTAGTTACTTCTGAAAAATTCTTATGTGGTTTAAAATTCATCTATATATAGCTTTAAATACTAAGAAATGTATTTAGTTGTCTCAGTACTGAAGAGCCTATTTGTCTAGAGAGGATGGGGCAATAATGAATTACTTCTGTGGGGGAGAGAATGTGATTATGGAGAGGGTGGCTTATAGTCTACCTGTATTATGAAAAATTTTTACAATTCCATACTATAAAGAGAATTCAGCTTGACACAGCACCTCTGTGGGCTCTACTTCAGAATTTGTGCTTAAATTACATTGTATGTAGTCTATTCAAGTTAGATTCAAGCTAATTGCATTTTCTGGCATGCAATTAATAATTATTTAAATGTGCAAGGTCATTTAGATTACAAAACTATAAATTCATGTATTCAGTACTGCAAGTTCAGTTTTATAAAAAGTATATTAAACTTTCAAAACATGATTGGGTTTAATTTTTACAGTGTGTTCATCATTTCTCCTCTTTCCAACAGTGAATGCCTCTTAGTCCTTGATTCAGTTTATCAGGAGACAATGATTCAATGCATCATAACTCATTCCTTGAGGGTTACTTTTATTTTTGTTCTTTATTGGTGAGATGCCTCAGTAATATGGAACCTGCTTGTAATAATACAGACTATTTCGGACCTGCATTTCTTAAAGGAATCTTCATGATCATCCTGTCCTTCACCGAATCGGTATTTAAAAGCCAAAATAAGTCAAGTAGAAAAATGCATATTTAAACAAATGCAAAATTTGTTTAAATATCAAATCACCTTTAAAAAAAGTGGTGAGTCAGTTTTCCTGAAAATGTTTCTTAAGGAAAACGTGTTCCTAATTTGAGATCAGATGGGTTCTGTGACAGGTAATGTGTCCCAACTCCCCTGGCACCTTCTAGAATCGATTTGAAAAGCCAAGTTCCTGAAGTTTATGGCTCTAGTGGAGTTTAAATAATGTGTTCCTCGTCATTCAGTAAGTAGAATTTTTTTTCTCTCCCAAGTCTGATTTTTTTACCTGAAAAAAATTTGCTTTGCAATCATGGCTATTTCAGAGTATTTGGGCTGCACATGATCAGTGGATGCTATAAACAGCAAATATGGTAAGACCCATTAGCTCCTTGCTGCTTATTAGGAATCACATCCTTAGCTCCTGCTTATTGTTTCCCAGCTCCCATGTCAATCACTGGCATGGTGATTTACACACATCATTTGAGTCTTTACAATAATTCTGCATGACAGAAATTATCCCCATTTTACACTTGAAGAAACTGATTCTCAGAGAGGCTGTTGAGCCAGTTTTAGTTAAATTAAATCCACAAACACAGTAGTCCCTGCTCTCTGGGTGGCTCTCTTGTTATTTATATGCAAATCTAAGCATTCTTCTAATCTTGCTTCTTGATTTTCCATTGGGGGTTGGGGAGCATTATCTATTTGCTTTTTACTGTGGTAGATAAAGATCTAGTTCAATTTCAACTCCTGCTACCCAGGATACCTCCACCACATCTGCCCTACACTAAGTTTCCAATATTGTTATATTTTTAATTAGATTAATTATCAGTGTTTTCATTAGTGCTATCACAATTGACCCTACGTGTTTTGATCATTTTTCTCACGTTTCACAGCATTTTTCCCATAGAGTTAATAACTGTCTTGTTTTTTCTTTGCCTATTTATATGTATACTGACCATTAATTCAGCCCAGTGTCTTTGCCAGTTATAAACACTTTTCTATTAATTCATCAAACACATTAATATTTGAACAGTTTTATCTTCCTGAGGAAATCTCTCCCCAAAGCATTCTGACCTGCTCAATTGTGTAAATTTAATTCTACTCTATAGCTGTTCTCTTGGGATCTCCTTTGTCATCATCCTGGAGGATTCCATTCGTCACATTCCCTGTTTCATGGAACATATGCTTTCATCTTTCTTGGTTTATTCTTTTTAGAGCAGCACATTTTCTAGGAGTTGCTGAGAAAGAAAATATAGCAGTAAATGTTTTGAGTCTTTAATATCTTGTAGTTAATATTTTCCTCATTATTAATATTAATTGTTTGGCCTAGTGTAGAAATTACTTTCCTTCTGAATTTCAGTGACATTGTTTTTTTTTGTTTTGTTTTCTATTTGCCAATGTGGCTATTAAGATGTCTGATGCCATTCTGAGTTTTAATCCCTCGTGTGAAGCATTTCTCTCACGGTTTTAGAATATTCTAGTCTTCCACTGTGTTCTAAAATTTCAAGATGATCCACCTAATTATGAGCCCATTTTAGTCCATTTTGCAGTACCCTTTCAATCTGGAAATTCATAGCCTTAAGTGAATTTATTTACACCCCTCTATTTTCCTCTCTTCTGTCTTTCTAGGATTTTTCTTATTTGGATGCTAGACCTCTTGGAATTACATTCTAATAGTCTCATCGTTCCTTATTTGTTAACTCTGTACTCCTTTGAAGGTTTTCTTAATTTTTATCATCTATCAGCATTTAAGTCCATTTATTTGATTTCATTTATCTTCCAAGATTTTCATTTATTGGATAATATTTTAATTTTTGAGATTTTTTTAAAAAGTTGGTTCTCTACATGTTCCTTTGCTATTTTTTAGAAGTTTTTTGTCCTTGTATCATGGATAGATGATCTTAGGACTTTCAAATATTGATGATAGTGTATTTTAAATATTTCTTCTGTTTACATTTTGTTTCTAGTATTTTTTAATATATGTGTTTTTAGCCTATTTTCCAGTGGGCCAATTACAAAGATGATTGAGGCTCCGAGCAAATATATAGGGTAAGTCCAACCACATCTTTGCTGTTGAGGGACAAGGTTGTACTATGTACCTGAAGTCAGTATCTTTGGGCTGCTTCTTTAAGGTCAATAACATTGTCCTGATAAGACTCTCTTAATCACCTTTTTCAGAGGTGGTACCTGGTGACCAATGTTCCGAGAACCAAGTGAGCTCAGGGATAAATACTATCTTTATCCCTGGGTTTCAGAACAGCATCCTCATCCTCAGTTGTGTGTAGGGTCCTGAATTCTAAATAATGTCTTGCCCTTAACCAAAAATAAGTCTTTAGGATGCCAAAGGGGCAATCAACAAGTTGACTTGATTAGAACAAAGGAAAGTGTGCCTTTTTCTGACATCTTTGCTCTGCTATGCCTTTAAAATCCCTTAAAAGCCTTCTGTTTGAGTGTTTCAGGAAGCATCAGAGATTAATACTTGTATTTGATCTGCCACTTTGAGAAGAAACCCTAGTTAACTGTATTAGTTTTTTGCCCACTGTTATGATAAATTACCACAAATTTAGCAATGTAAATCATAGAAATTTATTATCCTACAGACTGTAGATAGAGACCTGGCATGGGTCTTGCCAGACTAAAATCAGTATACCCCTAAGGATGCAGTGCTTTGTATTTCTTTCTAATGGCTCTGAAGAGAATTCATTTCTTTGATCTGTCCTGTTTCCAGAGGCCACCCACAGTCTTGGCTGGTTTCCCTCTCCTTCCATCATTAAAATCAGAAAAACTGAATCTCTCCGTGCCTTTCCTGCTGGACACACCTTGTTCCGACTCTTCCACCTTGCTCTTCTACTTTTAAAGGCCTTTGTAATTACATTGGGCCCACCTAGAAAATTCAAAATAAGCTTCCCATCTCAAGGTCCTTAATTTAATCGCAAATGTCAGTCCCTTTTGCCAAGTAAATTAACGTAATTCATAGGTTCCAGAGATTAGGGTGTGGAGTTGAAGGGCCATTATTCTGACCACCTTACTACCCTTTCTTATTTATACCTTTTCTTATTTATCCTCTTTTACGTAAAGAAAATATAATTTGAACAAAAATATTTTCCTCTTCAAATCTAAATATATTTTTATGTAGAGTTAAAAACAAGGGCAGGCATTTTATTTTCATTAATGACATCCTTCCATGTGAGGAAACATATTTAACAAGACATTATTTAATTATTCCCTTAGGAATCTATTTTTGTCATAGTTTGTGAGCAAATGTCTGACCAGGTTTTATTTTACAGTCCTTCATAGAGGAGAAAAAAAACAAAACAAAATAAAAAGTAAAACTGTGTCATGAAATAGATTGAAATTAACATCCATATCTTAAATGTCCTGAATCTAAGCTTGTATGTCAAATTCACCGTTTTCTTGGCTGGCCACCCCACCCTTTGATCCACAAACAATATTAAGATGGATTTAAATTTCACTAGATCAACCTAAAAGCTAGTGTCAGTATTTGTTGATTGATAAATATTATTGTGCCACATAGACCCTTAAAATGTCAGAAGGCTTATAACCTGGAAATTAATTTTAGAAGTAAATGCCCTGTATTTTAACCAAATGATCAATGAACTGCATGCAGAGACCGTGGGTGGGCCCTTGGGAGATGACACTTTGATCAAGTTTTAAATATTAGTGGCTAACCAAATGAGAAGGGCAAAATGGAAAAATGTCACTTAGATGCAGATTTATTTTTGTAAATGAAAGAAGATAGCATGTCCTCTACCCTATATCCATTGTGAAGTCTAATGAGATTTATGGCTTCCTCTCTTACCAAATATTCCTAAATAAATAAATGTTATTTTATTATCCACTTTTATCTCCTCTCCCTCTTCACTACGAAAGTGACTTCTCAGCTTTATAAAGCAAGCTATATTAAAGGGAAATTGTGTATAGAATGAGACAATTAATTATATTATAGAGTCGTATTTTTGTAACCCTATATAAGTGTGACTCTACTGGCTCTCTATTTCCCTACATATAAAATTTGTGGTATGATAATATGTTACATTACACACTAGATTCATATTTCACATTATCCACACCTTTAACTAAAATATCTAGATTTGGATATGTGACTGGACTCTGTCATCCATCCAGTTTTTTGACTAATGTAAGACTCACGTTTAACACCAGGCATTTTTCATTCTCAGTGACTTACAGAGTCAATATTCAGCCATTGTCTTCAGCCAAAACATTAAGTGCCAAATACTTGGTACATTGAGATTTGTACCATGGTAGGAATATGCAGTTTCTTTTAAAAAGTGAAGACTAATTATAAGCCCTAGTCTTGTTACTATCTGGATAAAGTAATTACTGATGACCAAATTGGAGGGAAAAAATTGCTTCAGGAATTATGTATTATATATAGTCTTGAAGAAGGCAGTTTTCCCCATAGATGAGAATCTAAATGTTGGTTGCAGTTGAAATGGAGCACAAACTGTGAATGGCCAATATTCATATCAATAATTTATTCTGAACCACTAAGTTACTTTTTAGTCACTGGTTACATAATTTATTTGGTTTCTTTCCCTTCTAAAACTTGTCCTACTTAACTTTCCTGTGTCCTACTAAAACTTTCCAAATTGTCAGTCTTTTTATACAGGGGAAGCTCCTGCTTGAGAATTGTGGACTGCTAATTAAAATATGTTTTATTTTAGGGGATCCCTGGGTGGCTCAGCGGTTTAGCGCCTGCCTTTGGCCCAGGGCACGATTCTGGGGTCCCGGGATCAAGTCCCACATCAGGCACCCGGCATGGAGCCTGCTTCTCCCTCCTCCTGTGTCTCTGCCTCTCTCTCTCTCTCTGTCTATGTCTATCATAAATAAATAAATAAATAAATAAATAAATAAATAACTCAAAAAATAAAATTAAAAAAATAAATAAAATATGTTTTATTTTAAATGTTTTGAAACATAACTGCACAGGAGTCTGTGGGGAATAAAGGTGGACAAATTCATATCTGCGTGGGTGGGATTGGGTGAGATTGAAGAAGGTGGAAAGATCTTCAAAAGTATTTTGTTTTAAGACTGTGTTTTCAGAGAAATCACATAGATAATGAAAAGGAGAAGTCAAGGAAATGGTGTGAATAGATTCACGGGGTTTGGAAACCAAATTATGTTTTGCAAATATAAGTAGTTCAGAAAGACTAGAACATGGGATGTGAGGAGTAGACTAATATGAAAGATCATTAGAAAGGTAAGTAGAGGCCTATTTATAAAGGATATTATAACCCACAGAAAATAGTTGGGTTTCTATGTTGAAGAAAACTTCAAAAGTTCTTTTTAAAGAATGATGAAATCAGATATGTATTTTAGAAAGTTTGCTCTTCCAACATACACTAGGGAAAAATGAACTCCACAATTTCATTCCATTAAATCCAATATATTTTTCATTAAACTTTTATAGTTTATACCCCCCAGAAAAAGACTTTATGAGGCTAACAAAATGTTACAGAAAAATATACATGAAACCAAATACACAAGAGAGATGAGAATAAAAAGCAAAAAACGTATTCTAACTGCAAAGGTTAATATACATGCTGTAACTGAATGTAATATTTCACTCCTGGCAGGTAAGAAAAACAAAAGGAAATCATTTTATGCGGTTTTCCTTATCTGAAAAAGATAAAACCAACAATTCCCCCAAGAACCAATAATTTCAGATCTTTTTAGATCTCATTAGACTTTCACACAATGTCTCTTTATTCAACCATCGCAATCAAGCATTCCAAATAACCTGACCCATTCCCCAAAGGAAAGTGTTACTTGAAAGTTTATTTCCTCTCTTTCCTTTTTTTGTTACATTAAGAATATTAAGTCGATTTAAATAAAGATGGTAAAATGCAAATTGTAAAGAAGTGAAGATTGAAAACAGAACAATTTTGATATTGACCCACTTAATCAGATGATTTTGTATCAGATACATATGTGAGAGGATTAACTCCTATTCATCTCTGGTACAAGATGGAATTTAAAAAATGCAATACCCAATGTTGGCAAATAAATTGGAGTCATCTGACACAATACCATAGTTTTTCCACTATTTAAAGTTTAATAATTAATGATTCACTGATTAAATTGCGAGAGCTTCAAATGTATAGAACACAATATCTTTTTCCAATAACTACTTGCATAGAAATAAAAACTTGGTATCAGGCATCTCAATAAGAAATAAATGTTTACACATTTGACCCTTTCTTTCAACCCAGGGGTTCAGCAGAGTGACCCATCAATGTAGACCACATGTGAACCGATATTCATATATAAGCCACATATATTTTCATCCCTGTAACTGTGTGAGCTTTGATGAGATGCAAATCAGAATTGCTCCTTTACAATTTTAGCTTATAGCTAATTTCTCACACCTATGAAAAGAAAAATGAAGTCATAGCCAATCAGTGATATATCTCTTGGTCTCCCCAAAATCGTGCAGATCATTTGGAATGTCAATAGAAATTGAAGTGAATTGGCCCCCTCCCCCCTAATCAATATCTGGAATAATGAGCTCAGACACAGTATATTGTCTGAGTTAGTTAGGTGAGACAGGTGCCAACCTCTACTCAGTGTGTCCATACAACTCAAGTTTAATTTATATCTCTTAAAAAATTAAAGAAACATGGCAGACACATTTTGATCTGATTGACAGGTTTGTTTTCAATTTTCTCTCAGAAAAAATCCTCAGTGTAAAGGCTTTCTCGGAGAAAATTCATTTCTGGACTTACCTGACTCCTCAAAATGCTTCCGGGCAGCTGACTTGGCAAAAAACAAAAAGGAAACAATACTGAAGAAACAAGTCAGCCAAACTCCATCTCAAAACAGTTTTAAAAAAATCTAAGCCACCAAATCACTAAGCCAAGTATTTATTTTAATTAGTGTTAGAATTCAAATCTATTCAATGCATAAAAAATAACTAGATTATAGTTTGAAAATAATAAATGACCTAATATGTTTTGGTGTACATACATTTATATACATTTCCAGAAAGTTTGAAATGTGAAAATTGTGCTCTTGAGAGGGAAGAAAGTGGCAACAATTATTATTTTAGAGACCTGCACTCACATATATGTGATTTCAAAATAAATATGCAAGTGGAAAAAGGATATGAAAAATAGATAAAATACTCTGATGCTTTTTTTTTTTTTTAACACATCAGTACTACTTTTGTATTTATCTACAAAGGAGATGCTCGGGTTATAGAGTAATTTCAGTACAGTCCAGAGGAGGAAACTAGTATTGTAATATAAAAAATTCAGTGTATCTAGTCTGCACCAGGCCTCTGTGTAAACAATCTGGATGGTTCAAACTCGTTGCTTCATGCCATGGCTTGAATTGTTTGCCAATAATTCTTTTTAGTAAACGGATGACACCTTATTTGCCAAAGTGTAGAACCATTCATTTTCTTTTCCACGATATCTTCCAAATAGAAGTTAGTGACATGCCAGTGAGGATACATCAGATTCTCTTCCAGAACAAGAGTACGAGGAAACGTTTCTCAAATAATAATGGGGGTGTGATTCTGATTCCTCCCAACCTGCAGAAAGTTTTAGACACTGAACTTAATCTGCATTATTTTCATTATCAACACAATGGTAGCTTCCAACAGAAAACATGCAGTCTAGCTGCTGAGTGCTATTTTTCTGATACAGTGTAATTAAAATGATTCATGATTTCCCATTCTTGGGTGAAAAATACATGGACCTGCTTATCTTTGAATAATAATTAAGTTATGCATTATAAGAATTCTCCTGCTTAGAAGTAGTATGAGTAAGACAGGTAAGAAATACTACTTTCCTTGGGGCTGTAGGATTCATGGCAGCTTGCTTCTTCAAAGCTAGGAACGGAGAGAGAGACAGGTGCTACACTTCTTATGTGTCACGTGCATGTAACCATCTAAATCCCAGCAGCTTTGCCACACTCTGGTTCAAGCCAGCCACAGGTCCTGCCCACACTCGAGTCTGGGGATTACGTAAAGACATTGATAATAGGAGACGGGGATTGTACGAGGAATTTTTTTTCTCTCAGCCTTGGAGACTATGATAATTCTGAAAATAATTTAACAATTTAAGCAGATAAATTCCCCAAATTCTAGGTCAACAGGAACTTGCCAGAATATGTCCTCTGCTGCTCTTGCCATCTTTAAAAAAATATCAAATGTGTAACATTCCACACAAACCTCCAGGTAGCTCAACAATTACATTTTTATTCAGTCCTACAGAAGTTTTGAGACTTTTTTTTTTTTAATTTATTTATAATAGTCACACAGAGAGAGGCAGAGACACAGCCAGAGGGAGAAGCAGGCTCCATGCACCGGGAGCCCGACGTGGGATTCGATCCCGGGTCTCCAGGATCATGCCCTGGGCCAAAGGCAGGCGCCAAACCGCTGCGCCACCCAGGGATCCCAAGTTTTGAGGTTTATAAAATGACCTGAAGATGTATGCCTCTGAGTCAGATCTTACTTACCCACGATGTTAAGTGAGACTGTTACTGGAATATGCTCTCCACTGACTGCTAAACAGATACATATATAATTTCCTGTTTATTCTTAAATTGATATGTTCCCTCCCTTTTATCCCTTATAAATATGTGCCTCTCCTATTTACCTGTGTATTTATTAATTTATTTTACTCTTTTTCCTGCTTTTAGATTCTTAACCACAAATACACTGAGGTAGCCTTTTAAATACAAAGAATTGCCAAATTTAAATAAAATTATTTAAAACATCAAACACAAGAGCATGACCAAACTAAAAAGACAGAGAAATGAAACAGAAATATGTGGCTTAAAAGGTCTTTCACCGTGCTTTAACTGGACTGAGAATTTGGGCTGACTTTGCCGGCAAAATGATATGAGGGACAATTAGTTATTTTTGTACAGAAAATCTCATAGGAAAATATGGCCTAATGTAGTAAAATTAAAGGCATCTCCAGCCGCAGTCAGCGTTTTCACTCCCCCATACACGCACTAGAGAAACTCAGGCACATTCATGCCGGATACATGAAAGAATGTTCACAAAAGCACTGTCCATAATGTTGATAAAACAAAAAACCCCACAAGTCCCGCAACAGTAGAAAGGAAAAATAAATTGTAAGTCTGTGTAATTGAATTCTCCAAAACAATAAAAATAAAGGAACTAGACCACAGACAGCAATGTGGATTAATCTTACAAGCATAATATTGTATAAAAAAGAGAAAAATGAAAACTAACTTCCCACGTGCATTTTTGCGAAGGACAGCTTGACAGTTCGTGTAGATGAAGTCGCCAATCTACTCCGTCTGCAGCCAGTTACTGAAAGTCGGGCCTCATGTAGCTTACCCCGCAGCCTGCGTCTGTAAGTCGGGAGACCCAACAGCCCACTGGCTCAACCACCGCAGAAGCTCACAAGCTACACTTGGAACGTTCTAATACACGTATGTGGGTAACAACTTATCAAAGCTCAGAAAGAAAGGTGATACTGCTTTCCCATAAAAATAGACAATAAAATGACAATTTTTGCACATATTCATTATCCTCTTTTCAAAGCATTATCCTCTTTCCAAAAACAAAATGGCATTTATCTTTGTTGATTTGAATTTGTTTTTTGTATCTTCTATGTAAGTACTTAGATTATACTAATGCCTTCATTTAAAGGGAATGATTTTTCAAATTATCTCATTGATAACTTAGGCTTTTCATTTCCCCTTAAAAAAATCATACCCTACAGAAGAAACTCCAGTATCAAGACAAGTCTGTGCATACAAGCTCACTCTATCATTGAATTCAATAATTACTTTCAAACAGCAAGCACTTCTAAAATTGAATTAATCTACACACCTCTTTGAGGTGAGGTCAGAGCACAAATAAAACTTTAAAAGTGCAAATAAGAGCAGTGTTTCACTAGTTTTTTTAATGTTATGTATTTTATCTTTAATCTCTTGGAAGTCAAATTGACACATAATATTATATTAGTTTCAGGTTACTGTATAGTGATTTCACAGTTACAAACATTACAAAATGCTCACCATGAGAAGTGTAGCTACCATCCGCCACCAACACAGTTATTATAATATTATTGACTATATTTCCTATGCTATGCTTTTTATCCCTGTGACTGACTTACTTTATAACTCAAAGTTTGTGTCTCTTAATCCTCTTCTCTATTTCACTCATCCCCTAAACCCCAACCCCTTCTGGCAACCACTAGTTTATTGCTTATATTATGAGTCTATTTCTGTTTTTGTTCATTCTTTGTTTGAAGTTTGTTTTTCCATTTTTGGGGGGAGGGGACAATCTATAATTGTGGCTTTAAAATAATCATTTTTCTGGGTAAAAACAAAATAACATTTTGGTGCTAATATTTGAACTGTGTTGAGTAAAACTATGGCCATATACATATTTCAGCTTCTGAGTTCAGTTTTCAAATCTGATATTAAAATTTTAATTTGTAAAATTCAATACAAAAATTTGTTTGGAACATATTTAAGACGAGGCCTTTTATAGTACACTTCAAAATCAGTATGATCTTTAAGATAAAGCCAATTGCAGAAGAACAATACCTAATAATTTTGACATTTGCATTTGTAATTTTTTTAGTGAAGTAATAATAGTATCACTAAATTGCTTGTAAAACAGTATTTAGTTCTCTAGGGAATGGCATTTAGGCCCTGTGTCAAAAGAGTAAAAGCATATGGTTAGGGATGACGGCAGGAAAGGAGGTAGGGGTACCTATAAGTAAAATTCCAATAATGTGGAAGGGAAAGTTGTTTGCTATTTAGCAGGAATGGAATACATCTCAACAGAAGGTACATTAAAAAGTGAAATGAGGGGTATCTGGGTGGCTCAGTGGTTGAGCATCTGCCTTCTGCTCAGGTCGCGATCCTGGGGTCCCGGGATGGAGTCCTGCATTGGGCTCCCCACAGGGAGCCTGCTTCTCCCTCTGCCTGTGTCTCTGTCTCTCTCTCTGTGTGTGTCTCTCATGAATAAATAAATAAAACCCTTAAAAAAAGTGGAATTATTTGGGATGAATGCATTGGAGGCTGCAATTCCCTCTGAGAATTAAAGCCCTGGGAATATGAAATGTTTGCTTGTCTGTTTTGGATTGCACAGTTTGAATAATAGAACCGGTGAAAAGAGAATCCTTTGTTTCATAAGATGATTTTTGGTTGGACAGTATATAGAGGAAGGAAAATTATAATAAAGCAAATTGGCAAGATAAAAAAAGGAGATGAAATTATAAATTTGAAGTGTACTGGCAAATGTAGAATGGCAAGCAAATACTAATAAACTTCTGAGAACACAAGTCTTCTCTGGCCAATTAGCCTCTGGTTGGCTAAGCTCTTTAAGGAAAAGGCAGTTGGCTTTGGTTTTGGTTATTGTGTTCGAAGAAACCAAATCCAACAAGTATTCCCTGAATTATGTAGTAAATCCTTGTCATTCACCATAATTATTAATGTAGGGGATGTATAATGTTATTATTAATGGAGCCCTACTATGTGTCTGGTATAATAATACCTCCTTTACGTCCATTTTCTTCTTTTAAATCTTTTTCATCTTTCTTCATAATATTCTAATGAAGATAAGAATTCAGGGGGATAAATGTAATGATTATGCTCCCATTAAAATTGAAGATATTGTGGTGCCTGGCTGGCTCAGTTGGTAGAGCATGCGACTCTTGCTCTTGTGAGTTCAAGTTCCATGTTGGATGTAGATAGAGCTCACTTAAAAAAAAAATGGTAAAAATGAAGATACTGACATACAGAGGCATTAAGCAGCTTGGCCAGTGCTCTTCTACTGCAGGCAAACAAATGGTCCATGAATGAAAAAGATGTATTTTCTAAATAAATACATCTTATGGAAGACAAAACACTCAAAAAAAAAATTTTCTCAGAGCCTATATTGCAGTGCTGCGAGTATAACTTTACATAGGTAAATAAAATGATATATTCTATCTAGAAGAATGTCAGAAGGACAGGAAGTGCCAGAGGGGGAGCAAGGAAGGCCTGAGAATCCTAGTAGCTGGATTTGAATAAAGATGGGAAGGAAGTCCCAGACACTCTCTTAGAGAAGGACATTCTTGAAACTGGGTCTATTTTCAAGGCATGAACATGTTTGATGATTTCATGATTTCATGTCAAGAAACAGCAAGGACAATGTAGCTCGGGATAACTGAGGAGGGCGAGATGAAGAAATGGTAGGTGGTGGCGAGTGGAAATGCATAGAGATGTGTGGAATCTTTCAATGAATTCACTGACGTGGAATGAGAAGCTATTGGGAGAATTTTGAGCAGAAGAGTGACATTGACCTCATTTATATTTTACCATGGTCATACCACTTGCTGTGTTGAAAATAGATCGGAAAAAAAAAGAAAAAAAAGAAAATAGATCGGTGAGGGGCAGGAATGACCCAGTGAGATAATTTAGGAGGCATTTGCAATAATCCACACAGCTTCATGCTGGCAGAAGAACCAGGGAGACAGCCGTGTATTTAGTGAGAAGTGGTGCAATCTGAGTATTTTTCGAGAATACTGACTGGACTTGCTGGAGTAGTAGAATAAATACAAGAACCTTTATCATTTTCGCTCAACATGTGACAAATCAAACTATCTGTACATATTGTATGACCCGAACTCTCCCACCAAAGCATCATCTAAATGATAATTGTCAAGTAAGACAAAGATCTGAAGAGAAAGATTAAAAAGTCTAGAGAAAGTTTAGAGAAAAGAAAGATTAAGAAGTGTGCAGAACGGGGGATCCCTGGGTGGCTCAGCAGTTGAGCATCTGCCTTGGGCCCAGGGCCTGATCCTGGAGTCCGGGGGTGAAGCCCCACGTCGGGCTCCCTGCAGGGAGCCTGCTTCTCCCTCTGCCTGTGTGTGTCTCTGTGTGTGTGTGTGTGTGTGTGTGTGTGTCTCATGACTAAATAAGTAAAATCTTAAAATCAAAAAGTGTGTAAAAGAGGTATTGACTCACAAATAAAAATATCTTAGGTATTTATAAAGGGAAAAAACCCTCAAGTATAACAAGATTATTGACAGGAACTAGTTGTTGATAAAAAGCTATGTTTTCCATGTAATTATCATGTTTGCAAGGCTTGTCATCGATTTTCAGACATTAGCCCTCCAAAATCAGGAAAATTGTTTTTCACCCACTGAGGGAAGGTTCTGAAAAAGCTCAAGGTGTCATTTATTTAGGGGCTAGAGCTAAGCGGAGACTGGGTGGCTGTTTGGAGGACAGCTTATTTATTTATTTATATTGGTTTATCTGAGAAAATAAAGTTCTTTTTCTTTTTCTTTTTTTCTGATGTGAGTTCTAATGCACGGCTCACCCTAAGTAGAGGCAGGACAAGGTGTCAGTTTTCTTTGATGTAACTTATATTAGTTGATATGAAATAAACCAATATTCCCGAACCTTCCCTAGAATTTGTTTCCATCCTTAGGCTGGTCAAGGCAGCTGCCCCCGCGGTACTGGGTGCTCTGTGCTTTGGCTGGGGGGCCGACATCCAGCCTCTGCATGGTCATGCTTCTGTACACTTGCACTGTGCCCCAGATGGGCATCTTTTTTTGTGTACTTGCTCAGTCCAGAGAGGAAATTTTTCTCTAATGTGTCTTTATAGAAAATTTCCCTTATCTAATGTTTTACAAAAATGCTATAATGCTGAGCTTTTGAAAGCAGCAGCTTATACTGCACTATGACTGGTCTAAATAACATATTCTTGTCTTCAAGTTCATGCCAACATGTGATGACAGGAAAAAAAAGTCCTATACCTGTGATACTCTAAAAATAATTAAGAGAAACAAAAATATTAATGACAGAATTTTTAAAAAATGACAAAGGATGTTACAGCTGTTAGCAGAGACTATTGTTTGTAACCTATAATTATTCAAGAGTATCTAGAATTGTTCAAGGAAATTCCAAAAAATCTGAGCACTCAAAAATTTAATATTTTATTTAAAGAGAAATTAACTCTTCATCTCCAGCTAATGACCTGAAGGTAATTGTTATAACATACTGGACGCAACTTTGAGTCTCAATATTTTTGGTTAATATTATTTTTCCAATAGTTAATGCAATTTCTAGTATAAAATTCAGAATTTATAATTGATGATATAGTGAAAAGTGTGTCTTCTATATTTTTTTCACTGAACTGCTTTGTTCCCATCCCTAGATGCAAAGACTATAGCCAGTTCATTTTTTATGTATCCAGAAATGTTCCGTATACAACACACATATTAATCACAATATTCTAGAGACATTTTATGCAGTTCTAAACATAGAAATGATAGAAAATTATATGCACACACACACTCTCACACATATTTGTCTTTACATAATTATTTAGGACTTTATCTATTATATATATATATATTTAAAGTTCATTTCCTCCCACATACTATAACATACTACAAACACACATTTAGTCATCCAAACCTTTCTTATTTTCATTTAGTATGTCTTGGGATACTCCTGTAAGATGGAGGCCTGGCACTGGATTTACTGGGTCAAGAATACTGTATAAATTTTCTATTTTCATAAATGTTGTCCTTTTGAGCTACTTACAGTCGGCACCCACTTACACTTTCACCTTCCGTGTGATCAACTGGCCAATTTCCCATCCATCCTCACCTATACGATTGATTAGCAGTTTTATTTTACATTTTTCAGAATGGCAGATGAAACCTAAGTGCAGTGCAAGTTTAGGTGGCATTTCTTTCATTATGAGAGGGATTAGGCATATGTTCATATCAAAATTCTGTGAATGTCCATTTTATAACCCTTGCCCATTCTCCTGTTGAGTTGTCTTTTTCTTATCCATCAACCTCTACATCCTCTTGTGGCAACAAGTCGGATGATGCAGATGGTAAATTCCTCTACTTAGAGTTCTTCTGTGAAGCTTCAATCTGAGCTTTTTCTATTTTGTACGGACACACTTAAACTTATTCTCTGATGTCACAGATTAGATTCTTTCAGAAGCATTTAGTGTGAGGTGCTGATTAAGGAGAGTCTTGGGCATCGAAATCTGAGGACGCAGCAGAAGGAAAAGTCAAGCTTGATACAGGTCCCATGACAGTTCTGCTGACAGCCCCGGAGCGCTGGGACTGCATGTCCCCGGAGACACCAGACCCAGAGGTACCTTCATTGATCAAACACCGAATGTAGTCGCCTGCCAAAGAAAACATCCTTGATGCTTTGGGACCTTTGTGCTCATAGCGTCCCCACAGCAAAGGTTAGCAAGTTCTTCCCTATAGGGGCATTGGATGGGTACACATCACAGCATCCACAACAGATGGGGACAGAGTCCTGATGAAAGCCTGAATACGACTGTCACTGTCATTAATTCACTTCAGGTGTGTATGGTACTTGGCACTGAATAACATTTGAATCACATGTATGCATTCTTTTTTGACATTTCATGGGCTTAATTCTGTTCTTTAAAGGAGTTCTTACTTCTTTTTTCTAAATATATTAGCAATATTGTTAAGAGGTTGCAAATCTTCTTAGTTTTGATGAGATTAAATTGTTCCTTTTTTTTTTTTTTTGTTCACAATGCAGCTACAAACCACATCAAGGATAGGCTTCATTCAGCAGATTTTGATCGGCAGTTGTTAGTTATCTCAAACCTGTAGAAAGGTAACATTTGAATGTGTCCAAATATTAAAGTTATTTCCCTATTTTGAATAAGAATGCATGAAATTTAAAACAAATGAAAAATAGGCCATATTAGAAACATTTGAGAGGGAAACCAATGACACAATATTAGAGACAGATATGACTGAGAAATGGATTAAATATGTGATTATATCCCCAAAATAATGAGGCTTCTTACATTACTTTAAAATTATGAGCTAATCAAAATAAAGACAAGTTTTTACTTTATGTATATGGAAATACAGATATATTTTAATTTGTCAGTAGCTTACCATTTTTTAAGTTTAACAAAATAATAAATCTTATTTAGTGTAGACTAGATGAATGTTTCAAATGAGGGGTGCCTGGATGGCTCAGTTGGTTAATTGTCTGCCTGCTTCTCTCTCTCCCTCTGCCTCTCCGCCAGCTTGTGCTCCCTCTCTTTCTGACTCTCTCTCTCAAATAAAAAAAAAAACTTATTAAAAAATGATATAATTTTAATGATTTCAGTGATGACTTTCATCAGGAAAATGGCCCAGACTGGCTAATAATGTTAGAGTCTACAAGGACCAGAATTCAGATGCCACTTGTACCTGTGTTATAGCCAAGCTAAATATAAGAACTTCCTAATCTTGTAAGGACTATTCAGGTTCTCAGTTTTTTAACAATATTGCTACTATATTTTTAAAAAACTGGATAATCCACTTTTGCATTAATGATTTGAGATCTCACTATACTTTGGAAGCATTTATTAGTATACTTATTGCAATAAAGTATATTGCAATGGGGTTTCGCAAAAAATTGCCTGTAAATTGGATAGGAGCATAAACTAAGTAAGTGAAAGGAAAGACCAGTAATTTCTAGAAGTGTGATTAGGATACAGAACTAGAACAAGAATAGTATGGAAAAAGTGAAAAAATGAGACCATTTCAAAAGTACTTCTACACACTGTCATTTTTTCCTTTTAGTTTATTTAATCAAACTCATTATTCTTGCCAATCAATATTTTATATAGTGCAAATAAATATGCAAGGGACAGCTAAAATGGAACAAGTTTGTAATATTGGTCAATTAAATTCTGAAATAGCCCTTAAAATGTATTAAATTTTGTAACACAAGGCACTTTAAGCACATTCTGATTTAATTAATACTTCCATAGTTCAGAAATTGCTTGGCAGGTCTCCTAATTCCATTATGGTTAAAACGGCAAACTCTCATAGAAATGGAATTTACCAACCAATTCTACTGTATGATTGAGTAGTTAAGAAAATTTAACTCTATGCTGTTGTTGTTTTTTTTCTGAGACATAAATCAAGGATGCAGATAGATAGATAATGAAAATGCTGTCCAAAATAAACCAGGGGAAGGTATGTTAATAACTGGTAAAACAGACTTTAAGTCAAAACGAAACAGGTCAGAGTGAGTCATGAAGCAAATGTCAAAAAATTTCAAACTACTAAAATCAAAACTAAAACTTGTGGGCTACCTGGGTGGTTCAGTGGTTGAGCATCAGCCTAGGGCTCAGGTCATGATCCCAGGGTCCTGAGATTGAGTCCTGTGTCAGGCTTTCTGTGGGGAGCCTGCTTCTCCCTCTGCCTATGTCTCTGCCTCTCTCTGTGTGTCTCTCATGAATAAATAAAATCTTTAATTTTTTTAATCAAAAAAAAGTTATGGTCTAATCATAGCACAATTTAAGTATTAATCAATAAAACAAAGATAACTAGAAAAATCCATATTAAAAAAGTAAGAAAACACTTAAAATTTTTCCATGGTTCAAAGAAGTCATAACGATTAGATAAGCTTTGAATGACCTGGTAACAGAAATACTACTTATAAAGATGTGTAGATGCAGTTAAAGCAAAGGAATTTTGTACCTTAAATGCAATCAAATATTAGAAAAGAAAAATAATTAAAATTAATCTACTAAAAACATCTCTCAAGAAGTTAAAGAAGAGCAAAATATATCCAAAACAATGAGATAATAACCAGAATTAATGAACCATGAAGGAAATAAAAGATAGCGGCGATTAACAGATGTGAAGGTTTAAAAATCCTCTGACAAGATTGATTAAGAAGAAAAATGGGACATCTGGGTAGCTCAGTGGGTTTAGTGTCCCACTCTTTATTTTGGCTCAGGCCATGATCTCAGCGTCATGGGATGGACCCCATGCTCGGTGTGCAGGCCGCTTGAGATGGAATGGCTCTCTCCTTCTCCCTCTCTGCCTCTCCCCCACATTGCATGCACGTATGCCCGTACTCTCTCTCTTTAAAAAAGAAGAAGAAGAAGAAGAAGAAGAAGAAGAAGAAGAAGAAGAAAAAGAAGGCACCAAAACATCAAGAAAAAAAAAAAGAGTATCACTATAGATGTGTAGTCAATAAAATGATTTTTATTAAAAAGGATATTATTAACCATTCTATATCAATGCCTTTGAAAATTCAGGGTAAATGGAAATTTTTCCTAGAAAATATTTCAATTATCAAAGAGACAAAAGAATGCATAGAAATGGTAAATAGTTCTACAATAATTATAGAAAATGAATCAGCAAATAAAATTCTTATGACAGAAAACTCCATGGATAGATGGTTTCTCTAGTAAATTCTGTCAGTCATGGATTAAGTCATTGAAACATTAAACAGTTTCAGACAATAGAGAATGAGGTACACTCCCCAAATTGTTTTATGATACTAGTATACTCTAGTACCATATTTAAAACAACATTTCAACTTTGCCACTATTTTATTTTTTAAAGATTTTATTTATCTATTTATAAGAGACACACACATAGAGAGAGAGAGAGAGGCAGAGACCCAGGGAGAGGCAGGCTCCACGCAGGGAGCCCGACGCGGGCCTCGATCCCGGATCCCGGGGTCAGGAGTTGAGCCGAAGGCAGATGCTCAACCGCTGAGCCCCCCAGGCGTCCCGTTATTTACATATTTTTTTACTGGAGTTGGATTTGCCAACGTTTAGCGTGACACCCAGTGCTCGCCCCGTCCAGCGCCCCCTCAGTGCTCATCACCCAGTGATGCCCTTTCCCCCACCCCGTGCTCGTTTCCCAGAGTTAGGAGGCTCTCGTGTTCTGTCACCCTCTCTGGTTTTTAACTGACCTTTCATTGACCCAAGCGACAACTTTTAGGGACAGTTTATGCTGCAACTTACACTGAGGTCAGAGACGCACCGAAGCTCCAGATGCCTGGAAAAGAAAGTGGGGCCTGTCAAATTATGGTCACTCTGAGCTGCTGCTGTCCTGAGACCTCCTGCCTCTGTATCTTTGTCCATCATGACCCCTGATGAATATTTTGTCAATATCAAGTTCTTCATCCAAAGCAAAGACAATAATAAAGAAAAGACAAATATATATGGATCTACCTCTTGGTATGTCTAAAAGCACAGCATAGGCAGCACGCGTGTGTATGTGTGTGTGTGTGTATACACGTGAGTACATACATATGCCTAAATACACATACACATGTACATATACACACATGCCACACATATACATACACACATTTACAGTACACACGATGCATATGACAGTGTGTGTGTGTATTTCATTAGATTTTAATTTGATTTTCTAGGCCGAAGTCTAAATCACCAAATATGTAATAATCTAAATGCACTAAAGATGCATTACTCTAAATGCACTAAAGGGTATTATGAGAAGCGCTATCAAATGTGTTACAGAAATGCAGCTGGATTTTATGTGTTATTTCCAAACCTACAACAAGTCATTCTTGGTAACTTCCAGGGATTATAATTTCCTTTTCTACAGCTTTTTAAAGTATTACTTTAGTGATACAGAGAAAAGGATACATAAAACTGGTGTCCAATGAAAGGGTGGCTCTGGAAATTAGAATTCCTTATAGACAAATTAATATATTCACTTAAATTCTTTCCTAACACAGTCTTCAGTGAATTGACTCTGTCCTATCTCGCAGTTTTCAACTTCTCCTTCTGTCCCTGCATCCCACCTCGCAGGCAATCCAAATGTATTTCTTGAGAGGAAAAGTCTCAAGGTAGTCTTAGTAAACATAGGTTTAATAAGTATGGATTTTTTAGAGAGTTCGGGTACAAACCTCTAAAAAGTACAGGCAAATCACATATTCATTCAAATCACGTACAATCATGATTATGCAACAATCACAAGCTCATGACATCACACAAAGCACCATTTCAGTGCTGAATTCACTGCTGAGGCTCCCGGGTACACAAGGTTTTTGTTTTTTAACCCTTTGCTGAGGTAGAATTTTTTACACACATAAAATTTACTCATTTTAAACGTTTAATTCAATGATTTTTAGTTAATCCACAAAGTTGTCCAACAGTCACCTAATTCAATTTTAGAACATCTTATTTATTTTTAAAAGATTTTATTTATTTTTTAGAGACACACAGAGAGAGGGAGCCAGAGGGAGAAGCAGGCTCCATGCAGGGAGCCCGACAGGGCTAAAGCGCTGGGCCACCGGTGCTGCCCTCTTTTCTTCTTTTTAAAGATTTTATTTATTCGGGATCCCTGGGTGGCACAGTGGTTTAGCGCCTACCTTTGGCCCAGGGCGCGATCCTGGAGACCCGGAATCAAATCCCACGTCGGGCTCCCAGTGCATGGAGCCTGCTTCTCCCTCTGCCTATGTCTCTGCCTCTCTCTCTCTCTGTGACTATCATAAATAAATAAAAGTTAACAAAAGGATTGGAAAAAAAAAAAGATTTTATTTATTCTTGAGAGATACAGAGAGAGGCAGAGACACAGGCAGAGGGAGAAGCAGGCTCCCCGTGGGGAGCCCGATGCAGGACTTGATTCCAGGACCCCAGGATCATGCCCTGAGCCTAAAACAGAGGCTCAACCGCTGAGTCACTCAGGTGTCCCTGCTTTTCATTTTCTTAATGGTGTCTTTAAAAACAAATGTTTTAAATTTTTATGAAATTCAGTTAATCATTTGTACCTTCTATGGATCGTGCTTTTAGTGTCATATATTTGAAATCTTTGATTAATTCAAAGTCATAAAAATGTTCTCATATGTTTTCTTATAAGTTTTTTTTTTTTTAGTTTTAGCTCTTGCATTTAAATCTGTCATTTACTTAAAGCTAAGATTTGTGTTTGGTGTGAGATAAGGATAAAGATCTGCATGTGTATATCTGACTGGATATACACATCCAATCAAGACATTATGTTGAAAAGTCCATGTTTTCCCTACCAAATTGCTTTAGCACCTTTGTGAAAAAAATCAATATATCACAAATGCAAGGTTTAATTTTGGATTATGAAGCTATTCTATCCATCAAATTGTCTGTCTTTATGATATGACCATACTATCTAGATTATTGTAGATTGAAAGGTAGTAAGTCCTCAAAGTGGATAATTTAACACAGAGCAAACAGATAGTAAGTCATCATAAGAACACAGATAATCTTTTTGCCATTGAAAGGAAGAATTAAAATAATGTTAAAATTCAAATAAACTCTTATTAAGTAGAACAATGAAGCAATGAGTTTTAAATTCAGACATAAACTTAGACTTTGCAATTTCATGTTTGAGTTGACACTCTGGAAATATATTTGAATAAATACGGCATTTTTTTTTAAAGCAAAGAACACAATACAGTGTACTACATAAGAGTTAAAAACAAAAACAAAAATACTCCTCCCAAGAAACCACCAAAATGAGGATAAATTATAAATGGAAATATAATATAAGAACTATATTAAATTGTATAAATAGAACTAAAAATGAAACAGTAATAGTGATTGAGCTTTTTACCATATTGTTTGGTCAGATAACAAAGATCAAATGTAAATTTGGTATGATTTGATAGTTTTATTAGCTGCATGTTGATCTTTGTAAATTTGTCCAATTTTCATTGGCACTATTTTTTCAGCAAAATTGCCTAAGGTTATAATTATTACACACAATACATATTTTGAAATAGCAATATAACATGAAAAATTCTCCTTGTATGTATGTGTGTCTATATGTGTGCGTGTGTGTGTGCGCGTGATTGTATGGCAACCAACAACAATGTGTGGGTGATGGAAACCGCAAACAATGTTTACTAATCTTATTGGTAACTGACTTACAGACCTCAGCATTTATGATACAAGAATTTGGGGACGGGAGTACAGATTTCAGGTGTTAACTCAGATTTATTGAGTCAAGAAGACAATTCAACAGCCACAGGATCGTAAAGAATCTTTCCTCAGCAGAAGTCCTTACATTTTTAATGGTTTCATTATTTTTTAAAGATTTTATTTATTTATTTGAGAGAGAGAGAGAGAGGCAGACAGAGAAGCAGGCTCCCCTCCCTGCTGAGCAGGGGGCCCGATGTGGGGGCTCAATCCCAGGACCCCGGGATCATGAGCTGAAGGCATATGCTGACCCAACTGAACCACCCAGGCACCCCAGTGGCATTATTTTTCATCTCCCATTTCTTGTACTTTGTGTCTCTCCACCTCTTACCTTTCGCTTTACTCTCGCTTACACCTCCCTTCCACCACACCTATTCTCCTACATTTCTCCTTCCCTTATCTTTCTTATTGTCACCAGACGATTATTGCTGGAGTCTGGTTGTTTTTGAAGTAAAAGATGTTACCATAGATCCAGGTCTCAGCGCCACAGAGCATCTATTGGGAAGAAATACAAGAAATAAATAACACATAAATGGTGTGTGCTATCTGTTCTGTGAAGCAAAGATAGCATTGTTAGCAGTTTTTCCTACTGTGAAAAGAAAGACTAAGGGCCAAGCCGGGACCCAGGACAAGAGATCTAGATAAAAAGACCTCTGTAGCAATGCAGTTTACTTTCCAGCATGGCAACACACAGCACATTTTGACATGCTCTGGTGCAAAAATCCAGCAATCTGATATAAAGGGTTTCCAGAAATAGGTATTGAGATATGAAAATGGTCTTTTACTGACCAGGGTGATATCTGTATTGCTCTCCTAATAATGAACTGCTACTGCAGAAAGGAAAGCAGAAACATTATTTACTGCTCATGAGATGGCCATTATTTAAACAGTCTTGTACAAACAGATGTGTTGTTATTTGACTCTGGCGGTTATGATGCCTTTTCTTTTTTATATCTTCCTTTTTTCCCTCCTGGAATCACCCTATGGCCTGACATTTTAGCACAATCCTCTGCATTGTTCTAGCATTTAAATGCAACCTGTATTCCTTTTCCATTTAGGTCATGCAGGTTAATTGGCATTATGCCCGCTGAGCTATTAATACTAGCTAGCATGCAGAGGAGTCTTTGTATGAAACTATCCTGCATTCAACTCATGATGCCTGTGGCTCTTTATGAGTTTCTAATGAAGTTACAAATGTAGGAAAAAGTACTTATCATCTTTGTTTGGTAAAAGAAAGGAATATTGTCTAACCTCCTTATGTCAATAAAAAAGCATAATAAGTCTTCCAAATGTAGGCTTCATAATGTATTGTAAACAACCGGACCTTTAAATCAATGCCTCTCTCCAAGAGAAACCATAATTACCTCCTACTAATAAATTTAACAATAACCAACAACTTTAATTTTAGGTTGTTACACCACAAAGTACGGTGAGATTCCCGAGGGCACAATTCTGTAGTTGGCTTAGTGATTTGAATGTTTGCTTTTATAAAATAATTTAAAGTTTATAAAAGATGTGGTTTTATGGATTGCTCTTTGCTGATTACTTGGGGATAAATTTGCTGCTTTCGAAAAAAGGCCATTTGTAGACATATTTTTCTATCATTTATATATTTTAATAAGTCAAATATAGTCATTAAAAAGATTTTATTATAACTATTTGAGTTTCTATAGAGGTACTCCTTAGGTGTATTTTTGAGAAAATGGGCAGTCTCCCTTCTTCTGCGCAGGTATACATGCCATATATGTGTGTACATATGTGTGTGATAGACATGGCTCTATTTATGTTTCTATTAGTACAATGAATAATACAAGAAGGAACTCATCTTTTAACAAGTATGGTGTGAGTAGGGCTCAAATATAGAGTGAAGAAGAAGACGAATAAGGAGGAACAAAACAAAAAAGTAAAGAAAGAAAAATATTATCCTAGACTAAAAACATTTTAGTATATGGTTACATTTATTCATTCATGTAAACTTAAATATGTATGTAAAAATAACATACTTTTATTTTTATTTAAATTGCTAAGATAATTCAAAAACGCAAACTAGTTAACCGTGTTTTAAAAATCTTGATGACGGGATCCCTGGGTGGTGCAGTGGTTCGGCCCCTGCCTTTGGCCCAGGGCACGATCCTGGAGACCCGGGATCGAATCCCACGTCGGGCTCCCGGTGCATGGGGCCTGCTTCTTCCTCTGCCTATGTCTTTGCCTCTCTCTCTCTCTCTCTGTGTGTGACTATCATAAATAAATTTAAAAAAATTAAAAAAAAATAAAAATCTTGGTGAGAGGAAATTTCTATGTAAATAATTAGTGAAAGCCAGTGGAATTCTTTGCAAACCTTCATGACACACATAGGATTGTACTGCCCATACATTTGACAATCAATAAAGAATACGCATTCATAGATGATAAGGGTGGAAAAGTTATTTTAATTTCTACCACTAGGGACTCTCTAAAGGAGGAATTAAAAAAAATCATTTATTTATTTATCTATCTATCTATCTATCTATCTATTGATTTATTCATGAGAGACGCAGAGAGAGAGAGAGACAGAGAGAGAGAGAGAGAGAGGCAGAGACACAGGCAGAGGGAGAAGCAGGCTCACCTCAAGAAGCCTAATGCAGGACTCGATCCCGGACCTTGGGATCACATCCTGAGCTAAAGGCAGACACTCAATGGCCGAGTCACCCAGGCGTCCCAGGAATTTTTTTAAATTCCTTTTATTTTTAGTTTGGGGAGCGTTTTTTGAAAGGCAGCCCTGGGAGGGTAAGGCTGGGTTTTGGATGGCTTGGTCTATGTAAAACAAAGACGAGTTGACCCTTGAACAATACAGGGGCTATGGGTGCTGACTCCATGCAATCAATACAAATGTATAACTTCTGACTCTCCCAAAACTTAACTGCTATTAGCCTAGTGTTGACTGGGAGCCTTATCAATAATGCAAATATTCCATTAGCACATATTTTGTGTATTATATGTATTATATACCGTATTCTTACAATTAGATACCATTTTCCTACAACAGAGTAAGCCAAAGGAAAGAAAATGTTACTAAGAGATTCATAAGGAAGAGAAAATACATTTACAGTGCTGTGCTGTATCTGTCAACAAATATCCACATATAAGTGGCCCCGCACAGTTCAAACTCAAGTTATTCAAGGGTCAGCTGCAACAGCCACACTGTTATTCATAAAACACTAATAGGGAATTTTGAATTTGCTACTAGCCAGGAGAAATGGAGTGTGAGGAGGGAAGTAGTCATATAACAGGACACATGAGGCTGAAAGGTGGCAGGAGAAAAATGCACAGAGGTGAAGAGGCCAAAGAACTTTTATAAAAAATAGCAGATGCACGCTTTTCAGATATATAAAAGTCCTTCACTGCCCAAAAATGTCACTGAAAGTTGCTGTGCATTAAAGTTTTTGAATGCAATGTCTTCGGAGAAAAATGAGAAAAAGTGCTTCGACTGTCCATCTGGGTCAGAGCTGTAAAGCAGAAAACAAATGCCCACAGAAGGAGGGGTTGAAGTAAGAATTAGTTCAGCAGAGGCCAGAATTGCTAATTCAAAGTTGCCGTGAAAATACAAACTATCAGAATCTTGCTTGTGTGTGTGTGTGTGTGTGTGTGTGTGTTTTGAAGATTTTATCTATTTATTGAGAGAGGGAGAGAGCACGCGCCAGGGGGAGAGGGAGAAGCAGATTCTCTACTGAGCCGGGAGCCCAAGGCGGGGCTGGATCCCAGGACCCTACGATCATGACCACAGCCGGAGGCAGACCCTTCACTGACTGACCCATCCAGACGCCCCAGAAGTCTGCTCGTATTTTAAGTAGGACTTCCCACTGCTGCTCAATAACGTGGGAAATCTCAATCACCTCCAAGCTTCAGTCAAATAACTTTATGTTTGCAGGTTGCTTCATACTTCTTTTGCAGTCTTCCCGCATTTTGTTTGTTGTTGTGGTTGTTAGAGCTCCCTTGTTGGCGGCCACAGCCCACAAGACTACAGAGAACATCATCACTATTGCAGCTAGGAGGTCCATATGTCCATGCTATTGGCCAAGGTTTTCAAAGGAGAGACCTTAGATCAACATCCCTCAATTTTTCCTTGGAGCCTTCTCATTCTTGAAGTGCAATCTCTCATCCGGCTGCGTTAACATTGCCCAGAGCTTGTTAGAAATGAAGAATCTCAGGCCCACCCTAGACCTACTGAATCAGAATGCGTGTTAACAACCCCACAAGGGTTTCCTATGTACATTAAAGTTTTAGAAGCACTACCCTAAAGTGCTGAGAGGCCAAATCCTCCATGTGCTCTATGCTGAAGTAAGATAAATGCTAATCTCCCCAGAGTTGTCATCTGGAATTGTGAGACCTGTTTGTGCCTTGTGCCTCTTGTAAAAACAACTTATTTTCAGTTACAATTCCTCTCCCCTTAAGCCTCAGGCACAGGTTCATTGCCCCTGCTGGGGAACTATCACCCAAGACAGGTACCATGCTATCTTCTGAAGTCCTTTCCAATTCTCCCAGGCACCTGCACAGAAACCTTTTCAATTTTTTTTCAGGTTAAAAATAATCCCTTTTGCAAATAACTCCTGATGGACTTACCAACTGCTCATCAGACAAGGCTAGAAACAGACTGAGTCAAAATCTGTCAGCACTACAGTCAATTATAAGGTGATATAGTGTAATGGTTAGGAACATAGACTTCTAAAGCTGCGCTGCCTGTGTTTGGATCCCTGCTCCTTCACCTACTTTCCCTAAGATGTTGGGGAAGCTACAAAACATGTGTATTTCAATTCCCTCATCTATAAAATCAAAATAATTATATAGCACCTATACATTGATTGAGTTAATCCACAGACAATTTTTAGAATATTTCCAAGGATACTGAGCAGTAGATAATATTAAGTATTAGAAATATGTATTAGAGAATGTTAAATGATAAGCAAGTAGATAATATTAATGTTTCTCTTGCATAGGAATATGATTTAGGCACTGGCAGTGACCATGTTTCCCCTTTCCACTATAACTCTCTGTGGGTACTTTATACTAACAGAGTAGGAGCTGGAAAACCAGGTGATCTATATTGAGCTTTTCCCACAGATCCATGAATATTAAAAACAAGCACATGGGTTGATTAAGCAATGAACTAGCCATTCATGTATCCAATCAGGATGTGAGTGGTAGGCCAGGGCCTTCTTGCACTCATATTCAACAAATAATTGTTGAGTTCCTAATATGTCGCTGCCTGGGAACGCAGCAGTGACAATAATTAGTCTCTATCTTCAAAAAGTATATAGGTTAGTAGGAAGATAATCATGCAAATTAAAAATTGTAAAAACACTAATAATAATGAGTATCATGTATAAGATAAGGTGGGAAAAGAGCTGAAGATTTTAGATTAATTTGTAAGAGCCACATAGAGTGTCACAAAACAGACATTAATCTAAGACTTGAAAGAAGACTAAGGTTTTTCTGGTACTAAATCAGGTTGAGTACTTCAGAGAAAAGGGTTACAAATGCAGAGACAGCGTTACCTCACTGTGCACGGTGCACTGTGATTTGGAGACTACAAATATTTCAACATTTCTGGAGCATTAGAGTTCAGGGATGGTGGTGGGAAAGTGGGCCGAACAACAAAGGATCTGCATGTTGTGTAGTAAACATGAACATTTACCTTTCAGTATGAGAACCAGTGAAGAATTTTGAACAAGGTCCTGGCATGATGTGATTTGCATGAGAGTCTCCCTGACAGGTGATAGCTGGAAGGACTCAGGTACTGGGATCCAGCGAGACAGCTGTGGGGTGTTCAGGCAAGAGATGATGAGTTCTTCAGATAGAAGGAAGCTAGTGGGGTAGAGGGAGCAGTTAGGGAATGTGTAAAGGGGAAAACTGCCTCAACCTTGTGATTTCCCGCGTGCTGAAAATGTGGACGCATGAGGAAAGAAGCAGTTCTGTGTTTCTAGATAGCTGATGTAGACTGGATGGTGGAATGACATAAAGGTAACTTCACTTCCCTTCTGGCCTGAAACATTCAACATAGTGGGTGGACTTTCCTCTAAAAGATCACTTCAAAAATGTGCAGAAATGACCTACATGAGAGGTGGTCACCTGCCCTTTATCGGAACACATTAGTATGACTCACACTAGTCATCACACTGAAACATACCGTTAACAGCAGGATGATAGAAGTAGAGATCATATGCATACACTGGGGTTTGGAAGACAGAGTGGGAGAGCTCTCCTCCAGGAAAAGCAGCTGGCTCTACTGGATGTTGGGGTGGGGGGCAGATAGACAAGTAACCACGCAAACAGATACACACTCTGTGTAAAGGAATAAAATGATAGCAGAAGTGATGAGTAAATTAAAATTCGTAAGAAAGAAAACAAAAGTCAAAAAGATCTAAAACTGTCCATACTCTGATTGTGGGTCCCCATGAGTGAATCGCAGGCAATGGATAAAAGTAATAGGAAATAACATATACTTGATAAACAAAAAACATTTTAATATTACATAACATTAATACAGTAAATATGTTTGTGTTATAATATATACAGTATATGCTATGGTATGATATGATATAAATAATAGTAAACAATGAGACTTCTAGAACATAGATATGTCAATAAGAGATAGAGACAGTTGGCATCAGAAGTTCGTTAATCAACAGTATTTGCGTTTATACTAGGTCATCACCAAAGAGAAACACAAAGAGATCAAGGTTAACTTCTCTCCCGTGAGTGTCAGTATTTAACCATTTTTCTTCATTCTCTTGGAATATGTGAAATTTTAAATATTCTCCTTTTAGGATTTTTAATATGCAGCTTATCTTCTTCCTGATACTTGACAAAGTATTTCAGGAAATTATTGACAATTTTAAATACATTTGGCTATACTATAGAATTATTCTCAGAAACACTTATCAAACCCTGGCTTATAAACCTTCAGAAAACTACTAACTACATAATAAGAATGGTGATAAAGAATGAACTATTGATTTTTAGATACATCGATTAGCTTTAAAAATATTATACTCACTAGGGATCTAAATTGCATAAAATCCACATGGACTACTTTAATTATTCACATAAAAATTCTATTCATTCCCTTAAAATTGATTATGGTGATCCCTGTATCTGGCATGAGATGGTTTCAGGAACTTGAAGAATTTTTCAGTTGATCCCAGCAAACATTTATGTAACACCAACCACGTGTTGGATAATAAGGCACAGAGATGAGACATGATTGCTGAGCACTGAGAATTCCCAGTTTGGGTGGCCAGTGTAGACATGCAGGTCGCAAGTATAATTCACTGTGTTCGGTGGAATCTCCTGTAAGGCACCAGCTTTATGAGGGTAACAATAAATAATAGTTACGGGCTAGCTTTTTTCTTTATCAGGCACTAGATATGACATTACCTCTAGTTATCAAAAAAACCCTATTAGACAGGTTTTCTTTTGCCTTTTACAGATAAAGAAAAAGGAAGATTAAAGAGGTAATAAATAGCTTGTTGATGTCATACGCCGGGAAAGGATGGGTGGAGTCAGGATTACACTGCAGGGCTAGCTGACTGTGCTTATGGCTTCATAAATTACCTGAAATCTCTACTCCATGGATCTATTTTTTAATCAAAATGATATAAAGACAATTTATATGTTTTATATTTATTTTCTAGGATTATGTAAATAATTTCTATGTAATTAATTCATTAAAACAGCTATATCTATACAAAATCAAAATCAACTCTAGATTGTTTATCCATAAATTGTCTACTATATTTGAGAAATCAAAGACTTTGTTTTGGTGACATTTTTTTTTTTAAACTGTGGAGCTTATTTTGTGTCTTTCTGTCTTCACTGGGATTTGATGAGCTACAATTTTTAAAAATTGTAAATCTCTTTTAAAATCTCTTGGCCCTAAGAAATTGCCTCCTCTGTAAAGTGGAGCAAAGCAGGACATAAGCCCTACAGCTATGTGTAGACAGCTCTAAGAGGAACGGAGAGGGACATTGGCCAGTGTTAATGGGGATCTGAATCATTTGGCACTAAAATGAAATTCATGAGAATATGTTCCCCAAACTATGGACTGAAAATGTATAACACATTGTCAATTTGAGATAGTAATACACATTTTTTGTTATAATAATTTATCTGAAGCAAGGCAATCATTTGTTGCCTTCATAAAGGCAGCCCTATCATAAACAGAATTGATTTTACCCCATTTTGACTTGAATTCCTTCTTAGGTGTTTAAACAGTGTAAATTCTCTCTTTCCATCTTTTTGGCTTTACTCTGTGTTATTCAACCTTGAATAAAAGTTTTCACTACCTGAATACCTCTTCACCTCTATCACAACAATAGCTAGTAATTCCCCTCTGGGCCTGTCAAAGTGAGAGTTTCCTGGCTAGTATCCATTCCTTGAGGTCAAGTAATATTGGATAAATGGGAACATTCACACACGTTTGATGGAAAGGTTTTATGACACAGCCTTTCTGGAGGGTAGTTTTACATTATATTTCCAAAATTAAAGCATACTTATCCCCTGAGCAATTTTCTTTGTGGGAAAACATCTAATGAAAAATATGGAAGAAAGCATGAATAAATATGGAGAGATATATTCATCAAATAAATATTGATATTTGCAATAATACTTGGGGAAAATAATGTTTATTAAAAATGGAATGGTTATCATTAATATAAGTGATATGATTAATAATATTAACAATGTCATATACAAACCAGCACTATAAACAAGATGCACCTTCTAGGCCTTACGATAATATCATAAGGATCTATGAGGCAAATATCTATGCAGTCTAATAAAAGTTATAGTCGTTTAATTTCGACTTGAAATATATATGTATTTTCAATAAACAAATGTTACCAGTATATTTCCAAGTGCATAAGTTAAATTTCATTCGTATATCTCCATCGAGATGCAGACCATTTCCATTACCACGGGGATCCCTGATGTTGGACCTCATCCACATCCCTTCTGCCCACGCTGTCCCTGATCCCTGGTAACTTCTAACCTGTTCTGTAATTTTGTCATCACAAAAATGGTAAGTAAATGAAAATGTAGAGGTGCCCGGGTGGCTCAGTCAGTTAAATGTCTGCCTTCAGCTCAGGTCATGATTCCAGGGTCCTGGGACCAAGTCCAGCATTGGGATCCCTGGTTTCTGGGGAACTTGCTTCTCCCTTTCCCTCTGCCTGCTGCTCCCCCAGCTTATGCTCTTGCTCTCTCTGTCAAGTAAATAAATAAAATCTTTTTAAAAATAAATAAAAATATACAGAATGTAATCTTTGGGGATTGGCTTTTTCATCAAGAATTCTCTGGAAATTCACTTATTTATTGCTTGTATCAAAAGTGTGTTCCTTTTATTGCTAAGTGGTAGTCCATGTACGAATGTTAACACGATTTAATTATTCTCTCCTTGAAATACTTCTGAGTTGTTTCTGGTTTTGAGCTATTATGGATAAAATTGCTATGAACATTTGTGTGCAGATTTTTGTGTGAAGATAAGCTCTTATTTCTCCGGGGTAATTGTCCAGGAATATAATTTTTAGGTCATATGGTAGTTCCATGTTTAGTTTTTAAAGAAATTGTTAACCTGTGTTCCAGAGTCATATTATATTGTATGTTCCCACCAGCAATATATAAGTTAACCAGGATTCCTTCCCAGCATTTGTTTTTGTCCCTATTCTCTTTGCCAACATTTTTTTTGGGGGGAGGGGTTGCGATATTTTTTATTTTAGTCATCCTGATAGGTATTGTACCTCACTGAAGGTTTAACTTGTATTTTCCTAATAGCTGAATGATGTCAAACATCTTTAAATGTGCTTGTTTGCCTTCTGTACCTCCTCCTCAGTGAAATATCTGTTGAAGTCTCTGTCCACTTTCATATTTGTTTTTTTAATGTTTCAAATTTTTATTAAATTCTAGTTAGTTAATATCTAGGGTAATACTGGTTTCAGGAATAGAAACAGTGATTTTCTATTCCTGAATAGTGATTCATCACAGATATAACACTGTGCTTATCACAAGTGCCCTCCTTGACGTCCATCATCCCTTTAGCCCATCCCCTGCCCACCTCCCCATCAGCAGCCCTCAGTTTGTTATCATTGAGTCTTTTTTATGTTTTTTTTGACAGTTGAGTTTTAAGAATTCTTTATTATATACTAGATAATAATCCTCTGTCAAATATAACATTTGCAAATATTTTCTTTCAGTATGTATGTTTTCTTCTCATCTCCTTTACATGGATCTCTTGAGAACAAAAGTTCTTAATTTTGATAATGTTTAATTTATTGATATTTCTTTTATGGATCCTATTTGTGGTGTCCAGTCTAAAACATTTTGCCTTGCATTAAGATCCCAAATATTTTGTGTTGTTTTAATCTAGAACTTTTAAAGTTTTCTGTTTTATATGTATGTCTGTGATCCATTTTGAGTCAGTTTGGTATAAGGAATGTATAAGGAAGGAGGCATAGATTGAGATTTATTATTATTATTATTATTATTATTAATTATATTTTGCGTGGGGATCTTCACTTGCCCTAACACTGCTTATTAAAAATGCTACAATTTTGTTTACTGTAACTGAATACGTCTTGAAATCAGGTGGATTAAATTTTACCTTTTGGGGATTCACTAAGCTTCCTGAATCTGTAGAATTGTCTTTTGTTAAGTTTGGAACATTTTTAGCCATTACTGCTTAGAGTACTTTTTTGCGTTTTTATTGTATTATATTTTTTCAGTTATTGAATTTCTTCTGTTCTAAAATATCCATTTGTCTTTTTATGATATCTTCTACTTCTTTACTGAGACTTTTCATTTATTTGCTAAGGTTCTACTTCTTTTTTTTAAGGTTCTACTTTTTATTTCATTCAAAAAGTTCATAATTTCTCTCTGAGCATTTTTGATGGCTGTCTTAAAATCCTTGTTGGATAATTCAAACATCTCTGTCATTTGGATATTCGCACTGAGTGCCTTTTATCATTTAGTTTGGAATCTTCCTAGTTCTTGGAAGCCTGATTGGCTTTTAATTGAAACTTGGATACTTTTGGTATTGTATTTTGAGACTCTGGATCTTATTTAAAACTTGCATTTTAGCTGGGTTTCTCTGGCATTGCCCTGGCAGGGAAATGGGGAAATTGCCTTGTTACTACTGCCTTCTAGGAATACAAGTCCAGGTCCCAAATTGACATCAGTTGATTCCAGGTAGGAGTAATAGTTCTGGCTCACCAGTAGAACACACTGGCTGAGAAGTAGAGAAGTGCCTCATTACGCCTCCTCATGTACCCTCACTACCAACCGGTGGGAAGAGGACTCATTGCCGTTATGTTGAAGTGAAACTCCTGACTTTCTCTAGGATTCCTCTAACGCCACTGTCAGTAGTGTGGCGCCTCATTACTGCCTGCTGGTGCTTGAAGCTCGGGTTCCCCATTTGGTTTCCGTTGTCACTGAAGGTCATCATTCCCACCCAGTGTGGATGAAAGTCCCACCTCTCTACACACCCTCTTCTGATATCATCCTCCCCAACCCCTCTCTCTACCAGCTGGAGGATTGGGTTGCTTCCCAACAGCCTTCTCAGGGTAGAAGTCTAGGTTCCCCACTCAGCTTCTGTTGTCATGCAGGCAGATGGGCCACAGTTTTTTCTTTGTTGTTTGGTTGAAGTAGAGCAGTTATTCAGTATCATCTAAAACTTTCTGTCTTACAAAGAAGATGCTCTTTTTCTGGTCCGTTGGCTGGGAAAAGCAGGCTTTTTGCATGTTTTTGATTTCTCCTTATTTGGCATTTCTTGTCACCAGCTTTTTCATTTCCATGTCTGATACACATGAAGTGAACGTAACCAGTAAACTCACCACTGTGTCATTCTTTAGATCCCAAGGTCTCTCACCCATCTACATTCTTCCATCTGCCTTTGAGAGTCTCCTTATGTCTATTTCATATTATAACATCCATACTTTTTAGTTATACTGGTGGTAGGAATAGGCAAAATCCAGTCCATCTTACTTGAAGCTAAAGTCCTATAAAGTTATTTTATTATATATCTCAAACAGAATTGGTGAGTTAAAATATCATCACCTTTCAACTGTTCTTTAGCTTTTATTATAGAGATTTCCCATTTCCTGACATCCATAGAAGTAGAAAAAAAATCTTTAAGATTCCCCATCACCAAATATCTGTTTACCATAATGTTTAGCTAATACAGGAAAAGTTAGAATAAATAATACTTGGGTTCTTCCTCATATTTACAAGTTTTCAATGTGATGCCCTGATCATCCAGTATCCTCCAAAAGGAAAAATAAGAGTTTAAGGGTTTTTTTTTCCTATTATTATCATATGGATTTAAATATATTTGAAGAGGTTCAACCTATTGCAGGTTTTTTGTTGTTGTTGGGTTTTTTTGCAGCTCAAAGTATCCTATCTTTATAATGGAAGTCAAGTTCAATTGATTCCTTACTTCTTTTTACCTTTTGCTTTGTCTATTACTATATTACTAAGTACTTTAAAACTTAGTAGCAATAAATAAAAAGTCTTCACCATCTTGCATAGTTTCTGTTCAATAATTCAGAAACAACTCAGCTGAGTAATTCTGGATTGAGATCTCTTATGAATGTACAGTCAAGACAATTGTCTGAACTGCAATCATCTGAAGACTTGAATGAAAACGAGGACTCACTTTTGTGTTGGCCTACTCATAGTTTGCAAGTTTGCATTTACTGTTGACAGGAGGCCTCAATTCCTTGTCACATGGATCTCTCTAGAGGGTTCTTAAGATATAGTAGGTGGCTTCCCCCAGAACAACTCATGTCAGAAAGAGCAAGGCCCAAGTACCAATGTCTTTTATGACATAGACTCAGAATACACACACAATTATTTCTACATACCCTGCTGATTACATGAGCCTGCTCTCCTCACTGTTGGGGAGCTACATAAGCACATGACAAGATATGAAAGTCATTGGCAGCCCTTTTGGAGGCAGGTTAGCATCTACATCTCTAGTAGTCTTGAAAGCACCCTTACTTTCTATTATACTGAGAACTTTCAGGCTCATTTTCTTTGTTTCTTTCCTCAGACATGGAGCCACTGATTTTTCCATGGTATCTTGACTTATTTTAATGGAAAAAAACATGCATATAGTATAAGTTGAGACCTAGGGATATTCATTATATGGGATAGTCTGTTTGATTTATTTATTTATTTTTAAAATATTTAATTTATTTATTCATGAGAAACAGAGAGAGAAAGAGAGAGAGACAGAGAGAGAGAGAGAGACAGAGAGAGGCAGAGACACAGGCAGAGGGAGAAGCAGGCTCCATGTAGGGAGCCTGACGTGGGACTCTATCCCGGGACTCCAGGATCATGCCCTGGGCCAAAGACGGCACTAAACCGCTGAGCCACCCAGGCTGCCTGGATAGTCTGTTTTATAATAATAAAAAAAAAGATTTTTACTTCTTTTAGCAAATATTAACATGAAGAGGTAAAGCAAAACAGATTTTTTTCATGAATTAAATTTTTGGAGAATTTTGGTTAGATTTTATTTCAGAATTTTGTTCCTTTATTTCTTTTATGACATTTAGACTTACAGTTTATTTATTCATTTTTTAAAGATTGTGTTTATTTATTCATGAGAGACACAGTGAGAAAAAGAGAGAGAGGCAGAAACACAGGCAGAGGGAGGAGGAGGCTCCGCGCAGGGAGCCCGACGCGGGACTCGATCCCTAGTCTCCAGGATCACACCCTGGGCCGAAGGTGGCGCTAAACCGCTGAGCCCCTCAGGCTGCCCTAGACTTACAGTTTAGATTCTCATTCCCTCAATCAAAACAAAATATGAACATAAACATTATCATATTTTAGTTTTGACAAAAATTTAGATCATTTTAACTATTAGATCATATTTAGTTATTTAGGTCATTATTTAGTTAAAATAATCTGGAATCATAAAAATGGCAGAAAGGTAACATGGGCCAGAAAAGAATATTGTGATAGCCCCTAGACCTAGAAAACAGAAGTCAGTTAAATATTTATATTTACATAGCCCCAAAATTTATGTGGTAGAGGACCTAATCTCTAATTATTGTTGCTAATATATGGCAGGGTAATTCTACATAACTCAGTTCCTATTTTATGATGCATTATTTTTGTTGAATGATGGTTTGTTCAACTTAACTTCATTTCACACCTAGATTGATGAGAATTTCATTTCAAAGTACTGATAGGTTATTGCATAACTTCTACACTATTTTTATTTTCCAGGGTGTTTCATTATCAACTTCTAAATATGGAAGCTATTTCTTCAAAAACATGTTGTCTATTAAAATGCCAGAATACAAATGTGATATTATTCACACATTAAAACTATGAGTTACTCAGTGGTAACCTAATATTTGAATGAGAGATAATGTAGACTTCTTTTTTCTTTTTCTTTCTTTGTTTTATTTACTTAATTTTTTGTATAATAACCTACCACTGCTGATCATTTCTTACCTCTTATTGCAGAAGAATAACTAAGACCAGCATGTAATCCAATATCTTCCATATTGAGTTGACTGTTAGATTTATGAGAGATCATAGCTGTTACTATGGGCTATTCCTTTTACTCAACTTTTGTAAATAATTGCTTTATTACCTTAACTAAAGACCCTCTGACTGTACATTAACCTCCATCTCCAACATACTCAGGAACATCAGACTTGGGCAGCAAGAAGACTTTTTTTATTTGAAGATTACAATGAGACATTGGAAATTGAAATTTAACAATATCTTTTTGTAATAATGTCAAAAATATGAAAAATTTAAGGATTTTTATGTCAAAAACTATAAAATATTGTGGAGACAAGGTAGACCTAAGTGAAGGGAAACATGCATGATGTTTGGGAATTGGGAGAAAAAAATACGTTCAACTATCAAATTGTTTCCAAAACAACTTGAAAATCAATGCAATCTCAATCAAAATTCCATATTTTTAAAAATTGGCCACTCAGTTATAAAATTTATATGGAAAAGCATCAGAGTGGAAAACAATTTTTAAAGGCATAAATTGGAGGATACAAATTATTGGACTTTAAGACTTAGCTATAAATGAAGACATCTGCAGAAAAACAGTAGCTGAGAAAATTCAAGGCAGTGTCATTTTGGACATCAAAGAAACAAAATACAGAATAGAGAAATACCCTCACATATAAACATTTATTGATTTTTAACAATGAAATAAAAATAATTCAAAGGGAAAAAGAGTAGTCCTTTGAATAAAGGGCGGTACAGTAATTAGACTTTCATATGTAAAAATGAAATTAACCTTTACCTTTATTTCACTCTATAAACAAAATTAGCTTGAAGAACTTCTAATATAAAATGTGAACTATAATAATTTCAGTTGAAACATAAGAAAATTTTTGTACTTTGAATTAGGCAAAGATTTCTTGGAACAAAAAGAAAATGAAACATAAAGAAAAAAAATAATAATTGAAACACCAAAATTAAAAAGTCTGTTCTTCTTTTACCAAAGACATTGTAAAAAGAATAAGCATAGAAGCCATGGATAGGCAGAAACAGAAGAGAAAACCCTTGGACCTGATAGAAGACTTGTATCTAAACTATGAAGAACACTACAATTCAACGATAAGAATAAGACCACCCAGTGAATTATGTGGCTGAAAAGGTGAACAAAAGAGCACATATGCATAGCAAATGAACTCATGAAAAGAGGCTCAGCATCAGTAGTCATGAAGGAAATGCAAATTACACTCATACTGAGCTACTTCTACCTAGCCGCTATAATGCTAAAATGTAGAAATACGCAATTCCAGATCCTGGTGAGGATGCAGAGGACCCGGAACTCTCCTAAATTGTTTTGTGAAGGCAGTATGGCCTGTTTAAAACACAAAATCTATCTTATTTAGAATCTATCTTATTTAAAAAATATATTTCATGCATTTGAGAGAGAGCATAAGCAGGAAGAGTGGCAGAGGGAGAAGCAGACTCCCCGCTGAGCAGGAAGCCTGACTTGGGGCTCCATCCCAGGACTCTGAGTTCATGACCTGAGCCAAAGGCAGATGCTTAACCAACTGAGCCCCCCAGGGGTCCCTGGCAGTTATCTTATAAAGTTAACTATATTTCACTCCACATAATACCCTCCAGTTCCATCCATGTTGATGTAAATGGATCAAAGAAAGATAATTATCATATGGTGTCACTCATATGTGGAATATAAGAAACAGCACAGAGGACTGCAGAGCAAGGGAGGGAAAACTAAATAGGAAGTCATCAGAGAGGGAGGAAACCATGAGAGAGTCTCAACCATAGGAAACAAACAGCGTTGAAGGGGAGGAGGTGGGTGCCAGAATGGGGTAATTTGGTGATGGGCTTTAAGGAGGGCTCATCACATGATGAGCACTGGGTGTTATACCCAACTGATAAATCACTGAATACTGCATCTGAAACTAAATATGTACTTTATGTTGCTTAATTGAATTTAAATAAAAAAAATAAACTATACACAGAACATAGGACCCCCGAAGATTCCACTTCTATGTATTTTCCCAGGAAAAATGAGAGCATATGTCTACATAAAGACCTATACGCAAATAGTTATGGCAGTTTGATTTATAACTGCCCCAAAGTGGCAACAGTCCAAATGACTATAAACATGAGAATGGATAAACAAATGTGGTATATCTACACCGCGGACTAGTTCTCAGTAATCAAATGGAATGAACTACTGGTGTACGTAACATTATAGATGGATCATTAAAGCATTCAGCAAGGCGAAAGAAATCAGATTGATAAAGTCATGTATTTTATGATGGAATTTATAAGGCATTATGGAAAAGACAAAACTATAGAGACAGAAACTAGATCAGTGATTTCCAGGGGCTTGGGATGGGTGGAGGGGATGGATTAGACCATTCTGGGATATTTTGAGGTGAAATAGACTCTGATTATTCTATAGTTTCAACACTGTATTCATTTGGTAAAATGCATTGAATTATATGCTTTTAGAAAGGTGATTTTTATCAAATATGAATTATATTCCAAAAAATGTTACTAACACGCATTAAATTAAAATAATCATAGTTCTTTGAAAATTGGGAAAGGTTTTTCCAAACACTGAATTTGATATAGGCTTTCTTGTTGTTTATTTATGATTATCAGCCAATCACCAGTGGTATTTCACACAGCAGAGGAATTCGAAAAGTAAATAATATATTTTCTATCCCTTAGAAAAGCACAATATAACAGATGTCGTTGTAACTAAAGACACTTGATTATTATCAAAGCTTAAAATAATGCCGTGAACAATCAGTGGTGTAATAAATGCTTTGAGGTAGTGCTATATATATATTTTGATATTTAGATTTCTAAATCAGTATTTGCATTTTATTATTAGGATTCTTAAAATTAATTGAATAACGCTTCTAATTTTAGACTCCCTTTTCATCTCTGCAATACAAGAGGTAGAGAGCTTTCTAACATGTCTTATTCTAAAATTTAGATAAAGAACAAAATGCTTATTTAAGAAATGGATAAGCATTTGTTCTGAAACCAAATTTAATTTAAAGTTATTTTTCTGTTTGCATTAATTCGTAAGATGCAGGCTTACTATACATTAAAATTCAGGTTATATTGAGTAAATAAATCAGAATGACCGGCTTTTATTGTAAGGGGAAAGTGAAATGGGACTCTTCTTTGAAAGATCAGTATTAACTCCAGTTTATATTACAATTTAAATCAAAATCAAAATATTTCTTTCTGTAAATACATCTAGAAAGTGTTGAGGTGATGTTAAAGCAAAGAAAATATCCCAATGTGTAACCAAAAGGCTTTTCAAGTCTTTTTTTTTTTTAATCTGAAATACATTTTATCAAATTAAACACTTAAGGGAGGTGCCTCGGTGGCTCAGCAGGTTAAGTGTCTGCCCTGGCTCAGTTCATGATCCAGAGTCCTGGGATTGAGTCCCATGTGGGACTCCCTGCTCAGCCGGGAGTCGGCTTCTCCCTCTCCCTCTGCTCTCCTTCCTTTCTCTCACTCTCCCTCACTCTCTCTCAAATAAATAAACAAACAAACAAACAAATAAATAAATAAATAAATCTTTCAAAAAAATTGACACTTAAGGGACATTAGGAGTTAAAAATATTTCTAACCTGTCAAACATTAAAGGAGGATATCTTTTAATTTAGGAACAGCCAGATACATATTTAAGATCACATTTTCATGTCATTACTAGTTTATTGTAATGCAGCTAATTTCTGTGCATTGACTGTATACCCTGCCACTTTGCTGAATTCCTCTATGAGTTCTAGCAATTTCAGGGTGGAGGTTTTTTGTTTTTTTTTTTTTTTGGTTTCCAAATAGAGTATTATGTCATCTGTGAAGAGACAGAGTTTAACTTCTTCTTTGCCAATTTGAATAAATTTTATTTCTTTTTGTTGCCTGACTGCTGAGGCTAGGACTTCCAGTACTATGTTGAATAGCAGTGGTGAGAGTGGACATCCCTGTTCCTGATCTTAGGGGAAGTGCTTCCCCTAAGCTCCCAGTGCTTCCCCTTGAGAATGATCTTTGCTGTGGGCTTTTCGTAGATGGCTTTTAAGATGCTGAGGAATGTTCCCTCTATCCCTACACTCTGAAGAGTTTTGATGAGGAATGGAGGCTGTATTTTGTCAAATGCTTTCTCTGCATCTGTTGAGAGGATCCTATGGCTCTTGTTTTTTCTCTTGCTGATCTGATCAATCACATTGATTGCTTTACGAGTGTTGAACCAGCCCTGTGTCCCGGGGATAAATCCCACTTGGTCATGGTGAACAATCTTCTTTATGTACTATTGGATCCTATTGGCTAGTATCTTGTTGAGAATTTTTGCATCCATGTTCATCAGGGATATTGGTCTATAATTCTCCTTTCTGGTGGGGTCCTTGTCTGATTTTGGAATTAAGGTGATGCTGGCCTCATAGAATAAGTTTGGAAGTACTCCATCTCTTTCTATCTTCCCGAACAGCTCTAGTAGAATAGATATTGTTTCTTCTCTAAACGTTTTTTTTCTTTTTTTCTTTTATTTTTTCTTTTTCTTCTCTAAACGTTTGATAGAAGTCCCCGGGGAAGCCATCTGGCCCTGGACTTCTGTGTCTTGGGAGGTTTTTGTTGACTGCTTCAATTTCCTCCCAGGTTATTGGCCTGTTCAGGTTTTCTATTTCTTCCTGTTCCAGTTTTGGTCGTTTGTGGTTTTCCAGAAATGCGTCCATTTCTTCTAGATTGTCTAATTTATTGGCGTAGAGCTGCTCATAATATGTTTTTAAAATCGTTTGTGTTTCCTTGGTGTAGGTGGTGATCTCTCCTTTCTCATTCATGATTCTATTAATTTGTGTCTTTTCTCTCTTCTTTTTAATAAGGCTGGCTAATGGTTTATCTATGCTTTCAAAGAACCAACTCCCGGTTTGTTGATCTGTTCCACAGTTCTTCAGGTCTCTGTTTCATGGAGTTCTGCTCGAATCCTTATTAACTCTCTTGTTCTGCTGGGTGTAGGATCTATTTGCTGTTTTTTCTCCAGCTCCTTGAGGTGCAAGATTAGCTTTTGTATTTGAGTTCTTTCCAGTTCTTGGATGGATGCTATATTGCGATGTATTTCCCCTCAGGACTGCTTTTGCTGTATCCCTAAGATTTTGAATGGTTGTATCTTCATTCTCACTAGTTTCCATGAACCTTTTAAATTCTTCTCTAATTTCCTGGTTGACCCTTTCATCTTTAAGCAGGATGGTCCTTAACCTCCACGTGTTTGAAGTCCTTCCAAACTTCTTTTTGTGATTTAGTTCTAAGTTCAAAGCATTATGGTGCGAAAATATGCAGGGGACAATCCCAATCTTTCGGTACCGGTTAAGACCTGATTTTTGACTCAGTATGTGGTCTATTCTGGAGAAAGTTCCATGTGCACTTGAGAAGAATGTCTATTCAGTTGCGTTATACAAAGTTCTGTAAATATCTGTGAAATCCATCAGGTCCAGTGTATCATGTAAAACTCTTGTTTCTTTGGAGATGTTGTGCTGAGAAGATCTGTCGATCATAGAAAGCGCTACGCTCAAGTCACCAAGTATAAGTGTATTATTAGCTCAGTATGTCTTAATTTTGGTTATTAATTGATTGATATACTTGGCAGCTCCCACATTAGGGCATAAATATTGATGATTGTTAGGTCCTCTTGTTGGATAGATCCTTTAGTTTACCTGATATGAGGATGGCTACCCCTGATTTCTTTTGAGGACCATTTGAATGGCAAATGGTTCTCCACCCTTTCATTTTCAGGCTGGAGGTGTCCTTCTGTCTAAAACGAGTCTCTTGTAGACAGCAAATAGATGGGTCCTGCTTTTTTATCCAGTCTGAAACCCCGCGCCTTCTAATGGGGTCATTAAGACCGTTCACATTCAGAGTCACTATTGAAAGATAGAAGTTAGTGTCATCATGATACCTATTCACTCCCTGTTTTTTGGATTGTTCCCTTGGGCCTCCTCTTTCCTTTACAGGGTCCCCCTTAGTATTTCTTGCAGAGCTGGCTTGGTGCTCTCATATTCTTTCAGTTCCTGCCTATCTTGGAAGCTCTTGATCTCTCCTATTCTGAATGAGAGCCTTGCTGGATCGAGTATTGTTGGCTGCATGTTCTTCTCACTTAGGGCCCTGACTATATCCCGCCAGCCCTTTCTGGCCTGCCAGGTCTCTGTGGAGAGGTCTGCTGTTCATCTAATAGTTCTCCACATAAAAGTTAGGGATCGCTGGTCTCTTGCTGCTTTAAGGATCTTCTCTTTACCTTTGGAATTTGCAAGTTTCACTATTAAATGTCGAGGTGTTGAGGGGTTTTTATTGATTTTAGGGGGGATCCTTCCATCTCCTGGATCTGAATGCCCGTTTCCCTTCCCACGTTAGGAAGGTTCTCAGCTACGATTTGTTGAAATACAGTTTCTGGACCTCTGTCCCTTTCGGCGCCCTCGGGAAGCCCAATTAAATATAGATTTTTCCTTGTGAGGCCGTCTTTTATTTCCTATCCTCATGATCTTTTAAAAGTTCTTCTCTTTTTTCCTCAGTCTCCCTCTTTGCCATCAACTTGTCTTCTGTCACTCACCCATTCTTGTACCTCGTTAACCCTCGTCGTTAGGACCTCTACTTTGGATTGCATCTCATTTAATTGTTTCTGTAATTTCTGCCTGATTAGATCTAAATTCTGCAGTCATGAAGTCTCTTGAGCCCCTTACCCTTTCTTCTAGAGCCACCAGTAGCTTTATAATTGTGCTTCTGAATTGGCTTTCTGACATTGAATTGTAATCCAAATTCTGTAAGTCTGTGGGAGAGAGGGCTGTTTCTGCTTTTCACTTTTGAGGTGAGGTTTTACTTCTGGTCATTATGCTCAGTGCAGAGTGGCCAGAAACAAGTTGTATTTGGAAAAGGAGAAAAAAGAGAGAAGAGAAAAAGGAAAAAAAAAAACAAACAAACAAAGAAGAAGACAAAAAAGAGAGAAAAAAGCAGGGAGGGGCAGCAAACAGCAAACAAGCAGCAAGGGGGCGTCTGCGCTGATTCTGTGCACTGTACATCCCTCCCCGTCCCCTGGGGCGTTCCTGTGCTGCTTGGTCAGTCTCTGGCTTTTCCCGCCACCGTCCAGCGGGTCTCCTGGGGGCGGGGCCTGCTGTGCTGGTTGTCAGGTGTGTGCACCTGGGGGAGCTGCTCCGCCACGCCGGGTGCCGGCTCAGTGGGGGCCGCTGATCCGAGAGGCCCTGCTCGCCGCAGGTACAAGGTGGCCCCAGGAGGCACAGCCACAGCCGCAGTGGCCAGCGCCGCGCCCGGGCCGCAGGGGCCTGGATGCTCCGGGGTGGGGGGCGCTCACCTGCTCAGCCCGGCCGGGCCGCAGGGTCCTCGCTGTCCTGGGCCCTCCGGCCGCCTCGGAGGCGTTTTTATGTCGTTACCGTCCCCGTCATCCTTCCTTGCTAGCGGCCTTCCAGCTGCTCTCTTCAACTCTCAGGCCGAATTCGGAGGTTTTCAGGATGATGGGACAGTTATCCAGGTAAGGTGGGCGCACAGGTGACCTGGGGACCCTCCTCTCCCGCCCCCTCGCCCCCTCCCGCATTGGTCGTGATCATCCACAGGGATATATTTATTGCCATCTGATCCCTCAGGTCATCAGCTTGGTGGCGTCCCCCCAGGGCCCCCCCTGAGGGCTCCTCTCATTCCGCATCCTTCGCAGCTCCCGGCGGGAAGGTTCAGGCGCCCCCCGTGGCACAACCGAAGTACAAGACCTAAGGGGTCAGGCTCAGTTAGCGATTCCAGACAAGACAGTGTAAGTGTGTACACTGAGCCTGAGTGTGCAAGTGCTGAATGTCTGGGACCTCGGACATCAGAGCAACAACGACCTAAAAGTCCCCTCGTGCCGCAAGGAGCGTGTGCGGGTGTCTCCGGCCAAACCACTATTCTGGCCAGGGGGACCGATCCGTGACCCGTGAGGTCGCAGCCGGGGCAGAGCGGCCACTAGGCCCCCGACCAGGAAGACGTCAGGGAATGTCTGCCTTCAGGAGCGCTGCCCAGGGAGGTCCGGGCAGGCAGCAGACCCTAGCTCAGGAGCCAGCACAGGTGTCCACGGAACCTGGCCCAGGTGTGGCCTTCATGTACACGAGTATCTTTCCCCCTCATGCACACCAAGAGGGAAAAGGACGTCAGAGGTCGCTGACGACGACCCAGGAGGATTCCAGGCTCGGCCCCGGCTGAAGTTGGAACCCCGAGAGCGAGACGGAGGCTGGACAGCCCTGCCTGCCCTGATGTCATCCACTAATGACCTTCCCCCGGCCCCATGCCGTCCATGTGCAGCATCGGGTCTCTTGACGTGTGTCCCCACTTTGGTGTTGATGCAATTGCAGAGGTTGACCTAGACGACTCCACGCTCCGAATACTGGGAATGTCAAACCCCAAACCCAAGCCCAAATAATCCACATCAGAAGAAGTGGCAAGAAAAAGTCCTCCTTCCTTTAAAGTGTACAAAGGGAGCCCCTGGCCTGGGCAGGAGGTGGTCCTGGCGCGCGGCCCCTTCAGGCCCCCCAGTGGTGGTGTTGCTGTTCCTGTGGAAGTCCCTGCACCCTCTAAATCTCAGCAGCTCTGAGGGGTGTCTCTGCTGTCTGCCCAAGTTCCTGACACTGTCCCCCGAGGAAGGGGGGCCTGGGGATGCCCTTCAGTAGCTGGGGAGGAGGCTGGATCCTCTACTTTTTCCCACGTACAGGAGCTGGTGACTCTAAGATTTCTCGTTTAAAAAGAGCATAAGAGGGTCGCCTGGGTGGCTCAGTGTCTGGGCGTCTGCCTTTGTCTCAGGTCCTGACCCTGGAGCCCTGGGTTTGAGGCCCATGACAGGCCCCCCACAGGGAGCCCGCCTCTCTCTGTGTGTCTCTCGGGAATAAAGAAAGAATATCTGGGGGGAAAAGATGGAAAATGACTATGAGACTCTAATTCGTTTAGGTCACTATAGGAAGTACAAGACGCAAACTACTCCTGGACTGTAAAGCGGCTTTAATGTCACAACATTGAAGTCTTCCATTTACTGGTCAAGACAATGACATGTCGTCCTCCCGATGGGTGAGGAGGCGGGAGGGACTGGTGTCGCGCAGACGGGCCTGTCCCCGTGAGGCCCCCGCACCTCGGCTCAGGCCTGAGGGTGACTGCGGGCGGCTCCTCCTGTCTGGGGGCAGGCTCGGGGCTCCAGCTGGCAGGACAGGGTGTAGCTGAGGACAGAGGGACACGTGTGAGTTGGGCAGGGGCTTCAGTTCCGGGGTCTCCCCTGGGATTTCCAAGGAGCTGGAGGCTGGAGCCCCGGCAGCAGGGCTGGAGGCCGCCCCGGGAGCCAGAGGAGAAGGATCCCTGAGGGCCCCGAGGAGGCTCCCCCGCCCTCAGCCTGGGGCCTCACCTCTCGTCCTCGCTGAGCCACGTCCCAGCCCGGAACCAGGCCCGGAACGGCTGCTCGGGCTCTATGTGGTACCGCCCCGCGGCCACCTGGAGCAGCCGGATCTCGGTGAGGACTCGGTACTCCTGGGCCCAGAGGGAGGACGGGGCATGAGGGCCTGGGGGCGGCGAGGCCGTGGGGCTGCGCCCGGGACAGGGCCCGGGGCTGGTGTCTGCCGCGTGGCGGCCCCGTCCTGCACACCCCTCCCGGCCCAGGCCAGGTGTCCCCGGTGGCCGTGCCTCCGGCCTGCCACCTGCGGGCTTGCCCTTCCCGACAACGTGACAATGCGGGGTGGACGCCAGGCGGGGGCCTGCGGGGACCTCTCTGCCGCCCCAGCCCCCCCTCCCCACGGGAGCCCGAGGGCCTCACCTTGTTCTTCTTCCGGTGGTTGACCTCGTCGCCCTGGAAAGCAGAGGAGCACCGGCCGTCAGGGGGCCGCGGGGTGCTCCTGGCTGCCGCCACCCCCTCACGCCGCCCTAGGGCCTGGCACACAGGGGCCTGGACCCCCCGGGGGACAGGCCTGCGATCCGGGCCAGGCCGCGGCAGGCAGGGCAAGGAGACCCGGACGTCACTCTGCCCCCACAGGCAACCTCAAGGGACTGGCTGAGGCCACCCCAGCCTGACCTCGGCTGCTGGCATTCGGGCCGCAGCCTCGATCTCGGCCCGTGACCTAGGTGCAGCCTCCCCCCACTCCTCCCACACGTGGGCCCGGGACCCTCGCTCCCAGGGCAGCGGGGAGCCTGTCACGAGGGCAGACTTGCCAAGGACGGAGAGTTCGGGCTCGGCTCAGGGGCCCTGGGCTCCCCCACATCAGGACTCCGGCCCCGTCCCAGCCCCGGGCCCACGCACCTCCAGGTACTCCTCCATGGCAGTATCCAACATGAACAGGTCGGTGAGGAAGGTGCCCAGGAAGGGGACGACACCCTGTGTCGGGGTGGGGGGTGGAATGAGGCCCTGCTCTCGTGTCCACGGGGACCCTCCCCGGGACAGCTCAGCCCCCTGGCCCGCCCGCCCCAGCTCCCACGGAGAGCAGACCAGGACCCTCGGGGCCTCCCCTGGGACCCCCCCTCACCCTCCGAGAACCCCAGAGTCGTCCTAAGCATGTCAAGGGCGAGCTGCAGAGCATCGGGGTGTAGGTGGCCCGGGCCCTGCCCCCCACAGACACGTTGTCTCCAGCTTTCCAGACCCTCCTCCGGGTCCCTCCCAAAGAGGGTTGTAGAAGCTGCGGCCACGGCAGGCAGAGCCGGGGTCAGAGGGCCCCACCTGTCTTCATGTGGGGGCTTCCAGCGTTCAGGGCAGAGCCCTCTCCTTGGGCTCGGGGCCACGTATCCGGGACGCTCACCTGCTGCTGCTGCCACCTCTTCCATACTCTCTGCACGTTTGTCCCCAGGGCTCCAAGCTTAGCTGGCCGGTCCTGCAGGGCCAAGCACAGGTTCATCAAGACCGTGACCACCTCGGGCCGCTTCTCCCAACACCCTTGACGTCAGACCCGGACATCCGACCCAAGGCAGAGGGTTGCCTGCTACGTCATCCTCGAGCCTGCCATGAGTGCTTCTAGAACAACCTCAGCTCCAGCGTTCACTCCGTGTGTGACCTTGAGCTTGCAGCCTGGCCTCCCTGAGCCCGGTTCCTCACTGGGAGAGGGGAGAATTCCAGCTCCCTCCCTTGGTCCCCCGAGGACCCGGGGTCCTATTCCTACCATCACTGTGGCCCTCATCCCATGCAAACCCCTCGCTGGGCGGAGGCCTGTCCTCTGGGCTCTCCAGTTCGGGAGAGGCCCCCATCGGGACCGGCTGGCGACAGGGAGCGCGTGTGTCCAGCCCAGGGATCCTGGTCGAGCAGCAGCGGCTTTTCCACCCGTTGTGGATTTTCACCCCGGGCTGCGTCCACGGTCATGCCGAGGCTCCACTCGCTGGAGGATGCTCCGGGCCAGTCCCAAACTCAGTCACGAGGACACCGTTGCTCCCTCGCCGCCTCGCTTCTATCCCGACACCTCCCATACTACCTTGAGAAGCAGGTTCCTGCTCTGGGGATTGTCCTGGGAGCTCAGTTTTTTAAACGTTCGGATCTTCTTCCTGAGTAGAGACAAAGGCGGCAGGACGGATGTTGGCACACCAGGGTAGGGGTGAGGGCGAGTCCCTGTGATCTGAGACCTCGAAGGAGTCCAACTGCGGGGTCGGGGTTTTCTGTGGGCTCCTCTGAGCACTCAGGTCGTTGCAGGACACGGGAGGGAGCTGTCGTGTGGGTCTCCCGGTGCCTCCGATCCCCTATTAATTGAACAGCTCTGCTTTGGTCAGCTTCGGGTTCAGTTGGGAAGAGACTCTAGTTGCCGTCATGTTCACATCCAAAATCTTTTAACTCAGCCCAGCCCAGGCTCCCCCAGCGGCACATTTGGAGGCAGGGCGGCCTCCTCCCCAGGAAGGCGGAGGAAATCTCCTGCCCGCCTGCCCCCCACGTCCTGTTGTCACGGTTTGCTGCCTCCTAGGGAGTCCAGGGTGACTGACGGGGGCGGAACAGACAGGCATATGGCACATCCCTCATCCCTCTTGGTCTTTCTGGGGAGAGGACCCCTCACCTGGAAACTCTGGCCCATGTGTTCTTCAGGCGGTGAACGGAGACACTCTGCAGGGCCGAGAGGATGGCGTGCAGGGAGGAGTAGTTCCGTAAGGCTCGGCAGGCCTGGGGAGGAGGAGCAGGGGCTGTCAGGGGGCCGGAGGAGCCCTGCTGGCTGGAGAGCTGCACTCTGCTTCGGGGTCAGGCTCCTCCCTGGGTGAGACGGATGTCCAGGGGCCTGCCGAAGGGCACGGGGAAGACCCCGCGAGGAGCCCTGCCGGGGAGAGGGGGCTTTTGCCTTCCCTCCAAGGCAAGAGTCATGCGGGACCTGAGCACCCCAACACTGGGCCACGCCAGGAAGGGCAGCAGGCCCCGGGAAGAAGAACTCAGACCAGAGACTTCAAGCTTGAGGACTGGTCACGGGCAGAGCAGCTCCCAGGCTCCGGAGAGCAGGTCCGCCGGGCCTCCCGTAGGCCTACCTTGGCCACCCTGATCCAGTGCTCCAGCACCACCGCCCGGTCCCGGGCCGTCATGCCTGCGTTGCCAAGGCAGGTGGTGATGACACAGTTGGCCACATTGTTGAACTGGCTGACGGTGGCACTGACTGTGCATGTCCGGTGCTCATAGCCAGGCTCATTTCTCTTGGACCAGATGGAGCCCAGGCACTGTTGGGGCTGCACCTTCTTGAACAGATCCTAGAGCAGAGGGGGACGCTCGCTCACACAGCCATTGCGCATGCAAGGTTCGTGTCCTCCGTAGGGCTGCCCTGTCAGAGCCGGGGCCCAGCAAGCGCAGAAAGTGGCCCGAACCCAGTTAGAGTCCCTGGACTGCCCGGCATTCCTCTTCCCCGAGGGAGCCCAGCACAGGACGCATGGGGCGGAGATGCTGCCGGGAGGGCGGCAGGAGGGCATCTGGACCCTGATCATCCCCAGTAACTTCAAGGTACAGGTGGCAGTTCAAGGGGGCTCCTCGGTGGGCACCTCCCCCCCCCACTGTTCATGCCTCTGGCCCTCCTCCCCGCTCAGCGGCACATCCTCACGGAGGGGGCACAGGCACAGGCTTGTCTGTTCAGCACACATTAGATGCCGAATACGTGGGGGGGGGCTCGGCCTCCAAGGCAGGTGCGTGGTGAGCCGTGGGCGCGGGGCACACAGTGAGCTGCCCTCCCCCACCCAAGGACCAGGGCCTGCCCCTTCGCCCGTCGGTCCTGGCTCATGAAATGGACACAGGAGCTGTGCGTCAGTCCTTCCCAGGGTCTAGCTCCGCAGTCTGCAGCTGGACCGTGAGAGCCAGGCTTTGAGGAACTGGACAGGGTGATGGGGTTGGTAAGGGAGGGAGCTGACGTCTGGACCCCGACCACCGAAGCCCACCTCAGGGAAGGGCAGGCTGGGCAGGTGAGGGCAGAAAGCAAGCCCCCCCGGCCCCCCCGGCCCCCCCGGCCTGGGCGCCCCCGCTCACCGCGTCCATGGAGGTCAACTGCTCTGCCACCAGCCGGGGAGGGAAGGCCGTGAGCCCGGGCTGCCCGTCCTGCCGCGGGTGCTCGGGGGTTGCGCACCAGGGGCAGGTGGCCTCTGGGGCTGCAGGTGGCTCTGTCTCTGTGCTTGGGGAAGGAGCGGCGATCCCCAGGCAGGCTGGCGGGGGCACGCACTGCAGCCCACGACCCGGCACACGTGAGGAAGGCACGAGCTCTTGTCCCAGGTCGGGAACGGCTGACCGAGGAGCCGCTGGAAGGAGCCGTGGAGCTGGCCCTGGGACAGGACAAGACAAAGGTTTGTCCACGGGCCTGACTTGCCCCATGCCCTCCCGAACACAGGGCAGAGTCCATGGCCGATAGAGGAACACCCAGCCCCGAAGCCCACCCCGGGTAGTCTGCCCGGCGTGCGCCCCCCTCACCCTCCGACTCTGCGTCTGCCTGGGTGAGCTGCAGAAGTTGCCGGGGCATCACGATAATCGGGACATGGCAACTCAGCTCATACAGATTTGCCTGCACCCAGGCCCCCTGCACTTCGAAGCAGGCCCAGTGCAGGGACGGCCAGGTGTCCTGCGGGTTCTGGGCAGGCCAGGTCCCCGAGATGGGAGAGAGGGTGCTGGGGAGAGTCATATGCGGAGCAGCGTCAGAGTGTGGGTCCCCGAGAAGGTCCCCAGCATGACCTCCAACCCCCCCCCCTGTCGCTGTCCTTGCGGCGGACGACCTGGTCGTCCAGAAAACCGTATGAGTCTGGTTTTTCTACTTATCCTCTTTTCTCAAAGGCCAAGGGCCTCGTCTACTCCTTCCCCCGTGCACACCGGCCTCAGGGCTTAGGTCTGTGGCAGATCGGTGAGTCTCTGCTCACCAAAGCTTCTGTTCTTGGCCCCAGTGGTGGAGGTCAGAAGAGGTGGTAGGGAGTGGAGGGAGGCCACGGGGAGCAAGGTGGGACAGTTGAAGGGATGGATGTTTGAGGCACCGAATCGGCCCAGACTGTGCTCCGCTCCCCAGAGGGCTTGGGACCCCATCTACAGCTCCCTTGACTCATTTGCCTCTTCATAGGAAGCCCCCACAGTGAAGGCCTCCCAATGGAAATCAAGAGACCTATGAGATCCCTGGCTCTGGGAGTCACTCCCCAGCCACAAACCCTTAGTCTCCCAATGTGCTCTGTGGAGGAATTAAGGTTCTCCTTCTGGATCCAGAGATCAATCAGAGTTTTACTTGATCTTTCCCCAAAATTTTTTAGAGATATTTATTAATGAGAGAGAGAGAGAGAGAGAGAGAGAATCAGCATGGCGAGCAGGCTCCCCACTGAGCAGGGAGCCCAATGTAGGGCTCAAACACAGGACCCTGGGATCACGGCCTGACCTGATGGCAGAGGCCTACCTGACCGAGCCACCCAGTGCCCTTACTGGATCTTATGGTCCATGATAATGGTCCAGATATGGGTGGATCCATTCCTCCCTGGAGGCGGCCATGGAGACGTCACATCTAACCAAGTACGGACATGTGTGCCTACGACATGCAGAGTGAGTGACTGTCTGACACTCTGATCAGTCTTGGGACCGAGACACTGTATCTTGTTTATTCCTTCAAATGGCTCAGTGACTAGAAATGTGTCTGCAGTACTCGGTGCTTAATACCTATGATGGGATGAAGGAATCCCAACCAGCACTTTCCGTCTACTGAGTGGACCTGGAGCTGCTCGGCCTTCCCCCAGTGACCTCTGCTCTGGCCACATAAAGGACAAGTATCAGGACGGTGAGATGGAATCCCAGAAGTCCTTTGCAAACAGGGAAACTGCCTGCTTAGCCCGTGCTTCTGTAAACCCAGAAGTGCCACAGGCCCATGAGGGTTGATGAGGAGAGCCTCTTCGCTGGGGAGACACACCTGCTCCACAGGAAGATGCCCAGCAGCCCTTTCTACAGGGCCAGGCACCAGAGAAGTCTGTTCCATGTTTTCTGCCAGGATTGCCCGCAGTAGCCCGATGAGGTTCATCCTCTTACCCCAGCACTTTTCCAGAGGACCAGAGGAAGCTCAGAGAGGTGCACTGACATCCCCAAAACATACTGGTAGTAGAGGCGAGCCCCCCGCCCCCGAGCTGTGCCTGGGGTGGCCACTCACCTGGGGAATTGCTGGCCCAGGACTTGTTGGGCTGCCGTGAACAATTGGTAGAGACAGGAAAAGACCGGGTTGATGATGAGGCTTCTGTCCTGGGAGGATGGCACCAAGGACTGTAGAAAATCATCCACTCTCCCTTCTCTGAGCGTCAGCATGGTCCTGGCCTCACCCAGGGATAGGCTTGATTCCTTTTCACACCAGAGACACAAGGAGGGGCCCTGCAGTCAGCTTCCAAACCGTGAACCACTGGGAAGATCAGGGTCTGGCGCTCTGCCCAGGGCCTCCCATCCCCTCGGGGAGTTGTACAGGACAAGGGCCTTGGGTGCCCACACAGAAAAAGGCTCGAGGCTTCAAAGTGCCATTGGCTTTAGGGAAGACATGGAAAACCCTCGGTAGCTTCGACACATTGTGTTAGCTGAGCAACAACTGCATTCCTCTCAACTAATAGCTTTTATGAAGACCAGGATGCCACGGGGTCTTCAGTTCCATCCCGTCTGCCGCTAGAACACAGAGGCCTAGACCCTCAAATGCTGCTCGAGATCACATACACTGGGGCTGAGAAGAGACCAGAGCGTGGGCTGCGTGGGGTTTCCCTTCAGCGCATGTGGCTTGGGCTGTCCCTGGCCTAGGGAGGAAGGCTCAGGGGAAAACTCCCTTCTGCAGGGCCCAACGGCGTCACTTGTTTCTAGTTTGCGTTCTGGGCTTGCCCTGATCATCTCTGGGTCTTGAGTTTGACCATGAATGTGGACCTGCTCTCACCGCAGGCCTTCAGTGGATGTAGCTGGTGGCCTGATGCCCCTGTGCTTGTCAGGGGGGACGGAGGAGTTGAACTCTTGGAGCAACTCATCCCAGATTTCCTGGGTGGACCGTTACAAAAAGAGCCAGCTACTGGTGCCAGGAAGCATCAGAGGCCTTCCCCCTAATCTGGGGTTCCAGGTGATGGCAGCTCTAGCAACCAAAACAGTCTGTGGGGACACATTAGGTGCTCCTCGCAGCACTGCAGAGATGGCAGGAGAAAGGCGTCAGGTCAAGCGCCAAGGGCCTTGAGAGTCTGAATCCCTGCGGCAGACGGCCCTATTGCTGGAGGACTGCGAACACCTATAGGGAGACAGCTCATGAGCTGTTGGGCCTACAATGACCTGACGTGTTCTGAGGACGACATGTTATAGGGAAACATATAGGGAGAATCTACAGAGAAACTGTATACACATTCTGGGTGAAAACACGTAGGATGGCTTCATGCCACCCTTCCTTTTGTGTTAAATCACCCCCTTTAGTGTGATGATTTGGAAGGGCTCGGAGGTCTGCAGGGACAGTGGAGCTGGCTTCTACGCAGCATATCTGGGACGAGTAGGTGAAATAATAAAAACAGAAGTAAAACGCAAAGATACTCTGGCTTTGGGAAAAACAAAACAAAACAACCCCCCCAGCAACTCCTCAGAATCATGAACTCTATTCTGCACCGTTCCCCCTTCCAACACAGGTGAGGAGCGTCTTCATACGCAGCTGGAGGCTAGGCGTGGATTCAGGTCTCTTTGCGGTGGGGCCTGTGGGACACTCATGTGGACACACTGGGGGAGGGCCCCAGGTTTCTCTCCATGTTCGCGTGGGGCCACATTGCTGTGGTGAGCCCCTCCCCTTTCTCACCTCAGAACCGCACCGATCCCTGTTTGTCGGGTGCACCCGGTCATTGTCTAGGCAGCTGGAATAGTTGAAGCCGCAGACCATCTCCTCCAAGACCTCCTGGGTGCAGCTCTGCAAACACAGTGCCCCGTACATACAGGGCCAAGAGACATTAGGGTCCTCCCTCGACATCACCCCAAGGGGACACCCCCATTAGAAGTCGCGTTCTCCTGTTCAGGCCAGAGGGCAGCTGTGGAGACATCTGGCAAGGAGGAAGCCACATGAAAGAGGCTCCTGGGCGCATGACTACCATCTTGCAAGTTGAGCTTGGTCCCCGGCACTCCCCTTCTCATCTTGCCTGCTACGACCTGGGGCCTGAACACCAAAGGTGTGTCAGGCTTCCAACACCTGGCAGCTGGTCTGTGCCCAGGAAGGGCACGTTCCTCTCCTCTGTCCCCTCTGCACACGCACACACACACACACACACACAGTGAGGTGTGAGAGGTGCGAGCCCGCTCAGCTGAGATCACAGTGGCCTGCTCTCCAGTGGCCTCCCCAGGCTGCCTGTGGTACCTGTTGAGGTCTCCCGCCACAGAAGCAGAAGCTTCGGAGAAGAGGGCCGAGCTGGCGTCGACAGCAACATGAACGTCTCTCGCTCTGGACTCTCCTGAGCCCAGAGCGCCTCAAAGTAGGACAACAGCAAGAGGACATCTTGTTCTCTCCACCGTCTCCAGTAAAGTGAGCGGTTGCAGAATGCAGGTGCCCGGTTACCAGAGTTCTAAGTCAGTTGCAGGCCTGTCACCAAGGAAGTGACATCACTTTTTCAAGCTCCTGGGACCTGGGCCCCTTCCTTCAGTCAGCCCTATCCAGAGCCCCTTCTTGGCAGATGACCCCATGCCACCCCCTTAGCTGTACATCATGAGCCAAAAAATGCCATAGACACAAGTCTCTGAACATGCAAGTGAGGTCTGCCTGTGAGGACACGGGGCTGAATTCAGGCCTGTCTTTCTGAGTTTTCCCAGGGCTGCGTCCTACCTAACCCACTGGGTCTCTCAAACAGTCCGCAGTGTCCCAACCTGCACTGTGGGGGTCGGCCTAGAATCTACTTCCTCGGCACATCACCAGGGGTCTATGGGTGATATTTATGACGCGTGTGGGCTGGTATCCTGTGTATCTGAGGCACAGCCATACGGATGGAAGATTGACCAGAAGGGGTGGGATGAGCCATGGAGCACCACTTGAAAGTGGCCTAGGCTCCAGCGATGGAGTGTCACAATAGCACGTTCCCTCGGGCCTCATTTCAATGGGGGCAGCACGATGGGGTGGAAATGCTCCAAGCGGCAGACGTGGTCATCTTCTGGAGTCAAAATGTCCAATGATTTCCTGTTATATTTAGAATGAGACCTGGTTGCCTCGTTTTGGCCTCTGAGGGCCGCAGCCTTTACAATGGCCCCCAGGATCCTGACCTGAGGCCTATGGATCCCTGTGTCACCCCGAGGTGCTTAGTGCCTGGCTTCTGACCACGGGCAATTGATGGATTGAGCAATGGGTGTTGTTTTATACGTTGGCAAATTGAACACCGATAAAAAATAAATTAAAAAAAATAAAACAAACAAAAGATAGAGTTTTAAAACTATATTCTCTAACAGTATTTTAGGGTCAAGGGCTTTATTTCATAATTGATATGAGAGAACGAAAGGCCATTATTGTTAGCATTCTGCTAGAATTATCAGGTGTCAAGTGTTTGTTTTCTCCAAGATTTTTCTTTTCCTTTTTTAATCTGCTCCTCTAGAAGTTGGAAGAGTGACCAAAGTAACCAAGGACACTTTTATGTGTTTTTGCAAAGCAAGTAATGACATCGTGTGAGGCGAGGACTTCCATTAGTATGTTGAATAGTGGTGGTGAGAGTGGACATCCCTGTCTCGTTCCTGATCTTAGGGGAATTGTTTCCCCTCAGCTCCCAGTGCTTCCCTATTGAGAATGATCTTTGCCGAGGGCTTTTCATAGATGGCTTTTAAGATGCTGAGGAATGTCCCTATATCCCTACACTCTGAAGAGTTTTGATCAGGAATGGACCCTGTATTTTGTCAAATGCTTTCTCTGCCTCTAATGAGAGGATCATATGGTTCTTGTCATTTCTTTTATTAATGTGGTGTATCACATTGATTGATTTGAAGATGTTGAACCACCTTGCAGCCCAGGAATAAATCCCACTTGGTCGTGGTAAATAATCCTTTAATGTCCTGTTGGATCCTATTGCAATATTTTGGTGAGAATATTTGCATCCATGTTCATCAGGGAGATTGATCTGTAATTCTCCCTTTGGTGGGGTGTTTGTCTTTGGTATCAAGGTAATGCTGGCCTCATAGAAAGAGTCTGGAAGTATTCCTTCCATTTCTATTTTTTGAAACAGCGTCAGAAGAATAGCTATTAATTCTTTAAATGTTTGGTAGAAGTCCCCTGGGAAGCCATCCTGGCCCAGAGTCTTGTTTATTGGGAAATGTTTGATAACTGATTCAATTTCCTTGCTGGTTATGGATCTGTTCAGGTTTTCTATTTCTTCCTGATTCGGTTTTGGTAGTTTATACATCTCTAGGAATGCACCCATTTCTTCCACACTGCCTAATTTGTTGGCATATAGTTGTTCATTATATGTTCTTATAATTGTTTGTATTTCTTCACTGCTAGTTGTGATCTCTCCTATTTCATTTCAGAAGAAAAAAGAAATTAAGGAGTCAGTCCCATTTACAGCTGCACCGAAAACCATAAGATACCTGGGAATAAACCTCACCAAAGAGGTAAAGGATCCGTACTCTAAAAACTACAGAGCACTTCTGAAGGAAATTGAGGAAGACACAAAGAAGTGGAAAAACATTCCATGTTCATGGATTAGAAGAATAAATATTGTGAAAATTCACCCAATTTCCTCTTGAACACCACCTCCTAATTTTAAGAAGGATTTTGTGATTAAACTAAGTATAGAAAGGCAACTATCCTCTCTTAGCTTCTTAGACCAAGTACATAATTTAGAATACTTGCTTCAGGTGACAAGAAACACAACTCAAACTAGAAAAATACAAAATGTATAATATAATCAGACATGGTCTTAGTTCTGACTGTGTCCTACTAAATAACTACTGATAATTTTCACTTGGCATTTTTCACAATTTATATGAGTAAAAAGAGAAGTATACCTCATTTTCGCACCTCTCCCTGCTCTTCCCTTCCCTCTCCCCCTCATTGCCTTTAGTATGCCCCTCCCCTCATCAATCCTACGGCCAGGAGTATGTGTTGCTCTAATCTGTCATGCTGTGGTCCGATGTCCACTTATAGCAAATGGAGTAGAATCTTCTCTAGAAGCACAGAGACTACTGGTGCTTCCTCAAGGATATCAGTGGGAGGTTACTAGGGGAAATGCCAAATAAATATCAGATAGTGAAACAGCAGACGACTAATGTTTCTGATACTTACCAAGTGACAGGAATTATTATAAGTGCTTAATAAGTATTAATTTACTTGATATTTGGAAAAACTCCTATGGGATGCATCTTTAAAATGCTGAGGAAATGGAGAATTTAAGAAAGTGATAACTTGCCTGAAGTTACATGGATAGTAACAAAACTCATATTCCAACCCAGGCAGTCTGGTTTCAGAGAAAACAAAACTTTTTTTGGAAGTTACGGAGAAAAGTTATATGAAAAGAAGAAAATATTTATTTCTAATATAAATCAAAATGGGAATAAGTAGTGAGGGAATTAGGGAAGATTGTGGAGGCCTAGGGAGTGTCCAAATCAGATATAAATTCAGAAAAACACAGGAAAAAGGACATATCCAGAAATCAAGCACACTGTGGCTTGACTTTTCCAAGTCAATCACAGGCTACTCTTCTGGAATAATCTCCAGTTCCTTAATTTTTTTTAAGAGTTTATTTATTTATTCATGAGAGACACACAGAGAGAGACAGAGACACGGGCAGAGGGAGAAGTAGGATCCCCACAGGGACTCCTATGTAGGACTCAATCCCAGGACCCTGGGATCATGAGCGGAAGGCAGATGGTTGAGACCACTAACCCACCCAGGTGCTCCATCTCTGGCTCCTTTCATCAAGAAATTATTAAAACTTCCCTGAGATGCAGACTGTATTTCTTGTAGGAAAAAGTTTGGAGAATAGAAAGGCAAGATTTATATAATTAAAGGGTAGAAACATCATTGTCATTCTGGACCATTCTATAATTCTATAACTTGTGATAAAGCAGCTGGAAGCCAACAAATTAATACCAGAATTAATTCTCCCTAGGAGATAACTTGACGTACCCATTGTGGAACCAACCAAAAAAAGTCTAATTAAAAAGATTAAATTTGTTCATGTAAGAAATATATACATCAACTAATAATGTGTCTGATTCATTTCAAAGCTCATCATAATCTCATACTATTTTCTAAATCCCTAATTATCTACCACTTCATCCCAGAATGTGAAATCTGCTCCATTCAGATCAGGCTCCTCATTCATCCTTCAACAGACCCTAGTAATTTCCACGTTGCTGACTTGTTTCTTTTTCTTGTACTATACTCTCTTGCTCTTTCCAAATTGCAGGATTTTTGAGGCCCCCACTTGAGATTATGAATTCTTTTACATTTACATTGTCTTCCCTTGTGCTTATTCCTCTTGTCCTATTATATTTACATTTCATGCCATGACATCTACAACTATAACATTTATAGGTAAAGGAACATTAATCATGAAATGCAGCATGTCTTACAAAGTAGGATACTTTGGAAATTAATAATAGCAATAAAATACAGAATAAAATATAAGTGAATCCATGTATGCTTAAGATTTTTCAGTTAATATATAATTTTGTGTCAAAGTTTTCATGAAAGTAGAACATTATACATGCTTTTAAAATCTTTCTTTCCTCATTTCTGTTGCCCTTTTATTATGTATTCAGTAAGTATCTTTGTAGATCCAAATATTATAAAAACCAGATTAGTTAACTCATATAGTATTCCACTTTATAGATTTTCAACAAATATACATAAGTGAATATATATGTGCATACATGTGTATGCGTATATATGTATAGGTGTGTGTTTGTGTGTATTTTAACAAAGAGAATACATAAACATATATACATATATGTATACAAATGAGAGCAAGGAAGAGTTGAGCATATGGTCTAGGAAGCTGAGAAGTACAAAGCTGAAGATGAAAAGTAGTGAGACAAGGTGTTTTCCAAGAATTTGCTTGAATACTATGCATTGAACATGAAAGCAACTGTTGAGGGCAAGATCAAGGATGAGGACAAAAAGATTCTTGACAAATGTAATGAAAGCATCAAGTGGCTTGATAAGAATCAGACTTCAGAGAAAGAAAGGTCTGAACATCAACAGCAAGAGCTGGGAAGTCTGCAATTACAGCCTTACCAAGCCCCAGGGTGTGAGAGGCTTGCCAGCAGGAATGCTGGGGAGTTCCCTGGTGGTGGAGGTCCTCCCCTGCTGGGGCCTCCTCTGGGTCCACCATTAAAAATGTTGATTAAGTCCATCTTAGCATAGACTAGCATTGTTTTACACCCAAAAACAAACAAACAAACAAATAAATAAATAAAAATTGAAGCACTCAAATTTGTAGCAAAGTCCATGGCAGTTTCAAAGTTGATGCTATTAGCAAATATCTGGCCGTTCTTGATACTTGAATATGGAATGTGTGCACAGGGAAAAGAAATAACACTGCACTTTATGAGCACTGTATTGTAAGGGAAAGTGCAATGTCTTAAAACTGTATTTAAAAATGGCATAAACAAATAGGCAACATATAAAATCTATGCACACACATACATATCTCTATATATGTATGTATACATGCGCATACTTCCAAATTTCACTTTTATTCACTCTTCCAAACAATACTTCACCAAACTGCAAAGAACTACAAAGAACTTCTTTGCAAGTGCCTCCCGTGCACATGCTGTGTTTCCAGAAGAAAAATGACCACCAAAATGGAATTGGTTATAGGTATTGCAAACACTTTTCTCAGACATGGATTTCCTTTTAATTTACAGGGATAAGGTTGCTGTGTTGTTTTCTCTTTCTGCATCGATGTCATAAAGATGCTTTCACATATTTTCTTATAAATGTTGCAGTATTTTGCTTTTACATATAGGTATTTAATTCATCTGGAATTTATTTTTGAGTGTGTATGAGGTAGGCATCTAGTTTATCATTCTCCATATGGAGAGCCAGTTGTCCTAGCATAATTTGTAGGAAGAGTGCATCTTTTCTTTGCTGATGTATAACACTGCTGCCAAAAACACCTTCCAGTATATTCAGAGGTCTGTTTATGCTACATTTTCATGATTTTTTTTAGTCTTTTACTAGTCTATTTACATACCATAATATGTTTGGCTAATATTACTTTGAAACCCCCTAGTTTGGACATCTAATGGACAAGTTCCTGTAACTTGTTACTTTTCAAAATATCATGGCTACTCCTGTTTTCCCTTATATGCCTTTTAGATATCTTAATAAGTTTCATGAAAAATCACGTTGATATTCCTTTTGGAAATATGCTAAAATTTAGTCAATTTGGGGAGAATTATTATCTTTAAAATGGTTTTTTTTACATTCAACGTGGTATTATTTATTTTTTAAGATTTTATTTATTTATTCATGAGAGACACACAGAGAAAGAGACACAGAGAGAGAGATAGAGAGAGAGAGAGAGGCAGAGACACAGGCAGAGACAGAAGCAGGCTCCATGCAGGGAGCCCAATGTGAGACTCGATCCCGGGACCCTAGCATCACGCCCTGGGCGGAAGGCGGCGCTAAACCACTGGGCCACCGGGGCTGCTCCCAATGTGGTATTTCTCATTCTTTATTGCATCTTCTTTCATGCTCTTTAATAATGTTTTCTTAATTTATCTTTTATGATTTTGGATAACATTTCATATCCTTACTTCTAGATTTGTTATAACAATTTGGATATTTAGAATAGAATTTTATTTTTAAAACTTATTTTTTTTATTTTAGAAGAGAATTTTAAAAGTTATATTATCTAACTAGTTCCTGGTATGTGAAATAATGCCAATTTTTGCATTTGATTTTAGAGCTGACTATATTGTTGAAACATCTCATAAATTTTCAAGGTTTTTCGTTAGTTGTTTTTGGAACTTGTGTGCTTAAAAATGTATTATTTATGAATAATCAGGGTTTTTTTCAGTCATTAAGTCTCATTTCTTTCGCTAATTAATTGAGTTGACAAAAATATCATTTGATTCAATATTAAAGATATATAATTCTTTGGATTAATTAAAGAACTGATTTTTTTCAAATTCATTTTCATAATGTAGTTTATAGTACTTTCCTATAATTACTGTCTTCTCTTACGTCTTTTTTTCTATGTCTTTCTTATTTCTACATTGCTTTTTAACTTTTTATTGAAGAATGACATATACACTAATCAAAATGTATGACTTGATAAATTTTTACATATCGATATACCCAATTTTCCAACCAGTTGAATCAATTTGAACTCCTGTCAGCACTGTATGAGAATTCTAGATGTCTCCGTCCTTGGTATATACTTGATATCACTAATCATTTTAATTATAGCCACTGTGATGGGGTATAATTGTTTCCTGGTTCTACTTGTCATTTCCCTGATGACTAATAATGTCACACATATTTTCATATGCATGCTGGATATTTATGGATATATTTTATATAAGTATGTTTACTGCATGGCTGTGACTTTCCTTTTCACTTTCTTATTATTGTCATTTGATGAACAGAAGTTATTTTTTACTTTTATGATAAATATTTTCTGCATCTTATTTTAAAAATCTATTACTATCCCAAGGTTATAAATTTATTGCTCTAGATTTTTCTCTAGCAGCCACTTGTTTTATCTTTAACGTTTAGGCCTCAAATCCATTTCAAAATAATTTTTATACATGGTTTGGGGCAATAGACAAAGTTTTGGGGTTTTTATATGAATATTTATTTTAGTACTATTTTTTTGAGTACTATTTATTGGAAACCTTTTTCTCTTCACTGAATTGTAGTGGGTTTTTTGGTTGTAAATCAAGTCACTGTAGGGGTCCCTGGGTGGCTTAGTTGGTTAAGTGTCTGCCTTCAGCTCACATCATCATGATCCCAGGGTCCTGGAATGGAGCCTGGCATCAGCATTGGGATCCCTGCTCAGTGGGGAGTCTGCTTCTCCCTCTGCCCGTTCCCTCTGCTCCTGCTCTCTTGGTCTCTCTCTCTGAAATAAATAAATAAAATCTTTAAAAAAATAAATAAATAACATTACTGTATACATGTAAGTCTATTTACAGACACATTTTTGTTCCGATGTTTTACTTTCCTAAATACACCCCAATTACCATATTTTAAATATAATAATAATATGGAATAAATCCAGATGGCAATGGCATAAGTCTTTAGTCTTGTTATTCTTATCTTTCTAAAATAATTTAGGTTTCTTGTTTTCTTTTCTGTGATGTTTTCTCTTTCCTGAGTGTTTTCAAAGAGCCCCATTTTCCTATATTTATCATTTCTTTTTTTTTGTTTGTTTGTTTTGGTCCTTTTCTATTGTAATTATTCTTGCAATTATCATTATTCCTCTTCTTCCTGCTTTATATATTATACTTGTTTTCTGTTGCTCCCGTAAAAAAATCATCACAAACCAAGTGGCTTAAACCCACTCAATGCTTTTATAGTTGTATAGTCAGAAGCCCAGATGAGCTTTACTGATTCTTCCGCTCTTGGTCTCACAAGGCCAAAATCCAGGTGCTGCCTTCTTATCTGAGGGAGAATCTGTTTCTAAACTAATTTATGGCATTGATAAAATTCAGTCTCTTGTGGTCATAGGGTCAGCCCTTCATTTCTATACCTTCATTTCTTTGCACTGTGACAGCTAGGAGCCTCTCTCAGCTCTTTAATGTCACCAGTATTGCTGGCGTGGCCCCTCCATCCCCAAACCAGCAGCAGTGAGCCATGTTTTCCTTGTGCTTCAGATCTCTCTGACCTATCATATCTCTTCTTCCTCCAGAAAGTTCTCCACTTTTAGGGACTCAGATGCAAAAGAGCACTTGTTGCACAATTTCACAAATGGAACATTAGAAAACCCAAATCTACAGCTCTATTGATCAGATAAGTGGTTTCTTGATCACAGGTAGAAGTTAGGATTGGTTGAACAGGGTCTTGGGGGAACATTTTGGGATGATAGAAATATTCTATATATTGATTATGTTAGTGGTTAAAGGTGTATATATTTGATAAAACTTCTGAGTTATTCACTCAAAATAGTTCAATTTGTATAATGCAACATATACCTCAGTAAGTTGATTTCACAAAAAATATGGTTCACTGTTGTTCAGATGAGCAATATTAAGTTCAATCATTTGTTTTGGAATATGTTGTCATAATGTACTAGGAAGAAAAGACAGCTATTATGTTCTAACTTTGTTTCACCCAGGGATGTTAGAAACCTTTTGGAAGAAATGGTATCAACAGAACAGATTTATTTATTTATTTTCAGATTATAAAACTGGGAAATGTTCAGAAAAGATTTAGTGTCCTTGAAAGCCTCAGACTGAGTCCCAGCAGAGAAAAGACACAAGAAAATCATTCCAGAAATTTGAAGTTCTGAGAGTTACAAATGTCTATATTAGATTATGCATTTGCTATGCCTTTCTATCTGAAATTAATTATTTGGACTGTGCATTTGGAATATCTCTTCCTCAGTTTTAATGACTTCTATGCCAAGAAATGCATAACATGTTTAAACAGGAATAATCTCTGAGAGGGTCAATTTCAAATCTGTTTTGTAAGTCCTACAACACATTTTCTATTTTGTGCTAAGGACAATATTAATGATTATCATGACCAATAGAACCCTGCCCAAATTAAAATGTCATGTTTTAAGAAATAATTGCCTTAAAGGAGTTCCCTTGACTTGATGCTTATAATGTTAGACAGCCTCTAAACAGCTTTTTAAAATTTTCTAATTTTAAAAATTATGATATGTATAATATACAGTTTAATGTTTTAACAATTTTTAAGTGTATAATTTAGTGATATTAAGTACATTCACATTGTTTGTAACCATGACCACTATCCAGTTTTGGAAATTATTTTTATCTTCCCAACAGATGCTTCATACCCATTAAACAGTAACTCACCATTCTCCCCAGCCCCTGGCTTCCACCATTCTCTTTGACTCATCGGTGTGGATTTAGCTTATTAAGGAGAATCATACAATATTTTTCCTTTTTGACTGCCTTATTTCACTTAGTATAAAGTCTTAAAGTCACATTCATGTTGTAGCATGTGTCAGAATTTCTTTCCCTTTCTAAGCTGAATAATATTTCATTGTATGTATGTATGTATATATGTATGTATCACATTTTGTTTGTCCATTCGTCTATCAATAGACTTGGGCCGCTTCAACATTTTGGCTACTGTGAAAAAGGGCTCTGTGAAGATTAGTATACAAATATCAGCTCAATCCCTGCTTTCAATTATTTTAGGTATATACGCAGAAGTAGAATTACTGTGTTACTTGGAAATGATATATTTAATTTTTGAAGAATGAGCGTACCATTTTTCACAGTAGCTGCATCATTTGTCATTCCCACCAGTAAAGCAAAAGGGTACAAGGGTTCTAATTTTTGTACATTCTCATCAATACTTAATATTTTCTGTGTTTTAAAAAATATTTTATTTATTTATTCATGAGAGACACAGAGACAGAGACAGAGAGAGAGGCAGAGGGAAAAGCAGGCTCCCTGCAGGGATGCGGGAGTCGATCCCAGGTCTCCAGGATCATGCCCTGGGCCAAAGGCAGGTGCTAAACCACTAAGCCACCTGGGGATCCCCAATATTTTCTGTTTTTATGGGGGGTGTTATTTGCTTTTTTATACCAGTCATCAACATGGGCTTATATCATTGTGGCTTTGGTTTGCATCTCTCTAATGAGTAGTGATATTGAACATTTTTTCATTACTTGTTAATTTGTATATTTTCTTTGAGGAAATATTCATGCAAGCCCTTTGCCTGTTTTTAAATCAGGTTGTTGTTAAGTGGAAGAAGTTAACGTATTCTGGATATTAATCATTCATCACAAATATGATATGCAAATATTTTCTTGCAGTCTAGTCTCTTCCTTCAGTTGCCTTTCCACTCTGTTGCTAGTGTCCTTTAACACACAAACATTTTTTATTCTGATGAAGTCCTATTTATCTTTTTTTTTTTTTCTGTTGCCTGTGCTTTGGTGTCCTATCTGAGAAATTCTGAATAGTTTTTTTTTTAATTGAACTGAAAAACCTATATATATATTTTATAAAGCATTGTGGAAAACATTTGAATTTCACTTGCACAAATGTAAAACTTAGCAATTAGGTCTGAGTCCTTTTTTTCAACAGTCAGGAATAAGTAAAAATATGTTGTCTGCTCTTAAATCTATCCTAAACTGAGATGTAGGCATTAAAATCAATTGTTAATGCCTGGTTAAAAGGTGATTATCAAGATAGTATAGAATGTGGGGTGTGTGTGTGTATGATGTTTAAGTTATTATCAAAATGTAAAGACAAAATTTTTAAAAAAATCTTAATAAAGAGGGACACATGGGTGGCTCAGTGGTTGAGCATCTACCTTTGGGCTTGGATTGTAATCTGGGGGTCCTGAGATCGAGTCCCACATCAGATTCCCCATACCGAGCCTGCTTTTCCCTCTGCCTATCTCTTTGCCTCTCTTATGAATGAATAAATAAAATCTTTTAAAAAATCTTAATAAAGAATTGACAACCCCAGGAATATATTTGTTCATGTTCATGTTTAAATATCTTATTCTAATTGCTTAATTATATGCAAAAGAATTCCTTAAGGCAAAATTTGTTGACATACCTGAACACCAGTGGAGTTGTCAAAAGCATATTTAACAAAGGCTTTGAATATACGCACTGTAGTCTCTCTAGATGAGACTCTCCTGTGTTCAGAGAATGAAAGTAGTGTTGTAAACACATTCCTTACTCTTTAAATATGCTCTGGAGCAGTAATGGAGGCTTGTCACATTCACCATTGTGCTAATCAGTCAACAAATGGATAGTGGCATAACACATTTCTCCTAAATGACTTTTTGTTTTTTCTCATGATAATATCTGTAACTTCCTTAAAAATTGTTAAATGTGGGATCCCTGGGTGGCCCACTAGTTAAGCATCTGCCTTCGGCCCAGGGCGTGACCCTGGGGTCCTGGATAGAGTCCCACATCAGACTCCCCTGAGGGAGCCTGCTTCTCCCTCTGCCTGTGTCTCTGCCTCTCTCTCTGTGTCTCTCATGAATAAATAAATAAAATCTTCTTAAAAATTGTTAAACGTTACTAAATCAAGATATGGAAACAACCTAAATTTCCATTAGTAGATGAATTGATAAAGAAGAGGTAGTATACCTATACACATGTATATAATGGAATGTTGCTTAGCCATAAAAAATGAAATGAAACCTTGCCATTTCCAACAACATAGATGTGCCTAGAGCTATAATGCCAAGTGAAATAAATCAGTAGGAGAAAGACAAATGTCATGCGATTTCACTTATCTGTGGAATTTAAGAAATAAAGCTAATGACTAAGCAAAGAAAGAGATATACAAACAACAACATAAAACCATACTCTTAAATACAGGGAACAAACTGATGGTAGGAGATGGGTGAAATAGATAAAGGGGATTAAGAGTACACTTATCCTGATGAGAACTGAGAATCCTAAAAAACTGTTGAATCATTATTTTTAAAAATGTTATTAAATCAGAATTGAAAATAATTAAGCATCTTAGGATTTTATTATATGATATGCTATGTATATATATATATAATATTTAAAGAAATTCATGCAACCACCTCATTATGTTTAAAAAAATACAAACTTACTGTGTTAAATTTAAAAGTTAATATAGAACTTAATGATGGATTCTGTGGAAATGGAATTATAGTCTCAACTTTTAGCCCCTTCAAAAGCAATGTCCTAATATAGGTATATTATTTCAGCATGATTGAAATGATTTATTTTGGTGTAAGCATAACTCACATTTATGCTATGTATGTACTAATAAAGTTATTAATATACTAAATCTGATTATTTAAAATACTGTATATATAGTCTATAAATGACCAGTGAATAGTCACTGTCATTTTCTAAGTGTATATTTTTCTCTCAATTGGTTATTCAATTTATCTCATTATCATCTATTTGTCAAATTAGACTTACTTATAATTAATGTCATCTTCCATCAAACCTACACTTAAGTAGAACGATGTATAAAAAACAGAAGTTCTTTTTTAATACATGGAAAATACTTCAAGTAAAAATTCGAAGCCGTACGCCAAACATCATTCCTGCCTGTTAGTACGTTGCCTATGGTATGAACTGAAGCAGAGTGGCTCACGTGCTCTCCGTGCTTACTGGCCAGACACTAGTAGTGGAGTGATCGCTCTACAATCACTATGTCAAGGCTGACTTGCAGGTTAACGACAAAGGTTTCACTTAGCTCTTATTATGTAAGAGGCATCATGCTAAATAGTTTACCTTCATCATCACATTTGAGAAAACGTGGCTTAGAATGAATGCACATTAGAGCCATGTTTAAATTCAGGAGCTAAATAACCTGATTCTGTTAGTCTGTCATAAAAAAAATGTAATAAATATCAACCAATTAGTATAGAAAAGTTTATGGTTAAAAGCATGTCTTTGAAACCACCCTCCCCAACTCCAGTGTTCCTATCCTGGACAATATTCCAACAGTCTTTCTGTTATATTTTTTTCTCTTTTCTCGTGATATTTTTTCCATAATTATAAAACAGTGTTTTGCTTTAATTTCTTATTTCATTAACGGGGGAAATACCTATTGATAACATCTTAAAAAAAAAAAAGCAATTTCGTTCATTTTATCCCTCCCTTTCTGTGCTCTTCTTTTTCTTTTTCTTTTTTTTTTTTTAAGATTTTATTTATTTATTCATGAGAGACACATGAGAGAGAGAGACAGAAAGAGAGGCAAGTTGGAGAAGCAGGCTCCCTGCAGGGAACTCAATGTGAGACTGGATCCCGGAACCCCGGGATCACGCCCTGGGCAGAAGGCAGATGCTCAACCACCGAGCCACCCAGGTGTCCCTGTGCTCTTATTTTCTCAATGTTTGATAGTTATATTATTAATTTATGGGTACTGATTGCTTACATAACTTTAAATGCTATATTGCATTATTATTTTGCATCATCTACATTTTACAGTATTTATTTACTCCCTGTTTTTGAATATGAGAATAATACTGCTTCTGAAATCCTTTCTTTTTACTTCCCCCTTTCCATATACTATTTATATTTGCTTTAATTTTACATTGTCAAGGTAATTGATATTATATTGCATTCCTAATCCATCTAACTCTTTGCCCCTTGACTCTGAAAATTGAGAATAATTTGAGAATATTTTTATTATTATTTTGATGAGGAACGGTTGTCCATCTCTAGTATGCTAAAGTTCAATTTCATTCTAACATGACTCTCCCTGAGTAGTGCAGTTAATCTACAGTCAGGCCTTCAGTTTACTGCATCCTTCATCCGTCACTTCAAACTGCATATACCTGCTAATTTAGAACCTTCATTCTCTCCTGGGTTCTCACCAACAGTTACATGCTTGCACCTTTTAACACCTATGCAGCAGACTCCTGCTTATAGTTTCTAGAAGTTTTAAAAATCTTGTCCTATAATAAGGACATTCCTTTCCATTCTCATTGCTGTTACAGATTTATTTATTTTATTATTTTTTTGGTAAAACTATATTCTCCTTTCAGGAAGGTTTTGCTGCTGAAAGGAGGGCAATGCATTTGCACAATCCATCATTTTCAAAAGGAATCCATGAAAATTGTAACTCTGCTCAGCTGTGTCCATGGTCAAGGTTTCTTTTCTCTAAATGAATGGTGGTGATGGATTCAGCATCTTAGCTCTTTTTCAATTATGTCTAGATTGCAGTAGATATTTTCCAATGTTACTCTTCTAGGGAAAGTCAAGGAGATTGGGTCAATCCTTAGAATAGCATGTAAACAGTAAGGTAGCACTACAGTAGGTCTTCCTGTCACGGCGAGTCAATAATCATTCAATATTCTTTTTACCTACTCCTTACCTGCTCAATCAAGGTAAGTGCCTTAATTCTCATTATCAACACCTAAGAGTGATGTTGGATTTCCAATTATTGTTAACTTACTATCTTATCTTGCTTAGGGAGACTAAAAATTAAAGACCCATACTATTTTATTCTTCAGATATAACTGACTAGTAGAGGTTTACTACGTTTTTTAATGATAACAAGCACAAACATAAGATCACTGTCCCTTACCAACCTCCCTGGAAAGAAAAAACACAATATGATTCCATATCTACTGTTTCTCACATTAGACAAGCACTGAGATCCATAGAGCAATGTTGGCTTGAGGGAAAAGCAAGTAAAAGAGGAGAAACTCCAAAGCAGGACAGATGCCTCTTCTGTTCTGGAAGGAAACTAAGGTAATTAAAAAAAAAAAAAAAAAAAGATAAACTATAATCAAAACAAAACAAAAATCCTGAACAGACAGGATTTAGACATCTATAGGACCTACTTTAATAAGTGCAGAGTTCAGGACTGGGCAAAGGGGAAATGTGTCTTTGCGCATTTTGGACTTATTTCTTAGAGCCAGGATTACAGGGATGAAAACAAATCAACGAAAATAAAAAATATATCAGGATATGGTCTAGCACTAGGAAATGTTAAAGACAAAAGAAAAAAAAAAAGAAGCACTCTTGCTCTTTGCCCAGTACACAGATTAAGATATTTGAACCAAGGAAGTGGGAAAACTGGGCAAATCTAGTAACATGAGGCCTCTGTTTCCCGGGGTATCTAGATTCTGTTAAGCTGTGGTTGCTTTGTTTCCTGGCATAGGACAAGACTGTTTCCAAATCGCACTTGTTCCTGCAGTAGACTTTCTGATACTCTGCATTCCTATCTTCTTTTGGTTGGGGGGGTTATGCTGGGAGAAATGTGGATTGGTAATTTGCTATTCAGTTCTTTCAAAGTTAAAACCTAGCTAAGTGTGATTGTAAAATTCTTCTTTATATTTTACCTAAATGCCTCCTGCTGCTACTTTATTTCAATTCTTCCTTTTAACCTCTCTTTCTTGCAAATTCAAAAACTAATTTTTGACCATGCAATGCTTTTCAGCAGGGATCCATAAGGAAAAATCAGATGCCTTCATGCTACATGAACATTGTATGTAGGTAGATATAAAGGTGAATTTGGCACAAACTGTCCTTTTTTCATTCTTTTTTTTTTCTTCACATAACATATTAAGGAACATCCAAAAGCATCACTATAAAATTTACAACACTAAGGAACAACTTGCTTCTTTAATCCTGTAAGAATCTATAAGAAGTAGAAAGCTAAGCTAGAAATCCAGGATATTTTCAGTCTGATGAACACACAACAGAAGACTCAACCAGTCTTCAAGAACCAGATCAATCTAAAAATTTATCAAGAATCATTTGGGTCCAAGCCATGATGTGACTGGATATATGATCTGATTATATACTTCAACTTTTTAGAATCTCCTAAAAATGGACTTAATTATGTCAAAATAGGGTTGACAAATGGAATGTACCAGATGTCAACTAAAATTGAAAAGTTCTAAGGAGCTTGGCTAGAACACATACTATAGGACAAAAGTGCATAATGTAACAACACATTTTAAAATTTATATAATTTGATTGTTTCCATTTAAATCTAGCAGCATATGTTTATGAGCAAAGTTGAAAATATAGACAGAAAGAATGTCAGAATATTTAGAACCAATAAAAGAGGTTTTTTGTTCCTATTTCTTTTGTTGTTTTTTTAAATCCAATTGACATGCCCTGGGCAAGAACTTGCATTGTGAAATTTTGCAAAGAATTCCACTTCTAGGAGGGAACCTACATCAGGACTAATATTTAAGAACAGCTTGAGTTTTACAGGCAAAGGGTGGCAAAACTACTTTAATAAAGCTCACCCCTGCTGTTCTTGCTGCTGGTACCTCCTGCAATGCATTAAACCTTCTCTATGTGCCAAATGACTGTGGTTTTAATCTACAATCATTAAAATACTGAGTCTTTTAAATCCTGGAGGCACAGAGTTTATAACTAAGGAGTATTACAGAAGAATAGAGGCATTCCAACTGGGAATCCAGATATTTCAAAGATCACCCAATTATGTCTATTGATCAGCTTGTGGACAAAATGTTTATGCTTTTTTTTTCTATCAATGATTATGCAAAAACAGATTTTTCTAAATTGAGTTTTAAATTAAGATTTTATTTATTTATTTGAGAAAGAGAAAGCATAACTGGGGTTGGGGGGAGAGGGCAGAGAGAGCAGGAGAAGCAGACTCCCCACTGAGCAGGGACCCTAATGTGGGTGAGGCTCCATTCCAGAACCCTGGGATCATGACCTGAGCTGAAGACAGATGCCTAACCCACTGAGCCATCCAGGTGCCCAGAGCTTTAAATTTTTTAAATAAACATTTCTGGTAGGTACTTAAAGAAGCATGAAAGATTCCCAGATTTTCCTATAGCAAACTGCCAGAAATTTATAAAAGAACCAATCAATGGAAACTCTAATGTTCTCAGTTAAAGAAAAAGTCATACTAAGGATAATGTGAGCTGACCAAATGGATAGAGTTCACATTTCATCATCATCCCACCATTTCAAATTTTTCTTAAAAATATTTTTATTTATTTATGAGAGAGAGAGAGAGAGAGAGAGGCATAGACACAGGCAGAGGGAGAAGCAGGCTCCACGCAGGGAGCCCGACGTGGGACTCGATCCCGGGACTCCAGGATCACACCTTGGCCGAAGGCGGCGCTAAGCCCCTGGGGCTGCCCATACCACCGTTTCAAATTTAACCATTTTCATCAAAGGATATTTTCTTATGAATTTATTATCTGTCATAAGTGACACCCTATTTGCATAGTCTCACAGTTGGGGAGCAAGAAACACCATCAGTTTAAGCACATACATGCATTTGAATGCTCCGTTCTAGAATTAGACAGTTGTTGCACTTCAGTATGAGAAAAATACTAGCAATCATCTAACACTTAGAATGGTTTTTATGTGATAATGAATGACACGTAATTCTCTGCCCTTTGATGGCTCCAAATATAAATAGGCAATGTATCTTTACTTGATTCAGCATTTACAATTTTTTTAGGACATAAGGCTCTTGAGAGCAAAATACAATTCTTTAGTAATTTAACCAACAAATGACAAATTCACAATTTATTGGCTAAATTGAATTGTTCCTAGTTCTCCTATTTCCCAAAGTATAGACAGGTTGCAATATGGTGGTAAAGTGTGTGCTTTGATTTACCTAGAATATGATTTCTTTTAGTCCAAAGCTAATTTACATGACTTCCTCATCCTGGGATCCTATGTTAATCAGAAATAATAAAAAAAAATAGCTTGAGTGATTTTGTCAGCAGCTGCTTAAAGTGTCTTAACTTTCACTAAAAATCAGGTGGGTGGTGGGGAGCAAATCTAGATAAAACAGTGTTGGTTGGGGAGGGGAGCAAATCTAGATAAATCAGGCTAAAAATGCCATAAAGCATAAACTTTATGTCTTTTTATGCCTTATACTTTTTTAAAAAAAGATGTTATTAAAAATAAAGGTAGAAACTCAGATATTGCCTATAAATCTTGAGTGATTACATTTTGACAAATATGAGGAGGCACTGCATTTCCCTAGCCAGTTTTCATTGCTCAAACATTTAATTACACGTATTATGAGAAGGAAACACAGTGAAGTATACATAGAAGACATAGTATTACACAAATGGTTTGTTTTGCTGAAATATGTGTATCACCATCTTGTGCTTTCTTTTTCCTTTTCTTAGCAATAAAATTTGAAATTAGACTATTATTTACCTACTATTGGTTTTATAAAATTAAAAACAATTTGATATTTAATGAGAAGTTTTATGGTAATACAGAAACCGATTTCATTAAGTTCAAGTGGGTCTCCCTCTGCAACAGGGTGGCAGTCTACATCCTGGTAGATTTTATTCATACATCAACTTGTACTTATGGAACGTGGGTCTTAGCAGTCATATGTTGGTTCTCTTACTGAGCTTTTAAGAAAATTTGACAAGTCTCAAGCATAAAAATTTATTTTTTAATTAATAATTTTTAGAAAGGTAACTCTCATTTTTTGAAAGGCAAAGTAGTATAAAGTCAAAATCAGTGTTGGGTCAAAGTAAACACCACAATTCTTGAGCCAGTTGTATGAGTTTTAATCCTCGCTACACTGTATGATAGCCATGTGGCCTTGGACCAACTACCTACTTGCTCCATGCCTCGCCTCTAAAACAGGGATAAAATAGTATCTACCTTGTGGGTTATTATATGACTTAAATTAATCAATATATAAAAAACATCTTAGAGTAGTGCTTGGTGTAAGTTAGTATTATGAGTGTTCCTTCTTGCTATTATCATTTACTTAAATAAAAATAATAATATTTTCCCATATTACTATATAAAATGATCTCCCAGTTTGTGTTCAGCAGACTGATTATGAATCTAGCTGCAGATAAGAAATGTAAAAGTCTCTATTCAAATAATTAGCCCCCCCCTCATTATTTAATACCTAGCCTGATCCAAGTATTTTGACACTCGTGTGACCCTTGCAGTCCTTTAATTTTATTATGTGATGCTGTGGAGAGAAGCTTCCTCCCAGATCAATATTCTAACATGTTAAGAGGCAGAATTCTAATGTTTTTTCAAAAGATGAGAAGTTTCAGGGCACCTGGGTGACTGAGTGGTTGAGTGTCTGCCTTTGGTTCAGGGCGTGATCCTGGAGTCCAGGGATCGAGACCCACACCGAGACTCCCCCAGAGGAGCCTGCTTCTCCCTCTGCCTGTGTCTCTGCCTTTCTCTTTGTGTCTCTCATGAGTAAATAAATAAAATCTTTGGGGAAAAAAAAAGGATGAAACATTTCAAATTTCAGTCCTCCTCTCCGGCATACGTGTTGATTTATGGCTACCTCTCCTATCAGTGACTACTGGAACTTTGTCACATCTGTAGTTGGGCTTTTGCACTATCGTTGGAGTTGTTGGCTCACTTTTCTGTCCCATACTCAGTTCACAGAAAAATCTTCCTGTTGTACACCTCACACTATAGTTTATTTGCTTTTAATAACTTTTATTTGTATATTTTATACTTTATAACATAGTATACATTTTATTTCAAAAAGGAAGATTTCAATGTATGAGGAATAGCAATATTTCTAAATATTGGTCTTTAGAAGTGACGAAAGCTGTTAAAAAGATGAACTTATGGGGGTCCCTGGGTGGCTCAGCAGTTTAACACCTGCCTTTGGCCCAGGGCGTGATCCTGGAGTCCCTAGATCGAGTCCCACATCGGGCTTCCTGCACGGAGCCTGCTTCTCCCTCTGCCTGTGTCTCAGCCTCTGTCTCTCTGTCTCTCGTGAATAAAGAAAATCTTTAAAAACAAAAAAAGATGAACTTATATTAAACAGTCTATTGTCTAAGTGCATTACTCCAAAGAGTAGTCTTAAGGAATAATATTAATTTTTCTTATTACTTTAAGGCTGATAATAATCACACCAATAACAATTTTAATAACAAAATGACTTCATTATAGGTATATATATATTTAAAGATTTTATTTATTTATTCACAAGAGGCAGAGAGAGAGGCAGAGACACAGGCAGAGGGAGAAGCAGCCTCCCTACAGGGAGCCTGATGCAGGAACCAATTCCTGGGACCCTGGGATTATGACCTGAGCCAAAGGCAGATGGTCAACCACTGAGACACCCAGGTGCCCCTATAGGTCTAGTCTTGATAGAGAAGAGTTTATACTCAACCATTATACTATAATCAAATTGAAATAATCTTCATCTGGTTCAAAACAATGTTAGATGAAATCACATGAAAATTATAAGCCTTAGAAAATTACGTGCCCCCTCATCCTGGCCAGTAATTCTTGGTTTGTTTTATTTTGCTCTTCTTTCTTGGTTCAACGAAGAAGCAAGGGGTCACAATGTACATTTGAGACTCTGTTCTCTATGTCGGAGACCCAAGGTTCGAGCACTATTCATGTAGGGATGAAGATTTCATCAGGAGCCAGTTGCATACGGAATACAGCGCTCTAGACTCCACTGAAGTTTAACCTTGAAACCACAAATCCCGGTGGCGTCAAAGTCTCTCTACTCTTCCCATTCATGTTTTCCTTTCAGTATTGCCTCCATGTAGGGTCAAAGTAAACTTTACTCTTCTCAGATTCAAGGTTTGTTTAGGCATCAGGGTAACAAACACCTTTGTGACAACTAACTTACTGCTTGGGAAACTTGTCTAACAATTTTCTTATGGAAGAAGAATAATAAGGTAGGGTAAAAAAGAATAAAGAGTTTGTAATTATGGGGGCATAAAATCATGCTGAGACTTTAGTAAGAACCCAAATTTCATTAGCAACAATATCAATAGTCAGACTTCATGCATAGTCTGCATCTACATGTTTGGTCTTTAATTCTTAGTATTCATTTATCACTTTTCTGCATAATGGAGAAACCGAAGCCCATTATAAGCATGCAAGTAAGCAAGTCTATAGCAATATGAGAACTCAGTACTGTAAGCAACAGTAGGAAGGGTAAGAAAGCTAATGATGTGAATGGGATACATTTTAGGGAGGGCTCATTATAACTAGGATGGAGCAGCTGAAATGTTTTATAACCCATGGTGCATAAGCTTGAGAATAAAAATGGATGGAAATAGATGATATTGAGTTAGCCGGTTATTTTATGAAAACCCAAAACAAGATGAGTACTTAGAGAAAAAATAGTCAATCACAAAATTGTGTTGCAGGGGGAAAAAAAATCACAATTCATAATGAGTGGCTCAGCAGGTGAGATCCACCTCAGAATAGGAGAGCTCGAATCCTTGTTTTGCTACCTAGTTGCTGGGTCTTTATGGGAAAACTATTTCACACTTCTGTGTTGCATTTTTCTCATCTATACAACGAGGATGATAATAGTACTTTCTTCTTAGGGTCCTCTGAAGATCAAATGAACTAAGATCTGTAAAGTGTGAAAATATCTGATCCTTGTGGGCACTCAGTTGTTTATTGTTACTACTGCATGAAGAAAAAAACTGAAGAACTTGCTAATGAGAAAAAGAATAAAATATGTAAAGTATAGGCAAAACTTAAGTGACAACACGATCAGAGCATATAGCCTTGTTTTTACTTCATTTAAAAATCACCTTTAAAATAATAGATCACAACCATTAAAAAAATCACATAATGATCGGTTCAAAGTGAGAGTTTTGTCAATCAAAAAGATTATTTAGTTCAATTCTTACAAGTATGTACAAATCAGACATACAGAGAAATGTATTACATATTTCAAAATTTTGGGAAGTTTACATACTTTTCCTTTCCTGTATCCCTTAATATTCTTACTTCTTTTGCCTTCTTTGTTTCTCAGTTTATTTTTTTAATTTTTGAAAATTTTAATGCATTTTAATCTTCTCTAAATCATCTTGACATCTCACACTAAACAAATTCTTCTTGCAAATTGTCCTCAAGATATTTTTTATTTTATCTTATTTATTATTATGATTTAATATATTATTTATGGCCTAATTACTTGGTTTTATTTTGGTCATTCATAGATTATTTCAAAAGTTAACTCTAGGTTATCATGTAGCTTATTCAAAAAGTATCAGGTAAATGGAGCCTGCTGGGTTATAATTTTTTTTTTTTTTTGTGGGAGCTCTATTTGCATCAACATTCATTAGTTTTCATACAGAATTACAAATTTTCTGGAACAATTTTAATATAAAATTTCTTCCTATTTTCTTTATGATTCCACATTATGATCTGCATCATTTAAACCAAGTATAAATAAAGCAACTGTTCTGAACAAAGCAGACAAAGGAAGCGGTTGCCTAGCAACAGAAATCACAGAACAGATCCTGAACTCCTACTCAGATGGAAGCTTCCTACCTCAGCTTGGTGGTGAAAACGTTTCTGAGTATCCATTCTCTAACCGTGTGTGCCCCTCACATTCAGAGCACATGCAGTTTTTGATCCTACTATTAAATGGAATTGAAAATTAAGAGGCTTCAGTAGAGTTTATACCATTTATTTAAGGTCCATGAATTACTATATCGAAGATGATGAATAAGTTACACGCCTGACATGTTCATACTTTTGTTTTAGGGCTGAGTGACTATGTACCTGAGAATTATTCCAAATGCTCATGGGGTGACCATATGGGCTGAGCTGGAGATTAAAATGCATCTGAATCTGCGTGTGAACAAATCCAAAACAAGCACTGGGACACCCTAGAAACCAAGTCAGCTTGATGAGCCCATTTTGGGAATGCTGTTGTATGCAGCTCTGGGAATTGCATATGAGGATTTGTGAACCCATGCAAATTACAACTAATTTAGATTTTAATTCACATCATAATTCCCTGTGCTTGAGCATAGGAATCTTCAAAAATGATGACAGATTTTTTTGTCGTTTTGCCTCGTGTGTATGTTTTTGAAGTTTCTCTCTGAAATTATTATATTAAGGAAGACCAGTATGTTTTTAAATTATTTTAAAATTATTTTGGGATCATAAATTAAGCTTTTTATCTATTTTAATGTTAGATGCATAGAATTGCATCGGTCTTTAATTCTGTTTCGTTGTGTGACATCATCATCCAGCCTTGCAAGGCATCCTGCATTTTAAATATTAACTTACCAGTTTGTTGTTTGTTTATAATAGTCACAGAGAGAGAGAGAGGCAGAGACATAAGCAGAGGGAGAAGCAGGCTCCATGCACAGGGAGCCCGACGTGGGATTCGGTCCCAGGTCTCCAGGATCGTGCCCTGGGCCAAAGGCAGGCGCTAAACCGCTGCGCCACCCAGGGATCCCCCCAGTGATATTTTTTAAGTGCCAACTAGATGTCTGGTTATCACTTATGGGTAAGTCAAGCCTGGTCACTGATGCCAAATTCATGGGCCAACCTGTAGAGATTCTGAGTGGATGACACTGGAATGCCCTCCCATGTGGGCAAACTCAACCTAATTCAAGCCATAAGTACCAACTCGAGTGGAATATAATTGAAGGAGATCATTATTGGTGCCATGTAAAGGGCTACTTGTAACAGCAGAATGTCTGAGACCACAGTCCAAAGAGAGAGACAACAACACGACAGCCACCAAGGTGTTCATGGAGACATGAAGAGAGTAAAAGTGGAAGGAAGTACGTGGTTGAGGATCTAGACCATGGACCAAGTCAGGAAACTAGTATCTAATTCCTAATGGGGACTGTATGTGTGGGTGAGAGTAGAGGGAAAGTTGGTGGCCGGAAGAACCATGTCGCCAGGCACTGTGTTTTGAGAATCAAGTGAGTCAAAAAATAAAACACGGTCACTGCTCTCAAGAGTTCATAATTAAATGGGGGAAGGTGAGCGTGTGGATCAATGATTCCTATCAAGTGTGGCAAACACAAGAACAGAGGTGCTCCTAGGGCATGTTGCCAATAAGAGGGCCCGGTGGGAGTAAGTGCGCAGCAGGGACATAGTCAGAGCTTTGCTGACCTAGAGAGCATCCCCTCTCAGTAGTTCCAGGGGAGCTGAATTCTGATGCAGGCAAGGGATTTCCAGGCATCTCTCCACAGAGATTCGCTACCCACTGCACACACTGTCTACTTTCCTACTCAATGGCCTCCCACAATCCCTAGACTTCTCTCAGCTACACCCACTGTATACCTTTCGTTACCTGTACAAATCAAGACTGGTTTTGGGCTTGCTCTTTCAGAGCAGTTGCCTTTCTCCCTCTTTAACATAAATGCCTACATCCCTTGCAACTCTCCCCTCTCCCTGCAAGTTCTCTTTCATTTCAATAAAGTAGGTCCCTTCTTTACAGACATCCAGTAACTGCATAAAAATAATGCAGAACGTGAGCAGTTTAGAGAGACCTATCTACATGTTCGTTTTGGTTCTGTGATTGATTTCACAGTTTCCAACTTGCTGCGAAATGAAAACACACAAATAACTAGATGGAAAAATCTACTGGAACTGGCCAAACTGCTAATTATTTATTTCCCTCTCGCCTCTCTAATTTGCTCTGGGGAAATGAGTAGGATCAGCATGGGGATGCATGCAAGGTAAGTGGCTCTTTGATAGATTGTTCCAAACTCTGCCTACGTAAGTAAAATTTTCTACTTACTTTATAGACCCATCCTGCATGCACTTCCACCTTCCATCTGGTTTTGGAAAACAGAGTTTGTTTGGATTGAACATTAGGACATTTTCCTATTTGCAATTATTTCTTCTTTTCTGTATAGCAAATAATATTAGAAGGCACCAGGCTCTGTGAGTAGAATGAAAGTTAAAACAAAGACCAGCAATGTCAGAAATTATGTAGATGGTCGTGAAGCCATACTTGTCCTTGAGGGGCAGCAGAATGGGAAGAAAAAGCATAGGAAATTGAAGAATTAAAATTGACATTTTGACCCTATCATTTACTTACCATACAGCTTTGCTAGGTAGTTGACAATATAGGAGTTCAATTTTCATTGCCAAAAATTAAAATAGGGATGCCTGGGTGGCTCAGTGGTTGAGCAACTGCCTTCGGCTCAGGGAGTGATCCTGGGGTCCTGGGATCGTGTCCCACATTGGGCTCCCTGCAGGGAGCCTGCTTCTCCCTCTGCCTGTGTCTCTCGTAAATAAATAAATAAATAAATAATAAATAAATAAATAACATCTTTTAAAAAAAATTAGAGTAATGCCTAGCTCTCAATGTTGGTATTAGGATTAATTGAGATAAGCAAAATTAAAGGGTCTGGCATATAGCAAGCTCTCAACACATAATGGACCCCCCTTTTTAGTTTCCCCATTCTTATTGTCCTGATGCTATTAGTCTTATTTCTGGCTGGTTAGGGCACATTAATAATTAGATTTAATTTGCAAATTTAAACATTGAGTATTGTTAGACTTTTGCAGTAATGAAAAATCAAACTTTGCATCCTGTCATTCTAAATTTTATGTAGTAGTGGACTTGACACTGAGTGAATTATTTAATTTCTCAGGCTCCACACTCATAGATGGCCAAGTGGAGGGTTTTTGTTTTTTTGTTTTTACTTTTTTATTTATAACAAACTTCAGCCTGTGGTATAGTATTTATACATAGTTGTGTCTATGACAATTACATTTAGAATTCAAAATTTTTCCCCCACGACTATAGGGAGTGGCTGTTGATACCTGAGAGGTAATGTTTCATATCCTCAGAGCACTGTTAGTTAAGGATGTGTCCTCCCCTGACATTTTTTTTTAAAAGATTTTATTTGTTTATTTTAGAGAGAGAAAAGAGAGTGTGTGGGGCTTGGAGTGAGGGGAGAGGCTAAAAGGGGAGAGGGAAGCCCCAGCAGACTCCACGCTGAGCATGGAACCTGACTCTACACTCCACGTCTGGAGCCTGAGATCATGACCTGAGCAAATCAAGAGCCTGGCGCTTGACCCACTGAGCTCCCCAGGTGCCCCTTCTCCCCTGAATTTTGACATAGCTGTTTATTTACATTTGCATTTGTTTGTTTGTTTACTCATTAATTCATTTATTCATCAAATGTGCTAATGAATGCTGAGTGTATTCCAAATGACTTTTTATTTGTCAGGCTTTATTCCGCAAGGCACAGACCATGACTTCTTCTTTCCTATAATTGTGTACTTAGATGCCTTATGTATTATGATCACTCAGTTCTACTGAAGATGATTCTTGGGAAAGAATTGCTGTGATACACTTACTTTAACATTTTCTGTCTCCCTATGATAGGATGACAGGGGAATGAGATGGGTTGCTGGAATTAATTAATATAAAGGCAATTACTTTGTTTTTTCTGTATCATATGTACTTATCTTTTATTGTTAGAAACCAATCATGTCTACTGCTGCATACTCATGCCACATCTTTGCCAATTCAATATTCCATTGACATTATTAAATAGATTGCAAAGTTCAAGAATTCACTCTGGAATGCAAGGACAGATTGCTTTGGGCTCTGGACATACCCACGGATAAATTTCAGTAAATGCCAAAGGACAAGATCAGTGATTGATCATCTGAAAACTAATATAATTAATATAATATAAATCCTTTTATCAATTAAGCGATGTATTTTCAAAGTATCAATCCGATTTCTATGTTTTTGAAAGGTTTCTTCTGTATGATCTGAGTCAGAGAATAAATATCAGATGGCTGATGAATTTCTACTTAAGTTGTATTTTTTCCCCAAACTACAATAAAGGCTTTTTACTGGATCTTACAAAATAACCATCTATTTAAAGTATTATTCATGTATAAAGTTTAAAGAATAAATAACAATATTTACAGCATTTTTTTAGTGATGCAAATAATTCTATTTCAGATAGATGGTAAAACTGAAATTTCAGAAGTTAAAAAAGACTTGTCATTTTCAAATGTCATTTTGACAAACCCAGGGCTTTGAAACCTCTGTATCTATCCATAATCATTCCATCTCTGATTGGTTTTTACTTCCCAACATGACATTATTCATGTCAGGGCTGCATAAAAAGTTGATAGTTTTGTAAACAAATACATACAGATAAGACCTGGGTTCTGATGACTGATATCTATACCATTTGTTAAGATATTTATGTTCTTGCTTTCAGATGCATACATAGCCCTTTGTCTAGAGAAGCGTCTTCCAAGGGGAGGTCTGGCTACATCAGAATTACTAGGGAAATCTGAAAAAAATGAACATTTCAATACTATGCAAACTTCTTGAGTCAAACTCCATGAAAGTAAAACCCTTGAACTGATCATTTTAATTGGCTGCCCTCATCATTGTTATGGACATCAAAGTGTGAGAACTGCTGCTGCTCGTTCACCATTTGATTATGACCTTCCTCCAATATGAGATTTTCATTCCAGACACTCTTGATTACCTGGAGAAACTGTCCAGTCATGCAGAGCATCCAGGTGTTGAGAGCTCTGAAGCAAAAATTATCCTTACAAGAATAGATGATACTCAATAGTACAGCCCAGTACAGTCCTTGTAGAGAAAAAAAAATCCCATACAGAGCAGAGAATATGATGTCTCTCCAGGTTGAGACCGGGAAGCACATTCTTGGGAAAAGTGATTTTCTTTCTAGAGTAATCAGCACTTTGGGTACATATACATCAGAAGCATATATGTAAGTTTGAGGCTGAAATTACAACCAAATTTTGTTAGTGTTTTATTTCTCTTAAAATGCCAGTAGGTAATCAAGTGAGAATTTTCTTGCGGAGGTGTAGACAGTATGGTCTCATACAATGCTGTCCAATACAAATATAATGTGAGTCAAAATGTGAGTCACATGTGGAATTCCAAATTTTTTAATATAGCTGTGATATAAAAGATGGAAAAAAGTGAATGATATAAACTTTAAGAATATATTTCATTTAACCTAATATATAAAAAGTTTTTTATTTTAACATGCAATCAATATACAAATTATTAAGCTATTTAACAAGTTTTGTTTCATCTCAAGTTTTCAATATCTAATGGGAATTTTTCACTTGCAACAAATCTCAATTCAAACTCACCATGTATCACGTATTCAATAGATACATGTGGCTAGTGGCTCTCCCACCGGACTGTATAGATCCAAGAGAAGAGTTTCATTTAAGCCTTGTGCTCACCACTTCTATACTCAGTGATGTTCATCACGTTACATAAATTTGGAGCTTGCGGTTTTCTCATCTGAACAAACATAAGACCAGAATAGTATATATAATACATACCTTACAACATCTATACTGAGGTGTAATATCTACCTGTTACTATGCTATCTGCAAGGTATGAGTTATATGTACAGACGGTATGCTGGTATGTTAATTATTACAATGACTAAACACCAGAAATTTCTCCATCTTTGAGTTTAGTAAAAAGATAAGATAAGATAATCTTATGTTAAGATTATCTAGGTAGTTACGACAGAGAAATGCTCTTTGCTGAGTATAGAGATAAGGGTTATGAATCTAATAACAATGACAATTCTGGCTTTCTGTGCATGAAAATCCTTTATCCTCACATGAGGCAGAACGACAGTATCTGGTGCACACCATCAACCTGTACTTTTTCTTATAAAGAAAGATAAAGATAACCAGGAACAACTTGATTTTTAATGACTCTTAGGGCAACATAGTTATCCATCAACTTCCCAGATCTATACATTAAAATGCTTCACCTGAAGAAAAGCCTGAACTAAGACGTCTTACATTTTGGCTACATAACACTGAAGAAGCTCACCAAATTAGAGTAGGTTCTGTAACAAGTATGGAACAGGTTGGCATTCTAGAAGACATATCTGAGAAAATTCCATTTCTTTGCTTTAAAAGGTGAGACTATATATAAATACAAAGCGATTAGCTATGCTTCAGTGTGTTCTGGGGTTGTGTCATTTAGAGCACAGTTTGTGGCACAATATGAAATGACAAAGAGATAAAAAGGAAAAGTCTTTTATTTAGATATTTTGTGTAAGGAGAAAATGGATTCAGTGTGATTTATTTGTTTATTTATTTATTTAGAATATGTATAGTGAAGCAAAATTGTACAAAATGAAATATTAAAGCAGGTTGAGTAGCTACTTATTTATTTCTTTGTGAATGCTAAGGGAATGGAAAAATAAGAAGATAGTAAGAGACTTGGGTTTTCTTACTTGACTTGAGGAAAATGATTTAAGGCAAAAGTTATAAATGGCAACTTTTCTTACACTCAGTCTCCTCAAATTCATGACATTGTGTTTGAAAAAGATTTCCCCTATTATTTGTTTAATTAACTCAGGATGATGTAAATGATGAACCACTGAACTCTACTCCCGAACCCATGTTGAACTGTATGTTGACCAACTAGAGTTTAAATTAAAAAATTGAAAATAAAAATAGAGAAAATGAAAAAAATAATTCAGGATTCAATTTTCTGAGTTTTCCAGGGGCAGTGTAGGAGTTTGTATCCTCTAATCCCTTCTTTTTAGCGTCTGAACACAGAATGGCTAATAGTTGAAATTATGTGTTCATGGTTTGCCATATTTTTGCTTGTTTATTCGGTTTGCAGTGTCCCTTTTGGAGCTTTGCATGTCCAAATTAATAAAACAAATTAATGTGTCTTCTGTGTTCCGCAGAACTATCTCTGGAGGTATGGCCTTTACATTAATGATTTAGGTTATTCTTCCTACACGTATCATGCGGCTGGGGCTTGGTATGATTTCATTCGCACTTCTCAGAGTATGCAACCCAGACAGCGTGTACAATATTCATGGCAAGGATTAGAAGACACCTTGCTGAAAGCAAAACAAAGAGCTGAAAATAGCAATGTTCACAGCCCACTTTTTCTTCACTTCTTTTTCTCATTAGCACAGATTATTTTCCAGAAATGGCTTCTTACCAGATGATTCTCGGGCAAACATCTTTGTAAAGTTCACTTTCTCTTTCTCTCTTCAGCTAGTTCTAATTTCAGAGGTTGGAAATGTTGATCATTGACAATGCCCCCATTCAGATGCCCCAGGCAAGGTATCTGATCTGAGAGTCGACAGGCAATCTGGTGCTATGCGAGGGTCTGTGTAAATAAAACAGTTTATCATAATGGACTCATATTCCTTAGAAGCTTAGGACAATAAGAAATTAAAATGTAGGAATTCATAAAGGAGATTCAAAAGTAATGAAACAGTACACACAATAAAAGAATATCAACCCAACTTAGAAAGTCTGCATCTGCAAAACTACCTTAGGTTTGCGTAGAGTTCAGATATCACTCTCAAGAAATAGTCATGACATCCTCACTGTCCACATGAAGCAAGAATAAGATGTGGCCCATAAATCCCTATAGCTCGAGCCTGGGGAAGTGAACTTTTACTTGTGACAAATTTAATACCATAGGAACTATTTAATAGATTCATGCCTGTGATTCTTGGGAAGCCAAGAGATGGGGTCATTTTTCTCTGACTGGAAAAAAGTGGCTCAGGATAAGGCTTAACTGGAAAAGTGATACCTGAGATGAATCTCAAAGAATGAGTAAATGTATGCTAAGTGGACAAGAGGGGAAAAAAGGATTCCAGGCAGAAGAGTGAGCAAGAGAAAATGACTCATTCAACAACATGTGGGATGTTAAGGCATCTATGGGGGTATGTAAGGATGTTTATAGGAAATAGAAACAGGCCAGAGCCTGAAAGGACTAGATTTGCTTGCTATATTTTAGAATTTTATCTCTTTGGCTTATTTAAAATAAGAGATTTTTACAAATTAACTTCTTTCTTTGAAAAAAAAATCCATTCTGGTAAGCAGTGTGAAGGTGATACAGGCATAGAATGAGACTACTTGGAGAGCTATTAGAATAATCTAGGTAAGAGATGAGATGGGCACAAATTAAAGAAATGGAAGTGAAAATAGAAAAGAGGACAGATTCTGGAGGTATGTAGGAGTCAGAACTGACAACATTTGATGCGTGAATGGATGTGAGAATTCAAAGAAAATCAGAAATTAAAGATAATTCCAGTATTTGAAAGTTGGGCAAATAGATGGGTGTTCAGTCTCCACACCAAAAACCTAGTGTGTAGGAAGAGAGGCAAGTTGAGGACTTGGGGTGGTTGTGGTAGTTTATATTCAACTCTGCGTGTAGGTCTAACTGCAGGAGGAAACTGAGGCATGCACTTCTAAGAATTCACAAGCGTCCTTAGAACTAAAGACTTCGTGTTCCAGTCTGTTCCTTTTATGTTGGGTTCTCCTGTGTTACTCTCTGCTGTCGCCCAGCATATTCCTAAGGGCGCCTCGATTCGAGGCCACAGGTTCTTTCTTCCCCTGATAACCTTCAATGGTTTATTGCAGGTTCAAGCTCCTCTTGTTGGAGCCGCAAAACAACTGACCAAAGTCAGATATCTCGCTGAAGAAATCAAAAATTGGAACCCAGCAGGTGATTTGACCAAATCCGCGGAACTGGTAGAAGGCTGAGTGTGATGGTAGCTCATTCTAGAGACTCCCTGAGGACCGCCGGAACCCATTGCAGTATGAGGCACATGGGACCAGCTAGATTGCAAGCTGCAGAGGGTGGGTCAAAACCAGTGAAACAACAGGTACCCCAGTCATTGAATCCAGCTGATTTGGCCTATGGCCCCCTTCCGGATGGGGAATGCATTAATGCCATCGCTTTGTGTCCTTCTGACTAGTTCAGTAAATTTTGTGAATTTGCAATGATACTAAGATCCGTAAAGTCAAATTTCTGCAGAAATGGTCAGAGAATTGGGAGGATGAAAGTTTGACCCTGCAAGCATGCCATGTAATAGGTATTTTTGAAACAGAGCCCAGAGACAGTTACAGGAAATGTCCCGTGGTTCCCGGGGGTAGACCCGAGAAACAGCTGTGGAATGACAGGAATGCTTTTCTAGCACTCTGCTTAGCACATACAGGCCTCTGTCTTTTTCAGGCAATTTCTCATCCCAAGGTGGTCAGATGTTGCATGTGCTTGGGATAAGGTTTTATTATGTCATTTTAGGCAAAGTTAGAAAGAAGCCAATTTTATCTTTGGCATCCAAATTTGCACTTTTCTCTGCCTTTCTCCCCAGCCACATTGGCTGCCCTCCCATTTCAAACTCTTCCAGACACTCAGTATTATATTTCTTTCTTATTTTCTTCATCCTCGGTCTGTCAAAAACTTTTTCATCCAGAAGGCACTGGATGAAATTCTGACACTAGGGTTTGTATTTCTGATGAGGCTTCAAGTGTTCATTCTTTTCCTTCTTTCCTTCCTTCCTTCCTTCCTTCCTTCCTTCCTTCCTTCCTTCCTTCTTTCCTTCCTTCCTTCCTCCTCCCTCTCTCCCTTCTTTCCTTCCTCTCTCCCTTTTTTCCATCCTTTCTTTTTGATCAGTTTTTCTCTCAGCTATAGGAATGAACTGCAAGGTGCCAGTGAACTAAGGGGGTGATGGAAGCGCCCTCTAACCGGCTCTCTTGGGCCCCTCCACTGTCACCACGCCCCTAACAACTGCTGCATTGTAAGGCAGGCCCTCTCTTGGACTCTCTGCTTCTGGACCTGGAAAAAAAAAAAAAAAAAAGAATGCTATAAGTGATTCAGGTATCCAGACTCTCTTCCTCACTCCCTGCTCCTTACCACCGAGAGTGGCCTATGGGGATAGTGACCGGGGTGATTTTCTACTGTTAAGCCAGGTCTCCTCTTTGCTTGTTTGATTGTTTGTTCTGTTTTACTTTGCTTTCTTCTGCATTTCCTTTTGCAGCAGGCCTAACGACTGAACATGTTCCCTTTTCTTCTTTATACGTGCTACCACATTCTATCATGTGGGATTCTTTTTCCTTCTAAATCTGCTTCTTCTTTCCCTCATGCACTCCAGGCTTTGTTCATTAAAATACAAATATATGCATGTATTTTAATGCTGATTCCTATGGGGCATTATGCAACTGATTAAGAAAATAACTAGCAAAGGTAAGTACCAAAAAATAACCTTTCTGAAGCCGGCTGAATGGCTTCCTGCTATTCCTAACCTCTGGGTGTCTCATCATCCATAGTAACTATTAGCCTACAAATAGTCCTTTCATTAAATTATTTCAGTCAAAGCCTTTCAAATATGCAGTATATTCTTTTAAAGTATTTTTTCGAGTGTAGTTGACACATAGTGTTCCGGTAGTTTTAGGTGTACAACAGAGCGATTCAATTTCTCTCTGCATTATGCTGTGCTCACCACAGTGGGGCTGCCGCCTGTCACCATACAAGGCTCTTCCACTGACTGGAGTCCCCAGGCTGTGCCTTGTATCCCTGTGGCCTAGTCATTCCATAGCTGGAAGCCTGTACCTTCCACTCCCCTTATATTTCTTGACCGACAGAAAATCATGTTTCATGAGGTGTCTCCAGCATGTGACAAATCCATTCACATTCACCCCCAGGCCTCACTGCACGGAGGTAGCAGCCGTCCGGTGAAGAAGACTATTCAGCTTCTGTTGGACAATCCACAGCCATCCTTATTCTTTGTTCTGGATTTCTTGCTCCTCATTTCCTGAGGCTTCTCCTAATCAGTCATTATAAGCGGAGTGAGGGTGGGTGGAAGATGGCCATTTCCACCGAACCATGCTATAAATGAGAGCTTTGCTTGTGATTAAGTCCACAAACCGTTCTGCTAAAAATCTCTGGAAAGAAATTAGGTTTAGCTAAATTCTCAGGAGTCCATTCTTTGGAATTTTGGATGACAATTTGCAATTGACAATCATAGGGGAAAAATAACCTGGCATAAAAATGTTCGAACATTCCTCTATCTAGCAAAATGTTAAGTCTCCTGGGTATGCATTTTTAAGATGAAAATAACTACTCAAACTCTCCTAATGCCAGCTTCAGAGAGGGCCAAACAGGGAACTTTGTATTTTGATTACACCGATCCTTTCCCTCCTACTCACCGTGTGCACTGTCTTCCCTGCCTACCTGATTTTTTGAGGGGGGAAAAAAAGGCTCTAAGGAATGAATAACTAGAAAAGAATAAAACATTTGACACTGATAGTTATTGTACTCTAAATAAACATCCAAGTCTGTATTTTAAAGACATCAATGTGAAATGAATTTGCAGTGAAAAATCTTTGGGAACTAAAAAGTGAATAAAAGTATTCATCCGTTTAATGATTACTTGTATTATTTTTGGTTGAGTATATATATTTAGCCATATTCCTGTTCCTCTGAGGGTACCTTTATAAAAATTTTAGACTCTTCTGAGTATAGATACTTAATCAGCCTGTAAAACTAGATTGATATGTTTCTTAAATAACGGAGCAAAATACATATTAATTTTATTTATGGAGGTTTTAATTACTTTTTAAAAAATTTACCACTTAGTGTATTTAGTTTAGTTTTTTCAGTTATCTAGTTCTTTGTTAAAAATAGAACAATAATTTTGCATTTCCACATTCAGCTTTTATTATAAGATCTTCTTTACTGAACCAGGAAAAAATAATTCTATGGTTTTGTAAGTGGTTGTATGAAACCTTGGGAAAGCTCTTTACATGGCAAGGACAAGGGACAGAGAGTGAGTGGAACGTGGGTCTTTAGAAGAGGGGCGGGCCCACTGCAGCTGTGGCCACAGAGGGTATGGCCACTGGCACTGCTGCTTCCCCGAGCGGAGATGAGGGGACACAGCTCACCCTCCTTATGCTCTCTCTTCCTTTTCTCTGATTTCCTATCAGTGTCTCTTATTTGTGGAGTCCAACTGGAGCCCGATAGTAAAAAAAAGTGGAAGTGACACAGTCCACAGAATTCAGCCTCTCAAATTAGAAAGCAGGGCACAGAAGGGCAAACTTTGGATTATGAGTTTCGGGAGAAAACAGTAAAAGTGAATGACTGGCATATTTATTTGCACAGCTGTTTTTCTCATTTTGAGTAACCTGAAATGAACTTCAAGGTTGAGGGCAGTATGTTTTTGGCAGAGAACACAGAGAAGTGGGAAAGACATGTTAAGCCATATGCTTTCTCTTCTATAGGGGAAAAAAAACCCCAATACACAAATACTCCGTATTTTCCTTAACGTTAAAATTAATTTTCTAAGCATTACGAAAGTAGCAAAGACAACATGATTGTCATAAAAGAATTAAGCAGGGCAGTGCACAAATGAAAGTCCCCTTACCTCTATACTCTTCATTTCTTTATTCATTCACAAAATCATTTATGCTTCTATTCTCTTAGCATAGGTTAGAAATAATAATAGCTGACATCTATCAGTGATAGGTGCCAAACAGACTTCCAAGAGTTTTATATGTATTGAGACATCACAACATTAAAAATTGGTGCTGCTATTTTTATCCTAATTTTGCTAAATGAGTGGCATGTAAGTTAAGTGAATTACTAAAGACCACAGAGCTGCTAAATGGCAGAGGTGGAATTTGAACACAGGCAAGTTCATTCTAAAGCTTTAATTCTTAACCACTCTGCTATGCAATGATAAGCAGTGACTTACTGAGCACCTACTATGTGCCAGGAACTTTTCTAGGCATTGAAGACACAGGGATAAACACAAGAGACAAAGTTTCTGCCTCGTGGAAAATATATTCCAGTTATGGAGAACAAAAATCACCAAATAAATCAGTATGTTTATAATACACTTTCAAGTTGAAAGTGTAAAATTTATATTTTATATATACATATACATATATATGTAATACAACTAAAAATAAAGTTAGATAAAGAGAGGGCATCTGGAGCTATATTTTAGACAGGATGATTAGGGAAGCCTCACTAAAGAGATAATATTTGAACAGAACTGAAATGATGTCAGAAGCATGCCTCAACAAACCTTACTCTGTTCAAGAAAAACTAAGGTCACCAAAGGGATAAAGTGATACCGATTGGTAATAAACGTGATACGCTATTTTTAACTTATCAGGTTCTAATCTTGAAACTTTGCTAATATTTACATTTAATTTCTTACAATCATATGAAGAAGATCCAACTATGATCTCTAATTTATAAGTAAAATAACTGACCTCCAATGTCATGTAACTAGTAAGGTAAGTCTGCTGGTAAATTGAGAATCTAGGCTTCAACCCCAGGGAGTGGACGCCTGGGTGGCTCAGTGGCCCCAGAAACACCTGCTTTCGGCCCAGGGCATGATCCTGGGGTCCCGGGATCGAGTCCCATGTCGGGCTCCCTGCATGGAGCCTGCTTCTCCCTCTGCCTGTGTCTCTGCCTCTCTCTCTCTCTCTCTGTGTCTCTCATGAATCAATAAATAAAATCTTTAAAAAATAAAGACAAACACGTAGTATGGCTGATTTGATGGTGCCTCAGCTATCCTAACATTGCATGGATCGGTCCTCTAATTTGTTTTTTTTTTTCAACTATCTATCCCATTGTAGAACTTGAAAATTTTCATAAAGATTTTCTGAGTGCTGTTTTATTAGCTTTCAATTTTTAAATTTTTATTATCCATATTTTACTTTTTTTTTTTGTTCTCTTTTTTTCCCCATAGCATCCTTGCTTTATTTTATGGAGGGACTTGGACACAGTATAGATTTTTGAGGTTTTCTTTTGCTCTCTACATTGTCCATGGATGTTTTTTCCTTTTCTCCTTTCATTATTTTCTCCTTTCATTATTTTTCTTCCATCTTTCCTTCCTTTCTTTTTTCATTTCTTTTTTTCTTTCTTTCTTTCTTTCTTTCTTTCTTTCTTTCTTTCTTTCTTTCTTTCTTCATAATTTTTGGAATCTCTGACATGGACTTCTCCAAAAGTCAGGTGAAATTTGACTGTGTTCATTTCAATAGGTGGACACCAACAATCTGATTGGTGGCTCTGGGAGTGAGTAGTGAGCTTCACTACTCACCAGGTTGTGGAGGAGGTAAAGCAATTTCTTCCTCGCAAGAAATCCACATGTCAATGCAGAGGGCTTTTTAGTTTGGGGATATTCATTTTAGTTTGGGGACATTCATTCATTCATTCATTCATTTGCAGAGATGAATATTTCAATTTCCTATCAATGGTAGTTCATGAGGGAAGGATGCGTACTTGACTGCTGGTGTTCCTGAGAAAAACTGAGGGAACGTTGCTGTGGTCTTACTGCTCAGTGTGTAGATTTCCACAGCTCTTTATTTTCATTCCAGTGGTGACTACTCACTGTGAATGTCCCCAGGTACAGAGATTCTCTGGTTCAACTTTTCTGGTTTCATTGTAAGTGAAAAGAATTGGGTCATAAACCAACTGAAATTAAGGTTTGTAACAAACTCATTACCTCGCTTATTATCCATTGAACATCTACTGTTTCTTAGACACTTTTCTAGATGCTGGGAATTCAGCAATGAAAGAATGGATACAGTGCAATTGAATGCTCTCTGTTGTTACATGGTTTACTTTTTTTTAAGGTATTGCGGTCAGCATCTATCTGTTGAGTTGGTTGTTGTGTTAGGTGTGACATGGGGATCTAGTATCTTTTTTAAAAGTTTGCGTGTTGAAGATTTTGTTTTGATCTTTTTAGATTTTGAAATTTCAGAATGTGATTCCTTCTTGAATCATTTCCAAGAACATCCATTTTATTATTAAGTCTTTTCTATATTAATTCTGTTACTGTGGAGTTAGTCTTTCAGTTTATTAATATTGATTAGTCTCTTTAATTCTTTTTTTAAGAGAGAGAAAGGGAGAAGAAGAAAGGTGGCGGGGAGGGGCAGAGGAGAAGAAAGAAAGAATCTTCAGCAGACTCCACACTGGGAGGATCTCTTAAGGGGGCTCCCCCTAATGTGGGACCCTGTGATCATGACCTGAGCTGAAATGAAGAGTTGGAGGCTTTGTTGACTGAGCCACCCAGGCGTCCCTAGTCTCTTCTATTCTGTTGAAACTTTTTCTCAAAAATGGTAATTGTTTTTGCCTGTGCATGTGTAGAGAAAGAGGTATATTGAGCCTTCTGGGCAATGGGATCTATTTTTTAGTCTGTAAAGAGTCATGTTCTTTCTCTGACACAGTTTTTGATTATCATAAAGTAATTTATTATATCTGAGAGAGAGGGTCTGGGAGGGAGCCAGTGTATGGGTACATTATTGTGAGAACTGCCCTGGTTCTCAGGGCCTAGCCCTGAAGCTCACTCTGCAGTGTCCTAGCAGACTCACTTTGGAGAGCTGGGCTAACTCCTTTAGCTGCTTCCTTATTCTCAAGTCTGTTGCTCTGAGAGTAGGAAGAGTCACATTTAATTAATTTATTTTGATGACATCTCATGTCTGCCAGGCTCCATTTCCTCTGTTCCTGGTTCTCATTAGGTACATGCTTCAACTTTTTAAAACCAGTTTCAAAGTACACAGATATTCTTTTTATACTATAGAAATTTGAATAGAAGATATTTTTCTTTCCATTTTTTAATGAATAAGAACAATTTTCTCTAAGTAGCATAGGGGCAAACACAGCAAGATAAAACAACTTAGTTATTGTCACATTGTTAATACAGAAACAGTAGGGAATCCTGAGTGATATAAATAAATAAATACAAGGACAGTCTGGTGCTATGAAAAGACTGGAATGCAGATGTGTGCAACCTTTCTAATAAAAGTATGGAGTTTCTTAGTGTTGTAGAATCAAGCTGAAAAGCTTGAGCAGAATTTGCAAATTATAATACTGATCTAAAATGTGATACTAAGATGTGGCATGAAAATCTTAAGTACAAAGTAAAGACAGACAAACGAAAATGTTTGTTTGTATTTCTTTAAGATAGTTTCTAAAACATGTATATACGTGCTGAAGGAGTCCTTTAAGTAGCTGGAATGTAATATTCTTTCAAAGCCCACAGTAGATGCAACGATCTTCATCTTACAAAAAAGCAAATTCCACTCAAAATCCAATATAAAGAGAAGTGGTTTTCAAATTGAATCATGTTTAAGATACAGTGGAAGGTTTAACAACTCAAGGCAGCATTTGACTCTATCTTAATAAACTCAAATTTATATTCTGCACTAATTCTATTTGGAAATCTGTTTTCCACAATGGACATTACCATGGTAAACGCATTTGTGATGAGCTGATTTTATGACATTCTACACATACATTTCTAGTCAGTAGGCATGCTGACTTTTCAGACCTGCATATAGAAAGAGAACAAACATGTCAGAACAAAAGGGCTGTGTGGTTTCTGTAACAATTATGTTTTTCATCGTAAACTTAGAAATGGGCATTGTAATTTTGCATGTCAGTATCCATTCCTGAAATAATATCTGGCCATATAATAGGTTTTCAATATATATTTGTTTATTTCATTTTTGGCCTAGGTTTCATTTGTTTACTTTTTTGTGTAGAATACTCTAATTCTGTAGCTTAAGCCAGGAATCTCAAGCATCCACGTGAAGGCACATTGACATGACTCATTTTCTGAGTTGCCAGGTAAAGGTACTGATTTTAGGCTGTACTGAGTTCAAGTAAGATGCTATCTCCGGAGAAGTCTTTTGGTGGTCAGTGATCATTTCCTAGGTAATACTACCCAGTTTTCATGACGACAGCACAGCTGGACACAGTAAAGGAGCATGGTTTAAAGGTTTTATATGAATGTGCCTCTGTAAGAAGTTTGTTACTCTCGGGCAAATGGAAGATTCACATTAATGTATTTAATTAAACAATTGAGAATTCAAAAAAAAAAAATAGAATACCCTTGCAACTTATTAAAAGTCAGGAGAAATTGTGACTTGTAAACTAAAAATGTGAAATTGAGCTTTTGAACAACATGAAATAAAACACGATCATAATTTACTCTCTTTCCCATTCTGAAACAACGCAAAAATGGGCAAACTATATGATACGATGGTTTCCAGAAAAAGACCATCAGACAGTGAAGGACAGTGATCTCGAGGTAATGGAAACAAACCAACGATGCCCTATGATTGTATTATCTAACCGCCTTGAATTGCCAGGCTGCGGAACAAGGAGAAAGCACCTGGGCAGAGGCCAGAGGACCCCATGCACTGAGCAGATAGAGTTCACAAATGAAGGTCCAGGAGAGCAGAGAGCTGCCCTTAGAAAGAATCCCAGGGGGGCCTCAGTGGCATAGTCAGTTAAGCAATGTCTCAGGGTTCTGAGATGGTGCCCCGTGTCCGGCTCTGGACTCAGCGTGGAGTCTGCTTAAGACTCTCTCTTCCTCTCCCTCTGCCCTTCCTCCCTTTTCTCTTCCCTCTTTCTCAAATAAATAAGTAAATATCCTTTTAAAAAAAGAGAAAGAAAGAATTCCAGAGAAATGGAGAAAGTTCCAAGTATTCAGATGAGTACTAATCAGTAAATGTATGTGAGAAAACCACCCAAAAGGATTAGAGGGAACAATAACAAGACATCCCACAGGGCTTATAACAATGCCCGTTCTCACCAGGAGGATTGGAAAACTCATGATTCACAGACCAAGGAGGAGAGTGCTCAGGAAGATTTTGTCTCAGTAGTAGTGAATAATTACATCTAGACTGACTACTGCTTTGTTTCTGACTAATAAACCTTAAAAGCACAACTCAAAGGTTTAAACTCTTTCTAACAAACTTAATTTTGTCCCAAAAGAAGCACCAAGAATATTTATAGAAATACAGATATACTCAAAACCCAACAGGGTAAAATTAATGATTTATGACATCCACTAAAAAATTACCAAAGGTGAAAAAAAAAAAAAAGGAAAATACAAACCATAGTGAGGACAAAGCCTCACCCTTAACTGAAAGAGATGTTAGAATTAGCAAAACATGATGTTAAAACTTTATAACTACAATGCCATTTTGTCTAAAATTTAAGGATGCATAGGAAAGCTAGAAGAAAAAATAAAACTTCTAGAAATAAAAACTACAAAATGCAAAGTGGAAAATCTACAGCATTAATAGCAGATTAGCTATTGCAGAAGAAAAAGTGATTAAAATTGGTGACAGAGCAATAGAAATGATCCAAACTGAAGCAGAGAGAACACCACCAACAAAAACAAGAACAAATAAAATGAACACAGTGCCAATGAGTGGTGGGACAACTTAAGAAACTTAATATATCTGTATTTGGAGTCCTTGGAGCAAGAGAAAGGAAGGAGACAAGAGAGTGAAGGGACAGGAAACAAAATATTTGAGGAAGTAGTGGCCAAAATCTCTCCAACTTTGACCACAACTATAAATCTACAGATCCAAAACTCTCAATGAACCCCAAGTACAAGAAATAGGATGGAAACTTCATCAAGATGAATCATAATAAAATTGCACATACCAATAGTAGAGGGAAAATCTTAAAAGCAGTCATAGATAAATTATGTACAGAGGAACAAAGACAAGGATGATTGATTTCTTGTGGAAAACAATGCAACCAGAAGTATACGTCTGTATAAATATTTGTATACACGTATTCACAGAAACTATTTACAATATCATCAAACTGGAAATAACCCCAACGTCCAAAAGAAGTGGAGGGTGGGACAGGAGAAAGCCATGCAGAGTCCCAAGGAAATTTCTTAAGGTGATGGATATCTCATTATCTTGACTGTAGTAATGGTCTCATGGGTGAATAAATTTGTGAAAACCTATCAAACTATAGAGTTTAAGGATGTGCAGTTCATTGCATGTCAACTATAACGTGATGAAGCTGGTAAGAGGGACATGACTGAATTTAATGGTGGAAAACAATCACCTCAGCATTTTCCCAAAATGTGTGTACAACCAACGAAATGTCAATTAGGGTTAATCCAATTATTGGTAAATATAATCATAGTTAAGAAAACAGGAGATTTAAACATTTTTAGAACATGTAAACATATAGATTTATGGAATAATATCACTTTATAGCTGGGAACAATATTATATGGTATCTAGTTTGAAATCCCCAATTCTTGAGTCATAGATGATAGGGTTTAAGAAAACTGGAAGGGGCCATGTAGGACGCATATCCGCACTTAGTTTGATGTAATCACAGAACTAAAGTCCACGGAAACTGAATGATTTTTGAGTCTAGATTGACTCACAGTCTAGAACTGTTTCCATTTTTATCATATTTCTCATTTGATTTGTATATCATTCTCTTGTGTATCTTTAATTATGTTTTTCTCAGAACATAATGGTATACACTGGCATCGACTTTGCCTCAATTCATGACAATTGTTGAATTGCTCATATTCGCGGGCTGGCAGAAACTTAAATGCTTCATTTGGAGGTACATCATAATTTCAGCAAATTTATGAAATTTTAGCTTTATTTTCATATAACCTTGAGACACACATTTCTAATGAAAAGTCTTTTGGTAGTTCTTCTGTCTTAGACTATTTGAACAGCTACAATTCTTGGTTTAGCCATTCTTATCTGGCCCTATAACTTAACCTCTTAGCTTTTTAAAAACCTCAATTCTCTGTTTCTGGTTGCTCTTCACTTTAACTTATAGTTGTGACACAAATCTCACTAAAGCTTTAACTGTGTTACTCTGTTGCTTAAAACCTGGCAGGGATCGATTGTTTCTTATTTTAAGTGTTACATTCTCACTTGATATTAAAGAACATCCACATTTGGACTGAAATTACCTTTATGACTTTCTTTATTTCTACTCTTCTTCATATATTAAATTAGATGCTTGTATATTCCCGAAGGAAATCACCAGACATTTATCTCAAGTATTTAGAATATCCCTCATCTTGACATACACTTGATGAGATCTCATGAGACTTGACATTCCAGACTAAATTATCACTATCCATCATCTTTAACATGTGTCGCCTGTTCATACCAACCACAAGTGATCTCTCCTTTTCTTGGCTTTAATTATACTTCCTTGCCTTAGACTATGCATTTAATTTTGACTAAAATATCTACATCTGCCAACATATAAATAGAAATAAAAATTTAAACTTGAGTTCCTGAATGTTCAGGACAGGATAGTGAATGTTGTCTGTGATTGTAACACCGGAAGTTACCCCAGAAGGATGCAGGGTCATTAATGCTGAATCCCAAATCTGTAAGTTGCTCCCTGGTCTCCAAAAACCCAAATAGTTTATGTAATTCCTCTTATTTTCCCTCTTTCTGCTATAGAATGTAAAATAGAGAAAAGTGCATTTCTGGTGCTAGCAGTTAGTAGCAACAGTTGATTGCAGAATTAAAGAGGAATTGAGATTCTTGATTGTCCAGCATTTGTATGATAATCAACTGGCAAAACAAATACTCTGTGCATATTTCTTTGATGGAGACTCACAAATAAAGCAAAAAACTTGAGAAAATCTAGACAGATATTGAAAATGTTCAATTTTCTCATATCTTTGTATAAGTATGAAACACACAAAGATATTTAAATATTTATAGTCAATGTATATGTGTGTGTGTGTGTGTGTGTGTGTGTGTGTGTGTACCACTGTGTATTTATACATTAGTTTACCAAAGAGGATGATCCAGACAAGTTCAGAATGAAAGGAAGTATGTTATTCTAGTGAGGCTTTCCCTCACTAGAAGTTATAGGGGACCAGAATGTGTTTCATTTGTGTGTGAAACAGCTCATGTTAACTGATGTTTTGCTCTGAACAATGACTTTTTTCTATCTGAGTCAGGAGAGTTCAAGGTGGGATGGGCCTTGGGTGGTGGGGACAAGCAGTAGTAGCTACTAGTCTTGCTTTGATTCCAGATCTCATCTCTTTCACCATCTCTCACCTTAGGAAAGGTATTCTTCATGTGACCCCGATGTTTGTCCATGATTGCACACTCTCATTTTAAGCCAAAGACCAGAATAGTAAAGCATATGCATTTATGGGTCTACGTCCTCTGTGTGCTTTGCCCTTTACCTTGGGGGGTTGGTCGAGAATAGGTTGGCGATAACTAGTATCTTAAACTTATTCCTCAAAACAATTATAACACCTTAAATTTCCTCTATTTTCTGTAAATTTGTGAAACTTTTATACATAAATGATTTTGTTTGATCATCATAACAATGTTCACTGTAAAGAGGTGAATTATTTTTATCCCCATCTGGCTATTGTTCTGAGTCAGGCCTTATGATTAGTGTTGGGGATACAGTGGTGAATGGAATGGGTATGGTCCCTGGCCTCATGGGCATTATAGTCCCATACAGAAACTAAAATATACCTGCAAACTGTGGCAAATTGGATGGAAAAAGGGATAAGGTCCCGGGAAAGAGAACAATAAGAGTGAATAATGTATTTTGGTGAGTCATGGAGACCCTCCCTGAGAAGGTAATAATGAAGATGAAGAACAAGAAGGCCCCAGTCCTGTGAAATCTTGGGAAAACTCTCCAGATCTAGCCAATCACTTCAAGGATGTTCCAGAGTCATGCATCTAGTTAGGTAGCAGAGCTTGAAATTTAGGGGAAAAAAATTCTGGAAATGATAATTAACATTTATGCAGCTCTTTTTAAAGTGCTTTCATGTGTATAATCTCATTTAACAATCACACCATGAGGTGGAAAACTTGGAAGATGATTGATTGGTAGAAAATTCGCCACTATCCTTTTGACTTAGATTCCATTATTAATTGTGAGAGAGAAAAAAAAAAATCTGAGGTTAGATTAAAGGCATCCTGAATTGCACATGAATTGTTTGTAGGTAAAATGTTCAATAAGATATTTCCCATTTGAACAATGTAGAGAACGAAAGGATCATCCAAATAGAAGCATGTGATTATCTCCTTACTATACCTGCCACATGGGCCAGCGTGCACCTAAACCCTGACGACGGCGCCCGAGTCATCCTCAAGAAGCACTATCCGCGCCTGGGGAGCCACTTCCACACCAATAAGCGCGTGTGCGAGGACATTGCCATCATCCCCAGCAAGAAGCTCCGCAACGGGATCGCAGGCTATGTCGCACGTCTGACCAAGCGCATTCAGCAGGGCCCGGTTGCAAGAGGAGGAGAGAGGAAGGAGGGAGAGCTACGTGCCCCAGGTTTCAGCCCTGCATCAGGAGATCATCGAGGTAGATCCTGACACTAAGGAGATGTTGAAACTTTTGGACTTTGGAAGCCTGTCCAACCTGCAGGTCACTCAGCCTACAGTTGGGATGAAATTCAAAACAACACAGGGAGCTGTTTGAATCTTTCTGCTGTGCTGGAGTATCTTCAATAAACCTTGAACACACATACACACACACACACACACGAAGAAACATGTGATTAGAGACTAATCATTTACCTTTATTGTGTCTTCACTGTGTTTGGAATTTTGTGTGAGTTTTTTTTTAAGGAAAAAAAATGACTGCATGGAGAAATAGGTTTTAAAACATTCCAATTCTCTTTTTCTCTTCCAACACAAGGTGTTTCGGTGCAGACATGGCCAAGTCCAAGAACCACATCATGCACAACTAGTCATGAAAATGACCCAGAAACAGCAACAAGAAGGATATGAAGATATGAATCTCTTAAGGGGATAGACCCCAATTTCCTGAGGAATACGTATTCTTCCAAGAAGCACGAGAAAAAGGGCATGAAAAAGAAGCAGACCAATAATTCTAAGGCTGTGAGTGCACATGCCCAGGCAATCAAAGCTCTTGTCAAGCCCAAGGAGGTCAAGCCCAAATCTCAAGGGGTGGCAGCTGCAAGCTCAATCGACTTGCTTACATCACTCACCCTGAACTCAGGAAAAATGCTCTTATCTACATCCTTGAGAGTCTTACTCAAGGATTGCCTGCCGTAGTCCAAGGCCCAGACTCTTGCTATATATGTGCAAATGTATAGAAATATATAGTATTGCTTCCACTTACTATTGCTTCCAACTGACTATAAGTATGTTTTAGTTCATATATTCTGTACCAAATATCTCTCCATCTATTAAAAATGACAATACATATTAGGCTATCTAAAATGTTGCTAATTAAATTAGCACGTCATAAAAACTCCGGCTAAAGAAAACATTATTAAAATACATTATTACCCTGGAACAACTGGACATCCTTGTGCACGAAATGAATTTAGATGTAGACCTTATAACCTCCACAAAAAAATTAAGTCAAAATGGATCACAGATTTTAATATAAAATTTTAATATAAAATTTTCAAATATAAAATTTGAAACTTTAAAACACTTGGAGGATACCATAGGAGAAAACCTAGATGACTTTGAGTATAGTGACCTTTTTAGATATAACACCAAAGACACAGTCCAAGAAATAAATGATAGCTGGACTTCATTAAAATTAATGAAATTAATAAAAAAAAATCTGCTCTGTGAAAGACAGTGTTGAGAATATGAGAAGACAGGTGGCTCAGTCAGTTAAGCATCTGACTTCAGCTCAAGTCATGATCTCAGGGTCCTGGAATTGAGCCCTGCTCCCTGCTCAGCAGGGAGTCTGCTTGTCTCTCTGCCCTAGTGTTCTCTCTCTTTTTCAAACAAATAAATTAAATCTTAAAAAACAAAAAAGAAAATAAGAAGACAAACTACAAACTGGGAGGAAATATTTACAAAAGACATATCTGGTAAGGACTGTTATCCAAAATTTACAAAGAACATTTAATTTCAATAATAAGAAAATAAGCAGCTAGATTGAAAATATTGTCAAGGACTTCAAGATATATCTCATCAAAGGAGATACACAAGTGGCAAATAAGCATATGAAAAGATGCTCCAAATCATATATCATGGGGAAATACAAATTAAAACAACAATGAGATACCACTACACCTTTATTAGGTTGGCCAAAATCTGGAACACTGACAATAGCAAATGCTGACAAGATTGTGGAGCAATAAGAATTCTCTCATTCACTGCTGATAGGAATGAAAAATGGTATAACTACTTGGGAATACGGTTGGAAATTTCTTACAAAAGTAAACATACTCAGGGTGTCTGGATGGCTCAGTTGGTTAAGAGTCCGACTCTCCCACTCTTCAGGGCGTGATCCTAGTCCCGGGATTGAGTCCCATGTCGGGCTCCCTGCATGGAGCCTGCTTCTCCCTCTGCCTGTGTCTCTGCCTCTCTCTCTGTGTCTCTCATGAATAAATAAATAAAATCTTAAAAAAAAAAAGAAAAAGAGTCTGACTCTTGGTTTTGTCTCAGGTCATGGTTTCCAGGTCTAATGCAGGGCTCAAGCCTGTATTAGACTTTACCTTCAGTGCAGGGTCTGCCTCAGATTCTCACTCCCTCTCCCTACCACTCAATTAAGCAAATAGTATCTTTAAAAAAAAAGAAAGAAAAGAATGTAAACATACTCTGTGACCCAGAAATTAGGATATTTGCTCAAAGGAGTTGAAAACTAATGTTCAAATAAAGATTTGCACACAGATATTTATAGTAGCTTTATTCCTAATGCCAAAACTTGGAAGCAACCAATATGTCCTTCAGTAGATAAAAGGATACAAAGACTGTAATACATCCAGACAGTGGAATTTTATTCATCACTAAAAAGAAATGAGCTATCAAGCAATGCAAAGATATGGAGGAAACTTAAATATCTATTACTTAGTGAAAGAAACCAAGTCTGAAAAGGCTACACACCGTATATGGCATTCCAGAAAAGGCAAAACTATGGGGACAATAGAAAATCCAATGGTTGCCAGGGAATAGTAGTGGCAAAATGAATAAGCAGTCACAGAGGATTTCTAGGTCAGTGAAAAAACTCCATATAATATTAAAATGATTGGTATATGTTATTATCCATTTGTCCAAATTCATAGAATGTATAACACCAGAAATGAACCAGAAGGTAGGCCATGGATGCTGGGTGACTGTGATGTGTCAATATAGGTTTATCCTTGGAAAAAGAAAAGAAAAGAAAAAAAAAAGAAAAGAAAAGAAAAGAAAAAAAGAAAAAAGAAAGAAAAGAAAAGAAAAGAAAAGAAAAGAGAAAAGAAAAGAAAAGAAAAGATCCTTGTGAAGAATATTAATAAGGAGAAGGGTATGCATGTGTGGATACAGGGAAATATATGGGAAATTTCTATGCCTTTCTCTCAATTTTCTTGTAAACCTAAAACTACTCCAAAAAAAAAAAGAAATCTCTAAAAAAAATACATTACTGAATTTCAAAATCATCAAGTTGCATATTTTTTCCAAAGTTATTCATGTACTTGGACTTTCAAAATGTTATTTTTGTGTGAACATTCTGTGTATTTAGCTCAAACGTAGAAGAATGCACACCTATCCATTGGATTGCATGTGTTTCTCATGTACCATCCAAATAATTTCTTTTTCCACACCTATGAGCTTTCATGGTCCTTCGTCACCTTAGGAACTAGAGTGGCCTTTTTAAACCTACTCATCACATAGATAAAATGAGTCGGAAGGACACCTGCATGCAGGTGTGTTGAAATGCTAAGCCCGAGTGGTTACTTTTATTGTGTCTACAATATGTAACTGCCAAGGTCAAAATACTGCCTGTGCAGCCCGTCTCCCTCAGGGCAAAAGCTAAAGTGTTTGGGGCTCCCAACGTCGTGCTCTTCGTATTCTTGCTTCTTCTCCGAGGCCCAGGTGGCAGCTTGCCATTTGTAGGACACACCACAGCGCTCTTCCCTCAGGCTCCGTGCTGTTCTCTCTGCCTGGCTTGCACGCTCACTCTCATCAGAACTCTGGTCAAATGCCACCTTAGCAGAGATTTTCTTCACACTCTTTAAAAGTTAAATTCACACTCTCTGTCTCTTCTATTCTTTTATTCTGCTTTATTGTGCTTCATGATGTTTATCACCATCTGACAAATAGTTTTATTATTATTATTGGTATTATTAGTTTTACTTCTACTGTTATATAAACACGTGAAGGCGGGTCTTGTCTGTGTGTCTGTGTGTGGGCACGGACGCTATAACCCTGCTCTGGGGGAAAGTGGGTACTCAATAAATATTATTTGAATGGAAGTGTTACAGCAATGCATTATAATGAGAAATACTGATAAGTTTAGTCTCCTAGTTGATACGTCTTTATGTAAATAGGTTTTTTTTTTATGTAGGGCTGAGACTATGCTAGTAGTATTTCTAGCCCTTCCCCCTTGGGTAACAGTGGTGTGATGAGTACGTGTGGTGCAGAAGCCGTGAAGTGCAGAGGCTCTTGCCTAAGGGCTTCTTCTTGGGTAAATTCAACTTAATGGTGTTGAGTTTTAGAAATGCACTCCATGTTTTCTAGAGACACACTCATGCTATGCCTTTTTATGCATGAAAATAAGATATAGTGGGTTCAAGCTCAACAGAAGCAAAAGACATGACAGATAATATTTCAAACAACATAGAAGAACCGTAAGATACCAGCCTAGAGCAAGAATGAAATCCTCATTTGGTCAAGATGGAGATCTCTATTTAAACATCATTCATCTCCTGTAACAAGGAGTCACAAACACTAATAAATACAATGGGAAGAACAGCCTATTTTCAGAAAAGTACATCCATTCATTTACTTTTTAATTCCCCAATAAAGGGGGGGGGGGGAATCAGACTATTAGGTTGATAAAGGATCTGTGATGTCACCTCCAACTCCTCATTAGCTGAAGAGGAAGCCGGCGCCTAGGGAGTGGCCGGCCAGTGGACGAGCCCAGCTAGCCTGCTGTTTGCTCCCGGTTATCAATCCCAGCCATACCACTGAGCCCACATTCTCAGCATAATGCAGAATAAAATCACAGATCCATCAAAACAAATTTGACAAGTGATAAATAAGTCTGGGCAGGGGCACAGCAGTTTGTATCGGGCAGCAAGCACATAAACATAATAAATCACAATAAACAGAATATTTAGAGCTGCTTAGAAGGAATGGTGATAAATTGGCACCTTGAGAAGGGCCGCAAATGCTCTCGTTTGGGCAAGTATTTGTTGATCCCCATCATTTCACATCAAAAGTGTAGTCAATTTTTTAGTCTTATATCGACAAAGGATGGCCTGCAGAGCCCCGGGCTTCAGGCCCGGAGGAGGCGACTCACCTGTCCCTTCCCGGGACTGCAACCGAGGCAGTCCTAGTACTTCCCTTCCGATGTCTTATGTGAATGCCAGCCCGGACCTTGACGTATGCAAAAGCGCTGTCACTGGAGTCACCTGCACGGTTAAATATTTTCCAAATTGCCATGCCAGGTGAATTTTGCTTATTTGGAAGTTTTATCAAGATTTGCAAAAATCACGTGATACATAGGGGGTGGGGGTCAGAGACTGTATTATGGTTTAATAGCCGCAGCAATGATTTCAAGAGTTGCCTGCAGAATGAATCCAGATGCTAGCAGGAGGAGTATCTGAAACATCCTGTAATTTTTAAACAATTGCATTTAATCTGAGATAAAAATATGTAACATTATAACACAACGAGAAACATTCAGATACCTTGGAAAGAGACAATGAAAGCAGGAAATCGAGGAGTTTATTTGTAGGCATGTTGAGTCATACAGATGAGCTACTGAAAACAATTACACAGAAATTTAGGGAAAAAACATAGACATTGTGAGAAGCTGACATTCTGAGATAGACATACGTTTTAAAATACTGACATCTATTGCAAATTAGAAATATCTATAAATGAATTAAATTTGATTTCAACAAAATTTTGGAGGAGATGAGGGACTACAGAAATAAATACCATGTTAAATTCAGAACAAGTTTTATTTTTTAACTCTTATTTTTATTTTATTTTTATTTCTTACAGCTGAGAGTAGGAAGCAAAATTGTAGTTCACTCTTAATTATAGAGTTGCAAAAGCAATGCTGTAATTAGAGCTGTGAAAATTGTCTGGCGACAGATTTTCTTTGTAGTTTGAAGGAGTGAAAAACCCTATTGATAGTATTTGATACGAGTTTCATCAAAGTGCACTAAAAGAATACACTAACTTCTTAATACTTCTCCAACACTTTGTGGCAACTGCTAATTGTTATCATTTTTGTATGTGGGTGCCACTTTTAAATATTTGGACTTGCATTTATAAAAGGTTTGCCACTTTTTTTATATCTAGAATTTCATATTTAGATTAGAGAAGTGAACAGGATATAAATAGCTACTGGTCCTTAGAGTCAAGCTTTTAGTCCTTAATTTTTGATCGCATCAAAATTATTCAATGCTTGTAGTAGACATTAAATGATTTGTAATAGTTATCACTTGATCAATTTCCTGATTTCAATAGTTCACCCAAACAATGTAAGACAGCTACCCTGTGCTCTAAAAATCGTTAAGAATGTTTACATTAGCCTGAATCCAATGTTAATTTTTTTTCAATGTTAATTTTTTTTAAAGATTGTATTTATTTATTCATGAGAGAGAGAGAGAGTCAGAGACATAGGCAGAGGGAGAAGCAGGCTCCATGCAGGGAGCCCAATGTGGGACTCCATCCCAGGACCCCGGGAGCATGCCCTGGGCGGAAGCCGGGGCTAAACCATCGAGCCCACCCAGGCTGCTCCCAAAGTTGATTATTTTTGAAAGAATGTCTGATTCTCTAATCTATTATAATATTCAGTGAGTCGACAAAGTGAAACTCTAGAAATAAGAAGATGAATTTAATTTTGATTTAAAAAATTTTTATTATAAAATTAAATTTGTTGATTTGGTCCTCCTAATTGTATTAGTTTAAGCTTAAAATATGAAGATACATTTTTTTTCAGTATCTTCTTAGCTCATGATGTGATCAGAAGGGTATTAATTTGGTTCTGATCACTCACTACTGTTCCTGAAAATGAATGGCCTGCTTTTTTCACTTTTGCTCAGTGTGGTTTAAGAAATAAGGAAGAATCAATGAAGGTGTATTTGTTTCATATTAAATAAAATTAACTTGTTCCCTATTGGAAAAGATACATGTCTATAAGTTTTGTCTACTGGTCTTATCATCCTAGTCAAATATATAAATATATTTTATATATTTGATTTTTAAATCAAAACATCTTTGTCTTATATAGAAAAAGGCAAACTAGAGAAAACTTAGAAAATTTCCTTTCAAAGGTTTTTTTTTTGTTTTTTTTTTTTTTTTTAAAGATTTCATTTATTGGGCAGCCCAGGTGGCTCAGCAGTTTAGCGCCACCTTCAGCCCAGGGCCTGATCCTGGGGTTCCGGGATCCAGTCCCAAGTCAGGCTCCCTGCATGGAGCCTGCTTCTCCCTCTGCCTGTGTCTCTGACTCTCTCTCTCTCATGAATAAATAAATAAAATCTTAAAAAAAAAAAAAAAAAGATTTCATTTATTTATTAGAAAGAGAGAAATAGCCTGAGCAGAGGGAGAAGCAGACTCCCCCCTGAGCAGGGAGCCTGACCCGGGGCTCAGGACCCTGGGATCATGACCTACGTGGAAGGCAGACATTAACTGACTGAGCCACCCAGGCACACCTCAAGTTTTCCTTTCAATAGAAAATTATTATGAGGGGACAGTTAAAGTAACACTACATTAAACTATTCCAATAAAAACATATTCCAAGATATATTTGATGATATTTATTTATTTTATTTAGATTAATATGGGCATGGAGACGTCTGTGGCACAGGTTACATTATTTTTCTTCCCCTCTGTGAGGATTAAATAGGGATTTTTTTAAACTGTGTTAAACTTCATCAAGCTTATAATATGCTTGCATACTTTAATAATTTAGTTTTAAAATCTTAATAGTGTTCGATGTCCCTGCTAAACCATTCTATGTGATTATAACCACACCCCCAGCTATTTTCTAGAAATAGTTCTTAAGCCTGTTTTCTTTGCTTATTTCGTGCCATTGCCTCTCTTTCTCTGCCTGCTAAATGGCAGCTACCTTGAAACCATCTGAAACCTTAGATGGACCAGAGCGAGCATGCTTTTCTTATTTATCTATCTATGTATTTGTCACAAAACTAGGGCCTTTCATTTGCTGTTTCTTCAAGGCCTTTTATTGCTCAAGGCCTCCCACCCTCCTTTTGTTTCTGGTTCTTCTCTGGGGCCTTTGTTGTTCAAAGTCTTTTTCAGTCTCATTTTTGGCTGTTTGGCTTGCAGGACAATTGGCATTTCCACCTTGGGAAGAACTTAAATTATGGGTTCTCCACATTGTCCTCAATGTGTTTGCAGAAGACCTAGTTTGTTCCCCACCTCATTGCTTTCCAAAATATCTTGTTAGAAGAATCAAGAAGAAGCCAACATACACCAAATGTTGACTTTTTTTCCAAAATCTTCTAGGATTATACGCTCAGTAGGGAGATTGTAAGCTGTCCATTTATCTAAACCTTATCTGTTATCTTTCTGCTGTTTTTCCAAATGTTTTGCTATGGTGTAAAAAGGATTTTCAGCTTTCCTGTTGACTAAATCTGTTTTCCTGTTGCCCAGTAACTGACAGCTGAGCCAAAGTCATGACTTTTATTTATTCATTTTTAGTTCTATAGCTTTAGCAAATGGCTTTTAGACTTAAATTTCTCATGTAAAAGGGAAATCTTTTTCATTTTTTCCTTTTATTTCTTTCCTAGTACTTACCAATAAAAGTTAAACAGAACATAAATTCTTATAATATTTCTATGTAGTTATTTGAAAAATGACATATAGGATCTATTAGGGATTTTCTTTTCTTCTTTTAGGAATGTAGTAGATGTATAAAGGAAACTTAATTAATTAATTAGTTAATTAATTTTAAAGATTTTATTTATTTATTCATGAGAGACACACAGAGAGAGAGAGAGAGAGAGAGGCGAGACATAGGAAGAGGGAGAAGCAGGCTCCCTGTGGGGAGCCCGATGTGGGACTCCATCCTGGGACTTCGGGATCACGTCCTGGGCTGCAGGCAGGTGCTAAACTGAGGTGCTAAACTGCTGAGCCACCCAGGGATCCCAACTTAATTTATTTTTAGACAGTGGTGATTAAGATCTTGGCATGCTCTTAAAAACTTTCAATTGTAAAAATACTTTTTAATTTTGTCTTTTGTGTTTAACAAAATTAAATCAGTCTCACATATTAGCTTATGTAAAAGAAATCAAGAATGTATTTAGATGTACTCCACTTAGGAGGCAAGGTGTATTTATGCTGCGTGAGAAGAAAAATCTATATGACATTTTAAGAGAAAATCGAATTTAGTCAGTGAAGATGATTTTGCAAAACTTATCCCACGGAGAAGCATATCAAGCCTTTAAAGCAAATGTCAAGATTAGTTGACAGAATGAAAGATGTCACAAAGGTGATTCATTATTTTTTTTTTTTCTCTTCTGTTATTACAAACAAACCGCCTACAATTACTGGGTGAATTAAGCAGGTAAGGGAGATCAAATATATTTTATAATTGAAAAACCAAGATGGGGGATCCCTGGGTGGCGCAGCGGTTTGGCGCCTGCCTTTGGCCCAGGGCGCGATCCTGGAGACCCGGGATCGAATCCCACGTCGGGCTCCCGGTGCATGGAGCCTGCTTCTCCCTCTGCCTGTGTCTCTGCCTCTCTCTCTCTCTCTCTGACTATCATAGATAAAAAAAAAAAAAAAAAAAAAAAAAAAAATTTAAAAAAAAAAAAAAAAAAAAGAAAAACCAAGATGGTTACTCTGTATTATTATTTAGAAATGTTTCAAAATCAATTTCAAGTGCCTATTTTTTTATCAAAAGAGAAAGAAATTAAATTAAAACTTGTAAAGCAACTTCACAAGTTTAATGAACTTGAGGCAGAGTTCCTGGAATTCAGTGACTGTGGTAGGCTCATTAATGTTAATGCATAGGTAAGAAACAGAAATAATATATTAGCCCAAGAAAATGAGAAAAAGAGAAATAAAGCTAAAAGAAGGAAGAAATAAGATAAAATATTTTTTTAATGGGAATCACCTTCAGCATCCAAACGTGAATGCTCTGGGAGTATATGCATTGCTGTCTTTTGTCACTAATTTTTTTTTGTCACTAATTTTTAAATAAAATTCTTCTACTCAAATAACCTTTCCAACCTGGAAAAGAGACATAAAGAACCTTAAGAGCATTGCCTGGTGACCAGAAACTGTGTCATTAAATTGCACCACGTTGGCTACAAAGCATATGAGGTTTTGTTAGGCTAAATATCAGATGGGAATCACATATCTCTTAGATATACACAAAAACAAAACATTTCATGGCAAGTTATAAATGAGAAGCCTCGTTAAAATATAAAGTTATTATGTATACTAAATATAAGAAAAGATATTTCTAAAAATTGAATAAGGGTAGTTCAAACAGGCACCACTAACCAGGTCTAAATAGGCAAGAAAAAAGTGAAATATCCCAGACCCAAAACCAATGGTTAAAGAAAGAAATACACAATATATTTTAAAAATATTTTATTTACTTTTCTTTTTAAAATTTGTTGTTTTAAAAAATGTTCAATGACTAGATTTTAAGGATGAGTCACCATTCTTATAGATGCAAAGCTGAAAGCAAAGAATTTTCCCAGGTGAGAGCTATAGTGTTCATTTTAATAAGTATCTTAAATATGAATAGGCATGATTTAGCAAGAGGCTGTTCTCACTGTCTGTCCTCTTTCCTTGTCATGCTCAGAGAGGACATGCCTGAAGCCACAGCTAAGGAGCTGTTCTACTATGTGATTAGAAGGGAACTCTTGGGCTGTCTCTCCTGTCCTCTAGTTCCAAAATCTTGGTCATTGGACAGTTGGGTGGCTCAGTGGTTGAGCATCTGCCTTAGGCTCAGGTCATGATCCTGGAGTCCTGGGATCCAGGCTCCTGTTGGACTCCCTCCTCTGAGAGGAACCTGCTTCTGCCTCTCTCTCTCTCTCTCTCTCTGTCTTTCATGAATAAATAAATAAAATTTTAAAAAAATTTGGTCATTAAATTTCTCAACCTTCAATTTTTCTCATGAAGATATTAGTGACTGCATTACCAGGTGTTTCTGAGAACCAAATAATTTATCGCTATGCCTAGAATATAACCAGAATCATAAACAAGTAAGACTTATCAGATGAACAGAAAATGACTTTATCCTGTGTCCATATCAACACTATCTGTCCTGACCCGGGGTGAAATCCAGGAAAGGCTTTCTGGTCATTCTCAGACAATGAAAAAAAAAAAAAAAAAGGTCCCTTTCAGAATTTCAAGATGCAAAACTGCTCTCACTTCCATAATGAAAATCTGTGTTCCAGGTTCTCGGCAAAGTTTCACAGTTTATTTAGAGTTAAAATCTTCTTCCTTTCCTAGCTCAGCCTTGCTTATGGCAGGAACGTGAGATGGAGACCAGGTTAGGGTGGAAGAAGAGGGCAAAAGGCGTCTTGTCTCTGGAGACACCCGCTCCTCCTTCCCCCTCGTTAGCTATTACTCCCCACTGAGTTGAGGCAAAGGTGAGGCAGAGAGCAGGGCACGGGCCCATAGGGGCTGCTCCTTGCTGTGGCTAGTGGGGCCCCCGCCTTGGCAGGCACCCAGGGGGCGAGCGCACTGTCAGCGGGGCCTCCCTGCTCCACCCGCCCTCCTGCAGATGGTCGGACGGGAGCGCCACAGTTCTGCTCCTCCACGGCTGTTTCTGTTCCACAGCCCTTTACCCTGCTGCTACAGGCCACTTCATCAAGCTGCTCACTCCTCAGAGCTTTTGCTCGGTGCTGAGGTAGGTGCCCCCTTCCTGCCGCCCACTGCAAACTCCTTGAGGAGACTTGGGAAGTCCTCTCCCTGGCCTCTGCGGAGCCCTCTTGGTCTCTCTTCTGCAAGGAGGAAGCACACTGACAACTCTCCACAGGAATTGCCTGTCTTGTACTTGACTTCTCTCTTGATCTTTCCAGATTCATCTACAGGCTGGCTAGGAGTTAGTGGTAAATAGCACATTTAGTTGTATACATTTGAATAAATCATCTAGTCTTTGGAGGCAGTGAGAATGTTCTAGTTACCTATTATAACAAAGCTTAGTGGCAATGACAATTTATGATGATTTCTTAGCGCTCTGTGATTTTTGGCTCAGCTGGAGAATTCTTGTTTGAGATTTCTCATGGGTTTGTGTCAAGTAACACAGCTCAGACTAGCATTATCAGCAGGCCCCACCAGACAGGAAGCAGAAGCTGCCAGGGTTGTTAGGGACCATATCTGGAACGGAGTGATATTTTATTGGTTATAGCAGTAATAAGGCCTGTTCAGACTTGATTAATGGAAGAGAGGGATGGATCCCATCTTTGCATGCAGAAGTGGCAAGAGCAAATGGCATGGGAGATATTGTAGCCATATTTGGAAAATACTGCCATAGAGTACCTGCTGCTTATATTCTTGAAACATTCCTTGGAACAGAAACTTGTCAGTTTAAGTTCCTGATACGTAGGCATTCAGAGGTTGTTCGTTACCTGTTTGACCACACCATCCACATTTTATGATATTTCATGATGCTAAGATGATTTGGTAATCCTCTTGGTCCAACCTTATGAGTGTCTCCAAGGGTGGAAGTCAAATTGTTCAAAATATTTGAAACCAGAATCCCATGAAACATTATGCAGGAGGAAATCTTTTGGAATGGAAGAGAAGAGAAATTTGTTTTCCTTTCTCTTCAGAGTTTATTTTCTTGAAACTTAACACAATTTTTTTTGGTGCAGAATGTTATGAATTCTAATATATACATAGGTTTGTGTGGTCATGACTACCACAATCAGAATTCAGAACAATTTCATGGCCTCCCCCGCAAAACTGTCTTATGCTATTCCTTTGCAGTTACACCCTCCTTCAATCCCTCAATCTTAGCAACCTTTAATTTCTTTTATCCTAGATTGTATTTATGTATTTGGGGGGGGGGGCATGAGCAGGGCAGAGGGAGAGGGAGAAGCAGACTCTCCATGGAGCAGGGAACCAAAGAGGGGGCTCCATCCCAGGACCCTGAGGTGACCTGAGCCAAAGGCAGATGCTTAACTGACTGAGCCACCCAGGGGCCCCATCAACCTCTAATTTATTTTCCATCATTATAGTTAATTTTGTCTTTTTTCAGGATGTCAAATACATGGAAGTATATAGTATATAACATTTTGAGACTAACTTTTTTTGCTCAGCATAATTCCCTTGAGATCTATCCAAGTTGTTATATGGATGCATAACTCACTACTTTTTATTGCAGAGGAATAGCCCGTTGTATGGATTGTAGCACAGTTTATCCACTCACTTGTGAAAAACCTAGTATTGTTTCCAGTTTTTGAAAACTGTGAACAGAGCTGTTATGAACATTAATATATAGGTTTTGTGTAAACATAAATTTTGAATCCTTTTGACTAAATTTCTAGGACTGAGATTGCTAGGTCATAGGGTAAGAATAGATTTTTTAAAAATTTTTATTTATTTATGATAGAGAGAAAGAGAGAGAGACAGAGACACAGGCAGAGGGAGAAGCAGGCTCCATGCACCGGGAGCCTGACGTGGGACTTGATCCCGGATCTCCAGGATCACGCCCTGGGCCAAAGGCAGGCGCCAAACCTCTGTGCCATCCAGGGATCCCGTAAGAATAGATTTAAATTCCTAAGACAGGACGCCTGGGTGGCTCAGTTGGTGAAGTGTCTACCTTTGGCTCAGGTTATGATCTGGGGTCCTGGGATTGAGCCCCACATTGGGCTCCCTGCCCAGTGGGGAGTCAGCTTCTCCCTTTACCCCTCCCTCCTTATGATCTCTCTCTCAAGTAAATAAGTAAAATCTTTAAAAAAGAGAGAGAAAGAAATATTTCCTTTAAAAAGAATTCCTAAAGCACTACCAATTTCCTTCCCAGGATAGCTGTATCATTTTTGCATTCCTACTGGCAATATAGGGGAGTTCTCATTGTTGTGAATCCCCATCAGCACTTTCTGTTATCAGCAATATGTACATTATACTCATATATGTATGCAATATATTATTTTTAATTTTTTAAAAGATTTTATTTATTCATGAGAGACACAGAGAGAGACATAGACAGAGGGAGAAGCAGGCTCCCTGCAGGGAGCCCGATGTGGGACTCGATCCTGGGATGGGGATTACACCCTGAGCCAAAGGCAGATGCTCAATCACTGAGCCACCCAGGCGTCCCGCAATATATTATTTTAATGAGTCTATTAAGTAAACAGTATCTCATCATGGTTTGAATGTATAATTCTTTTCTTTTTTAAGATTTTATTTATTTATTCATGAGAGATGCGGGGGGGGGGGCGGAGGGAGAGAGAGAGAGAGAGAGAGAGGCAGAGACACAGGCAGAGGGAGAAGCAGGCTCTATGCAGGGATTCCGACATGGGACTCGATCCCAGGCCTCCAGGGTCAGGCCCTGGGCTGAAGGTGGTATTAAACCACTGAGCCAACAGGGCTGCCCACAACTCTTGAATGTCTAATGATGATGAATATAATTTTATGTACTACTTTATGTTCATTTATTCTCTTCAGTCAAGTGTCTATTCAAGGCTTTCGTCCATTTTTTAACTGAACTATATCTTTCTTTTTTTTAAAAAAAAGACTTTATTTATTTATTTTAGGGAGAGAGAGAGAGAGAGAGCGAGTGAGCACGAGCAGGGGGGGGGCAGAGGGATAAGCAGACTTCCAGGCTTGATTCCAAGACCCTGAGATCATGTCCTGTACCAAAATCCAGAGTCAGACACTTAACTGGGCCACCCAGGTGCCCCAAGAGCTGTTTATTTTCTTAATGTGGAGTATTCAGTATTATTTATGTATACTAGATACATTATTCATTAAATATGTGATTGGCAAATATCTTCTACTAGTTCTTGACATTTTTATTCTATTAACAGTATATTTAGCAGAGCCTTTTTTTTTTTTTTTTTACCTTGTGCAAGAATTCTTGCCCAGTCGAGGGGCATAAAGTTTTCTTCCATGTATTTTTCTTTAGTTTTACATTTTAAACTAAGATTTATAATTGAGTTAATTTTTATATAATGTATCAAGTTGAAATTGAGGGTGTTTTTTGCATACATCTGACTGTTTCAACATCATTTGTTGAAAAGATAAACTTTTTTCCTCCATTTATTTGTCTCTGTACTTAAAAAAAAATCAGTGGCCCTATTTGTTTAGGTCTGTTTCTGGATTCTATTCTGCTCTATTATCCACTCACGTGTTTATCCCTTTACCAATTCTGTACTTTCATATTTACCAAGCTTTACAGTGAGTCCTAAATCTAGGTAGCCTGATTCCTCCATCTTTGATCTTCTTTTATTAAAATTGCTTTGGCCAATCTACTTCTTATACTAGTCCATTGCTCTTTTCATATAAATTTTCAAGAGACCTTGTCTACACCTACCAAAATCTTGCTGGCAGGGAGTCAATTACAATAAATCCCTAGATCAGTGCAGGGAGACTTGACAGCGTTAGCATGCTGAGTCATCTGATCAGTTTCCAATTGTGTCCTGCAACCTAGACCCAAAATATAAAAATTCAAGAAATATGACAAACAATATACTTAGTGAAGTAACTATGAAGAAATTATTAGTCCTTTCCTCTACTTGACTTACTCCTAAATATATAGATGATGCAGGTCATCTATATATTTAGATAACCTGTCATGCTTCCTTCTTTGTAGGATCTTTTTTACAAGTATTATATGAGCATTATTTTTAGTATGCAAATTATGAAATTAGATACCTATTAAATTTTTGTTGGAATTAATGTACTGTCATCTTGTCATAGCCTGGTAATCTATATGAACCTCTGGCCTCTGCAACCACCACATCACTAATAATTGTAGCCAGTAGAGTACAGGGAGGCTTAGCTGTCTTCATTTTAATTTTAGTTCTAAACTTTCATCATTATCTCTCATCATGTCAAGCAGGTGGGATGAATAATAGCTTCCATCTGCGACATTCAGTGGCTTATGAAATTCTAAGGTTGATTTAGAGTGATGCTATTGGCCCACATCCCATATGTTATTGTGGGGTTCATAATAATAACACTGGCTTATCATTTCTCATCCCCATACAAGATTTAATCTTATAAAATCATACTGCTGCTGTGCCATATGGACAATATAATTATGCACATTTCCATTTTTTATCTCAATTTGCAACTGTGAGTATTCTAAATTGTATACTCTTCTAATCTGCATGTGTATCCCAAATATTAGTAAAGCCATGTTTAAGGTACATTTAATAATGATCGCAGGCTTCTATCTTTTGTGATGTTTCATGTGGGAGTATTTGAATAAAACTGGCATGATTTTGCTTCAGAGAAACTAACAGCAGTTAGTAAGTTGATTGATCAATTTCTGGTTCCTGACATTTTGATCCATGATGTGAGCACAGGATGCTTACTTACCATCTGAATCTCCTGGGGACTTAGAACACTACTCATCGATGCATCATTCTGGTGGGAAGGGGAAATGAAGCAGCAGAGGAATAGAAAAAGTCAGTAATTGTGGGCTCATAAAAAGGTTTAAACTCTAAGTTCTTGGCAGGGAATTAATAAGAGGAAAGAGGAAAACAACCATGGATCTGTGTTTCTGAATAATCATATTCTGCTCATCTTGATTCAAATAGCACATAATTATGGATTTCCCTTTCCCTAACAAAACGTGTGCACACACATACAAATGGATGCATCTGAAAATTTAATTCATCCAGAATTTTGGTGTACTTTAGTTATGTCTAATAAAATATTGCATTAAGTAGGTCATTTTAGGGTGAGTATCACAAGAACCACGGTTTCTTCTTTTAGAATCTTTAAAATTTATTCTCTTGGATCTTTACAGGTCATAAAAACCAATGAAAATTCTTTGGGTCTCACAGAGCCTTGAGAAACTGGTTATCTTGTACTGTTCCACTAGAGTTTTCTTTGATGGCTTTCATGTCTGGGTTCACAAAATGTTTCTGTCCATTTCTTCCTTTAAACATGAAATTTTCAAATTTATCATGCAGCTGCATTGGTACTATCCTTCATAGAGAAAAACATAATTCAAAATTACAGTGAAAAAAGTTCTTGAAAATCTTTTAGATTATTTTCTTCTAATAAAGTTTGTACAGTTTAAATTTTTAAAGCTTATCATTCTTTTTTCTTTTAAATTGATCCATATTTTTCTTACATTTTTATTTAATTTCTGTAATGCTACTGTCCTATTGCACTAATATTGTCATATTATCCAACCACTGACTTGTTCATATCTTCTCTGTATTTGCAATGATTTACATAGAATATAATTTTTATTTAATGCTACTCTTTAATATGTGAAGGGGATATAACTTCCATTTTTGTAATTCAAGAAATAGATCAATTCCTATTAATGTCCCATTATCTTTTAGCCAGTGCCTTAGTTTCTTAAGTATTTGTGTGTGCACACATAGTGTGTGCATGTGTGTGTGTGGTTTACAAGTGATCAGCTTCTAAGGAGACTTTAAGTAACCCCTGCTTAAAACACACTGTTGAAGAATAAATAAATAAAGAGGTTAACCAAAATGAAATACATTTATAGAAAACAGAAGGAGTAAATGTTTCTAAACACTTGAAGATAAATTGATAGCTACAACATGGCACTGAAATTTATTCTTAGTTTTCTTGGAACAAAGGAAAAGAGAAAACATATTGGATTGTAACCTTTCATCTGGAAGCATATGTATACATCCACAAAGACAAAATATCTCTAGATCAAAATCCAAGGGAAAGAATATCCATTGAACAAGCCTGTGATAAGACCTTATTTTTAAATGCTATTTGTCACCAAAGTACAGATCTGCCCCTCAAAATTAAGACACTTTAGGTAAGGCAATGTAAATGATAAAAATATAGACTTATTTGAAGACCCTACATTCCTCTGGGGGAAATGAAGTGTTTTGGACCTACAGTATACCAACATTAAGATTTAAAAGAATAATAAAAACAACACACTTAACAATTACAAAAATATAGATAAAAGCTATTCCAATTCCTGAGAACTCACATCAGGATTGTAAAAAAAGTGCCCAGGTTTGATACTCAGAACACACAAATTTAAGGGCATTGAAGATTACTAAGCAGTCAAAACATAATGGTACCACTTGAACAGACTTTTTTGGGCCAGCCCCAGTGACATCCTTTAAATGCTCCAAAAGAGAAAAATGTATTATTTTATAAGTTTGGTTGAAAAAGAGTACAATTAAGGATCATCTATGTAAGAGTCTTCTGAACCAAGTAGAAAGTGCTTGAGCTGAGTAAGGACAGACTAAGAACAACGGCTGCCCATGTGGGTACAGGTCATTGAGCAGAGGACCAGGATATCTGCAGAGCAGAGCCTGCCGTGGTGTTTGTAGCTGCTGGCGTGATATAAGGTGATGCTTCCAGAAGCCTATTAGAGAATAGCGGTAGCATATGCTGGAGTATTTCTGCCTCCTGCCTGCACTACATAAAGGAAAATATGCTTCTGATTCACATGCTTGTATAACGAGAGAGTCCTAGGAATATAATTCAAGGTCCCCGTGACTAAAGAACATGGGAATGGGGAAATGAGAGAGGGGTTTGAATAGTAGATTGCTATGATTTGCAGCAAGGTTTGATTAACGTCATTGTACCTGTAGTCTATTGGGAAAAGGTTCAACCAGCTTTAACAGGCATTATATTGTGAGAGAAATAAAGATTTATTTTAGCTAAGAAATACTTATTGAGCAAGTCACATGTACCAGGAACTGTGCTAGAAAATTCACAATATCTACTTTTACAAGACTTCATTTTGGAATATGGGGCAGATAAACAGATTTTTTTTTTCAGATAAACAGATTTTTAAAAATATTACATGATTTTAAAAATGTGATAAATGTAATGAAAGCAAAACTGAGTAAGAAAACAGGGCCTAAGGATAGAAATAATGCAGTGGGAGATTACTTATATAGGTTTGTCAGAAAGCAATGGCAAAAGGAGTCACCCTTGTATGAGATATGCATGTACTTTTCATGTACATGTGTATGCACACATGGTTGGGAGCAGGGGACTGAGAAAAGACTGCAATTTGCTAAGATAACACATGTGTGAAAAGTAGGCACTACCGTGTGTGAACAACTGAAAAAGCACAGTGGACAAAGGACAGAAGAATGAAGAGGTGCAAAATGAAGTTGGGTTATGATCAAAAGATGGCACCATAAAGTTCCTTGTTGGACATGATAATTAACAGTTTGTGTTAAACTGCAGAAGATATTGAAACATTCTGAAAATGCTAGTAGTATATGCAATCTGATTTATTGTTTTTAAATATTATGATGGGATTTGGGGAAACAGCAGCTAAGCCAGCATAGCTTTCTTCCTTTTTCAAAAAATTAATCAAATTCCACAATAAAAAAAATAGAGTAAATACAATAGCAAACACAGAACACATGGACAACACTGATCCAAAATTAGTTTTATCATGTGCGCTTCTGTATACCTGACACCAAACATATATAATGAATGAAGAAATGGTGAAAAAGTAAACTCTACTAAGCCCGGTTGTTTAGAAGAATTATAAAGAAACTGAAAATAACTATTTAAATACCCTATGTGAAAGGTTATGTGCAGTAATCCAATGGCTAACTATTTCTTAGTAAAAGTATTTTGGTACCATTGTGCAGATGCTTTGTATACAAATTTTACTGTGGACCTTGGAAGGTTTTTACATCAAAAATTTAAGATCTTTGGATTTCACAATCTAATTTAGTTTTGTAGAGATAATTTAAGTGTATCATTTTAAAATATCTTTTATAAAAAATTTTATTTGTTTATGTGACAGAGAGAGAGAGAGAGAGAGAGCACAAGCCAGGGGAGCATCAGAGGGAGAGTGAGAAGCAGAGTCCCCACTGAGCAGGGAGCCCCATGTAGGCCTTGATCCCAGGACCCTGGGACCATGACCCGAGTTGAAGTCAGATGCTCAACCAACTGAGCCACTCGGGTGCTCCTAAAAATATCTTAACTAGAGTTTTAGGGACCAGTGTAGACAGATTAATAGACATCATTGGAGGAAATCTTGTCACTCAGAAGGTTGTACAGTAATTGGAAACTTGTTAGCATGTTCATTTTGTGACATGCCTGGTACATTTATTATCGGGCAATGTGGTGATTAAGCTCCTGATGGAAAAAGAGTCATTAAAATGATTTAATTAACTGAATGTTAGGAGAAAGAATAATATCCAAATTTAATAAAAGATTACAATCATGTACCTCATACTGAAATGCCTATTTTTAAAATTTTTAATAAATCTTTGAAAAGTTTCTTATATGGACAATTCTAGATTCTATATTGGATTAAAAGTTTTTAATATGAAGTGAGATAAAATTTTAGATATATGAGCAGTGTCATATTTTTAGGTATTTGTCATGCCTAATAATTAGTGAGTACTGATTTGCATTTAATGGATGAGTTTAGTCAATTTATACACTTAAATAGTATCTCTAAAGGTTTGTGTTATTGGATATAACCAAGGCCAGAGTATTTTCTCCAATATCCAATTCCATTTATCATATCCACTTATTTCGATTACTGCCTAAAAACACAAACACATGGGATCCCTGGGTGGTGCAGCGGTTTGGCGCCAGCCTTTGGCCCAGGGCGCAATCCTGGAGACTCGGGATCGAATCCCACATCGGGCTCCCGGTGCATGGAGCCTGCTTCTCCCTCTGCCTTTGTCTCTGCCCCTCTCTCTCTCTCTCTCTCTCTCTCTGTGACTATCATAAATAAATAAAAATTAAAAACAAAAACAAAAAAAACACAAACACATCAAGATTAGCCATTAGCACTCATTAACAAACCTTATTAATCACATCAGCTAGCTACAAAAATGAATATAATTTGGAAATAAAACTGCTAAGCACTTAATTTTTGCTGCATATAATGTGGGTTTATTGATGATTTAGAAAAATCTCTTACTTTACATCCTGTTACTTAACGTGACAAGTCCCCGTTTATTTCTTTTGGCTTTCTAACGCTCACTTCCTCCACCGCCCCACATTCCAGTTATTTTATCATGCTTCCTAAATATTTTTTTCTCCACTTAGATAAAAGAGACATTTTAATTTCCATCTCCTTTACTATGGTTTCACTGATTCCTTCCTTGGATAACTATTGTTTCTCCAGTTAGATTGTGAGTTGTTAAGCAATACTGTTCACACTTTCTATAATTTTCATATACACCTGTGAGCTTAGCCTAGCTATGTATCCTTATGTAGATGAATGGTTTTGGAAAAATTGAAGGAGGATAGTGTGGGAACATGTCTGCCAAAGAGTGTTCTTTGCGTAGCCAGGAGGCTCAGAGGCTTTAAGTTCTTTGAAAGAGAGATTGAAGGAGGGTAAAAAGCATCAAAGAAAACATTTTCTCAGTTCAAATTTTTCTTAAGTAACACAAAGGGAACAAAATACATTAAAGTTAATAATACTGATTAAACATTATCTTAAAATTAGCCTAATGGCTTTATTGACTTTTCATTTATTAAAAACTAAATAGAAAACGGAGTTGCTCTCATTCCTCCCTTTCATCAATCTCCCCATTGTAATAAAAGAATAAAAGCAGTAAGACTTTGAGAGTTCCTCTAAATTTATTTTCATGCATTTCAGTGGATCAGCTTGTAAAACTACTCAAGAGAGATGCATGAGGAATTATGATGAAATTGATAAGTAACTCATGGTTAGACTAAAAAATGCAACAGCATCAGCATTATTGGCCCAAGGATGAAAATTCATTTTACTGGTTACATAATTCAGGAAGTGAGCACCTATTATAATTAAAAATATTACTTACACTAATGATAATGGAGTAATCTGACAGATATCACCTTAGCAAAGTGATTTTAATTTTAATTTTAAGGTTAAAATTCCCAATAATAAGTCATGTTGATGCCATGTACCTCCTGATACGATGGGATAAAAAGGGCCCTTCTCTGTCATATTATCTCCAGTCCAAGCATGAGAAATCATCAGAAAACCTGGAAATCAGGGGTGCTTTGTGAAATACCTGCCCAGTACTCTTCAAAAATACTAAGGTCACGAAAGACAAATAACAACTGAGGAAATTTGGCAAAGAGACATAATGGCAAAAAGCAATGTGGTATCCCACAGGATTTAGTTAAAAACTAATGTCTACATAAAAACCTGCATGTGGACATTGATACCAGTTTTATTCATAATTTCTAAAACTTGGAAACAACCAAAATGTCCTTCAGTGAGTGAGTGGATAAATACACTGTGGCCTATCCAGACAACGGCATATTATTCAGCACTAAAAGGAAATGAGCTATCAAGCCGTGAGAAGACATGAAGAAATTTAAATGCACATTGCTAAGTGAAAGAAGTTCATCTGAAAATCTGCTACTTACCATGTAGTTCCAATGATATGATATTCTGGAAAGGCATATCTACGAAGCTAGTACAAATACTGGTGACTGCCAGGGGCTAATGGGAGAAGGGACGGCTATGCAGAGCACAGAGGATTCTCAGGGCAAACTAGTCTGTGGGATACTACAATGGTGAATAAGACACAGATTTGCCAAAAACCGTAGAAATGCACATCAAGAGTGAAGTGTAATGCAAACTATGGATCTTGAGTGATTATGGTGGGCCAATGTAGGTTCAAATGATTGTGGCAAATGTGCCACTCTGGGGGGGGCATGTTTATTGTGGGGGAGCTATGTATGTGTAGGAGCTCGTACAGGGAAGGGAAACTCCCTGCCTTCCTCTCAATTTTGCTATGAACCCAAAACTTCTCTAAAAAATTAGAAACTGGTGATATCTGCATAAAGTGTGATGACATAGATGTAAACTATTAACATAAAGTTTTTAATCTTAGTGACTGTACCATGGTTATGTAAGAAGCTAACATTAAAACGATCTGTGGGAATGGTATACAGGAACTCTGCACTGTGAATTTTCCATAAATGCAAAAATTATTTAAATATAAAGACTTCAGAAAATAAAAAAGCTTTAAATAGACAAGCAAAGTTATTTCTTATAAAATTGATCTATCCAACGACAAAGAGACAGCACTACTATAATAAATGTCATTTGTGTTGAACCAGAGAATATTTATATGGAAAGAAAGCTATCGTAATCCCAAGAAATGTTTTGTTAAAGTAAACTCATACACCTTCCTAAAGAGTCCTCTGTTATTAGAGATCTCCCCAAAGAGCTGATTTTCACAAATGCTTTCCATATTCAATATATATTGATTTTGACAGCAAGAAAACTTTCTAAACTTTTAAATAATCGTGGACGTAAAATATGAAAGAAAAAAAAAAAAAAGAAGTAAGTAGATACCACAATGAAGAATTGTCCAAGAAGGGGCACCTGTGAAGCTCCGGCAGTTAGCAGGCCAACTGTTGGTTTTAGCTCAGGTTGTGATCTCTTGAGTTGTGGGACGGGAGGGAGCCTCACGTCGGCTCCATGCTGGGGGGGGGGGGGGGTCGGCTTCATCGTCTCTCTGCCCTTTCCTTTGCTCGCTCTCTCAAATAGGTAAGCAAATCTTAAAAAAAACGAATAGTCTAAGAAATTTAAATGAGAATCTAAAAAAATCAGATGCTGAAGCTTATAAAAGGCTACATTCAGCAAAATATTCACGTATCATTCATTCGATATCCCAGTGTCTACTTTGTGTCAGTCTCTGTTCTAATTTCTGGAAATCCAGGGCCAGAAGCAAACAAATGTGAGCGATAAGATTCTTGTGTCGTTGTTTTTAGTTTTCACTGTTGAGGTCTAGTTGACTACAGGGTCCCACTGGCTCCACGGGCCAGATTCCTGTTTGGGAAAAAGCACACGCTGGTAAGGATCAGGAGGAGACATAACCAACGGGGAGTCAAGGCAATGAGATGATCTCTGATACAAGTTGAGAGTCCCATAAAGTACGTTTCTATAAAAAATAGTGCCGTGCGGTTTTTGAGGTAATTTTTGAGTGTGACTTAAAGACAGATTTTCAGTCAGTGACTGTCTGAGGATAAACCTGGGCAGAGGGAAGAAGCGTGTCCGGAGGCATCGCAGGTCGGGCAGGCTCGGCTCTGAGGACTGGCGAGGCGGAGGCTCCAGCAGGACGGTCCGGAAGCACCGACACCACAGTGGGCGGAGGCCGGCAAGACGGCCGCGGGGCGCCGGGGCGGGGCTGCGGCAGGGGGAGGCCAAGGGCAGGGTGTAGCCTCGGGGGACCCGCCGTGGGGTGGGCGCTCGGGCCGCTCGAGGTCGGAGCCACGAGCCGGGCCCGCTGCGGGGGCGCCTGCTGCTTACCTGCTGCTCAGCGAGCCGCGCCGGCCGACGCGGGGACCCTCGGTGCCGCCCCGGGGCTCGGGGCTCCGGGCTCGGCTCCGCCCGGCCAGGTCCGCCCGCGCCTGCGACCTCTGACCTCTGACCTCCGGCATCCGGGTTCAACCACGTGCCCGGCCCGGCGCGATGCCCACTGTGCAGTGGCGGCGCTGGGCCCAGGGCCCGTGTCCTCACTTCCTGGCCTGCGGGTGAAGGGCTTTGCTGGCGCCGCGGCCCACGAGCGCTTCCCTCCCGCTCCCCTCAGTCCGGACACTCGTCTCTGGGGAGAAAAGGGAAAAAGAACACGGGGAGAGGGATTGCTGCTTTTTTTTTTCCCATAACCCAACGCGCCGACCACGGAGACTCCGCGTGGGCACAGCCCTCGGCGTTTGGCGCATGCGTGAGGCCCTGTGAGGTCCGCAGCCTGGAAGCCGGGAGTAGAGGGCGGCCCCCGCGTGGCCCCTCCCCGGGCGCCCCCGTCCCCGCGTTTTAGAAGATGTGACAGTACGTGTTGTTCCGCCTGGTCGGCGGGTTGGTTGAGGAAGGCAAAGCTATGCTTTTACCAGCTTCCTGTATCCTAAGAAGGAACCAGACATAACAGCATTCTTTAAATGAAGGGAATAAATATTAATTAACAACATGATATCCACAATTTCTTTTGAATATTTCAAGAAACATAAAAATATAACCCACAACTAGGTATATTAGGAATCAATAAAAATGGATTCAGAAATGACACAACCCGGAAATTAGCATAAAGTATTAAAATAGCTATTAGTACCCACACACAGAATATAAGCCCCAAAGTGTAAACTTTAACAAGTGGAATTTTTAAATTCAAGATACAGTTTTTGCGATAACAGTTTCCGAAACAGGCTTAGCGTAGTGGGGCTTCCTTCAGGGGGGGGAAAAAAAAGTCTGTGGACCTGATGTTTTCTAGTTGCTTGCAATGGAATAGTCCTCAATTTTATAAATTGCGTTTTCTAAGTCATTCACTTAAAAATAATTTGGGTCCATTACTTTCCTAGCACTGGGCTAAACTTTGAAGTAAAGGAAAACGTATCTATTTAAAGTATTAATAATTTCTTTGTATAGTGATGAAGTGTATGAAACAAGAATATGATATTGGTATTACTAAAGTGCTTTAGAAATTCAAAAGAAATCAAAGTCTGAATAAACTGCAGTAGTTAGACAAAATTGTTGCTCAAGTTGGCAACTGAAAAGCATAAAATTGGCACTTGGAAGATGGAAAAGAATTTGAGCAAAGCATTGAATAAATACTCATACAGCCCTTCCTGTGTGTCTGATCGTATTTTTAAATTTTTACATGTATTATATATTAATACACGAACCTTGTGAGAAGGTAATATTATGGTTTCACATTACTATGTGGAGCAGTCTCAAAATGAAAGTACAAGCAAGAAGTGGCAGCCCTAGGCCTTCAATCCAGGCTGCCTGGCTGTGGGGCAAGGGCTCTAAAGTACCAGCCGGGCGTTTATCCGCCCATTTGGAGGGCAGCAAAGAGATCTCTCTGACTGTAATAAATGATTGTAGTTTGGGCTTGTTGGGAATATTGGCTGCGTAGGATAAGCTCAGGCTATTGCAGACCTTCCCCATTGTTTGTCAAAACTGCTGAGAGTCTTCTATAGGCACAAATAGAATTCCCTGTTCCTTCAATCACTTTCAATTGATTTCTAGGCTAAGATAGAAAATGGAAACTGCATTAGTTAAGAGATGGATGATCCTCTTTAAGTGATGGACTCAGAGCTAAAAATAGCAGCAAGGAAATTCAATTCACAAAGCACTGCTTCACAGGACACAGAGCAAGCTATTAGCTCAATTGGTATTTTTAATAGAGTCGCCTTCTGTGACTCCATTATTGCTTTCAGAGGTCATCTAAATTATTTGTTTTAAGGCAAGACCAAAAAACCTGTGTTTGAGAAACTAAGGGAACAGATATTATTTTTTAAAATATTGTTGTGGCTTTCCAACTGCAATAATTTAAAGCTTTACCTTTTTTTAGTGCTCTGAAACTGGTACCGGAAGGCACTGCTAATACACATGGTGTTGACATTGATTTATTTCTGATGGGCATGTATCCTCGTACAACTTAGCCTTGTTTTGTCTGCTATCAATTGCTTTTGATATACTGAAAACTTCAACTTCTATACAAGTATAATGCATTTTGTGTATGCGTGTATACATTAGAGTATATTTACATGGCATTGCTACTAAAAATAAGTGTGATCATCATAAACACTATTGATTTCTGAAGAAAAAATTATCTGATTTCTTTTTGAGAAGTTGTAATATGTAGTGAGGCCCACTAATTTGCCCAGCAACACACTGTACTCAGCAGTAAACACTTGTATTAATGCCAGTTATTTGAAATGGTGTGAGGAAAAATGAAAAACCATCCAAGAATCTGGGGTTTTCCAACTGTTTCTGAATGCTATTTTGGATAAAGTAGAAAGTACATAGTATTTCAATAGATTGGGCTTAAAAACTGATGAAAATAGATGAAAACAGTATTATGTAAAAATCTCAGGTGAACATTCACCTCCTTTTGCCAAAATCAGGAAGGCTTTTTACTCTATTCTATAAAACTAAAGTAATTTTAGGTGCTTATCATGGTGTCAATCTTAGAACAAGATAGAACAAATAATTATTGAAGAAACATATAGGTGGAAAATGAACATATGAAAAAATAGATGGATCCTCAGTTATAAATGCTCATGCTACTAAAATGCAATTCTTATCAGGCCTCAGGGTCAGTAAACTGCTTGTGCTACAATACTGAGGGACATGATGCTTTAGTAGCATCAAATTATTGCTCAAGGCAATATTCACTATTTTGCTCAAGGCAAGAAAATATATATAAATAAAATAAAAACTGAGATACTTCTTTTTCTTATAGAATGAGAGTTGTAAAGCCTGTTGCTTCTCTGTTGGCTTTGACGCCTAACAATCATATTAACTTAAATAGTGTGTTTGTTTGTATGTATGTATGTATTTATTTATTAAATAAATTCGTCTGTATTTATTTGTATGTTTGCCTTGTAGTTTAACTATTACTTACACATATTTCTTGTATTATAAGCTAATTTGGCCAATGTGCTTACTGTGTTACATTATCTGGGATCTAAGTTAGTCAATGTTTTACTCAAGTATTCCTTAGGGCCAACAATAGAAACTTGATTTACAAGAGATTCTGTATTATGTAAGCAATTAATTTCAGTCATTTTTATGTTTAATTTCCCTACCTTATTTTAATCATATGTAAAATCTAGAGAAAAAGCAAGTCCATAAATATCATATTTCCGGGAAGCATTATATTTATATTTATAAGACAGACTTTTTTTGTATTTTTTTAAATTTAAGTAAACTCTATGTGCAATGTGGGGCTTGACCCCTTGACCTCAGATCAAGAGTCACATGCTCTACTGACTGAGCCAGCCAGACACCCCTCATATTGATGAGTCAGGCTTGATTTCAGTCATAAAAGGGTTTGTATGATGACTGAGTTAAATTCAGTAAGTAAGTAGTTGTAGTTTCCTCCCGAGAACCTGAACTCTGGTCGGTACTATGAATTAGTTCTTCTAATTCAAAGATGAATATGATATGATTCCTTCAATAATAAGTAGACAAATGTACCCAACTCCAATCCTGTGGAGATAGGGATGTTGGTTTATTCTTTCTGAGTTATTTTGCAAACACTCTATAGCTACCCTTTGTATGCATGTGGAGGATACTTCCCAGTCTGATAATACATATCTTTGCTTAGTTTTCTCAGTCTTTCTGAGTTCCATATGAAAGTCCCTGTGTCTTTGCCTTCAAACCCTTAAGAATATCATTTGTGCAGATGAAATGAATACCAAGTTTCTGTAGGTCAAGAACTTTTTTTTTATATTTAAATGAATTTTTGAAGGTCCTAAAAATCGACAGTTCATAATAAGTGGTGTAATAGTTGAACAACCCAGGCTAGAGACAGACCTGTGTGGCATGTTACTTCATTCCACCTCATTTGTTCTGCCTTCAGTGAAAGGGAATAACACCACATAAATTATTGGACTAGATAATGACTAGTTTTCCTTCTAGATAAATGCTGCTATATATGACAATAGTTTAAATAGAATTTGAAACGAATAATGAAAAGAGAACCAGAAATGCTAAGAGTATTGTCTGACCTATAAAAGATTTATTTTTACCAACTACATGTAGGTGAATTACATGAATCGAATCAATAATTTCATTTATACCATTTTATAAGGACAACAATTCAAAGTTCCTTTCAAAAATGACATTTTCTTTGTGTACTTATTCTCATAATAATATTAATAATAATAATAATAATAATAAAATGGCTTTTTCTTTTCTAGTATACTGCTTCAATTCTCATTTAACAGGTATTTAATGGTCTTATTAAATCTTTTTTGAAAGAATGGTTTCTTTATTAAAATAAATATTTTAGTGACTATATGTAATTAAACTTAAATTTGGTTCCTAAGCAAGCAGGTAAGCTGGGTGGGTGTTGATAACATGGCAAATATTATTGTAATAAAGCAAGTTATGTTTGGAAAACTTTTTCTTTCATCTCAATCAAAATTCTCCTAATTCCCAATTCATGTTTATTTTTATTGTGATGAAATTTATATACATTAAAACCCACCCGTTCCATTGTACGGTCTGATGAGTTTTGACAAATAAATATAGCTATACAACTACTGCCCTCATCAAGATATAAATCAGTTACATCAACCCAAATTATCTCCTTGTGTGTAGAAATGCCGCTCCAGAATCAGAGTATGTAACTATATGAGTTGGCCTCCTGCCACTTATCATTGTTTATTTATGTGTTCTTCCATGAATCAAAAGTTCATTGCTTTTTATTGCCATGTAGTATTCCATCACAAAGATGTATCTAGTTTATGTATCCCTTCACATATTGGAGGACATTGGGCCGTTTCTAGGTCTTGGCAATTATGAATAAAGTCACTATGAACATGTACATAGTGTATTTTACATGAACATGAATTTTCATTTAGTTTGGATAAATCATACATAGGAAAAGGAATGCTGAGTCATATGGTAAGTGTTTGATTTATTTTATAAGAAACTGCCATTTTTTAAAGTGGCTATAGCATTTTCTATTCCCAACCTTAGCATACGAGAGGTCTAGTTGCTGGGTCCTCAGATTTGCCAGCATTAACCATTGTCAGTTTGTTTATATATTAGCCATAGTAATACCTATGTAATGGAATCTGCACTTTTAGCTTTCGTTTTCCTAATAGCAAGTGATTTGTCAACAGAATTTGGTGAAGTATCTGGGATTTTTTCTTTCTTTCTTTCTTTCTTTCTTTCTTTCTTTTTTTTTTTTTTTGATTGAGGTGGGATAAGGACTGCACTGAATCTACATATCTACAGAGAATCTTGAAGAGAACAGATATTTTTATTTTATTTTATTTTATTTTATTTTATTATTTTATTTTATTTTATTTTATTTTATTTTTGAGAACAGATATCTTAACAATGTATATTCTTGCAGGAAGAAAATTACCAAATGGAAATTTGGATCTAACCAAATAGTAAAGAGCATGATATGATAATTTTATGGGAATCAAGCCATTTGCAGTATGTAGCTATTCTTTTCTATGACTCTTGGAGCAAGGCCATATCTTGAAAGCCATACCCCCATCCAGTATTACTTAGGTCTGAGTGGGTAGATAAATTTAATTGTCCTCAAAATAATTAATCTTTAATATCTAGCCTTTAGTGGTAGCAAGGATTATACTTTGATCTCTATTTGTCATATTCCTTTGTCTTAGCCAGTGGGTACACAACTCAGATTGGTAAATGGAATACTATTTTGGGGAACTTCTTACAACCCAAAAGCGTCATCCTGTAGTCTGAGGGCTAAAAATGTATTCATCTTTTAATTTTTTTTAGTCAGTCAGTCAGTATGTCAACAGATATTTATTCTCAGCATCTAAAGTGGATACATTTGGGCAGCCCAGGTGGCTCAGCGGTTTAGCGCCACCTTCTACCTAAGGCCCAATCCTGGAGACTCAGGATCGAGTTCCCTGTCGGGCTCCTTGCATGGAGCCTGCTTCTGCCTCTGCCTGTGTCTCTGCCTCTCTCTCTGTGTGTCTCTCATGAATAAATAAATAAAATCTTAAAAAAAAAAATAAAGTGGGCCCATTTTCCACCTGCTAATATACAGTACATATTATAGAATTAAAAATGGCCAGAAGACATGAACAGATATTTCTATCTGAAGAAGACATACAGATGGCCAACAGACACATGAAAAGATGCTCATTGCCCCTCATCATCAGGGGATTACAAGTCAAAACCACAATGAGATATCACCTCACACTTGTCAGAAAGGTTAAAATAAAAAATACAAGAAATAGCCACTATTGCTGGGGATGTGGAGAAGGAACACTCATGCACTGTTGGTGGGAATGCAAACTGGTGCAGACACTGGGGAAAACAGAATGAAGTTTCCTCAAAGAGTTTAAAATCAAACCATCCAGTAATCACATTACTGAGTATTTATGCAAAGAATACAACAATGCTAATTTGAAAGTATACATGCACCCCCATGTTTATTGCTGTATTATTTACAATAGCCAAAATATAGAAGGAGCCCAAGTGTCCAGTGATAGATGAATGGATAAAGAAGATGTGGTACATATACACAGTGGAATATTAACTAGCTATAATAACAAAGAATGAAATCTTGCCATTTGTCACAACATGGATAGAGCTGGAGGGTATCATGCTAAGTGAAATAAACCGGTCAGAGTAAGAAAAATAGCGTATGATTTTGCTCATATGTGGAATTTAAGGAACAAAACAAATGAAATTAAAAAGAGAGACAAATCCAGAAACAGACTCTTACCAGAAGGGAGATGAGTGGGCGGTGGGTGAAGTAGGTGATGGGGGATTAAAGAGCACACTTATTTAAAATAACAATAAATTTTATTATCAATTATACATAAATATTAGTGTTCTATAGTTAAAATATATTCTATATAATAATAATATACATTATTACATACTGTACATATCATTACATATACATACCTATTCCATTCTTTCAGTAGCTTTTGTTCTTCCAATCTTACTCTCCGTTAATGTTCCTAGTGGGAGCTTTGGCAGCATATATTCCTGAGGTAGAGGCCTAAGCAGGTACCTCACCAGCGGGTATTTTTTAAGAACTACAGATGCTGCTATATTTGTTTAAAATTCTCAAAGACTTTGATCTACAGGTAAAATAACATCCTTGCCTCAAGGAAAGCACCATTTGATACTTCGCAGTTATGTTCCAGTCGGATCCTCTAGCATCAGCTGCGACACCGCTGAAGGAATGTTCATCATTCGGGAGTGACTCAAGCTCGTGCAGCATACAGTGGCACATTTCTTCCTCCTGCCCTGTCAGTGCCTCTTAAATTCCAAGAGGGGATTTTACCGCTGTGGTTAGAAAGTAAAAAAAAATAAAAAAAATAAAAAAAAAAAAAAACAAGAAAAACACATGTTGGTAATTTCAGAATTTCCAGGAGGCTTGTCAAAAATCTTAATTTCTTTTTCAGGACGCATCTCCTCACAACAGGGCATCCCATCAGCTACACCTTCAGTAGTTGGTCTAGACACCGCGGCGTTCCTCAAGCTCGACGGCAATGCTGGGGGAGACTCTGGATCATACTAGTCTGCAGTTGCCTCCGTGACGCGGCCCGTTTCCCACGGACATTCGTGACCTTTGCTTCCGCTTCCGCTTCCGCTTCCGCTTCCGCATGAATAGGGCAGACTAGCAATGCAACCGATGTTGAATACGTAGACTTGCAATGAAGGCCAAGAGAGAACAGGAACTCAAGAATCATGAAATTAATTTCAAATTCGGAGTCGGTACGTAAATGTTTAGTATTCTGCATTTTTCATGAGCGTAAGCTTAGGTTTTTAACAGCTGTCGTGGCGGAACATAAAACAATTTCACGTTAGTAGAAGTGTAGGAGATCCCTCTACACAGAAGAGAGGAGGAGGACAACTCTCATAAGATACAACTACGAAACAACTCAGATATGAATTCAGGAATGTGCTGACATTAAAAAACAACAACAGCATTAAAATATAAGCCGGGAAGTGGCATCAATCTGTTCCTCGTTTATCAAGCGCTCCCTTGGGAGGCCATGGCTTAGGTCCTCTCCAGGACACCTGGCGGCCTTGCATTTCTCTTCACATGGTTAAAATGCAATTCATTTCACATTGTATCTCTCAGTCTGAACTACTATTTTCCTCATTATTTTCTATTACTCTTGAGTTTGCTTTTTACTGCCAAGTTTTCTGTAGAGAAAGTAGAATTGCATAATATTCACTGATGTTTTGGGGTGAACACAGCAATCACAAGCTTCTTAACCTAAAAAGGGCTCAACATGACTGCAGGGTCTGCAAGCAGGACTATCCCAGGCTCTCTTTCCCTTAAGAACTGCCCTACTTTAAATGACAGGGTTTAATCATCCAAGAGACTCTACTGTGGGGACCCTATTTCTTATTTAGAGGTTAAAACAGTTCAGAAGTTGGCCTCCTGAAAATTGAACTAATCTTGAGAGTGACTTTCAGTCTGATTAATGCTGTAGAAAATTTTCCTCGTCTCTTTGTTTCCTGTATACATCTAGGTCAGATCCGAACTACAACAAAATCCTCTCTTTATCTAGAAATGACTTCTGCACTCTTGGACAGGGATTTAAGTAATGCAGAAAAGCAAAAATAGAACCCCCTTCCTTAAAGTATTACATCTGTATGTTTGTATACATTGATCACAAAATGCAACGCACTGGTTAACTTTATTTATTCATTTATTTTTGCCACTTTACCTTTTTGTTCTATCATATCTTTCCTGTATTTCTGATGTATAATTGACATATGAAATGTTATATTATTTTTAGGTATACAACGTATTGATTTGACAATGCTATTACTCAGTGCTCAACATGATAAGTGTACTCACCATCTGTCCCCAAACAACCGTATTACAGTATTATTGATTATATTCCCTATCTTGTATTTTCCATCTCCGTGACTCATTTACTTTATAACTGAAAATGTGCACCTCTTAATGCCCTCTATTTCACCCATCCCCCCACCCACCACCCTTCTGGCAAGTACCAGTTACTTCTCCATGTTTAAGAGTCAAGGTTGACATTTTTTTTTCATGGTTTCTTTATATAGTTTTAGCAAAGTAGTCACTTAGCTTATATTTCATTTACTCTTTACAACTGCCTCCACTCCCAGCACCATCAGGAACAACTGGAAAACAAGATTCCATTTAGATTATTGACAACCGTTAAAAGGTTTTACCATCACATTTATATTCCCCACAAGTCAGGAAATAATAACCCATAGGTGTTCGTGTTTACTTGAGTCTCATTAGGAGAACACAACGGTGAAGAGAGTAGGGGAAAGAAGTAGAACAATAAATCTTTCGTAAGAATGTTTGGAAAGACTCAAACTTTTGCTTTTTTAACTACTGATCTTTTCAGGATCCTAAGGCAAATAGAAGGAGCCATGACCTCATTCTGTACTAATTTTCAATAATCTATTTTTGTTAGACTTATTTCTCTATAAATAAATAGTAATAAAAAAAAGAGAGTAAATCCCCTAGATACTTTGGGAAAACTGCCTTAAATAAGCATCTTCCTGGGCATCCCTGGGTGGCTCAGTGATTTAGCGCTGCCTTGGGCCCAGGGCGTGGTCCTAGAGTCCCGGGATCAAGTCCCACGTCGGGTTCCCTGCATGGAACCTGCTTCTCCCTCTGCCTGTGCCTCTGCCTCTCTCTCTGTGTGTCTCTCATGAACAAATAAATAAAATCTTTAAAAAAAAAAAATGAAGCATCTTCCTTAAATGCTTCACCAAAATTAAAATTTTTGTTCTCTGATTTCATTCCACAAAGTGTTTAAATGAGGTCACACAAATATATTCAAGTCTCATAAAATTATCTTATGTCCCAATACCAAACACACATACACACGTGTGCATACACACCTGCACCCGCATACATGGGTGCAATTGTTGGTATTTGGGAGAAAATTGATGCATAAGAGCCTGAAAAGCCTGTTGCTGCTATTCTGGATGTTTCCTTCTGTCCCTATGGTAGTGCCAATTGGAAACTACTAGCAAACAATGAAGTCTCTTGAGGCAGAAAATCTATTTTTGTTTTTATTTTTCTCAGTATACCTTTCACTAATAATTGTGAGATATTTATAACAGTATTTTGATTAAAGTGAGTGAGGGGGAAACATTTCTGCTAGGAACTATGTCATTGCCCACCAAACCAACCTAACTGGAAACTAGGTCATTTGGGGAATTGCCCTGAAAAACACAGTTTTCTCTGAAGATTAATGTGGTTATATTTCTGAGTATTTTATATTCAATAAACAAACTTTGATATTTATTTAAAAATAATATACACAGACTCTTAAATGAATGAACTACAGAGCTCAGTGTAAATCCCAATGTACTACAGACTATAAATTAGTCCCAAAAAATAAACTTGTATTGCATCATGTATGTAACTAACTGTTATTATATTATTCTAGGCATAATAAGCACTCAATAAATATCTATTAATCATATTAAGAGATTTAAAAATATTTTTGCCATGTCAGATTTAGATAGAATATTAAGATGGGGATCCCTGGGTGGCGCAGCGGTTTGGCGCCTGCCTTTGGCCCAGGGCGCGATCCTGGAGACCCCGGATCGAATCCCATGTCAGGCTCCCGGTGCATGGAGCCTGCTTCTCCCTCTGCCTGTATCTCTGCCTCTCTCTCTCTCTGTGTGTGACTATCATAAATAAATAAAAATTAAAAAAAAAAAGAATATTAAGATGCTTTTGATGACAATTCTTATTAAAATTTTGTTCAGTCAAGTCAGAACTGAAGGTTTCATTTTTTCTAAGTGCATTTCAGCAGATTCATGGATTACAGAGAACTAGGAGTTTTACCAACACATCTATTTTAGCCCCATAAGATTCATTTTAGACTTCTGACCATCAGAACTGTAAGAGGAAATAAAAAGTGTAGTTGGTTTTTAAACCAATAATTTTGCTATCGTTTGTTAAAGTACAATGAAAATTAATACACTGACTATACTGGGATTTTTTTTTTTCTTTGTACATCAGTTTTCAGAATTCTTTGGTTTGTTGTTCAGGGTTTGATCCATGTATGTACAACTCAGAAGTGAGTGAGTATTCACAAACAACTTTGTGTTTGTTTGTTTGTTTGTTTGTTTGTTTTTCCCAACCTGTGCAAACTCCTTAATATTTACCGTCTTCCTGTAGTCAGAAGGTGTGTGCTTTAGTCATCTTGCCCTGCTGTGTGATTCCAAAAATGCATACATATCATTAGACCAAGTAGCAGGTGGACAGAAAGAGAAAAAGGCAAATGGGTGAGAGGTGTTGCCCCAGACTCCTGGAACTACAGCTCCACCAACTGGAGAGGAAGATTACCTTCCCTGGATATTGCTCTGCACTTTATAGCTGCTGAGGCCATGGTCTCACAAGATTGCTTGGGGACCAAGACTGGAGAGAGTGGCTGAAAAAATAAATGAGGAATTTCACACCCTGAGTGTTAGGAGTTCTATTGTCCTCTTCTTGAACCAGAGCTAGAAGGGAGGGATAGGTCTTGGAACTGTCAACGTTTTTGGACTGCTGGCCACTTCTAGATTTTAGTGCCTGTGGGATTGGATGGGGCTGGGGGTGAGGAATTAGGGATAGGGAAGAAAAAAATAGATTGTAAGCCCATTCGGTGATACTACAAATTCTGGTCTTCTTCCCTGATCTCCTTTGTTACCATTTTCTTTTCTTTCGAATCTTCAAATTGCTTCTCTGTGCATCTCTCCACATTTAGCTGCATTCAATGAGAGAGAAAGGACAGAGTGTACTTTTTAGGTGCCTACATACTTTTTCTCAATCCTAATGCATATTTTTATCTATATTCCATCTTTTATACGTTTTATAAGGGGCTACCTATTTTATTGGTTTTTATTAATTTCAGTTTGTACCTTTACTTGATTTCTTTTCTTAATCTTTTATATGTTATAATTTATTCATTTATTTATTTATTTACTTTGAAAGATTTTATTATTTATTTATTTATTTATTCATGAGACACACAGAGAGAGAAGCAGAGACATAGACAGGGAGAAGCAGGCTTCCTGCAGGGAGCCTGATGCGGGACTCAATCCAGGAACCCGTGATCACAACCTGAGCCCAAGGCAGACCCTCTACCACTGAGCCACCCAGGCGTCCCTATTATTAATTTATTTTTGATTAATCCTCCCTTTTTTTTTTTTTACAAAGCTTTAAGGTGAGTGTAAACTCCTTTGTTTTCATTATTTTAATTTAAAAAACTTTTCTCTAACTATAGATATTCTAATGTTCATAGATCCTTTTTATTACCTTCCATATCTTATTTTACTTTGATTTCTTTTTTGATTAAAAGTTTAGATGTGTGTTGTCTAATACCAAATAGCTAAGAAATCTTGTTTACTTTTAAAATATTTATTTCTAATTGTATTTGTTATCAGAGATAAGCATTTGTATGGAGTGTGTTCTTAAGACCAAGTGGATCTTGAGCTTGTGATCCAAACAGGTGGTTTTGAGTTGTAGGAAATGGATGATAATCCATCTTGCTTACTGTAAAGGCATTGGATTGCCTCTAAAATTGGAATAAAAAAAAATCTCTCTTAAGTATACATCCCATTTTCTCTCTTGGAATAAGTTGAGTCCACAAAAGGCTCCAGGAAACCATCCTGTCACCACTGATATTCCTTTAATCTGTCACAAGTTGCCTTAAAATAATTCAGGTTTTTGAGAGAGGGTGAGGGATAGATCAGACTATCCAAAGGCTTGATTGGAGCCACAACAATACTGCATGAAGGTGTCAGACACTGTAAGCATTAGGAGTTCTGTTGCCTTCTCCTTGAGCCAAATCTATAGGAGTTCACTACTCCTATGCCTGTTTGTGGGTTTGCGGGTTGCATGAACCCTTCAGTGTCTCAGTCTACAAAATCAAATCCAAGGTGAAAAAATGAAAACTTTGGAAAAATCCTCCATCTCACAAAATTATTTACAAAAAGAAGCATCTATTAAATTATACTATACTAATTCAATTAACTTCCTTTATTCAAACAGATGTAACTTTAAATATCCAGCATGTTTGGTCATATTTACTTTTTATAGTTTTCTCAGTTGTTAAACATTTGATTCTAATTTGATCATGTTTAAGAGCAAAGAGGGAGATTTTCTTGAAGACAATATACTTTTCAGTACTTTTCTTATTATATTCTATATGAGCACTGTTCTATCCAGTGCCCAATGTTAGTGTGTAAAATATTGTAAAATATCAAAAGAAATTTCAAAATCAATAATTTCAGTGAAGTGTAATCTATTGACTGTACTGATGTTCACATTTCTAGCTATAGGATAATATTTATTATCAATTTATTTTAAACCTTTTCAATGTTTGCTATTGCTTATAGATAATGACATTTTAATTTCTTAACAATGTCCCCCCCAGGCATCACCAGGCAGGGATCAGGGGCACATGGTGCAGTGCCTGGCACAAACTGGGTACTAAAAGGACATCAATCAAACAAACATGAGTCTGGATCAGTTAAATGGGGATCATATTGGTATTATCAAAAAGAAGTTGAACAGTGACAGCTCATATACATTTATGAAAGCGTTTTCCCCTGCCTTTTGTTGTGTCATGTTAGTCTAGATGGAGACGGAACCAATTTCAGATTGTATCGGCTACAGCAGAGTTGTTATATGAATTGCTCTGAAATTTTTTTACCACTGATTTAAAAACTGACTTTGATAAAAATCAGGTCTATTTCCAGATAAGGACAGTCAAAATTACTCGTATCCACTTTGCGTGAAAAATTCTTGCATACGTATTTGTAGAATTTTTGTGAAAGCAAATATGCTGTAATGAATTAGCAGGAAAGCATGTTAAATTTTTAAATAGGTAATTAATCCATTTATTTAACAAATGTGTCAAACATTTGCTTATGTTCTCAGCAAATAAGGTACAAACTTCCCTAAAGGAGTCTAAGAGCGGAGAGATGACCAAACACATAACTACGATTAATGTGATAAATACTAAAGGGGAGAAACAATAAACAGAATAAGTCATTCTCATTTCAGAGGGCATGGAAAACCTTATAGACATAAGCTCTTCAGCAGGGTCTTACCTGAGGTGTAGAATTTTTCCAAGACTATGGTGGGGGAAGAAAATATGGGGTGCATTCCAGGTAGTATCTTGAAGAAATATGACACATTTGGGGTATTATAAGTTATTCACTAGGTTCAAAGTATCAGTCGTAGAAGAGGAGCAGAGGGGCAAACAAAGCATGGGCCAGATGGCAGAAAGCCTTGATGACAAAAATCCTTCTAGACCTTCAGAAAGATAACTCCCCAATTTTATCTATAGGTCTGGACTCTGGCCTGATTTTCAGACACACATATTTTCAACTGTTTTCTGAGCATTTCTCATGTGCACTCCATCAGTTTTTCAGGGATAGTAAGTTCCAACTGGAATACGTGTTCTCCCTTTCTCTCTCTCCCTCTCCCTCTTCCAGACTATTTGAAACCAGAAGTCACTTAACAGGGTGATCCATGCAGACAGGAAAAAAGGCTGATTCACCCTGTCTTGTGTGGTTGAGCCATGCAGCTTCATCTTTGCACTTCCAGAATATAATATAGTACGTTTATTGGAAATAACTTTGTAAGGAAAATTTCATTTTTCTGGATATATTTGGAATACAACTGAATCTAGTTCCATCTAAAACAGTTTAAAATGTTAAAAGTGACATAATACATCTTAAGAAGTTGTTTTTAATTGTATATATTGCCTTTAATTACAGTTCAATGTAAGTGTAGAGTTAAAAAGGGACAACTAAACTGTTTTCAATTTTTTAATGTTGGTCTTACTCCATGAAAAGTTAACATTAATTGCTATGCACTTTTATGTAATAAGCATCTATTAGAATGTTCTATATCAAAAAGATACTCTTTATAAAGAATCATGCCAGAATGATTTTATAAAGTAAGCAAGAGATTTTTCAATATTTAGTTTTTCTGTAGGTTTTGATTTTCATGAAGTCACAATATTAGTTATTAGTTCTTTTGTATATATTACAAGTATAGTTTTTCCTTACAACTAGTGCATTCTTGCTATTGATTTAACATGCACAGTACATTTTTGATACATTTTCCTCCTTCATGTTAAATTTAGTTTGATGTGAGTAATAAATCTTTATTTTGATTGATTGTGCTTAGTTTTGACTCCCAACCTTTATTAAATACATTATAGGCAGAGTTTGCTTTTCTTTCCATTACATTCTAGGTCATGAATGTTACAAGAGCCACAATAATGTTACCTTTATGAGATTTTTTTCATTATTTTACATAAACTATATCCACTTAGACCATTATCAAGTGAAGAATTCGTCTTGTTCAATCCTTCCACTAATATTCCTTGCATACAATGATTGATGTGTCATGAATGTATGTATATTCTGCTGACTTATTATTTTTATTATTTTGTAGTTATTCTATCTCTTCAATTATATTGAATTTTAAATGTGATTTTTACATTGACATTATCGATCTTGGATTGCTGTCTTGATAATTATATGGACACATTGTAACATTTAGCTAGAGAGCACAGGTTTAGTTTTAAAATAATATTTATCAAAGCTATAGTCATTCCCCTTCTAGGGAGACTGCAGCTACTCGGCCCTAATGATTGTCATGCCATTCCAGTGTCCGCGGATGTATGTGTTTTTCCTCAAAAGCTAACTATCTGGACTTTTCTGTGAAATGTCCTGATTGTTATTTACTGGTTCAGATACAGATAAGACACTTGCCAGGCAAATCAGCTTGTCTGAGGAGGTCTCTACCCAGAGATGTGTAGACTCTGAGAAGTACTTTATATGGAATGAGAAAACTATGCTATGAGAAGCACAGGTCAGACTTTCTAACCTGCCAGCAGGTGGAATGCAGGGGTGGGTGGCTTCCAGAAGACGCAACACTGAGCTGAATCCAAGGGATGAAGTGTAGTTAACTAGGGGGAAAGAAAGTGAAAGGTCATTTCTGGTAGAGAGAACTGCAATTCTGGAAACCACAGAAGAAAGAGAGATTATAATAGTCAAAAACTGCTAAACTTGTAGACTTAAAAGTTAGGCAGCATAGTTGACAATAGAAAGGGATTGCAGTGAATAAAGGCATTCTGTTACTTATGCGGCAGAAGCCATGCTTCAACAGCATTCTGTTTGAAGGAGTTGCCCAAAGAGGATCCTGTTTTATAGGTGGCCGTATTCTATATCCCATGACCCTGACCCCGAGCCTTTCAGGATGGGCATTTGAGCAAAGACATCCAATTTATAGAACTGATGACCTTTTGGGTTTTGAATACAGCTTTCTGGATCTCTGGGACATTAACCTATCCTATCTCCTTTTGTAAAAAATACTTAGAAATTATGACCATACAGATTTGCAACAAAATTTTGAATGTATTGGCCATAGAGAAAAACTCTGAAACAATCAATACAACAGCAAGAAGAATGTGAATGTGCATATAATAGAGAAGTACTAGTGATCAAGGCAAAATTGTATTGTATATAATAAACCAAAAGGAACATTTCCTACCATTCAATAGTCCTGAAAAACTAGAGATGTAATTTACTTTACATAACTGATATATTTATGAAAACTTGAGAGCTAATTAAATTTTGATTAAATCATATTATGAAAGACTTGGGTAAGAACTACAGTATTTATGTGTGGGAGTGCTTATAAAACAACTCCTTTTGAAATTTCAGTAGTCAATCCTTACTTCATTGATTTAATTAGTTTGAATTAATTAGTATGTAATTACTAGGTGGACTTCAAAGAAGAATCATACATATTTTATTCAAGAATTAAGCTGACTTTTAGTTGTGTAATTAATTTTCTAATACATAAAAAAGTAAGAACACTTTGGGAGAAAACTGGCATTCACAATGTACCTATTAAATTATTTCTTTGTTACCTTAACTCAATTTTCAAAATGACTATAGGGGATTTTTCTAATTTAGAGAGGAAGAAATCAAAGTTTAGGGAAAGTAATTGACCCAATATTAAACAATAGAGCCTGTGTTTCTGCATTGATCTGATTTAAAGATTTGTGTTTATTTCAAGATAATGTGTTTCAAATATCATTCTGCAGAGTATTTCATTGCCTATAGAAATTGGCATTTATGCCCTTAAAAAGAAACACTCTTTTGGCAGCCCAGGTGGCTCAGCGGTTTAGCTCCGCCTTCAGCCCAGGGTGTGATCCTGGAGTCCCAGGATCAAGACCCACGTCAGGCTCCCTGCATGGAGCCTGCTTCTCCCTCTGCCGTGTCTCTGCCTCTCTCTCTCTCTCATGAATAAATAAACAAAATCTTTAAAAAAAAACACACACACTTTTAAAATGTTATGATGTTTCAACTCTTATGAAATTATTTTTCTTCACCTTGACTTTCTCCCAAATGTGATGTGCTCAACTGATACAGCAGGCCATAGTTGGTAATATTCTGGAGGGTCTAAGAATAGTGGGTATAATAATTATTTACTTTAATTAGAAATATGCTAAGGGTAAACATATAACTGACTTTTAAGGCAATGTTTCTCAACTCTGGCTATGTTCTGTATTTATGGCAGTAACTAAATAAAAATATACTCCAGCCCAAACTATACTCCAGAGCATTTATATCAAAATTACTGGAAAAACAAACAAACCCAGGCATCTGAATTTTTAAAATTATCTGGATGATTCAACATATCAGCCAGAACTGAGAACCACTACTTTTAAATTTGAGTCTGAAAAGTGTTGTCCAAAATATTACATAAGACAGTATGTAGGCAACTGATAATTCCATTTTTAAAAAATGTTTTGGTTGCTTACTGTGCCGTGCAACAGCAAATTTCAACTTGGTGCAGTTGTCAGTTGTTATAATTTATTGGGTTAATAGATTTCCCTGAAGGGGAAAGTGTTTCATACTGTGTTACTAATCCATCCAGTGTGTGACTTTCAAAATGACATATAGAATTTTGCCACTTTAAAACTGCTTAAGTGAAAGACACTTCATTTCATAGCGATGTAAAGACAAAAATTTTAATAGTTGAAATTAGAAGTGCACATAGTTGAATTAACGTTTTTCTAGCTTCATGCTTTAATAAATGTGTAATATGTATTTGACGGAATGCAAATATATAATTATGTCATTTGTTGTTTTAAAAACATTGATTTTAATGGATAACTGAGTGATCTCTTGTTGAAAATACTTATGTTCTTAGAAACAGAGAATTAAAATAACCATGTAAGGGGAGCAATCTCATTTTCTCCCTGCAGGGAAAATAACATTCTTTAAGTGAAAATGCACAAATGAATTAGGAAAAACAAACATAATGGAATTTTTAAAAATGACCATATCAGATCTAAAATCAATGAGGCTTTATGACATTTAAAATAAGACTGTAGGAAAAAAATAAAAACATAATAATCTTAAAATCTTATTAGCTTATACACTTTCCATAAATGCAGATAAAGTATATTTGGATTTCATGTAATAGACAATTTTTATTCTTATTTGTACATTTAAAAAATTCCTAAATAGAATCAAGTTGCAACTTTACGATTATTACTATTAATAATATCCCAAGACAATTAAGAAATAGAATTTATAACTTGATGACTTAAAACCTCTGCTATTCTAAAAATAGAACACCCCCCAAAATTCAATATTTATAACTATTTTAATGTTTGAAACCCAACATCTACCTGAGTACCTCTGATTAACTGAATAAATTTTGTAAAAATAATATAATTGTTGGATACTACCTATTACTTATCACATGTTATCAGCATGCATATTACTCTTTGAGTTATTTCCTACATATTAATTGTGGTTTACTGTAATTGCTTCATTTGTATTCTTTATTTTCATGAATCTTTAAAGTAAAAAACTGGGGGAAAAGCACTTTTGCCATGGAAAACAATCAAACAAATTTATTATTTTCTTTATGAAAATAATGACACTTTAGACACATGAACTAAATATTCTATAAGAAACTGGCTTTAAATAATCGACATAAGATATGAGTGACATCTTCATTATGCAGAATAAGAGTTGTCTATAGTCTTCCACTCAAAGAATACCCATTTAGATAAATATCCATTGACAGGAGATCTTTGTGGAAGTCCAGGAGTCTAGCAGGACAATATTGGATCAAAAAATTCCTAGGTTGAATTCACTGAAGAGGGGTAACCCATGTTACCCCTCATCCATAGCAGCACCTCTGAAGCCAAGAGAGATCTTGGCCTACGATTACCCTTGTAAGGGAGAGTGAGAGAAGCCCATTTCTTTCTCACTGTATTCAGAATACATGTAAGTATGTTATACATTTGGGGGTTAGGTAGTAGTAGCAAGAACAGCAGACAGAGCTTTTGACCGGCATCAAAGGGACATGGATCCTACTAGCTGTGTCAATGACTCCATCAGAGAGCACACAGGGTCCCCTCACCTACAGATCCCCTCAACTGGCCATGGGCACCCTCCAAATACTATATGTCTCACTCACACACTTACCACCCTCTGGTCAGCTTCCTGTGTGTACTCTCATGAGCGTTGGGAGTGACTCTTTGAGGTGGCTGCTCAGCATATGCAGGATGCTGGCCTGACCCTGCAGGATTAGAAGAAACCACACAAACTTGAGGATTCAGTACCATGGAAGGGAAAGCAAAAGGGAGGTCATCAGCACCCAGGTTGGATTTGCAGGTTGAGAGGAGGCATACAAGTCTTTCCTTCACAAGAGGAAATGAGAGGAGGCATACAAGTCTTTCCTCCACAAGAGGAAATGAGAAATGTGGAGCAGGGATATCCATAGAAATGCTCTGAGAAATCCTCAGTATTTCTAACAGGGTTGGTGGCAGGTGTTTCTCTCGCAAAGTCAGTTGGTAAAGACTAAAGGAGATGACTGCTTCTTCATAAGTTAAAACAGCAGTGAAAGGTGTCAGAGAGCATCACAAATCAAAGAAAAATGACACCAAAGGTAACACAACCATTTCCCAAAAGCTGACCACAAAGTAATGGAGATCAGACAGTTTCCCAGGAAAGGACTGAAGATAGATGTTTTGAGAAGGTCAGTGAGCTGCAAAAGCACACAGAAAGACATGTGATGAAATCAGGAAAACAATACCTAAACAAAATGAGAAGTTTAACAGAGAGATAGGAATCATAAAAAAACAAACAAAAAAAACAAGTAGAAATTCTGAAGTTGAGGAAAATAAGGAATAAAATGAAAAGCACGATAGAAAACATTAACAATAGACTCAATCAAGTGGTAGAAGGAAGGTCCTTTGAAATTATCCGTTCATAGGAGAACCAAGAAAAAAAGGAAAAAAAGTTAAGAAAACCTATGTGAAATATGGGATACCTTTAAGAGGAAAAAAAAAAATCTGTATATCATTTGAGTCACAGGAAAGAAGAAAGGCCCAGAAAACTAATTAAAAAAAATAATGGCTGAGAATTTCCCAAATCTGGGGGGAGAGAACATCTAAGTTCATGAAGCTCATAGGCCCACAATAAGATTCAACTCAGAGATATCATCTATGACACATTAAAATTAAAGACAAAGAAAGAACTTTAAAAGCAGCAAGAGAAAACAATTACATGTAAAAGAGTCCCGATAAGGCAGTCAGTGGATTTCTCAGCAAAACCTTGCAGGTCAGGAGATGGGATGATATATTCAAATTCTGAAAGAAAAAAAAATAGAAACTGTTAAATAATTTACCTGTCAAAGTTATCCTTCAGAAATGAAGGATCGATAAAGACTTTCCCAAACAAATAAAAGGTGAGGAGTCTATCACCACTAGACTTGCCTTTCAAGAAATGCTGAACATTTTTGAGCCAAAATAAAAGGATACTAAGTAATAACATGAAAACAGATTAAAATATACAACACAGCAAAAGTAAGTATATAATCAGATTCAGGATACTCTGATACTATGGTATAATGGTGTGTTAACCACTTAACTAGTATAAAGATTATAGAACTAAACTATTAAAAATTACAATAATTTGTTGGTGAATACAAAATAAAAAAATGCAAATTGTGACATCAAAAACAAAATATTGAGAAGGGAGTAAAAGTAAATTTTTGGCATGTAATTGAAATTAAGTTAGCATAAAATAGACGGTTATATATGTCAGATGTTTTAGACTAGTCTTAGGGTATCCACAAAGCTAAGCCCTACAGTAAATGCACAAAATATAAAGAGAAGAGAATCAAAGGATATCATTATGGAAAATTATCAATTCACAAAGGAATACAGCAAGAGAAGAAGAAAGGAACAAAGGAACTACAAAACAACCAGAAATCAATTAAAACATGGCATTAGTAAGTCCTCACCTGTTAATAATTGCCTAAACATAAATTAATTACATTATTCATCTCTATTCATCAATGGACTGAATGAATAGAAAGACAAGACTCAACCTCGCACTACCTACAAGGGACTCACTTTAGCTTTAAGAACAAGCATAGACTCAAAATAAAGGAATAGAAAAGGTATTCCACACAAACGGAAACAAAAAAGAGAGCAGAGGTAGCCATGCTTATATTAGACAAAATAGACGGTAAGTAAAAAACTGTACCAGGAGACAAAGAAGATCATTATATAATGATAAAGGGGTTAATTCATCAAGAAGATATAACAATTGTAAATATGTATATGCACCCAACAATGGAACATCCAAATATATTAAGCAAATACTAACATCTGAAAGGAGAAATGGACAACAGTATAATAACAATAGAGGACTTCAATATCCTGTTTTCAACAACAGACAGATCATCCAGACAGAAAATCAATAAGGAAATATTGGATGTGAACTACAATTTAAACTAGATGGACCTAACAGACACATTTAGAACATTCCATTCAACAACAGCAAAGTAGACATTTTTTTAAGCACACTTGGAATATTCTCCAGGATAGTGAATTTGTTAGGTCATAAAACAAGTCATAGCAGACTTGAGAAGATTATATGAAATTTGAGGTCAATAACAAAAAGGAGAACTGGAAGCTGAAATTGGAGAAGATGCAAATAACGAATAGATGCCTTATGCTCATAGATTGGAAGAATTAATATTAAGATGTTCATTATATCTAATGTTATCCATAGATTTAATGAAATCCCTATACAAGTTCCAATAGCATTTTTTACAGAAAAAGAAAAAAAATTCCTCAAATTTGTAAGGAACCACAAAAGACCTTGAACAGCAAAAACAATCCTGAGGAAAAAAAAATGTTGAAGACATCACAATTCCTGATTTCCAACTTTAGTACAAAGCTATATTAATCAAAACAGTATGTAAATGGCATAAAAACAAATACAGACATTAGTGGAATAAAATTAAGATCCATGAAACAAACCCACACATATCCAGTCAGTTAATATTTGACAAAGGAACCAAACATATTCAATGGGGAAAGAATGTTCTTTTCAGTTTATATGGTGCTGGGTAGACTTGGTAATCACATGCAAAAGAATGAAACTGGACCCCCACCTTATACCATTCACAAAAATTGACTTGAAATGAACTAAATATCTAAATGTAAGACGTGAAATGGTAAAATTCTTAGAGGAAAATATGGAGAAAAAGATCCTTAACATTAGCCTTGGTAGCAATTTTTGGGACATTACACCAAAAGTATAAGCAAGAAAAACAAAAATAACCAAGTGGAACTACATCAAACTAAAAAGCATACTCATGGCCAAAGAAACAATCAACAGAATTAAAAGACAATCAATAGAGAGAAAATAATAGCAAGCCATCTATCTGATAAGAGATTAATATCCAGAATACATAAGGAATTCATATAACACAGTAACAAAAAATGAATAATCTGACTTAAAAAATGATCAGAAGACCTGAATTAATATTTTTCCAAAGGTGACATCCAAATGGCCAGTAGGTGCATGAAAAGATGTTCACCGTCACTAATCATCAGGGAAATGCAAATGGAAACCACAGTGAGATATCACATCACACGTGTTAGGATGGTTGTTATCAAAAGTTAAGAAATAGCAAGTGTTGATAAGACGTGGAGAAAAGGGAACTCTTGTGCAGCACTGATGGGAGTGTAAACTGATGCAGTCACTATGGAAAAAAGTATAGAGGTTCCTAAATTATTTTTTTTTTAATTTTTATTTATTTATGATAGTCATACACACACAGAGAGAGAGAGAGAGAGGCAGAGACACAGGCAGAGGGAGAAGCAGGCTCCATGCACCGGGAGCCTGACGTGGGATTCGATCCCAGGTCTCCAGGATCGCACCCTGGGCCAAAGGCAGGTGCTAAACCGCTGCGCCACCCAGGGATCCCTAGAGGTTCCTAAAAATTTGAATTACTACATGATCCAGCAATTTCACTTCTGGGTATATATCTGAAAGAAATTAAACCACTATATTGAAGAGATGGCTGCATTGTCATGTGCATTGCATCATTATTCACAATAGCCAAGGTAAAGAAAATGTTTGTGTATGTTATATAGTATATAGATATAATATGTAATTGTAATAATTATATACAAATTACATATATAATTTGCACACATCCACACACAATGGAATATTATTCAACCATAAAAAAGAAGGAAATCCTGTCATTTGCAAGTTCAGGAGATCTAATGAACAGTATGTTGCCTATAGTTAAGAATACCAAATTATATACTTGAAAATTATTAAAAGAATAAATCTTAAATGTTCTCACACCAAAACCAACAAAGACAAAAGAAAGAAATTGTGATTATATGCAGTAATAGCAATGTTAACTTGGTAATCACCTACCTATGTTATATGTATTAACTTATTACATTGTGCACCATAAACTCATACAAGGTTATATGTCAATTATATATCAAGAAACCTGGGGGAAAAGAATTGTAAGGAAATATGCTATAATAAACTGATAAAAATACCTAAAATTTACAAATTTAGTAATTTTAAAAAACAACTTTTCCAAACATAAGTATCCATATATTTATAGAATAAGGCATTTATTTTCCAAGATTATCTACATACCTGGAGATGATTTGTTTTTAATCACTGGATTAAGAGTAACTTAAGAATGATTGGCAGTTTTGAATCAGATGAATTCTATAATATTGTTGAGATTGGTATTATTAATTCTAGACCAATTTTAAGAAACAATTTCTATGTTTGCATTTAATTGAATTATGTAAACAAATAGACTTTACCAATACAAATAATTATCTTCCTGTGACTAATATTTGAAAGGCAAAAATTAACTTTATAGTTTATTTCTTTTACCCAAGATGCCAAGCATAGAAAGGAATTTGGCTGTAAATCTCACCAAAATTGAGTATTTGTCAATAAAGTTAGTCAATAAGTTATCAAGAAATTAGAATCTTCAATGTGTGTCCATATCCTTAAGCAAATGTTCATGAGGAAGACATTTAAAACTAAACAAGTTAAATTCATTACTTGTTGCAGTGAAGGACAATGCACACATTGAGGAACATGAGTATTTCGGTAAATGGTCCATTAGATGATTTGGGGTAGGGTCTAAAGAAACGGGGATTTGTTCTATGAATGCTGTCATAAATCAGGGGCAACTCTACAGTTCAACACAGTCCTAGGGTATCTCAACACATCACATATACAGGAAAGGGAGACTAAAATGAAGATAAATTTGTATTTGGTACAGAAGTAGCAGTCACTCATTTTAGTCAAGAAAGGGGATAACTTTGATCTTGTCTGTGCTCAGACAAAATTGTGAGGTCACCTTGTTTACTCATTTTATCACAATTTAGAGTCTCCTTATCTATGTTTTTGGTACACTGTAAGATTGTTTATGACCAGATGGAGAACAAGTGGCTAGCTAATAACACTCAGCTGTGAACATCAGATCAGTTCTAGATATCAGGTGCTAATTTTATTTTTTTATTTTTCTCATTAAGAACAAGTCTTCTTTTTCTTAACATCATGATGTGAGAGCAACTAGGAAAGGCCCTGCCACCTGTATTCACATATTGGCGTTATTAATAGTTGGGTTCAGGTCACCAACAACAGGTAATGCTACACTTTGGTTTCTATTATGGGCTATTAGTCACTTTGTGTTGATTGGTAATTGTTTTTCTTTTTTTAAAAAAGTAATTTTTCATCTTCTTAATTTATAAGCAAAACATTTTGATTGTTAAATATTGAGAAAACATAAATAATGAATAATGAAAACCATCTCTCGTTCCACCAGGCAGAGAAATACAACTATTTTGGTTTGCCTAAGTGTCTCAAAAATTAGTGGTTCTCCAATTATGAAAGTTTTAAATTTAGTTCTGTTAAAGTGAATGCCAGTGGAGTCACTTATGTTAGGGAGTTTTAAAATGTAACTGGGAAGCCATTAAAGACTTGAGCTTCATTAGGGTTTTCTACAGATTGAAATCATGAACTTTGAAAAGAGCCGAATTTCAAATATACGAAGGACTCTGCCCAAACACTTGCAGATACTACAGTAGGAGACAGTTTAGTGATGGCCTTAGCACCCAATTATATTTAGACAAGATCAGTTTCCTGCCACCAACACCGGTCAAAATTCTTTGTAAGCAACACATATGAGTATTTCCTTTTTGTCTTTAAAAACCTTTGAATTTTCTTCCCCAGGAGGACACAATTTGTGTCACTACCCAAATCTATGCTCCCTGAATTGCAATTACGAGACCCTAAATAAATGCTTTTGTTTTATTTAAGCTCCACTTCTTTTATTGGTTGATATTTCAAAAGTGAATGCTCTAGAAAAAACTCTTGCTCCTGATGATATTGGAGACTTACTGCTTCCTTCCATGTATGTATGCGTGTGTGTATGCATGTACACAAATTTTCACCAGAGTATAACCTAGAGAGTCAAATGAATTTTTACCAAGTGAACATACTCATGTAATCACCATTCATATCAAAACATAGTATAGGACAAGTTCCAAGAGTCTTTCTTATGCCCCTTCCAATTTCTCTCTTACAGCCTTCTAGCTTTTTCACCAAGATATCCCTAATGTGACTTCTAATACAATAGACATCTTTCCTACTTTTCATTTCTTATAAATATATTATCTGTGAATAATGACTATTTTATTTCTTATTGACCACTCATTACACTTCTTTTTTAAATCTTGTGTACTAAGACCTCTGGTATCATGTTAAATAGAACCGATGATGGCAGGCAGCCTTGTCTTGTTCTTAATTTCGAGGGGGGGAAGATGTTTTTAATTGTTCACCGTTAACTATGATATTAATCGTGTTTCCATCCGTGGGTCGTTTCCCCTTTGAATTAATCACTTCCTTCAATATTTACATTCATGTCACTCTTTTGGTGAAAATTTCTCCAAGTCTTTATTTGTCTGTACTTTGCCTTCCTCTTTGAAGCATATTTTTGATGAATATAGAGCTCTAGATTGTCAGTTATTTTATTCATCACTTTGAAGATGTCATTCACTGTCTTCTTTTAATCTAGCTATTTGATTTTTTCCTTTTGTTCCCCATTTCTTTTGGTTGGCTTCTTTTTCCTTTCTTTTCTTTAGGTTTTGGGTTTGACTTTCTTTGTGCTTACCTTGCCTAAAGTTCATAGCAATCTTGAAACTGGGGCTTGATGTCTTGTTAGTTTTAGAAAAATGATAGACTATTATTTCTTAATAGATTCGTGTGCCTCATTTTCTCTCTGCTTAACTCCTTGGAGTCTGAGTTTATGTATTTTAGGTACTTTCGTCTTGTCCTATATATCTTATATGTTCTTTCCTATATTTTGCTACATATTTGTTACTTCCTAAATCTACTCTGCATATGCTTTATGAACTGAAAAACAAAACTTGGCTGACAGTATATCTGTTTGCAACCTGGTTTATTGAATATTTTAAGCTCATTGTTGAGAACTATTGCTCAGAAAATAAAGATTCCTTTGAGAATATTACTGCTAACTGACAATACTCTTGGTCATCAAAGTGTTTTGATGGAGATGTACAATGAGACTGATGTTTTCATGCCTGCTAACACAACATCCATTCTGCAGTCCACAGATCAAAGATCAATTTCAACTTTCAAGCTTTATTACTTAAGGAATACATTTCATAAGATTATAGCTGCCATAGTACCTGGGCAAAGTAAATCAAATATCTTCTGGAAAGGATTCACTCTTCTAGAAGCCATCAAAAGCATTTGTGATTCCTAGAAAGTGGTCCACATGTTAGTATTAACAAGGGTTGGGAATAAGTTGATTGCAACTCTCATGGATGACTTTGAACGGTTCAAAACCTCAGTGGGACAGGTAATAGCAGATGTAGTGAAAATTGCGAGAGAATTAGAATTGAAAGTGGAGACTGAAGATGTGACTGACTTGCTACAATCTTATGATAACAGATGAGGCATTCCCTCTCACAGATGAGGAAAGAAAGGACTTTCTTGAGCTGGAATCTACTCCTGTTTAAAGTGCTGTGAAGATTGTTGAAATGACAACAAAGGATTTAGAATATCATATAAACTTAGTTGATAAGTGAGCAGCAAAATTTGAGAGGATTGATTCCAATTTTGAAGTAAGTTCTACTGTAACTAAAATGCTATCAAACTACACTGCATGGCACAGAGAAATGCTTCCTGAAAAGAATTTAGGTAGCAAATGTCATTGTTATATTATTTCTTTAAATTGCCACCGCCACCGCAACCTTCGGCAATTCTGTTAGCAACCATCGATATTTGGACAAGATCCTCCAGCTGCAAAAAGATTATGAGTCCCTGAAAGCTCAGACCATCGTTAGCATTTTTTAGCAATAAAGAATTTTAAAGTTATGGTATGTACATTGTCTTTTTTAGATACAATGCTTTTGCACATTTAATAAATTGCAATATGGTGTATACATAACTTTTGCATGCACTGGGAAACCAAAATATTCATTGACTCACTTCATTGAGATATTTACTTTACTGTGGTGGTCAGGAACAAAACCTGCAATATCTTCTAGGTCTGCCTCCCGTAGCATTGACTAAATCTGAACATCAGGAGAAAACAGACTATCAGGGACCTGTGGAACAACAACAACAAAATTCCAAAAGATATCACCAGAGTCCTAGAATCATAAGAGAAAAACAATGGGGCTGAAGAGTAACCAAAGAAAGAATTGCAGAATCCAATCCCCAAATTGGTGAAGGACACAAACAGCCTGATTAAAGAAGCTGTGAGAACCCCAAATTTAATAAACTCTAAGAAATCCATGCTAAGACACATTATAGTTAAACTTCTGAAGACTAAAGATAAAGAAAAAAAAATCTTGAAAGCAGCCAGAGATAAATGACATATTATTTACAGTGGACTGTAAAAGAGATGGAGAGAAAAATGAAATCTAAACTTTCTCTTGGTAGATCATATTACTTCTCAAAATATTCAGTCTCCCTCTATAACGCCCCTTGCTGCAGAGAAATCACACATTTTGAACCATGGAATTGCTTTGCCAAATAGCTTTTGAGCATAAATAATATGTAACATGTGCCACTTACGAACATTGATCCATCTTATGATCTACTATTTCTTTCATTTCGCATTGCAGGTACCCCGAGTCCCAGAATGAAGATGTGCAGCTAACCCATGATAGAATTGCCTTCTGGAGAGAAATTATCCATTTTTGTTGTGAACAATTAGTATTTGGGAATTTTTTTTAAACTTAAAGTAGCCTAAGCTGACTGGTATTCCTTATTCTGAGCGCTGGGTCCATGTGGTTATTTGGAAAGTAGGGTAGATGCAGGTTCACACGTCTGATCATGACTGGAAGATGCCTGCTCCCCACGAATATATTTTCCTGCTATGTTGAGCCTCCAATTTCATAAATAAAAATGTTTTAATTTAAATTGCATATATTATGAAAATAATTATTACATGTATATTCATGGCCACTATTCTTTCTTTTTTATTTGTAAATTGCATCATTTTTTTGTGCATGAACTCTTACTACATTTTTAACCATTGCTATTTTGTCATTTCCAGTCAGTTATTCTTTTACTATCAATTCTTCTTTGAAAATATTTACAATCAACTATAGGCAAACAATGCTCCATGTACAAGGAAAGTCAGGAAAAAACCCAGACAAATATTCTAGAACCCAGGTTTCTGATAGCTTTAAGATCCTAACACTGAACTGGGTAGGAATTTCTAAAAATCTAATGGAAAATTGATTGATTCATAAAGCTGGTAACCTAAGATGAAGTAAAAAAAGAAATAATTACTTGAGACTGGATGAACTGATAAAGATGATTATAGTTTCTAGCGACTCCACTTAAAACATTGTTGGTTCTTTAATGTTTTGTTTTCTAGATTTAAGAGATCCCCTTTTACTCCTTTCTTTTAAACTGTCACTTGCAGGAATTTGGAAAAGCATGGTTTCAAAACATTTATGTTTTTCTCCCTAGCAGATCTTTCCAGAATTCAGAAACCCATACTAAATATTTTTATTTTTCATAGCAAAAGTGTATATTTACATATGGTCAATAAGAATCCGTTCTTTTGTAGTAAGACATAATTAGGTCAGCCTTTAGCTTGGCTTCTTAGCCTAAAGGGACTTTTCAAGGTCTAATCTGAGATTCCCTATTACCAAACAATTTTAAAGAAATAAGATTGATTTTATGGAGCCAATAAAGCTCCTGAATGTTAAATCTTTGACTAGAATGTTGTATTTGAGAATATACATTGAATTATTCTTGTTACACTAACATAAATAATCAGGTGAAGATTAATAAGATTAAACTTATTTTATGAACAACTTACTCTGACTATAATTATCTTTGATAAAAATGAGATGACTATAGAAACATCTATAGCACATCTCTGTTGCTTCTGTTGCTATATAGGCCACTCAAGAAAGTTAAGCAGGAGTCAATGACATTATCAAAGACAGTCAATCTACAAACTAGGAAAATAGATTGAGTTGAAACTGACATCCTTATTCCATCATCTAAAAATGCTTCAAATTCAAATCTGGGAATTTTCTCAATTGACTACGCAAACTCAGAAGTGGAGTATATACTTCGCTTGTACTATTAACCTTTGTTTTTCTTTTGTTTCTATAGAAATGTTTTTATTAAACTATTTTTATGACTGATTGCTCACGTCGTGTAGAAGCCTATTTTAGGTGGAAGCTCACCTGTAATGTCATTTCCTGAAATAAAACATCCCCATGTTCATCCATCTCTAGAAATCATAGATATGTGATTGCAAATACATCATGCAGTGCCTATTTAAATAACCCAGAAAAAAAATGAAACCCGATTACATGTTACTTACAAAAATACAGATGAATGTATAAAGGTAAAGCCTGAATCTGATTATAACCCATTTGTTTTATTTAACTGATTAAGTTGGCTCCTGGGAATCTCTGCTTTGGAGAATTTGTCAATGTTTGGCTATTATTCTCTTTAGAGTCATTATATTAACTTGTCTAGTATGCTATATCCTCTGAAGGGCTTTTAATGATGTTGGACAGCCACTCACACATCAAATGATATCCATTAGGATTAGACAACTGGAAGAACTCAATGATCTGACTCATGTCTACAGTGACAATGCAAATTTTGGCAACAGTGACTACATGGCCGTCTCTGTTGACACTCTACTAGCAGAAAGAGCAATATATGATGCTTTGGCCTGACCACATCAACTGTAGTCACTGAGAGTGATGCTGTCAGTGATGGTGATGCTTACAGCATCCCGAGGAAATGATATGGGAGGAATTGGTAAAATTAAATTCAAAATGGAGATTGGACTTGAAAATTCCCTGAATGGACAAAACCACTTCAGCCACATAAAGGAAATTCAGTTTAGCTTATTCTGCAAAAAAGCAAATCTTAACTTGGTTGGCTTTTGTGAATGTCCCTGATAATCAGAAAGAGACTTAAGTTAGCTTCCTAAAAAAGGTATAAGATAATCACTTTTAACCAATCCTCACATATGAAACCCCATTTTAACAACAAGTCTTTGAAAAGGTTAAGACAGGGATCCCTGGGTGGCGCAGCGGTTTAGAGCCTGCCTTTGGCCCAGGGTGCGATCCTAGAGATCCAGGATCGAATCCCACGTCGGGCTCCCAGTGCGTGGAGCCTGCTTCTCCCTCTGCCTGTGTCTCTGCCTCTCTCTCTCTCTCTCTCTCTGTGACTATCATAAATAAATAAATAAAAATTTTAAAAAAAGGAAAATGTTAAGAGAACTTTCTCATTTGCACTTTGTAAACAATCCTGTAATGTCAGGCCTCTGTGTTTCATATCAGTCTTTGAATTTGAAAGCTTCCAGGGCCCAAACTATTCTTACATGCACATTCAACTCTACCTAAATACTATTAACTCACTTGGTGATTTTAGTTTTGCTATTTCTGGGTTTTTGATAGTGCTTTAGGACCATCTGTGGACTGTGTACTTGTAAGCGTACCTTGGATTCTAGCGGGAAAAGACTGTTCCCCTACATTCCACTTGTGCTAAGAAGGCCATTCCATTCAAGGAAATAGTTGCACAGAACTAGTTATAACAATGCATACTCTGCCATAGTTTATACCTGGAGCCATTGTTTTGGGAGTTCGGTGTGTGCCAGTGAAAAGTAGGCACCTCTTGGACTATGAAGACTGAGATCCAGTGAACCTTTCTCCAGGGCATTGGTGTGCAATCTTGCCAGTCCCGTCTCCCTGCCTCACCTAGACCTGCATGTGTCCAGGTGACAAGAGAGCTGCACTACCTTGCTCCTTTAGCTGTCAAAGGCACCGGGCAGGGGGTGGTGAAACAGTCTTTGGTTTGTGTGGTGGTAGAGGCCAAGTGACCTTTGGAAGGCATTTTACTTAGTTCTGCAGGAAGAGGAGAAAGAAGAAGATGGTGGAAGACAGGCAGTAGAATATGGTCAAAGCTGACAGCCCCCGTTCATATCTTCCAGGCTGAAGATCCTCTGCCATGGAACCTCGTGTTCAGTTACTGAGGCTTTGGACCACGGCAGAGGTTAGATTGGGCCCCCAGGGTTCCGCATCAGAAGTCTGCACCACTGAACTCAACCAGCCATTTTAATATTGAATATTCTTAAGGTGTTTGATAACTACAGTGCTAATTGGAACTTTATTCACTAATATTAATTGAATAAACAAAGTTATATGTTTACTTTAATGTGTTTCATTCTTTCCATTATTGGTGGTTCCATTATTCCATTCTTTCCATTATTTCCGCTATGTCCCACCTCTGAGAACTTCATTTCTCTTTTGTTGTTGTTTCTAACCTACTATGGCCTGGGAATCCAATTAAGCACGAGAGCAATGATTGATCTCAATGATCACTTTACCTGTGGAAACTCTAGTTGTTAATTTCTCTTATACTTGAGTGCTTGGCTATATTCCAGAATTTTGATATTACTCCAAATATTAACATATCTGTTATTTTTGTGCGAATCATTGGCATTTTGTATAAATATAATTAGAGTATGTTTTCTGATTGGTAATGTTCATGTGAATATTTGCTTGAAGTAGAAAATTCTAACCTAGTTATGTAATTAAAGAACATATTAAGAAATCTTAGAATTTGAGATCAATTCCTTAAAGATTGGAATCGTCTTTTTCTATTTCCATGTAAAAATATTCATGCTTAAGTATAAATTATTGATACTTAGTTACCTAATTTAATAAAGGAAATCCAATTACATATAACATCCGTGGAGATATTTGTCTTAGGTTAAGCAAACTTGGCTCTTTTATGTGAATTTTGAATGCACAGTCCCACAAAAATTAACTATAGACAAATAATCATAAAGTCAGATCATAAAATCTGATCAGGACAGTTACCAAAATGGTTGGAATTCTTTATTCCTTCCTCATTTTCAAAGTATTACTCCTCAAGAAGCATTATATACATATCACTTTTTTTCAGTTACTCTCTCTGCAATCCATTTTTTTCTCACTCTGACACACTATGCAAAATCCCACGTGTAGCGTGTCTTCAATTCATCAATAGTATCTTCCTCCAAAGCTCTGCTGTCCAGTCCTTCTTCAGTATCAATACGTGCTTTGCTTTACACGTATATTATTTAGCAAAGCCAAACAGTGAATTTGGGAGTGAGGATATTAATGATGCCATCTGTAAGAGAAGATGAGATGCTGAAAATTAGTTTTAACAAGTGCTAGTTTGGGAGAATGGTGACTCTTGCAACAGTTGATAATTCTTAACTTAGTATATTGATACTATTAAATCTAAGTTGAACTGTAAGACCAAACATTTGGGAGAATTTTGGGGAGAAAAATGGCAAACATATTGAATCATATATGTGAGAGTGTTCTGTAAAGTATAACAATTGCACAAATAGGAGTTATTATTGAACTCTATCTATAAGTCTTTTTTTAAAGATTGTACTTATTCTTCATGAGAGACACAGAGAGAGAGAGAGAGAGAGAGAGAGAGAGAGAGGCAGAGACACAGGCAGAGGGAGAAGCAGGCTCCATGCAGGGAGCCTGACGTGGGACTCGATCCCAGGTCTCCAGGATCACACCCTGGGCTGAAGGCAGGTGCTCAACCGCTGAGCCACCCAGGGATCCCCTCTATCTATAAGTTTTTTTTTATCAAAGATTTGTAACATATTTCCTTAATGAGAAAGATGGAAAGAATAAAACACCATTTTAAGGCTTCCTATATTTATTGAATTGTTTTTATCTATTATAATGAATTCATATTCACCACATAAACTTTCTAATGCTTCCCTCATGATTCTTCTGTTCAGGATTCCCTTTGCAATAATCAACCACAACTACTAATCCTTTTCTCCAAGATCTTACCACTGCTCACTTATCTTTCAGGGTCTTCCAGATGCAGGCCAATAAAGATTTTCTGCTATATTGGAAATAGACTGAATGTGTTGCATTATAAATAGTAAAAAATAAAAAAATAAAAAAAATAAAACTTACACTGTGCCTGGGCCCATGGAAGAGATATTTTTGGATCCATGAAAGTATATCTTTCTTCTCAATTCACTGAATTTTAAACTTGACACACAGCCTTGGTTTGTCTTCATTTTTTAATACTATCTTTGACAATTTTTCACTTTTTTCCAGTTTTCAATTCCATCTTTAGGAAAATGATATTGTACTATTATTAGAACTATAGTCAGAGGCACCTGGTCAGTCAATTAAGCATCTGACTCTCGGTTTGGGGTCAGGTCACAATTTCATGGGTCATGGGATGGAACCCTGCATCCAACTCTATGCTCAGCCAGGAGTCTGATTCTCTCCCTCTGTTCCTCCCTCCACTTGCACGCATGCACGGGAGCACACTTGCTGTCTCTCTCTCAAATAAATAATTTTGTTTTTTAAAAAAGAAACTGTAATCAATATCTATAATGCTGGAGGCAGAAGGTACATTTTCCATAAAAGGAATAATAAAAGCTGATTTTCATTTCTTTATGGATTATATAGTTCTGCCCACTTCTCTACTCTTACTAAATCTCCTTGGAATTAAAAATGGACATTCTAAAAAAAAATGGACATTCTATGTCTCTAATTTCAATGATAATCAGAGACCTGCCCTTTCAGACTTATTACATTAAAGCCATTACGTCAGTGATGAGGGAACAAAAAAATCGCCTGTCATGGTGGGAACATTAACACTTGGTAAAATGTGCTTTTTTTCACAGTGCTCTTTTTCCAATATAAAATAAGGAAAATTGCTATAAAAGTAAAGCCTAAAAGTTTTATTAGTGGTTTTGATATTTCAAAATATAAGATATATAGATAGAAAAGATGAGTTCATATTGAGCACTATATGGGGCTTGAAAAAGAATAATCCATTCTCTCAAGCAAAAGTACAAATTTTTTTATCCAAAATAATGTAAGTAATGCAAAATAATGGAAATATCAAAACTGACAGAACTAGTACAACCATGTTGGTAACTTATTGCTAAAAGAAGATTTTGATTCTATTTTTATGTATTTCACAGATAATCAAAGGAAGTAGTGTAAAGCACCACATGAAAATCAGTGTAAAGTATCTATATTGTTCAACAATGTATATGTTTATCTGTGCCTCAGTCCTTGTTCCCTGCATGTGTATATAGGCTGGATGGAATTAGATTAGGCTATGCTGGGTTCTAAGAATAGGCATAGTTAAAGTAAACCTAATGCTATTACATTTCACTGACATTCCAATTTTTCTTTTTAAAAATATGCTCTTTTATAGTTGATCTATTTTTAGTCATGGTTAAAAAGATTAGTGTGATATAAAGAGTAATTCATTTTTAACCTTTAGGATGCTCAATTGTAGAAAGAAAACCAAGACACTGATTGGTTGATCATTAGATTTAAATGGCTATTTTACCTGCATATTTCAAAATATGTATATTTTTATATCATTTATAATAAAATTATTCTTTTATTCTTTTCATGTAAACCTAAAAATAATACATATGATAACTAAGGGATACAGAATCATTTTTTCTATTTTATTGAACTCATAACTTATTAAACCCTCTTATGGAATAAATCTAAGGGCAAACAGAAAAGGCAATTTCTATGTACTTCCATAAGAAGTATAAAATTATATTTCTAAGTATTTCATACTTTTCTGCAAAATAATTTGCTGTAACTTAAGTAATATTTTTTTGAAATTCTCTATGAAAGTGTAATCTACCAATTTTCTTTAAAAATCCATAGAAAAGTTTAAAGATTTTCTTAAATGTCTTTTTTCTTTTTTTCTTTGGGAGGGAAATTGTATATCTGGGAGATAGTAAAGGTAGGAAAACTTTCTTTTCATTGAGTATCCTTGGTACCTTTCTAATTTTGTACTAGGTGCATGTGCTGCCTTTTAAAATTAAAAATAAAAATAATAATTTGACTGATCAATCCTGTGAAAATTCTATCTCATCTGTATAACAAACTGTGCAAAATGGTTAGATGGGGAGGAGGAAAGGAGTCCCCAGGGAGAAAGCAGAACAGGATGAATGTGACAGAAGAGGAAGGGCTCAAAAGACAAGGTGAGGTGGAATGGAAGTCAAAAGATTATCTGAGCTATTCGTAATGGCCATGAGATGATGTTTATAAGCAGGGCTATCTATTTACTGTATGTTAATTTGTTCCTGGTATTCCTTTCCCCTTCAGCCTACATTGTATCAGATGGTATTTTTCATATCACAGATGCTGTGATTTCCATCCAAATTGGCTTCAGCAAAAAATTATTCATTGGATCATATCAATTGAAAAATTAAGACCTAGAGACCACTTCAAACATGGTGTTCAGACTTCAAAGAGTGCCTCCATCATGCACCTCTGTGTTTGGCCACCTTGACCTGATTGGTCTGATGCATATCAGGTACTCAGAGAATGGAATGTTAAGTGTGGTTTAGCTGACGCCACATGACTATCCCTTGGATCTAGGTATGAGTGAGCATTACTGAAGCATATTGCCTAAATATTGAAGATGAAACATCTGGATACTATTCCCAGAAAAGGGAAATGAAATGGTGGGTAATAAAATAGTAACAATCTACTTTATTTAATAAATTTCTATTACAAATAGCTAACTTGTGTGAAATGTATTTGGGGAAACTAGAGGAAACATAGATTTGTTCCACACTTGGGTTAATAGGCAGAAAAGAGAAGGAATATTGGTAAAACAAGAGACTACTAATTTAGCAATGGTAAGAAATCAGAACAAGAAAAAAAGAAAAAGCTAGACCAAATCTAATTCCCAAAGAAGAAACCTGAGGATTTTGGACACTAACTTTGTTCTGTGGACACAAAATTTTTCTATAGTATGTTAGTTAATATCATAGGACTACATATCTTTACTAACCTAGGAAACATAATTACAAGATTCCTGAGACTCACAACTATAATAAAATTAAACTTAGGGATTCCACATAGGTTTAACATTCATGCAAGGGACAAATATTTAACTCTGTTAGATGTAGTCTAGTTTTATTGGAAAGTAGGTGAATATGTGCAAATAGCCTCAGGCAAGCACATCAGAGAACCTGGGGACCGGGTGGGAGGTGGACAGAAGAAATAAATAAGGTATTTTCTCCAAAGACAGTCTAGATAAGTGAACACCCCAATGAGAAACTTTCTTTCCATGTAAGGAGGGGAGATATATTAAGCTTAAAGTCTAGGAAATTTAAATTTAGGATGATTTCCTATCTTTCCCTATTCTTCTCAAGATGTTCTTCCACAGTTTTCCTTGCCCTTGGGTTCTTTGTTTGTTTGTTTGTTGTTTTTATATAAAAGTAACTGTAGTGGGAAAACTTCAAATAGAAAAGGTTTTATATCTATTAAGGAAGCTAAAGTAGTGTAGAAAGTTGTAATCAGGGATCCTTGGGTGGCTCAGTATTTATTATATTGCTTCTCTCTCTGCCTATGTCTCTGCCTTTCTCTGTGTGTCTCTCATGAATAAATAAATAAAATCTTTTTTTTAAAGAAAGTTACAATCATTTTATTTAACGCTGAAAACTAGTAGTGAGAAAAGATAACTAAGTCACATCCAAAAGTGAAATCCAAACATTTTATATTTGCTGCCTACAGCAGTCAGTCATTGACTGCCATTGCCTGGACCCAGTTTTGACAAATCTGCAGAGTCAGGAGGTGTGGTGGAAAGCAATCAGGCCCCCGAGTGACATCTGGGTTGATGAACACCAGCATACACCAGTTCTGTCAGCTTTAGCAAGTTCCTCCAGTGCATTTTAAGTCTCAGTCTCCTTTGCTATCAAATGGCGAACGCACGGATTTTAACCGTAAATAGGTGGTACAGTGGTTTTCAAAACTACTTAGCCCAGCCCTTGGGTGTGGACCCCCCAGAGAGTCCACACAGGGACTTCCTAATGGGACCCCATTCTGTGCTTTCCTTCTCTTTGTGGTCTTTTCTGCTTTCCCTTCTCTGGCTCCTCATCTCAGAGGAGGTGCCATTGTCTGCTGGACTCCAGCTCACTGAATCACATTTGGGAAATTATCCTCAGGCAGAGACATAGGGAAATTAGGGAAATCATGAGTTTTTCTTCTCCCGGGACTTGCAGTCTTGAACTGACAATACTGACTAATTGTGAAGGCCTAAAAAAAAGTTGTCGTATATATTTTACCCAATTTGATAGTGGTTTATTATGGGAAGTTTATTCAAGTACAATATTTTTGCTGAAGTCAAAGTTCTTAAGAAATTTTTACGTATATGATTTTTTTCATCATAAATATATCTTAATATCTAGATCAGTCCTGAAATATTAAAAAATGTGTGTATATACATGCAAATAAATATAAACCTTTATGTTATATATACATAAAAATGTGATTTTGCTTATCATCAACAGAAAAAATTTGGTTTGCTACACTTGTGTAGGTAACAAGCATTTATGCTACTTTATGGGAGAGAGAAAATATTTTGTACTAGAGGAAATATTTTTCAGTACAAATTTATTTAATGTAGTCACATGTATACTCTTTAGAGCAGTAGTATAGCAGAGTGTTCCTGCTTCTCAGAACTTAAGTAGGTTGAGAGAGACACCAGGGTGACTTCATATATGGCCTAGGGCTGTGGTTTGATTCCCATATGAACCAAGGATGAACAGTGCCAAAGTATGTTAGGGAGTAAGAGGATATTCCATTGTACCAACTCTAGTAAAACTTAAGTAGGTCATGGGACAAGTTGGGAATGTTCAGGAATCAATGCAGCTAAAAGATCCCATATATTTGCAAACAAAATAAAACCTAACATTCTTTAAAATAGTGTCCACATGTAGTTAAGTGGTCAATCAAAGCATGTGATATACAAAGATCGTTTTCAGGAAAAGGATTCATTAAAAGATTAGTTCTGAAAACAACCCAAGCCGGAAACTGTGTTAATCAAGGCCATAAACAAGCTTTGAATTTCTAATAACTGAAAGATATTGTAAAGACCAGCAACTCTTCTTCAAACAAGGAATCTGAAGTCTAAAGAAATCAGGTGAAACTAAGTCTCACAAAAATGAGATAATTTGAACAAAGCCACTATGCTAATAAGAGGTAGTGTTGAATGGAGAGTCTAGTTTAGTATGTTTTTGCCTAACACCAGGCCATTGTAGTCTAGTCCAAATTTCCCCTACTTATGAACATCAAGATGGGGATAATCTGTTCTGTTAATTTGTTGACTTCCTAATTACTACAAAAATTTGTTTTTTCTTACTTTGCCTTTAACTTGTTAAATACCTTTTTCTTCTTTATATCTTTGGCCTTAACATTTCCATATCTTTTGGCTTTCCATTTTCTCCATTGTTTATATGTCTCCATTATAACTATAAAGCTATGCATACTTTTGCTATTGTTATTTCCAGGACTCAAAGACAACATAGAGAGCAAATTTTTCTTTAATGTTGGATCCTGTGGGCTTGAGTGAGTTTACCCAGTAGCCTTAGCCGGGTCGACATTTCTGCCGGGCATCACTGAAACTGGGTCGTTTCACAGCCTCAACTTGCCGTGACTTGTGCACATGGTCCTTGTACAGTTGAGGCTGGTTCATCTAGCTTTGTCACTGGGACAATCAGGCAGACGTTTTGCAGCAGATTGACCCTACTAGGACCTATCGATCATTTTGATTTAACTCCATACATGTAGGCTCAGCCTGATTCTGAAAGCTCTATTTTTTAATTGGGCTTAAGTCTCTTCTTGTCACTTTTGCGCCAGGAGAAATGCAGTGGAAATTCTAGGAGTCTAGATAGAATGAGATTCTCTAATTAAAAATGGTTTGAGAACCAAGCAACTCTATTAATTACGTTGCCACGGATCAGGTGAGGTCGAATATCTGAAAAAGGAGTTTTAGATTTTTGCATCTTGAGCTTCGGGATAAACTATTCCCAAAAGATTTTAATGGAAGAATGTTTTCTTAACACCTTAATATTACTCGATATATGGATGTAGGTGTGTGAATAACATTTGTGGCAGAGAATAATAATTTTGTGTATGTTAAGAATTGATTTCCAGTGGCTAAACATTCTGGACAAACCCAGTTAGGATGAATAATTCATCTCTTCCAAGCCCGCATAATGGGTGAATCAAAGAAGAGATACAGATGCCAGGAGTAGCGTTGCACAGCATAAATGCCATGTAAAAGAGATTTTTACCCATGCGGTGCAGTACCAGGGGATATTATCTAAATTTTGTTTCAATGATATGATGATGATGGTGGAAGTTAGCTGTTAAGTGCCATAGATACAAGACATTTTGCCATGGGTTGGACTACTTTAAACAAGAAATGGTGGTTTCATATCCCACACAACTTTCAAATGCTTTGGTGGATGATGATGTACATTACAAATTTATGAAATCTATTCTTTAAAATGTAAATCCACACAAAAATACTTATGCTTAGGACACCCGGGTGGCTCAGTGGTTGAGCGTCTGCCTTCAGCCCAGGACGAGATCCTGGAGTCCCAGGATCGAGTCCCACGTCGCGCTCCCTGCGAGGAGCCTGCTTCTCCCTCTGCCTGTGTCTCTGCCTCTCTCTCTCTCTCTCTCAGTATATCTCATGAATAAATAAATAAAATCTTTAAAAAAACACAAAAACTTGTGCTTGGCTTTAATGACATTTAAATATTTACAAATTAATTCAATAAGTAAATTAAGGAGTGATTATACTCTAGCTAGTTTCCAATTTACACAGTGTAATTGAATACATTAGAAATCATACCACTAATAGCAAAATTATTTGAGGGATTTTAATTGCTAGTAATTTCACTCATGCCAGTCTGTGTCTGCACATGACTTTATATTAATATTTGAAAATATCTATTTCTTAAGAAAAAGAAAATATTTATTTCTTATGGATTTACTACTAACTCCAATATATTAACTACAAATCATATAAAACAATCTTTTTGGTTGTATATTTCAAGGTGGGTTTTAAATATCTGCCACAAATAATGGTTATCAATGTCCCTAATATGCAGATCATCTTTGTTTTAATGAAATAATTAAATATTAAGTTGAATAAATTAGTTTACAATGAAACCTGCTGATAAGGTTGACAAATAGAACATACCTCAAGGAAAACTTTAAAAAACTCTATAACTGTATTTTTATGCTAAAAAAAAATAACTTTAACATTAAAGAAAAAAAAGAGAGGCCATTGTTTCCTTAGGAATAGCACAAATGACCTTGGACCATGCTGAACCTTACACTATTAGGAAAAGGATTAAAATTAAACCAGCCTCCTCATGGTTTCTTATATTATCCCTTTGTCCACCAACCCCACTCCTCCTTCCCCCATTACATCTTCTTTTCCTTGCTGCCAGTCTAAAGATATGATCTCTGAGGTGTTTTTAAATACAGAGAGACAAAGTATATTTCCGTCAGATGGTGACATTTCAAGATATGAAATACAGGTCAGGTGACAATCTGTCACTACTTTATCCTATGTCACAATGTAAATGAGGGAAGCTTGCCTTTGAGCACTTGGTACTTCACTCTGTGTCACTCTGTTGCAATGGTATGTCATGTGTCTTGGAATGTTTTCCCTGATTGGAATGTTAGTTCACTGTCTTAGGGAGCACAAATTTGGTCAGCTATTTTATATCTATTATTTTTAAATTTTTAATTCATTTTTTTAAAGATGACATAGTACAATTCACTCTATCAGATGAACAGTTTTATCAGTGAGCTATCATATCAACATGATGTCAGAATCAACTATTGTGTTTAACAAATGGAAGCAATTGTATGAACATCACCATCAATCAATATACAGAACAGGTCCATCAATCCCCTAAATTCCTTCCAACAATAACCCCTGTAGGGCTCTGGCCTATTTTCTATTCTTCTACTTTTACTATTTCCTGGATGCTTGTGCAAGTGGAAAGTGGAATCTTAGAGTTGGTTAGACATTTGAGTCTGGCTCATTCACTTAACATGTTTGAGATTCATCTATGTTGTTCTGTGCATCTGTTACTCCTTACCCTTTATTCTTGGGTTGTGTTCCGTAGTATGGTTGTACCAGTACGTTTATCCCTTCATCCAGTCGGAGGACAGTTGGGCTATTTCCAGGTTTTGGGGGTTATGAATGAAACTACCGTAAATATTCTCAGGGGCATTTGGTGATCAAGAGTTTTGACTTTTCTTGAGTATGTATTGTTGGTATGGTATCGATGGGTCATATAAGTATGTGTTTAAACTTCATAAGGAACCGCCAAACTATTCCCCAAAGTGAGTGTACCATTTTGTGTTTCCACCAGCAGTGTATGGGAAGTCTACTTGCTCAGTATCTTCTTGTTATTTGTGTTCTTATTATTGAGAATTCAAAGTTCTTTAACATTCTGGATACTAGTATTTTTTTGTCAGATACACAATTGCCAAAGTTTTCCCCAGTCTGTGGCTTGTCTTTTCATTATTAACAGTGTCTTTCATGGAGTAAACATATTTTTTTTATTGAGCTCTAATTTATCAATTTATTTGTGCTTTTGGTACCACATCTAAATTTTTTTTTCTTAATTCAAAGTCACAAAAATTTTTCTACTAGGTTTTGTTACTAGTTTATTAGAACTTTTCTAATTTTAAGATTTATATTTCAATCCCTGGCCCATTTTAAGTTAATATTTGTATGAAGTGTGGGGGCACAGGTTGAGATCGATTGTTTGTATATAAATGTTCAGTTGTTTCTACATTATTTTTTCAAAAGACTATTTCTCCAATGATTTGTCTTTTCACTTTTCTCAAAAATCAAACAACCATATATATGTAGCTTTATTTCTAAACTCTGTTCCACTGATAAATGCAAGTATATTTTTGTCAATATATACTGTCTCAATTATTTTAGTTTCAAAGTCCTGAGGGGCGCCTGCCTGGCTCAGTCAGTAGAACATGTGACTCTTGATCTTGGTGTTGTGAGTTCAAACCCCATGTTGGGTCTAGGGCTGATTAAAAAATAATAATAATAAAGTAAGTTTAGAAATCAATTAGGGAGAGTCTTTCCAACTTTGTTTTTCCTCTTTGAAATTTTTTGGCTATGCAAGTTCCTATAATCTTCTATGTAATTTTTAGATTCAATTTTTCAATATCTACTAAATAGCCTATTGAATTTTTATTTGAATTGTTGACAGTGTAAATCACTTTGAAGAGTCTTGGCATCTTGACTATATTCCATTATCCAATCTATATAGCATATCTTTGAATTTATTTAGGCATTCTTTGATTTCCTTCATTGATGTTTTCTAATAATTGCATACATTTTTGTTTATATATTGTTAGAATCACATCTAAATATACCTGTTATTTTTAGATTTTGACTTTTAATTGTTCATAACTAATGTATAGAAATATAACTTATTTCTCAAATATTGACCTTAGCTAATATTTGCTTTAATTATTGAGTCCATTCACTTATATCTTTAACCGTATATTTTCCTATTCTTCTTGTATGGAATGGCTTCTGATCTTCATACTTAAATACTTAACTATAAAGAAAGAAGAAAGCAAATCTTAAGGTTGTTATGTATTCTAACACACACTGATATTTTTATTATAAATCACTTTTGGTTTCTCTTTATCACACTTAAACACATTATATTTATATATTTGCTGATATTTTTCTGCCATATTGATGTGCCAGGAGAAGTTTAATTTCCTTATTCTACTGCTCTGAATGGAATGATTCCCCCTTGCTAATAATTAGCCCTACATTAAGAATAGTTAGTTTTTATAATGCCATTTTTTAATTATAAGTTTTTATTTTAATTCCAGTTAGTTAACATACAGTGTTATCTTAGCTTCAAGTGTACAATATGGTGTTTCAACAATTCCATACATCACCCTTGCTCATCAAGAGATAAGTGCATCACCTATTAAACTACTCCCCCCACTTATCTACCCTCTGGTAACCATCAGTTTGTTTTCTATAATTAAGAGTCTCAATCTTGATTTGTTTCTTTCTCTCTCTTATTTTTTCCTGCTGGTTCTTTATTTCTTAAATTCTACATATTAGTAACATCATATGGTATTTGTCTTTCTCTTACTGTTTTATTACAGCATTATACTCTCTAGTTCCATTCATGTTATAATGCCATCTTTATAATTTTAGTTTGTTGATTATTTTCCTAAGTAGATTCCAAGATTCACTTAAGGTTTTCAAAAATAGTAATAGAAATTAGTTTTTTTTTAAATATTAGTCTTGAGAAATGGAGGTATTCATTATCTGATTTTTCAACTTCAGAACAGGAGGGGATTGTTTAACTAAAATATAAATATCAGCATCTAAACAAACAATTAAAAATATTTATGTATACCTTTAGTATGTATCTGTCAATACTAATCCCCACACTATGCAAAGGCAACATTCAACAGAGAGGAAAGAGGATGCTAAATTACAAAACTACCCCAGATACTCTATCTGCTTTTCCATGTACATATGGTAAGATTTAATTAAGAATTAATACATATGGTAAAAATTAGTTAAGAAGAATTAATTAAAAGAATAGCAGGAAATCTAATGGTCATTAGCTCATTTTCCATACATTATCAGTTTTAGTCCTGGGATGTTTTGTCTTTGAATTTATTTGCTAAGAAAGTAACATGTATACTTTCAGCAGAATTTGAAATTAAATAGAGATGGCAATCAAGAAATCTGTAATATTCCTGTGTTGTTTCTGAAATCTTGAAATTCAATTTGTTTTAAAAGTTAGAAAATATTTTATTTCACAATCCCATTAACTCTCTAAAGCACTTGGTTATAGCACCCCCAAATAATTGAAAATAGAGTGAAGATATTTGATTTATGTTATTAAGGAAACAATTCTAGGACATGAGTCTCCCCAGTGGTTTTATTTAGGAACAGAGGATGTACTGATGATGTGCTCTCTCAGCATTCAGAAGACAAATCCGGATGGCCTGGTAGGCTCATTTACTCACAATTTTGGAAAATGAAGCAGAGAGCTAGCTCAGTGAGCTCCTGAAGGAGGAGGCTTACATGATGAGTCCACGAGCTCCAGTGTGCCCCCTTTCTGAGAAGGCCACTTTACCAGCCCAGGAGCTTCTACTTTACATGGGGTCCCATGGATGTTTTCCTGTTCCTCCTCTTGGAAACTGCACTAGATTTGGGCAAGGTTCATGTGTTGTATCCTTCTACATAAGGGAATTATAGTCTAGGCAAAATGTTTGATAAAATTATGTAAGGTTTCTATGGGCAATAGGTTTATGTGATTATTGTGGATTCAAATAATGGTTCATATATATGTATTTTTATTTTTTAAAGATTTTATTTATTTATTCATGAGAGACAGAAAGAGAGAGGCAGAGACACAGGCAGAGGGAGGAGAAGCAGGCTCCATGCAGAGAGCCCGATATGGGACTTGATTCTGGGAATCCAGGATCACACCCCGAGTCAAAGGCAGACACTCAACCACTGACCCTCCCAGGCGTCCCAAAATAAAGGTTTATAATGAAAGAAAGCAAATATTCATAGTTTGGAAGGAATGTGGGGAAAAAAGAGGTAAGAATGTTTTTGCCATGGTACATTCACTGTCTGTTAACATTGAAAATAAAAATAGTTAAACCCCGAATTCTAAAGTAATCTGAACCATGTTCCTCAATGTGTTTTGATAATTTTATCAAATAACTTTTCTCATATTGTTAACGTGTTCTCATTCAATAAATAAGTTATAAGGGGGCACCTGGCTGGTTCATTCGGTTGAACATGCAACTTTTGATTTTGGAGTCCTGAGTTTCATGCCCTACATTAAGTGTAGAGATTACATCAATCAATCAATCAATCTTTTAAAAAATCATTGTGAGAAATTATAAAAATTATAATTTGACTTTATTCACACCATTTGCCTTAGGCTTCCTTTTTGGTTTAAAAATAATACAAAAGTTTCTCAATAGATCAAATACCTACAAGAACAGGAAAAAGAAAAGATTCAACTGAATGCAACCAAACTGTATAAAGAAAGAAAAATCCTAAAAAATTAAGGAAGTTAGTACCTGTTAATATCTTGGGTTTAAAAAAAGGCATATCTGGTATGTTTTTCATAGTGCATGAGGTACCTCTTGATGGGAGAAAAGAAATGTGTTGTATGGTAATTCACATGTTGAAATATCCTAGTAATATTTTCTTTGAATTCCTCATAATAAAAACTATAGTGAGAAATGGATATTCTTCAAAATAAATAAAATCATATGTGCATATGCTTCAGTGAGCTATTACACTTTTCTCATTCAAAGAAGTGAGTTGAAAAACCACTTAAAAGATGAAAATCCAGTCTGTCATTTGTATAATAAGGCAGCTTATATGGATGTCTCAGAGTGATTTACATATCAAAACAAACCAAGAGCATAACACTTCAAATGAGGCTATCAACTTTTAAGATGATTTGAAATTCAGACGGTAGAGAGGATGGGTAGTTTAAACCCCAAAGAAGTGAAAGTACCACATAAAAATGTATTCAGTGTTTCTATCTTTAATCCCTAAAGACCCAAACCGACACTGGTTTGGGGAAAAGCACAGGATGAAAATAAGACATTATTAAAAGGCACTGCAGCAACCCATATTGAGGAGCTCTCTGGTGCTGCCCCTCTTTGATTCTCTTAGTTATAAATGTATAGAGCTACTCCCCTAACTAGATCGCACATGCATAGACATTAGAGGTTATATAAAATAACTTTATTTTCGCTCCCTCAACTAAATTGAAAGTCAGGAAACTTTAAAGGGCTTTTAAACAATCAACACTAATCCTAGCTTCCACTACCTTCAATGACACAATCTAATCAAACTTATTTTTTGCTGTTGTTATTTGCTGAGGAAAAAAGATATATAGACACATTGAAGTTTGTTCATCTTTTGGACATCAAACCATTGATTGTTACAAAAAACCTTGACAGACATGTATGGTTGCCCAAGATTCAGGAAAAGATGCTGCTGTCCACATTTTCCTCTAGATAGGCTGCAGGAATCCACAAAGAAAGAGAGCTCAGAGATGACATTGATGATTCTCTACAAATCAAGGTGGAAACTTTCTTAAAAAAATAGAGTCCATGGCACCACTTCCTAAGATTCCAACAAGCTTATAATGAGGGGTCTGCTTTTCTGAAATGCATCCATGCTAATTCTGATATACAGCCAAATTTGGAAAAGTATGGGTTAGATTATTTTGGGACAAAATATATTTTTTAAATTAAAAAAAAGATTTTATGTATTTATTCATTAAAGACACACAGAGAGAGGCAGAGACACAGGCAGAGGGAGGAGCAGGCTCTAGCAGGGAGCCCGACGTGGGACTCGATCCCGGGTCTCCAGGATCATGCTCTGGGCTGAAGGTGGCGCTGAACCAACCGCTGGGCCACCCAGGCTGCCCTATTTTTTTAAAATTTTTATTTTGGGGCACCTGACTAGCTCAGTTGGTAGTATACGTGACTTTGATCTCGAGGTCATGAGCTCAAGCTCCACATTAGGCATAGGGCTTACTTAAATTATTTTATTATAATGTTAACAAATATTGTACAATGGTATAAATAAATTAACTTTACTTCCAAAGCCATCCCAAACTATGGATATTTGCTTATTTGTATTACAAATAGACAACAAGATTGATCTTTTTCCTTTAAATGTACTCAGAAACATTTCCTGTGAAAAAAATTATTCTAAAGAGTAGAATATATATACAATGAATTTATGTGACTACAATATTTAAGTAAATACATGCATTTTCCCAGCTTGTAATAATAACTATGATACTTTGACAAAATTCCTTGGATGAGCATTGCTGGTATCTTATTTTATCTGTACAATGGGTTACATATTTTTAAGGGCATTGGAGTTTTGAGATGGCAATAAATAGTTTAGAATATCACCTTTTGCAACATTAATGGAAATCTTTCTTCAACAATTTCAGCAATAGCTGGTATTCAGTTTAATTCTTGCTCCTCAAGGATAGGAAATATGATGAAGTGTTTAGTTTAGAATACTTCATTTTATAATGTGAAGAAACCTTTTCCTGTATATCCATCAATGGTCTTATGTAAACCTTATAAGCAGCCACACTGGTGTGGGTCTTTATTGCCTAAAGACTCACCAAACACTGAGGAAATAAAATTGGAAAACCCTTATTCAGTACACAAAACTCTATAAATTTGCTTTTGAGACCATTGTACTTAGACCACTTGATTCTTCATGCAATTCTTGTGTTAATTCTTAGATTTTAAAAAACATGACTTATTTACTCTTAAAGTCTTTTCATCCATAATAGCTCTCACATGTTATTATAAATAAAATGCTTGTTATTAAGAGCATTAGGGGCTGTGGTACAAAAATCACAGCATAGATTAGGGGAAGTGTTTAGAATCTGTTTAAATAGTAAAGATTCATTATTGTTATAACGTTCCAGCAATGAGCGCTTATTCAAAATAAAGATGCTAAGAATTTAGAATCTGCTATAAGCTCTTTTAGTTGATTTTCTATGCCCATGAAAAAATAAAGGTAAATTTTTAGCATCTTGCTATTTACATACTTTTTCTTATCATTTCTAATTTAGAAATGTGATCTCTGTAATAAAAACATTAATCTAGCAGGAGATTCATGTTATAGTATATATTTTGCTGCCGACTCCCTATGGGATTTATATGTGTGACTTTACTTCTCTCAGTTACACTTTTCTCATTGTAAAAAAAAGTCTGTTGGACTGGATTATAACTACCATTCCTTCCATCTCTAAAGTTTTATAATTCTGTGCCTTTATGCTGATTTGCTAGGAAAATCAGATAATTATATAATATTTAGCAAGTAAGATATTAATATTTTTCTTATTTTGCAGGTATTATACTATTATGACATTTTTATGCTTCCTGACTATAAAATTCATCTTCAGATCATTCTTAAAAACAGAATCCTTAGTATAAGAAAATGCCCAGGGAAATAAATACCACCTTATTTTTATGATCATGCAAGTTTGAAGACACTGAATTATGGTATTGGGCACCAGAAGGAATTATATGATATGTTGGGAAAAAATTTTACTGAAAAAGACAGAAAATCAAACTTACTTTAAGCATCCTAAAGGAGAGACAGAGAGAGGGAGACATTTATTGGATCATTTAACTGAAAAGGCCAGGAGTAAGATAGTCTTCAGTCTCTAGAAGATCCATGCTCCGATGCTATCATCAGGCCGCAGTTTATCTTTCCTTCTATCTGTGTATCTTGCTGTATCACTCATGATTCTGCTTTCCTCTGTGCTTTATTCACTCTCCTATGAACGTGGCACAGGAGAGCCCTAGCCGCAGTTTCCTGGATCTCCAGGCATCTGTTCATCCTGCTTTAAGTGAACTGGAATAAACAAACGTCTCCACTGGTCGCTCCACAAAATGCCTAGATCAGCTCTGATGACCTTTGATTCATGTCCATATTCTTGTCCTGGAACCAAGCTCTCTGGGCAGAGTGGAATGCAGCGCTTCCCCCTCTACCCCCGGAGGAAAAGTCAGGTGTTTGAAAATTGATCTTGGACAGCAAGACTTCAACTGTTTCCCACTGAGGGGATCCATGTACATGCTTCTTAATTTAATTAATTTTATTGTGCATTGATAGTGTATTTCTCTTCGTAGGAAATGCAATTTATAGCTTGAAGGGGAATCTGTGCAAACAACTAAGTAACCAGAATGACGTGTTTGGGGCCTTCTGGATCTGGCTGAGATGCGGGAAGCACACTCCACCCTGTCTCTCCCAGACCACAGCCCGAAACCCTGGGCACACACATGAAGCAGACACCTGAGGGCCCCTAAAAGAAAACAAGGGCAGGTGGATTACAGAGGAAAATCATAACTCAAGGAAAGACAAATGTAGCTACGTTTTCTCATTTTCTTTTTCCCTTCCCAAGACCTGGCTTAGACTTTATGGAAGCCTAAATTCCAAAACTGTGTGGACATATAAAGTCACAAGAACAATTTTCTGGCCAGAAAATTAAAAAGAGAAGACCTTTGGGCTGTGTGGGGGGAAAGCCCTTTTTTTTCTTTTCTCTTTTTACTTTCCTGGCCCTGCTACAAGCAGCCTCTGTCAAAAACTGCACGTTTATAGCTGCGATGGTGGCAGTGCTGCAGCAGCTGTCACACACAGACTCAAAACACCAGGAGAAAATGTGCCTCCCTGTTCAGAGGGACTAAGAAGGGGGACTTCCTTTGTCTTAAATGTGGGAGAAAAACTCTTGCTATTGATTTCTTTTCTTTCTTTTCTCTTGCCACTTTGTCCCAGAGGGAGCACGACGGTGTAGGGAGTCCTGGTGCTATTGGGTGGGGGTGGGGGGGTCTTTACAAAGAGTGCTCTTTTGTATGGTGGAGTGGGGCTCTTGGTGAACCAGGGAGAGATGACTGCACGTGGTTTGCAAACAGGTTGGGAAGAGCATTTGAATGGCTTCGGTTTGCATGTAAAGAGTAGGGGCACTGCGGTCAGTGCAGGAGATTATGATTCTGGAAATGTGCAGGGCAGGACCTCTGGATTCACATGTGCAACCCCAAGAAGGGCTACATTTATTTATTTATTTATTTATTTATTTATTTATTTATTTATTTATTATTTTACCTGTCAAACACATAAGGCAGTTGTCATTTACATATGGAATCTTCTTTTTTTTTAAGATTTTATTTATTTATTCATGAGAGACACAGAGAGACAGAGAGAGAGTCAGAGACACAGGCAGAGGGAGAAGCAGGCTCCGTGCAGGGAGCCCAACATGGGACTCGATGCCGGGTCCCCAGGATCATGCCCTGAGCCCACGCGGTGCTAAACCACTGAGCCACCGGGGCTACAGATGGAATCTAAAAGAACTTGAACTCACAAAGGCAGAGAAGAGAATGATGGTTAGCAGGGGCTGGGCGTAGAGGAATGGGGAGATACCAGAGGTCAGTTAGAGGAGACGATTAAGTTCTGAGGATCTAATGTACAGCATGGTGACTACAAGTTAATATACTACTGTATTGTACACTTGGAATGTGCTCACAGAGTAGATGTTAAACACTGTTTTTTTTTCTTCCCACATAATATATGATACCTATGTGAGATGATGGATATGCTAATAAGCTTGATTGTGGCAATTATTTTATAAGGCATACATGTATCAAAACATCACATTGTACATCTTAAATATATACAAGTTTATTTGTCAACTATATCTCAATAAAGCCAAAAAACGAAATGTTAAGAACTCTAAAAAACCAATAATTAGCAAGTAACCAAATTTTAAAATAAGCAAAAAGATTTTAAAAAATACTTTACTAAAGAAAATATATAGATGCCAGAAATTCACACGAAAACATTGTTAGTCATTAAAGAAATGCAGATTAAAACAACATGAGATTCCCACAAATACCTTTTAGACTAGCTAAAATGAATGGGAAAAAATGAGTAAGTGTGTGGTAAAAGAGTACTAACTACTGGCAAGCATGCAGGACAGCTGGAAATTTTATAAATCACAGTGGGAATACAGACATTTTGGAAAATAGTTTTTGGTATGTTTTTATAAAGTCATATATGTACACCTAACTATATGACTCAATAGTTCTGATCTTAGAGAAAATACAACTTTTGTTCACTGAAAAGCATATACACAGTTATATATGTCAGCATTATTCATAATCATCACATATTGAAAATAGCTCAATATCCTGAACAGATGAATGTACAAACATACTAGTCTACCAGTAGAATATGATACCTTTCATTTATTTTTTTAATAAAATAGTATTTTCTTTCATTTATTTATTTCTTGAAAGATTTATTTATTTAAGAAAAAAAGCACACATGTTCAGGGGGAGGGGCAGAGGGAAAGGGAGAGAGAGAACCTCAAGCAGACTCTGCTGAGCCTAGAGCCCAACCTGGGGCTTGATCTCAGGACACTGAGATTATGACCCGTGCCAAAATAAAGAGTCCCATGCTTGATGGACTGAGCCACCCAGACACCTCTATAATACCTTTCAGAAATAAAACTGAATGACCAAATGTTAAAAATATGGCTGAATTTAAAATGCATTATGCTAACAAAAGAAGCCAGGTCTACTCCCCCACCTACGGCTCCCAAAAAGAAAATTATATGACACTTTGGAAAATGCAACTCTATGGGCACTGAAAATAGATCAGTGTTTGCCGGGAGCTGGTGGTAGTAGTAGCGGTGGGGGCTGGGGGGAAGATTTGATTACAAAGAACAGCAATAGGTAATTTTTTCTGGTGAAGAAATTGTTCTGTATCCTTAATAGTGGTTACATGACAGTATGTATTTATCAAAATTTATACAACTGCATGCTGTAAAATTTAATATTGCTGCATATAAATTAAAAAATGAAATAAATGTGTCTTGACAATTTCTTTCCTTGTCACATCATAATCTCAGTAGATGCAGAGCATAGAGGAAAAAATACTATTATACATTTGATGGAGATTGTTCATTTACTTGGGTAATATTCAAAACATCAGTTACAGCTAAATTCTTATTAAGGAAGCTGCTTATCCCCTCCACCCCACCCCACATGCAGAATGTCTGCTTTTATCATTTTACTTAACACCTATCAATAACTCATGATTTCAATATTTAATACTACTCAGTGACAATGTAGCAATTTTTAAGTCAAACTTCATTTGACAGCAATTTATAATACTTTTTAAACTTGTTATCAAGCAAGAATATTTTAGTTCAGTTTGCTCTTAAAATTTGGTATGCGCAATGTAAGTTTTTGACTCACACTAGAAACAGGTTAATTTATTTTTCCCAGTTAGCTCCTTTAATAAATATTCTAAATCAGCAGGGAACAAGCATGCATCTTTTATAAAGTTCGCAAATGAATGAATAATGCACATCGTAGTTTGGAAATGCTTTAGTTAGAACTTTATACCTTAAATATGCATCAGTGTTGTCTCATATTGATTCATCACAATAGACTTTATATACAACATTTTGAAATGGGATTAAAACAATGCACTAAGCTTTAATTATCGAACAGACGATTAACTTTCAAGAAGAACGATGAGGCTCTATTAAGAAAACCACTCTACTATACTCCTGTCTCAACCACCTTTTCCCAAATCTCATTTACCCTTATAATTCAAGAAAATGATGCTACAATGAGCAGACAATTTGCCTCTGAATTATAATTGCTGACAGTGTATGTAAACATGGTTTCAGGAAAATATTCACGATAAATTTGGCTCATAATTCTTTATGTGTTTTTTTTAAATAAACTTATTTGTCAGTCTGACCTGATAGTCTTAAGTTAGGGGCACCCAGGTGGCTCAGTCAGTTAAGCATCTTCCTTTGGCTCAGGTCGTGATCCCAGGGTCCTGGGATGGAGCCCTGCATGGAGCAGCGCTGGGCTCCTTGCTCAGCAGGGAGTCTGCTTCTCCTTCTCCCTCTGCCTGCAGCTCCCCCTGCTTGTGCTCTATCAAATAAATAAATAAAATCTTAAAAAAAAAAAAAAAAGATACTCCTAAGTCAAATGCTGAAGGAATCACAGATTTCATCATGGAAAACTCGGGCCATGAAGAATCAGAAATCTGTGATGTATCTCCATGGTTTCAAAAAGAGAAATTCCTGAGAACACTGAACCGTGGGCTTTAAATTGCATTTTATTTTATAAATTTAAATACCATGTGTAATCATAAACAGACAAATTTGGGAGCAATTGTGTAGAAATAGTTTAACAAGCAAGGAAAAATAAAGTCGTATTTCGAAAGTAAGCTGGGAGCAATCTCAACACTGTCATTCACACCAGCTCGCTGATCTAGCATCGTACCAAACACCAGTCCAATTTTTAGAAAAACCATGAAATGTCTAAGCAAGTGGTAAAATTCTAATTACATTTCCTCTAAAGACTGCTTCTATGTGTGTTGCTTCATTTGAATGAGTTTCTTTTCAGCATGCATTATTGCAATGAGATTTATTAAGTTGAGAATCTTTGGCAAAGCACCAGATACAAAATTCCTCTATAGAATTAGAATTACAGTTGACCCTTGAAGAACATGACGGTTAGGGACACCAACCCCTCTGAGTATAACCGTTAACTCCCCCAAAACTTAACTACTTGGCTGGAAGCCTTACCTATAACATATATATTCAAAACCCCACATATTTTGTGTATATATTATATGCTGTATTCTTACAATAAAGTAAGCCAGAGAGAAGAAAATGTTATTAAGAAAATCATGAGAAAGAGAAACTGTTTATAGGACTGTCCTATATTGGTTGAAAAAAGTTCACAGAAAAGTGGACCCATGTAGATCAAACTTTTGTTGTTGAGGGGAACTGTTACTTATTTACATAGAAAAAATGGGGTTTGGTATTTCGCTTGGATTTTTATGGTTTCTTATATCCCTTTCCCTCTTTTTCCTTTCCATCTCACCCTCTCTCCATCTCTATTTATCTTTATCTCTCACATATACATGCACACACAGAGAGATATACAAATACGTATACAATCTCAACTGCCATTTGTCAAGTAAATATTCTTGGAACTTTATTTAGCTCACATGAGACTGAATTTTCTTAGAGCAAAAATTATTTCACTTAAAGAACTCACATCTACATATTTCAAATTATGTGACACATATTCATTTTGTTGATTGATATTTTTCATGTACTCCGTAATTGGCCTAGAGCTCTGCTTAGGTTTGCATTCATCTTTCAAGCATGTACGGTCTAGATTGTTTTTTCTTTTGTTTTTCAATTTCACTTATATTATAGAAAAGAAAGAAGTGGATGTATCTTGCCAAAGTGAGAGTTCCTCACTCCCATCATCCCACTCTGAGGTAGCGGTTGCTGTCTGCCAGGTGTATCCAATCATATTCTTCATTTTCCTGGAAATTTGGAGTCTTGTTGGTTATTTAAATTAGAGTTGTGTTGGTTATTTACACTCAGAGTAATTTTCATTTTTTTCAGTGCTCATTTTATCACTCATGTCTGTTATTGATTATGTATCTCTACATAATGTCTCTAAAAAGAGCTCCTATATAAATAGGGGAGACTGGGTGACTCAGTCGGTTAAGCCTTTGGTTCAGCTCTTGATCTCAGGGTCCTGGGATGGAGCCCTTGTTGGCTCCCTGCTCAGAGGGGAGTCTCCGTCTCCCTCTTCCTTTGCCCCTTCATTTATCCTCTCTCTCTCTCTCAAATAAAGTCTCTCAAATAAATAAATAAAATCTTTTTTAAAATAACAAAAATGAAAGGAGATCTAAAAATACACAAATTCCCCCACAGGAGTTATCTATCTCTAGAATATAATAAACAACATATGCTCTGAGCATGAAAATCTCCTCTGCACTGGAAATCTATTACCTACCTTCCTTTACAACATTGTCACTTGTAGTCCCAACAGACATCTCTGCCTAACCCACACCAAACTCAGCTCCAGCTTTCCCACAGCAAGTTCCACAGGTGCCTTCTGAATTCAGTTGCTGACAATCGCTCAAGCCAAACCTTTGCAGTCAACCAGTTCCTTTTTGTTTTACTCTCACACTGCACATCCATTCTTTCAGAGAATTTTATTAGTCCTCTTTCAAAACGTTTCATCCAGACACATATTGTGACCACTGCTGTATCTTGCTATAAGCCACCACCCATTTTGCCTGAGTGACTGCATGATAGCCACGCAACTAACTCCCTTCTCTGACATATAAACGATAGTGACTCTTCAAAACATGAATGAAATCATTTTACCTATGCCTGAAAACCCTATAATGCTTTCTAGCTCATGCACAGGAAAGGGTCCTTACACATGCCTACAAGTTCCTACATAATTTGTTTGTTTGTTTATTCTTTGTATTACTTTTCTGCCCCTAAGGCTGCTGTTCTCTGCCCGCCACGACTCTTTCACTGTGGTCCAACTACATTATTCTCCTTACTTTCTTAGAGTATCGTGCTTGCTACTGCCTTGGGGCCTTTCCAGTAGCTGTTCGCTCTGGCTGAGATGTTCTTCCTCCAGATATTTGCATACAATTGACCAAATGTTATCTTTCAATGTTCTGTACCCTGACCACCTAATACAAAGGATCACTTTCACCCACCCCCAATCCTGTTCCATCTTACTCTGTTTTTTTATTCCTAGTACTTAACTCCTTCTAAAATATATACTTATTACATTATTTGTTTATTGTCCGTCTCCTTTTGCTACACAGTAGGCTCCATAAGGGCAAAAATGTGTATCTTTTGGTACAGAGATGTCACAGATGATCACTTTGTAGTAAGGAAGATGCCTGCACAGTGCCCAGCACCAGAAGATGCTAAATTACTACTTGTTAATGTAGCCGTCAGGAAGAAGACCTGCCAAAGATGCCCGTGACCTAATCTCTAGAACCTGGAAATATGTCACCTTACTTGGCAAAAAGGAATTAGCAGGATGTAAACAGATTTCAGATGGCGAGATGGAGAGATTATCCTGGATTATCCAGGTGGCCAGTGTAACCAGAAAGGTCCCATCAGAAATAAAAGAGGAACACAAGAGTATCATAGATAGAAAGATAATATGCAGCTGACTTTGAAGACAGAGGAAGTGGCTGTAGCCAAGAAGCTAGGAAAGATAAGAAAACAGATTCTTCCTGAGAGCCTCCAGGACGGAATGTGGCCTTCACAACACCTTAATTTTAGCCCAGTGAAAAACTATTTCAGATTTCTAACATTCCAAAGAAAAGATAATAAGTTTGTGTTGTTTCAAGCTACCAAATTTTGGTAATTGTTACAGTAGCACAATGTCCTAACACCAGTGCAGCTGAATGATTGTTTAATTTTAATTAAAATTAATTTAAAATTTCCCATTTATCTGATCTACCATATAAAAACATCGTTATTTTCACATAGAAATTATACTACCTGTGTGTTATTTGATATGGTCCTTGCTGTGAGGACAATAAATTGGCAAGACCTTTGAGCATTATAATAATTCTATCCTTGAAAACCAAATTATGCCATTTGCGATATAGTAGTGTATTGAGCTTAAGGTATAAAATTTGGAATTTGAAATGGAAGTAAGAACATTTCCTTAAAGAAGTATAATACAATGGTACCGAGTGTTCATCTAGGGAAAACACATTACCACCCAAATATTTTTCAGTTAAACAATTGTTAACAAATGTCTTCATTTTAAATGTCTTTGATGTATTCATATTTATAAGTCACATTCTAAGCTTTATTTCAGCATGAAATTCTATTTCATTAATCATAATATGGGATTAATATTTCCTAAAATATACTTTGGGAAAGTTTCTTTAGACTCTATTTTCTGTTTGTTAAGGGTGAACATGAAACTCAGATACAGAGAAACCATAATAGTCTCAGACTTATTTGAGTCCAAAGTCACTTCTTTGGATTCACAGTTTATTTTTGTTTCATTGGAAAAGGATGCTTTACTTTGGTTAATAAGCCCCCTAATGGTAAGGCTGAGTGTGTTTGACTTTATTAACTTTATTAAAATGTTCTGAAAGAAATAACGTCACACTTTAAACCTCATTTTCTCACGTTTCTATGTCCTAATTTTGTATTTATTTTTGAAATGTGTCTTTGTTGAAGGTAGATTTTATTTTATTATATTTTTTTTTGAGAAAGAGCCGGAGGGGGTGGGCAGAGGGAGAAGGAAGGGAGAGAGAATCTTAAGCAGGATCCACGCCCAGTGAGAAGCCCAATGCCAGGCTCCATCTCGGGACTCTGACTTCATGACCTGAGGGAAAAAAATCGATATTCAGACACTTAACCAACTGAGGCACCCAAGCACCCCTAAATATAGATTTTAGTTAAGTCTTTCTTTCTTTAACCATTACAAAGATATCATTCCATTTTATTTTGACTCACAAAATTTGATGAGAATCTTTGATGAGAATCTTATAAACATTCTTATAAACATTCATATAGGTTCTCTGTACTTGTATTTCTTTAAAGAATGAACTACAAAGGGGGATAGAAATGTTTCATATATCTTGGTTGTTGTGATGGTTTCACATGTATATACATTTATCAAATTCATTGAATTACACACTTTAAGTGGATTTATTTATGTATATAATTTTTACCTCAATAATGTTGATTAAAAATTGCAATGAATTACATGGCTAACAACTGACTTACATCACACACAAAAAAAAACATATGATTTTGTGTGTTTCAAATCCCAGGAGCTATTGACTCAGGAGTGAGAAGATAAAGAGCAGGGTATGGTGACAAATAATGTTTATCATCTGCACTGAGAGCAGGGAGATGTTGAACTGCATCAAGTAGAAAGAAGGAAAGTTTCACCTCAAAAGAAGGTAAAACTCACACCCTAGTTTCAACAATTTCGTCATCAATCTACTTGTTACATTGAAGAAAAACCTATGTCTCCTTTCTTTTATCGTGCCAACGTATGTAGTATTTGAAATGCAAATGCTATAAAAAGCTGGTATAAATAAATGAAATCTACTCTTCCTGGGTTTTGTGATATCAACCACTTTGATAGCCTTTTCTTCTTTCTATTATTAAATGTTTTGATTTTACAGAGTCTGCTCCCAGCTCTCCTTATCACTACACATTCCCTAAAGTTTATCCTACCCATTACCTAGGATGATTCAATCACATTATATATAGATGAATTTCAAATCAAACCTATACATCTGAGTGCTTACTAGATAACTGGTCTATTTCTAACATAGACATTGCAAGATACTCCAAATATGACTCTATTTTCCAACGTTCACTCCTGTTTCCTATCTCAATGAATTGCAACAATCATCTCTTTGTTTCTAAGTTAGCACTTACTTTTCTTCCTCATACTATGAAATTGCAAAATCATAATTTTCTGTGGTTATTTTCTTCTAAACAACTCTTAAAACCATGAATGGCTCTTCCCTCCGACTTCACCAACACTTTACTAAATTTGGCCACAATCATTGGAAACTTGCTTCAACTTTTTACAATGGCTTTTGTGTCTCTATTTAGTCCATTGTCCAAGCTACAGTTAGAGTAATTACCTACAGTTTAAATCTGTATTTGACTCTTCCCTGACTTGAGTGATAGGGAGAGAGAGAGAGAGAGAGAGAGAGAGAGAGAATATGCTGTGCTTGGGAAAATAGAGAAATTCATTATGGCATATACATAAATATCTTTTGAAGCTAAATCCTTTTCGTTGAACCTTCATTTTTGTATGTTTATTTATTGTTTTGTGATCATTATTTTTTCTTTACCTATGACAGTAATATATGTAAAATATGGAAACTTTGGAGAATTTATACTAGTCAAATATAACAATCAATACTATGCTGTTATGTAGGTATCTAAACTGGAAATATTTGCATGCATTTCTTTTCTGCATGTAAATAAAACATATGGATCAACTTATAGAATATAATCAACATTTCTCTTTTTTCTTTCTCATTCCTTCTTTCTTCTACACTTTAAAATATATATATAAATATGATTACATAAATTGAGTTCATACTGTGTGTTAAGGAATCTTCTATCTGGTTATATAAATCTTGTGCCATCGGGCAAGTATCAACTTTCTTGTAACAATTGAGCAATTAATTTTATTCCATTGGCATTTTGTTTGCCATTTTAGATAGATTCATTTTAGTCACTTTAGAATAGATTTAGATAAGGTTATTATCTCAATAACCTTATTTCAATGCCATAGCAATTCATTTAGCAAATAAACACAGACAAGTTTGTGACATGTTTCCTTTTGTTATTTTGTCTTTAATGTGAAAATGTTTTTAAAATGAAATGTTTTTCCTTAGATCATAGATTTGAAGGGCTTGGGTGGTAAGGTTTACATCATTATATTTTTTATAATGTCAAATCCATGATTTTTACTTATTAAGCATTTGATAAACATATTCTAATTAACAGAAAATAATTTATTTCACTTGGCATGATCCTTCCAATTCATTTTACAAAACAATTCATCTCATAAAACATTGATGAGATCACAGAAATGAATTGGGTATGATTAATGAATGTATTTCTATTTCTTAAAATAGGTGTTATTTTAGTAACCTATAAAGCTGATTCTGTTCTAGTGTGGATGAAAAGATAAAAGTCATTTTTAGATGCAAATATATTTTTAAATAAAAGAACTCATTTTCAATATTTCAGTATGGGATAGACAGACATTAATTCCTCTTTCTCTCTTTCTCTCTCTCACTCATATACACACAGACACTTATGGTAGCTCTTTAAACTTACTGCCCACACAACACCTGCCATTTCAATATGTATTCTGCAGTGCACAGAATTATTTAGTCATGGTTTCTTGAAAATGTTATACAGTGCAGTCATTTATTAGAAATTGTAATTTGTCTTTGCTGCTCCATAGACCTGCACTGAAAATGGATAGATTAACCTAAATATAGCTTCCTTCATTTTTCAGTTTGTCTAATAATTCATTTTTCTGTTGAAGTGTGTATCAATCTATTATGTGATTATTAAATGGCTTCTTCAAATTACTAACCATAGACATACTGATTTACTAAAAAGCTTTTGAGAAATTAAAAATGTTAAAACCAAATATAGTCTTTAAAAATGTCTCTTTACTATGTAGTTCCAGGACCACATACTGTGATTTTTAGAGGAAAAAAAAGGGGGAAATGGAAGCAAAAGAAGAATTTCAGGATAAATTCTAGCAAGAAAATACTTCTGGTGTATTCATTACAAATTTGGATTTATTTTTCTTTCAAAACTTTGTGTTATAACATTTGTGTAACATTTGTGTTATAAATGTGATATATAAGTTATCACAGCACACATTTGTAGCTTAAAACAACACTTTTTTTAAAAAATTCAAGTATCGTTGACATACAATGTTCTATTAGTTTCAGGCATACGACATAGCCATTCAACAAACCTTTAAAAAAAAAAACCTTTAAAAAAAATTTTAAAGTCTTAAAATTCTGAAGGTCACAAGTCTGAAAAGGGTCTTACCAGGCTAAAATTAAGGGGTTGGCAGGGCCATCTTCCTTTTTAGAGGTTATTAGGTAAGCAAGTATTCTCACATTTTTCAGCTTATAGAGACTGCCCTCATGTCTCTGTGATCCGCTTTCATCTTTAAACCAGCAGTGGCTGATTCTATCTTTCTTAACTGTATCATGTTGCATCTACAGTAATAAACTTTAAACCTCTGTTGCAACTGTTGCTCATGATCACATGCTGTAGGTCTGAATGTTGATGAAATATGCTTGATTGTTTTGTGAAAGCTCCAATTGGCCTATGTAGAGCATAAACATAATCTAGAAGGCAAGGATAGTATAATGTTTTAAATAACTCCTGATGAACTATGCTTTGTGACAGTGCATGGTAATGATACAGATAATACTATTATTGCCTGGAGTCCAAGTTACCTATCAAGAAGATCAGGATTTTAAATCTATTAATTTATTGCCTTATAGCCCAATAACATTTCCATTAAAATTGTGACAGCAAATCTTTTTAACAAAAAAGATTTAAATATGAACATGTGCACCAATGCACAAAATGCTGCTGATAATTTAGTAGACTCACGAACCTCCTAAAGTAAATGCATAGCTGCTCTAGGAGTCTAGAAAGCTCAGTTGAGAACCCTGGGGTTGGGGTGAGCAATACAGCAGCATGGGGTACTTCAGACTGAAGAGGAAGCTAGGATCCCTCCAGGTCGGGACTATGCGGTGGGCAGGGCAATGCCCGGGGGTCAGCTAATGCCTGGATGAGGAGCACAGGCTCTCCAGTTTCAGGCAAGACCAGGAGGTCGGAAAAGGAGGGAGACTCAGGAATAGAGGCACAGAACTTGGTTAAATGCATGAAAAAGAAATAAATCAGGCAGGACTGAAGCCAAGCTAAGAATTTACATGACAAAAGACAAAAGCGAATGAGAAATATTCCATTTTCAGGGAGCAGACCTGGCAAGAAGCAGCCAAGAAGAAATCAGTTCTCCCTCCATGACCTCAGCCCATAAATGGTGCCTGTTGGTCAATGTCAGCAGTGAAGAGGTGGATGCCATGGGGGGGGGGGGGGTGGTCTGGAACTGGTGCAGCCTAATAATAATAGCGCTGGAGTCCAATAATGGGAGAGATGTGCTTGTGTTCGTCGGCATTTTTTAATTTTCCGGTTATTTTACTTTTTAAAATCTCTATGCACAAAACCAATACATTAGAAATTAAGAATAAAAAAATTTTTTTTCTCTTATCACAGATAGCTTGAGGAATGCCCATCTAAAAGCAATTGAACAACCTTAGGCACCCAGGCACCTAAAAGTCAAGGTGTAAGGCATACTTTCTCTGTTACAATTTAACATGGGAGATTATCAGAAAGATAAGAATCTAGTAACTTCTTTTTTATTTAAGATTTTATTTATTTATTCATGAGAGACACAGAGAGGGAGGCAGAGACACAGGCAGAGGGAGGGAGAGGCAGGCTCCCTGCTGGATCCCAGCACCCCAGGATCACGCCCTGGGCCAAAGGCAGACGCTCCAGTGCCCCAAACCTAGTGACTTCTGAATCAGGTACAGGACAGAATGAATACATTTAAAAATCCTCTGCCGTTCAGGCCAAGTGGCTTATTGACGCTCCATATGATTCATTCCGAGAACCAAGTTGCCTGCCTACAATACATGGTCATTAGAAACAACTTGGAAAATTAGCAATTATGGAGCATAAATTGACAGAAAATTATCTTCTCCCCTTTTCATGCTTGACAATTTACCTCAAGTATAAAAAGGTTCCATTTCCTCCAGTAGAGTTCACAAATATTTTGCAAATAGAAGATAATTTTGCCTGACAAAATATAGATATATTTTTTCCAATCTCAATTCCTATGAATTCACAAAACAAATAGAAAGAGTTTCCAATTCATAGAAAATTGGATATTATTTCAATATATTTAGCTTTGTTTCTCTTATTTTTGAATATTATCAAACTTGAAATTTTTAGATATTTCTATTAATAAGTGAGATCATCAATTGTTTTCTCTCAAATAAACACATAATTTTAATTTTATTATCAGAATTCTTTTAGGTGGCACATATTCTCTAAAGATATAATGAAAGTTTATTTAGAAGTTCTTAAAAGGCTGAGATCATGTGCAATGGAATAATTGAGTTAAACTATAATCTTCTTTCAGTTTCAAGTTTCAAATGG